>NC_133426.1:119653461-120292500 GCF_049350105.2 Macaca mulatta | reverse complement strand
TGTCACCCAGGCTGGAGTGCAGTGGTGTGATCTCGGTTCACTGCAACCTCCGCCTCCTGGGTTCAAGTGATTCTTCTGCCTCAGCCTCCTGAGTAGCTAGGATTACAGGCACATGCCACCATGCCCATCTGATTTTTATATTTTTAGTAGAGATGGGTATTCACCATGCTGGCCAGGCTGGTCTTGAGCTCCTGACCTCGTGATTCGCCCACCTCAGTCTCCGAAATTGCTGGGATTACAGGCATGAACCACCGCGCCTGGCCTGGTGCAGTATGTTAATAGTGGGAGAGGCTGTGTATCTGTGGGGATAGGAGTGTGTATAGGAACTACCTATACTTTTCTCTTTTTGCTGTGCACCTAAAACTGTTCTAAAAAATGAAATATATTATTTTAACAAGGGAATTTATCACTAGCAGAGATTTCCTGCAAAAAAATTAGCACATTTTCTGTAGGCAGAAGGAAAATGACATAGGTCACAAATATGAAACTATATAAACAATGGAAAAGCCTTAGAGAAGTAACAAATGAAGGTAAAATAAAATCTTTTGTTTTTCTTAGTCTTAATTGATCAAAAACATAACTTTGTTTAAAAGACTGAAAGTAGCAGTATATTGAATGATAATAGCATATAAATAAGTGAAAGGAATGATAGTAATAAAATATGGAATAGGAGGGAAAAAATTCCTAATACCCTTTTATAAAATAGCTGCACCACATGTAAAGTGGAATAGTGTTATTAAAAGTGGACTTAATTAGTTGTGAATATGTATTGTAAACATCAATTGCCAAAATTTTAAAAGTACAACTAATAATAAAATGGAGTCGTAAAAATATTCAGAACCAGAGAACATTGAAAAAGAGGGGCAAAAAAGAAACAAGGTACAAGTGTAATAAATAGAAAATAACAAATATGGTATATATTAATTCAGCTATCTCAATATAGCATGACAACACTAAGGAAAAGAAGATAAAGTTCCTGTGTGAATTTCAGACAAAACAGACTTCAGAACAAGGAAACTTATCAAGGATAAAGAGGGAAATTGTATAGTTATAAAGAGGTCAATTCTCTAGCAAGACATAACAATAGTTAATGTGTATGCACCTAATAATAGAGAATTAAAATACATGAAGAAAAAACTGACAGAACTTCAAGAAGAAATAGATAAATTCACTATTACAGTTGGAAATTTCAGTACCCCTCTCTCAATATTAATAGATTAAGCATGTAGAATATCAGCAAGCATATAGTTGACTTAACAGGACTGTCAATAAAAGACGGCTAATTGATATTTATCGATTTCTCCATCCAATACCAACAGAATGTATGTTCTTCTTAAGCTTCCTGGAACATTTGCTATCATTGATCTTTTTCTGAGCCGTAAAACAAACCTCAACAAATTAAAAGAAATAGATGCTATACAAACTATGTTCTTATAAGGGAACTAAACTAGAAATGAATGTCAGAAAGACCTGAATAATCTGCAAATATCTGTAGATTGAACAACACGCTTATAAATAACACATAGGCCACATAAAAGTATCAAGAGGAAATTCATAATATTTTGAAGTAAATGAAATGAAAATACAACTTATCAAAATTTGTGGGATGCAGCAAAAGCAAGGGTTAGAGAGAAAGTTATAGCACTAAATGTATATATTTAAAATACATTTCTAAAATCAATAATCTGAGCTACTTTAGGGTACTAAAAAAACAACAATTTGAGTGTAAAGCAAGCAGAAAAAATAATAGAATAGGACTTACTTAATGAAAGTGAAAACAGGAAATTAACAGAGAAAATCAACAAAACCAAAAGCCGGTTCTTCAAAAAGATTCATAAAATTGCAAAAAACAAACAAACTAACTCTATCCAGGCTGCTCAAGAAGAAAACAAAATTCACATATTACCATATTGGAACTGAAAGAGAACTCATCCCTGCTGATCCTGAAGACATTAAAATTATAATAAAGGAACGGTACAAACCATTCCATCCATAAGTTTGATAACTTAGATAAAATGGATCAATTCCCTAAGAAACAGAAACTATCAAGACTCACACAAACAGAAACTTGTGTGAATCTGAATAGACTCCTATGTATTAGTGAAATTGAAGCAATAATTTATAACTTTCCAAAAAAGAAAGCACCATCCCTAGATGGTTTCACTGATGAATTCTACCAAACATTTAAGGTAGAAATGATGCCTATTCTCCACAATGTTTTCCAGAAAACAGGCAGAGAAATCCTGTTCTATTTAATTCTATGAGGCCAGATTTACCCTAATACCAAAACCAGGTAAGAACATTGCAAGAAAGGAAAACTGCTCATCAATATATCTCATACACATGCATACAAAAATACTTGACAAAAAAAACTAACAAATCCAACAGTGTGTAAAAAGAATTATCTACCATGACCAAGTGAGATTTATTATGGATATGCAAGACTAGTTCAACATTTGAAAATCAGTCAATATAATCCAAAACATGAACAAGTTGAAGAAGAAAAATCATTGTGATAAAAATACAAAGGCTATAGAATAGGCTCAGTGCAATAACAAGCGTTGATTATAAATATAATTTCAAGCCTTATTGGATGCGAGAGTTCTGTCAAAGAATATTGGTTATATGACTGAAAAGAGGAGAGAGCTAGCAAATCAATTTCTTCCGGTAAAGTGTCTTGTGACCCTACAAAATGATGTACAGATTCATATTTAGACAAAAAGCAACATGCATCTCCGCCTTCACCTAAAATTAAATCCAGCAGGTATAAACATAATGTGTGTTCCTGTGAATCAACCTGTCTTCTCAAATTCGAGACAAGGTCTTTCTACATTCCAGGGTTTTATTGGAGAAATTTGTGGGTGGTGATGTTATTATATGTAAATAATAGCTGAAGAGATTTTATAAGAAACGCAGTTTATGTCATTAGAGACCAATAGTTCTCTCTAAAAGTACCAAGTAACACACAGACAATTAGATTAATGAACAAGGTCAGTGTAGTTTAATGTTAGATTGTAGAAGAACTTGAATTTTAAGCTCAGGAATTTACAGCTTATTCTGAAAACACATTCAAAATCAAAATTAGACTTACTCATGTTTTGTAGTCAATATTTTTCATAACTTTATATAAACTCAAAAAATCAAGAGTAAATATTTTTAACTCCTTTTATGACCATTCCCAAAAGAGTGATTTTTTTTTTTCATTATTTTTTTAAGACGAGGTCTCCCTCTGTCACCCAGGCTGGAGTGCAGTAGTACAGTCATAGCTCACTATAGCTTTGACCTCCTGGGTTCAAGTGATCTTCCCACCTCAGCTGCCCAAGTAGCTAGGACAACAAGTGTGTGCCACCACTCTTGGCTAATTTTTCTTCACTTTTTATACAGATGGAATCTCACCATGTTGCCCAGGGTGGTGTTGAACTCCTGGGCTCAAGCAAGTTCCCATCTTGGCCTCCCAAAGTGCTGGGATTACAGACGTGAACCACTGTGCCCATCTGGCTACATTTTATTTATGAAGCCTCTGCTATGGACAGATTATTTGAAGCTTAAAATTTATTTTGTAAAAGAAAATAAATGACAAAATGTCTACTTACTTTTTGTCATTCCGGATATTGGAGGGAGGTGATGTGAAGAAGGCAGGTATCAAGGGAAGATGGTATTGACCATTTAGAGGGGCTAAGCCAGTAGGTTAGATAGAAACTGCTGTTGTTTGAATGTATCCTCTCCAAAATTCGGGCGTTGCCAATGAGACGGTATTAGGAGGTGGAGTCTTTAAGAGGCCATTAGGCCATGAAGGCTTCTCTTTGGTGAATGGGATTAGACGCACCTTGTAAAAGGGCTTGACAGAGGGAGTTTGTCCCTCTTACCTTCCTGCTTTCCACTATGTGAAGATGCAATAAGAAGTCCCTCACTAGATGCTGATGCCTTGATCTTGGACTTCCTTGTGTCCAGAACTGTAAGAAATACCTTTCTGTTTCTTATAAGCTACTCAGTGTCAGGCATTCTGTATAGCAGCACAAAACAGATTAAAAAAGAAACCTAGGTTTAGAATCACCAATAACTGGCTAATAATTATGACTCAAGCCATTGGCTTTTAAATTTTGCTATGCATTAACATTATTCAGAGTTTTTTAAATAAAAATGCAGATTTCACTCCTTGGGATTGGGCCAGGTATCAACAATTCTAACAGGCCTCACAGGTGACTCTGATAAAGAGGTCTCTCTTAGATTGTAGGCCCCAAAAGTGGACCCTAAGATAAGGATTCATTGATTAAGAAAATGCTCCTAGGAGAAAATAATAAAGGAAATGCAAAGAAGCCAAACAGGAATGACATTTGGGACAAAGTCTCCTCAGCCTCAAGTCTGATCCTCTGGAGAGGTTAGGGGCATAAATTTCCAATTCAGTCTGTCCCTACTTGAGTCAAAGGAGGTAGGTTTTCATGCCCTGCCTCAACTGTAAGTCATAGGCTGAGTTGTTAACTCCCAGGTACTTCTGGCTCTGCATATATATGTTTGAGTGTGTGGCTATAGTAACCTAGTCAGTCTCTCAGATAAGACTTTTTCCTGCAGGTCCTTATAAACAAACCCACATTCAAGCTGAGGAGAAGAGATAGATCTAAGGTGATCTGAATAGGGTACCAATTGTGTCTCTTGCAGGGCCTGTGGAGCACATTTTGAGGGACATTGCTTTCTGTTTTTATTTGAATTGTCAAAAACAGTGATCTGTGGATGAGGGAACATTAACATAACACTGGACTCACACTAAAGGGGAAAAGCTGGTACACCAAAAATTAGATTACGGCAATGTGAAACTGAGTGGAGGTGATTTTCTAAATCAGAGTCAAAGCTGCCTTCTGCAGCTTAATAGTGAAAGATCAGAGACTGAAGCAGGACTTGTAAGGGATTAGGTCATCTGCAGAGCAAAATTAATATAGATCCTTCACCTGTTTACTCATGAAGAGGTGAATAGAAAACAGCTTCTGGGGGAATCTATGGCTCCCACCAGCCTTCCTAGTGGGGTTTGCCCATAGTTCCCTCAGACAATTTATATTATTTATGTTTTGCACACAGCCTAGACAAGGTTAAAGGATGAGAAAAGAACTAAAGACTCTATGCTACCATGGAGACTTCTGGAATATCATCCAATCAAATTGTGTACAGATTTTCTCTCAGTGTTTAAAACTTTTTCAATATTGTGTTTGCTAGAGTAATAAGACATGTTTTCATATCTTTGCTAGAATAAAAGAGGGCTATATATGGTCTGAAAGCCTAAAGAAACTCAGAGAATTTTGATTGACTAGGAAATATAAGATAGAGTAAATCTAACTGAAATAAACATAACCTTCAATTGTAACCCGCTACTTACATGGTATGTTTAGGGAAATACGCATTCCGAATAAACATGATTCCTGTCGGACACATGTTTCAGAAGTTGAACAGATGGAAAAAAAGCCACGAGTAGATTTAATTTGACTTCTGGTATTCATGTGATTAGAAATAGAGAGTCAGGATAGGGGACAGTGATGAGATATCCCATGTCAAAATACAAAAATGGTTCCAAGCATTTCTTAACATTTTAAGTTTACTTGATTCTGTCCTAGGTGGGTCATGAGGCTGCTGAATAGTTTCTAAAAGTTACAAAGAACAGCAATCTAAAGATATTCAGATAAATGATTAATAATTTTTCTTCTCTGGCCATTCTATGGGAATGAATGTGTAGGGGTGTGTGAGTGTATACAAATCTGTATAAATGTGTACTTCTGTATGAATACTTCAAATTGAACAGCACTATAAAAATTTAAATTTGTTACAAATACCTTGGTATTTACTAAACTGATACTTAGTTATTGCCCTGGGAAAATCTTTTTCAATGAACCTGTCTTCTCAATTTCATATTTGCTTTTACTCAGCACTGAAAATAAAGGCAATTTTCAGCTTATCACTCTGTAGTATAACCAATCTATTGATAGCATTCTTAAACTCTTCCACAAAACCTTTTTCTCTCTTATTCTTTCTACTTCCTCTGGAGATTTATTTTCACAATGGGTAATTCTAACTTCAACACTGTCTTGAAATCACTGCATTGACCTCTCATCAAGCAACTCTCTGATATTGACTTGGTTTCCCTACTGGGCAGGCATGCAAGTTAGTCAATAGGAAGCTTCTGTTCCACTTGGCACTTTTATTGCTTAGTGTTAACAAATATATTGATATTTTTTGCTTTTAAAAGTCACTCTCTTACGAGTATAGCTAGCAATACCCAAGAGTCAAATCTCATCTCTTAAATTGATCTAAATAAGTCTGTAACTCTGAAATTGTGAAAATCCTGTCAGAATACGGATACTTTTTGAGGCCGTTTCTAAACACAGTAAAATTGTCCACCCTCCACAACCCACACACCCACTTCCACTTACATTACCATAGTTCCTTTTCTTCTGCCTTTAAATATGCATAATTTTCTCCAATATTTATTTAAAAATTAAATAAAATCATTTGGTATTTCTATTTCCTCTTTCATCCTCATACTCTACACTGCCCGGAAGTCTGTTACTACTTTCTCACAGTATCATTCCAAGCCTAGTTCGAATCTTCATACCTAACATTCTCTGGAACGAAATACTCCTCATCCATACCATTTATCAGAGTTTTATAAATCACATTAGTTTATATGTATAAATATTTGATTAAAATATGTGTCTCCAACTGAGTGTAGGCACCATATATGCCCAGCATATAGTACTGTGCATGGCACATGGTGGACGATCAGGTACTTGTTGAAGGAATGGTTTGGTAAATAAGCTATTTCTTATAGGAATTAATTATATTACTTATCTTCATTAAGCCACAGCTCTTTCGCTCTTTAATTTCATAAAATCATCTTTTTTTCTAGCCTCCTAATTCCTCAAAATTGCTTTGTTGAAGGTAATTAATGTCATAAGTACAAAATCCAGCCAATTTTTTTGGTATTCTATCTCAGTTTTTCTGTAGCATTTGACACCATTAACTGGTCTCTCAAGGCTGGCTTGGAGCACTTTTACTCTTTTGGTTTCCAGGATATTTTATTATTCAGCTTCATATTCTACTTTTTTAATTACCATTTCTTTATCTCTGTTGTTTTTAGCTTTCCTCCAAATTTTTTCAAATGTGAGCATTTACTAAGGTTCAGTTCCTGACCCTGGAATTACTGTTCTAAACTAATTACTCTGGTGAATTCTACCTTATACCTTCAATCACCTTCTCTAGATTTTTAGGCTTAACCTATCGTAACATCAGTGCTCAAGCTCCCTGATGTAAATTGCCTATTGAACATTTCTGTGAATGTCCTTCAGTTACCTAGTTTCCTTCTTATTTTTCCCTTAATATACTGACTCTCTCAGATAAGAATGGGAAACTAATTCATCTTGTTCACCCCTTATTAAACTACTCAGACTTGATAATTCCTTCTGCTCATTCCTGCACATGCATACATTCTTTTTAGTTTCCAGCTTTAAATTCTCAGTCCTCCAGAGTAGAAAATAAACTCTCTATGTCTTAGTTCATACTGTAACAGCAAATTTAAAATTGAAGGTGCTGACCAAATGCTTCATACAATAGTGCCAAATAAGGGGATGAATACTTTCAGTCAATGAATAATTTGCAGCAAATAATTAATTAAAAATATTCAACAAATGTTTATTCAACAGCTATAATATATGGTACACTGAACAAGACGTAAGGCACTTGATATCATGAGAATTACATTCATAAGGAGAGAGAGGAAATAAAATTAAATATATAAACAAATAAGGGTATATGGGAGAATAATGTTTCTACAAAAAAGAAAGAAAATGAGGCCACGTGATGACTGTGAAATGGTAGTTGCAAAAGCATTTCATACAGAAAGAATAATTGTGATGACTATTCCATCAAACTCATTATGTTAAAATGGGAAGTGGAAAAGCAACACAACATTTAGTGTACACTGCCACAGCTAATCATCATGTTATACACTTTAAATATATGTAATTTTATTTGTAAATATACATCAATCTGAAATAAAATGAAATATAAATAAATAGACTACACATCAATGAAAAAATGAGAAACTAAATTTTGCAATAAACTGAATCAGTCATAGAAGCAAAGACTGCCTGAGGAAGAGTACAGAAGGACCTAGCTGATTATAATCCTGAATTATTTCACTGTTGAATTTCATATCTTTATGATTTATAAAGGGAAAATTACTTTGTTTACGCATAAGCCATTAAGGACTACGTTTCACAATATCCATGTTCTCCCTAGTAGATAAGGGAATGTAAATCAAGTACACAGTGTACATTTACCTCTTTAAATGCATCTTCTCACAAAGCATTATGTTCCCTCACATATTAGTACCTCATAGAACAGAAGAGAACATATATGTTGGTTTTGCTGCCAATTTCCCTTTATATTAAAAATACTTGGAAAAATACATTCTAACAAACCAATATTTCAGAAGCTAGTCTTACGAAGATGACCTAAGAACTTAGTTGAGATTCAGCATAGATTCAACATAAATCTTTTCAAATACATATACACACTTCACTTTTTAATTTTATACATCCAAACTCAATACATTCTTTTTAGTTATTGATATTATCATATAGGAAGGTTCAGCAACCAATCTTTAGTGAGGATTTCCACCATATGGAAGATGGCAAAGATCATAACAATGCCAACCACCAGAAAAGAAAAAAGGTATAGCAAGATCAGTGTATTTAGTATGTGTCAGTCTCCCATGGGTGGAAGGTTCCTCTGAATAGGTGACACACAGTGATGGTCAGCACACCCCTCCTCTTGCTACAGGTGAAGACTCATTCTCTCCCTATTGAGGGCAGATATATTAGTCAGGCTGGCCAGGTGCCATAAGATGCACATGGTTAAGCAGTACAAGGAAGTTCACTGTGTACTCAGAACAGGGAAAGATTTCTCCTAATAAAGAAGAAGAATCTGGAGACTGGGACAGCTCAGGACAGCTCAACCATCCAATCTCCACAGAAGGGAATGTTCCCAGCCCAGAGCACTGACTGAACAATCCTGGAGTGGCAGCAATAGATCAATCAGTACCTGATTCCACAACATAACAACATATATGCATTCCAGTGTCATCACAGAAAGACTTCTGGTAAAGGGTAAAGTTAATTATGTCACACATTTTGAATATTTGCCTTGTGTTTTTGTGTTGTGATAAAAAGTATTAACATAAATTTACCTTAACAATTTTAAGCCATACATTATGGTATTATTAACTACATGCACATTGTTGTACAAGATCTCTCTAGAATTTTTTCATCTTGCATGACTGAACCTCTTTACCCATTGAAAAACAACTCTGTTTCCCCTTTCTCCCAACTCCTGGCAATCACCATTCTACTTCCTGTTTCTAAGAATTTGGTTACTCAGGCAGCATCAAGTGGAATCATGCAGTATTATTTTGTGATTGGTTTATTTCACTTTTAATGTCTTTATGGTTCATCCATGCTATGGCATATGACAGGATTTCCCTCTTTTCTAAGGCTGAATAGCATTTGGCTGTGTGTATATACCACATTTTCTTTAATAATTCATCTGTTGATGGACACTCAAGTGGCTTTCACATCCTATTGTAAAAAAATGTCACAATAAACATGGGTGTACAAATATCTCTCTTTGAGATCCTGTTTTGAATTTTTTGAATATATATCTACTAGTGGGATTGCTGGGTCATATGGTAGTTGTACTTTTAATTTTTTGAGGAAACTACAACTCTTTTTCATAGTGGCTGCACCATTTTATAATTCCAACAATGCACACGAGTTCCAGTTTCTTTACATCCTCACTAACACTTGTTACTTCCTATTTTTTGATAGTGTCTATCCTAATGGGTGTAAAGTAATATCTCATGTGGTCTTTATTTGCATTTCTCTGATAATTAATTATATTGAACATTTTTTTCCATATACCTGTTAACCATTTGTATGTCTTCCTTGGAGAAACATATTTTTATTCAGCTTATTTGCCTATTTATTAACTAGGTTTCATTTTGTTGTTGTTATTGAGTTGCAGGAGTTCTTTGTATGGCTTGGATTTTAACCCTTTAATAGATAATATTTTCTCCCATTCTGTAGGTTTCTTTTTCACTCTGGATTGTTTCCTGTGCTGCAAATAATTTTAATTTTGATGCAGTCCTGTTTATCTATTTTTGCTTTTGTTAACTGTGCTTATGGCATCTTATCCAAATAAATAATTGCCCAGTCCAATGTCAGGAAGAATTCCCTCAAGGTTTTCCTTTAGGGATTTTATAGTTTCAAGTCTTATGTTCGGGCTTTAATCTATTTTGAGTTAATTTATACATCTGTATACAATAAAGGTTCAACTTCAACTTTGTCATGTAGATTTCCAGATTTTCCAAGCACTATTTGTTGAAAAGACGATTCTTTCTCCATCGTGTAGTCTTGGAGCCCTTGTTGATGATTAGTGGACCAAATATATGAAGGTTTATTTCTCTGTTCTCTATTTTGTTCCATTGGTCTACATTTCTGTTTTTATGTCAATAATACATTGATTTGATTACTGTAACTTTATAATGTGTTCCGAAATCAGGAAATGAAAGGTCTCCAGTTTTGCTCTTCCTTTTCAAGAATTTTTTGGCTATTCAGTATCCATTGAGATTACATGTCAATTTGGGGATTTTTGTTCTATTTCTGAGAAAAATGCCATTGGGTTTTTTATGGGGATTGTAGTGAGTCTGTAGATCACTTGGATACACTGGACATTTTGATAGTATTGAGTCTTCTAATTCCTGAACATAGGATGTTTTTCCATTATCTGTGTCTTCTTTAATTTCATTCAACATTTTTTAATTTTCTGTGAATAGATTTTTTCCTTTCTTGGTTAAGTTTATTCCTATATATATTGTTCTTTTGGGTACTATTGTAAATATATTTTTTTCTTAATTTTCTTTTCAGATCATTTATTGTTAGCATACAGAAGCACTACTGATTTTTGTGTGTTGATTTTGTATCTTGCAACTTTTCCGAATTCATATATTTGTTCTAATAATTTTGTGTTTATGTAGTCTTTAGGGTTGTCTATACCTAAGATCACATCATCTGCAAACAGAGACAATTTAACTTATTCTTATTCTGATTTGGATGCCTTTTATGTCTTTCACTGGCTTAATTGCTTGGCTAAAACTTCCAGTACTATGTTGATAAGAAGTGGTGAGAGTGAGCATCTTTATTTTTTTTCCTGATCTTGTATGAAAAGTTTTCAGTCTTTTACCACTGACTGTAATATTAGCTGTAGGCTTTTCATAAATGGCCACTATTATGTTGGAAATTTCCTTCTATTCCTAGTTTGTTGAATTTTTTTTTTATCATGGAAAGGTGTTGAATTTTGCCAAATGCTTTTTTTGTATCTGTTGAGATGATCATGTGACTTTATGCTTTGTTCTGTTAATGTAGTATGTTACAGTGATTTTTTTGAAATGTGGATTCATCCTTGCATTCCAGTGATTAATCCTATTTAGTCATGGTGTATAATCCCTTTAACGTGCTAAAATTCAGTTTGTTAGTATTTTGTTAAGGATTTTTGCATCGACCTTCATCAGGAATATTGACCTGTAGTTTTCTTTTCTTGTCGGATCGTGTTTCTGGCTTTGATGTCAGAGTAATGCTGACCTCATAAAATGAGTATGGAAGTGTTCTCTCCTCTTCAGTATTTGACAGAGTTTGAGAAGGAATTATATCAGCTCTTCTTTAAATATTTTCTTTGTTGGGAAGTTTTTGATTATTGATTAAACCTTACTACATATAGGTCTGTTTAAATTTTCTACTTCTTCATGTTTTAATCTTGATAGGTTGTATGTTTCTAGGAATTTATCTATTTACTTTGGATTACCTGTGTGTCAGAGTGTCATTGTTCATAGCAGTTTCTTATAATCCTTTTCATTTCTATGACAACAGTTTTAACGTATCTTCTTTCATTTCTGAAATTGTTTCTTTGAGTCTTCTTTTTCCATAGTTAATTTAGCTAAGGGCTTATCAATTATGTTGATTTTTTCTAAAAAACAACTCTTAGTTTTGTTATTGTTTTTCTATTTTTTATTTCATTTATTTCTGCCCTAATCTTCACCATTGCCTTCCTTCTGCTAACTTTGATTCGTTTGTTCTTATTTTCCTAGTTCCTTGAGATGTAAAGTTAGATTGATTTGAGAGCTCTCTTTTTTTCCCAAAAATAGGCATTTAACAGCTGTAAACTTCCTTGTTAGCACTGTTTTTGCTGCATTACATAAGTTGTTGTATATGTGTTTTTGTTTTCATTTGTCTCAAGATATTTTCTAAATTCCCTGTGATTTCTTGTTTAACCCATTGGTTGTTCAAGAATGTGTTATTGGACTGGGCGCAGTGGCTCACGCCTGTAATCCCAACACTTTGGGAGGCCGAGGCAGGTGGATCACCTGAAGTGAGGAGTCTGACACCAACCTGGCCAACATGGTGAAAACCTGTCTCTACTAAAAAATACAAAAATTAGCTGGACATGGTTGCAGGCATCTGTAATCCCAGCTACTAGAGAGGCTGAGGCAAAAGAATCACTTGAACCCGGGAGGCGGAAGTTGCAGTGAGCTGAGATTGTGCCACTGCACTCCAGCCTGGGTGACAGAGCGAGACTCTATCTGAAAAAAAAAAAAAAAAAAAAAAAAAAAAAGTGTAATTTTAGGTCCACATATTGGTAAATTTTTTAGTTTTTCTACTACTATGGATTTTTAGTTTCATTCCAATATATTCAGAAATAAATATTTGGTATGATTTTTAATCTTGTTAAGTTTGTTAAGATTTGTTTTGTGACTTTATTTGTGATTTATCCTTGGGAATGTTCCATGTGCACTTGAGAAGAATGTGTTTTCTGCTGCTGTTGGATGGCATGTTCTTTATGTCTGTTAGATCCAACTGGTCTGTAGTGTTAAGATCTTCTGTTTCCTTATTGATGTCCTGTCTGTTTTCTTGATCTATTATTGAAAGTAAGGCATCAAAATCTCCTACCATTACTGGCTCAGTGTCTATTTCTCCCTTCAATTCTGTGAATCCTTGCTTCATATATATGAGTGCCCTGAGATTCAGTGTAGATACATAATTGTTATATCTACCTTGTGAATGGACCCTTTTATCATTATATAATATCTGTATTAGGGCTCTCTAGAGAAACAGAACAGATAGATAGATAGATAGATAGATAGATAGATAGATAGATAGATAGACAGACAGATATAGATACAGATACAGATAGAAAATAGATAGGTAGATAGAAAGAAAGGGAGAGACTTGTTATGAGGATTGGTTCATACAATTTTGGAGGTTGAGATCTGCTGTCTGCAAGATGAAGCTCCAGGAAAGCTGATAGTACAGTTTCAGTCCAAACCCAAAGACCTGAGATCTAGGAAAGTCAATGGTGTAAGTCCCATTTTGAATCCAAAGGTCTGAGAACTGGGGGGAGCAATGGTGTAAATCCTGGTCTGAGTTCAAAGGTCCAAGAATCAGGAGCACTGATGTTTGAGTGCAGGAGAAGATGTATATCCCAGCTCAAACAGAGAACGCAAATTTGCCTTTCCTCTACCTGTTTGTTCTATTCATACCCTCCACTGATTGGATTATATCCATCTACATTAGTGAAAGTGATCACCTTACTTAGTATACAAACTCAAATGTTAATCTCTCCCAGAAACACCCTCATAGACACACCCAGATGTAATATTTTACCAGCTATCTGGGCATTTCTTAGCCCAGCTAAGTTGACACATAAAATAAACCATCACAATTTGCAAATATGAAAGAAACAGTGAACGTAAAGTAAAAATTCAAGACCAAAGATAATTATTCTTTGTAGTGTTCTTTGTGGACACTCATGACTGTAACTCACAGGACTATACTTCCTTCAACTTCCAAGATAGACGCTAAAGGATGGCTATGGCCTCTATGGTGTAGGGTAAAAGAACCCAGTACCAATGTTGCCAGAGGAGGCAGCAGATAATATTATACAAAGACATATTCATATCACTATATTTCTAGGATTTTCCTATCTTCTCAAGTTGTTGGAGCACCATTCTAAGCATTTGGTCACTGTGTTCCATTTGACTATCTATTGCAGCCCAGTGCTTGTGGTGTGCAATAGGAATCCAGCAATGAATACTGAATGTCGCCTACCTTCAAAAAAGTCACAGTGTTCTGGAGGAATCTGCCATGCCTATTAATATTCTTTTGAAAAGATGAAGGAGAGACTAACTAACTTCAACTATGGAGAAAATGGAAGGTGGAATTTTAAACTCTACTCATCCTTCTCCTAATCACAGTTCATCATTCCTAGAGTACAATCTAACTTTGACCTACATTTTATACAATAATAGTTGATATTAATTGAGAGCTTAATATATTTCCCTATACAGGCTAATTGTACAAGTTACCCGGATATCAGCAGAGGTCACTCTGGTTTTTGACATTTAGATAATTTAAGTGTTTATTATTCATTATCTGGAGCCCAATGCCCTCCCCAAGATTTCTGCTCTCCTGGGAACTTACCTTGTCACTTCTGGCTCTAAGCTCCCTCTTTCACAGATGGCTGAATCTTATTTTCTAATATCATATAAGTATTCTTTTCTTCTCTGTCCTAAACCATTTATAGGAACTATTTACAAAAAGCATTTGTGTGTAGCATACTTTACTAAAGTTTTGAGCAGGTAGAAGACTCTTACACTGCAAAAATACCAATAACTTAAATGACTTATCCTGTTCATAAGAGCTTTTGGCTACCCTGACATTAAACATTTCCAGTCACAATCAGGTGTGGTGACTCATGCCTTTAATCCCAGCACTTTGGGAGGCCAAGGTGGGCAGATCACTTGAGGTCAGGAGTTTGAGACCAGCCTGGCCAACATGCTGTATACTGTCTCTACTAAAAATACAAAAATTAGCTGGGCGTGTGGCAGGGAGTTGGGGAGAACCTGTAATCCCAGCTACTCAGAGGCTGAGTCAGGAGAATTGCTTGAACCTGGGAGGCAGAGGTTGCAGTGAGCTGAGATCATTCCACTGCACTTCAGGCTGGGCGAGAGAGCTAGACTCTGTCCGAAAAAAAAAAAAAAAAAAAGTCTTTGTTTTTCTTTCTTTTTAAAAATTTAAAAAATTTTTTTTTAAACTTTAAGTTCTGAGATACATGTGCAGAATGTGCAGATTTGTTACATAGGTATGTGTGTGCCATGGTGGTTTGCTGCGCCTATCAACCTGTCACCTAGGTTTTAAGCCCTGCATGAATTAGCTATTTGTCCTGATGCTCTCCCTCCCCTCGCCCCCCATCCCCAACTGGCCTCGGTGTATGTTGTTCCCCTCCCTGTGTCCATGTGTTCTCATTGTTCAACTCCCATTTATGAGCAAAAACATATGGTGTCTGATTTTCTCTTCCTGTGTTAGTTTGCTGAGGATGATGGCTTCCAGCTTCAACCATGTCCCTGCAAAGGACATGATCTCATTCCTTTCTGTGGCTGCATAGTATTTCATGGTGTGTATGTACCACATTTTCTTTCTCCAGTCTATCACTCATGGGCATTTGGGTTGGTTCCATGTCTTTGTTATTGTGAATAGTGCTGCAATAAATATTGTGTGCATGTATCTTTATAATATAATGATTTGTATTCCTTTGGGTATATACCCAGTAATTAGATTGCTGGATCAAATGGTATTTCTGGTTCTAGATCCTTGAGGAATTGTCACAATGTCTTTAACAATGATTGAACTAATTTACATTTTCACCAACAGTGTAAAAGTTTTCCTATTTCTCCACAGCCTCACCAGCATCTGTTGTTTCTTGAATTTTTAATAATCACCATTCTGACTGGCATGAGATGGTATTTTATTGTGGTTGGTTTTGATTTGCATTTCTCTAAAGATCAGTGATGTTGAGCTTTTTTCATATGTTTGTTGTCACATAAATGTCTTCTTTTGAGGAGTGTCTGTTCATATCCTTTGCTCACTTTTTGATGGAGTTGTTTTTTTCTTGTAAATTTCTTTAAGTTCCTTGTAAATTCTGTATATTAGACCTTTGTCAGATGGGTAGATCGCAAAAATTTTCTCCCATTCTGTAGGTTGCCTGTTCGCTCTGATGATAGCTTCTTTTGCTGTGCAGAAGCTCTTTAGTTTAATTAGATCTCATTTGTCAATTTTAACCTTTGTTACAATTGCTTTTGGTGATTTCATCATAAAATCTTTGCCCATGTCTATGTCCTGAATGATATTGCCTAGGTTTTCTTCTAGGGTTTTCATGGTTTTCAGTTTACATTTAAGTCTTTAATCCATCTTAAGTTAATTTTTGTATAAGATGTAAGGAAGGGGTCCAGTTTCTGTTTTCTACATATGGCTAGCCAGTTTTCCCAGCACCATTTATTAAATAGGGAATCCTTTCCCCATTGCTTATTTTTGTCAGGTTTGTCAAAGATCAGATGGTTGTAGATGTGTGGTCTTATTTCTGAGGTCTCTATTTTATTCCATTGGACTATATGTCTGTTTTGGTGTCAGTACCATGCTGTTTTGGTTACTGTAGCCTTGTAGTGTAGTTTGAAGTCAGGTAGTGTGATGCCTCCAGCTTTGTTCTTTTTGCTTAGCATTGTCTTAGCTATGCAGGCTCTTTTTTGGTTTCATATGAATTTTTAAGTTGTTTTTTTCTAATTTTGTGAAGAATGTCAATGTAGTTTGATGGGAATACCATTTAATCTATGAGTTACTTTGAATGATATGGCCATTTTCATGATATTGATTCTTCCTATCCATAAGCATGGAATGTTTTTCCATTTGTTTGTTTCCCCTCTTATTTCCTTGAGCAGTGGTTCGTAGTTCTCCTTGAAGAAGTCCTTCATATTCCCTGTTAGCCGTATTCCTAAGTATTTTATTCCTTTTGTAGCAATTGTGAATGAGAGTTCATTTGTCATTTGGTTCTCTATCTGGTGTATAGGAATGCTCGTGATTTTTGCACATTGATTTTGTATCCTGAGATTTTGCTGAAGTTGCTTATCAGCTTAAGAAGCTTTGGGCTGGGACGATCAGGTTTTCTAAATACAGGATCATGTCATCTGCAAACAGAGTTTGACTTCCTCTCTTCTAATTTGAATACCCTTTATTTCTTTCTCTTGACTAATTTCCCTAGTCAAAACTTCCAATACTAGCTGAATAGGAGTGGTGAGGGAGGGCATCCTTGTGTTGTGCTGGTTTTCAAAGGAAACGCTTCCAGCTTTTGCCCATTCTGTATGATATTGGCTGTAGGTTTGTCATAAATAGTTCTTACATTGCAAAAATACCAGTAACTTAAATGAGCTATTCCTGTTTATAAGAGCCTTCTGGCCACCCTGACATTAAACATTTCAGTCACTACCAGGTGCGGTGACTTATGCCTGTTATCTCAGTACTTTGGGAGGCTGAGGTGGGCAGATCACTTGAGGTCAGAAGTTCAACACCAACCTGGTCAACATGGTGTACACTGTCTCTACTAAAAATACCAAAATTAGCCAGACATGTGGCAGAGAGTTGGGGGGCACCTGTAATCCTAGCTACTCGAGAGGCTGAGGCAGGAGAACCGCTTGAACCTGGGAAGCAGAGGTTGCTGTGAGCCAGGGTCACCCCACTGGTCAACAGAGGTAGACTCCGTCTAAAAAAATTTTTAGTCACTTATTTCTTCATAGTTTGGACTTCTTTAATTTTGATAGATTCTCTCTCTCTCTCTCTCTCATAAGGGAGACAGAGAGAGAGAGACCCACAAAATTCTGTTCACTTCTCAGGCAGAGAGGTTATTTCTTGCTGTCTGTTTCTAAGTCATGGTTTTAGGAACATATCTTCCATAGCTAAATAAATAGATTTCGTTTTCTAAATAAAGACATTTCCTTTCTTAAGAGGAGCTATGTTACCAACTGTTAAAATGATATATTTTCACTCTGGTACATACATTTTATTGCTTCCTTTTCATGATAACCCAGCAAACTAGGTATTATTATCTCAATTTTATAGATTAAAAACTAATATTGAGAAAAGGTGAGTAACTTGAAGTTAGAAAATGACAAGAATAGAATCCAAATTTTATTCCGGAGCCTGTGCCACTGTGTGTGTGTGTGTGTGTGTGTGTGTGTGTGTGGTATCTGTGTGTGTTTCCATTTATATATCTTATGCTAAAGACTGCAAAATCAGTCACTATCATTTATTAAGAATAGCATATTATCAGTGATATATAGAATTGGAGCCAATAACTCCCAAGATCATTCTTTCTAAAACTTAAGTTCTCCCCAAATTAGGAGGTATTTCAATTCAAATGTTATTTAGAATGATCAAAGTATTTGGAAATTTAATAAAAGGTTGACTGTTTGAAAGCTGGTTTAGGCCAGGCACGGTGGCTCACGTCTGTAACCCCAGCACTTTGGGAGGCCGAGGCGGGTGGATCACCTGAGGTCAGGAGTTCGAGACCAGCCTGGCCAACATGGCGAAACCCCATCTCTACTAAAAATACCAAAATTAGCCAGGTATGTTCGTGTGGTCATGGGCACCTGTAATCTCACCTACTCAGGAGGCTGAGGCAGGAGAATTGCATGAACCTGGGAGACAGAGGTTGCAGTGAGCCAAGATGTGCTGCTGCACTCCAGCCTGGGTGACAGAGCAAGACTCTACTACAAAAAAAAAAAAAAAAAAAAAAGCTAGTTTTAAATTTTTTCTTCATCTAGTTTTCTATCTGTAAACAATCTAACTGACCTATATTATCAATTTTGCCCAAAGTAAATATTCATGAAATCAACAATAGATAAATTTAAAATTTGCTATATTAATTAAAATATTGGATTTGTGATGACAAATATTTTAATGGATAAAATACTAGTGAATCAAAACCAAAATTGTAGAACTAGAATATTTATTCCTTATTTCCTTATTACATAAGTAAAAGAATAATTTAAATAAAAGCAGTTGAGCAAAATGATGTTAATTTCAAATCTAGAGGAAAAAATGTAGGAATAAATTTATGCACAGGAAATGAGTTAATGAGCACTTTGTAAAAATTATAGCATTTCATTCCCAGAACATTAATCAAATAAGAGGTTCTAATATTTTCTCTTGATCAATTTTTCTGTAAATGATAATGGCAAAGACATAGAATGAAAATTAATAATAAATGGTTTATCTCAATAATCTATTCGTATTTTTCCAGTTAAGCATCCACTAGAAAAAATTTCGCTTCACCACATTTTACTTCTCATGGCAATATAAGATTATTACTATTATTTTGTCTTTTTTGCCTATAAAATTAAATTTAAATATCAAGTTTTTATGGGCTACAAGTCTATAGTGTTTTCTGTCTACAATGTAAAATGCAGGTTGGACTCTAATATATTTTACTGGTGACTGAATTTATCAAATGCAGCTTGTGAGTGAATTTTTTAATACAGAAACAATCCCAAAGTAGAAGAAATGCAAACCCACTATAATCCTTGCATTACACTGATGCTTTATTATTGAGATTTGATGCATTTGGCACTTCTCATATTGTTTTCTAGTTTAATCTTCACAATAACATTATAAAAAAAGTTTTACTATATCCATATTTGGACAAATACACTGAGATTGAAACACGTTAAACAATTTGCCCAAGAAAAGTTGAAAAGCCAAAACTACAACTCAGGTTTGAATCCAAAGCTTGTACTCACAACTGCTGAAATACACCCTTTATCTTGTAGTTACCTCTGAAAAATGCAGTATTCTGTAATGAATATTAAAGAAAGAAAGCTGGAACTTCTAGATAGCTGAAAAGAATGTGTGGTTATCAATTCTCAAAATTTCCTTTCCAAACTATGTGAAATAATTTTAAAACTATAAACATTTTGAGAAGTGACAATGTGCTAGCAGCCCTCACTCTCAGAGCCTCCTCGGCCTTGGCGTCCACTCTGGTGGCACTTGAGGAGCCCTTCAGCCCACTAGGGCACCATGGGAGCCCCTCTCTGGGCTGGCTGAGGCCGGAGCTGCCTCCCTCTGCTTGCGGGCAGGTGTGGAGGGAGAGGCATGGGGGCGGGGACCAGGACTGTGAGCTGAGCTCACCGGCCAGTGCCAGCTCAGGCAGGTGCAGGCTGGGCAGCCCCACACACGGAGCAGCCGCAGGCCAGCGCCGCCAGTCCAAAGTAGTGAGGGGCTTAGCGCCCGGGCTGGCAGCTGCAGAGGTTGTGCCGGGTCCCCCAGCGGCGTGGACCCGCTGGCTGCACTCAAATTCTCGCCAGGTTTAGCTCCCTCCCCATGGGGCAGGGCTCAGAACCTGTAGCCCACCATGTCTGAGCTCCTCCACTGCGGTGGGCTCTCGTGTGGCCCGAGCCACCCGCGAGCCACCCCCTGCTCCTTGGCGCCTGGTCCCATGGACAGCCCAAGGGCTAAGGAGTGCAGGAGCGGCAGGGGACTGGCAGATAGCTCCACCTGCAGCCCCCGTGCAGGATCCACTAGGTGAAGCCAGCTGGGCTCCTGAGCCTGATGGGGACTTGGAGAACTTTTATATCTAGCCAGAGGATTGTATGTGCACCAATCAGCACTCTGTGTCTAGCTCAGGGTTTGTAAATACACCAATCAGTACTCTGTATCTAGCTAACTCTGTATCTAGCTAACCTAGTGGGGACTTGGAGAACTTTTCTGTCTAGTACTCTGTGTCTAGCTCAAGGATTGTAAACGCACCAATCAGCACTCTGTGTCTAGCTCAAGGATTGTAAATGCACCAATCAGCACTCTGTCAAAACGGACCAATCAGCTCTCTGTAAAATAGACCAATCAACTCTCTGTAAAATGGACCAATCAGCAGGATGTGGGTGGGGTCAGATAAGGGAATAAAAGAAGGCTGCCTGAGCCAAGAAGTGGCAACTCTCTGGGGTCTCCTTCCACAGTGTGGGGGGTTTGTTGTTTTATTTTTTGCAATAGCTCTTGCTGCTGCTCACTCTTTGGGTGCACGCTGCCTTTATGAGCTGTAACATTCACCACGAAGGTCTGTAGCTTCACTCCTGAAGGCAGCGAGACCACGGACCCACCAGGAAGAAGGAAAAAACTCTGGACACACCATCTTTAAGAACTGTAATGCTCACTGTGAGGGTCTGTGGCTTCATTCTTGAAGTTGATGAGACCAAGAACCCACCAATTCCGGACAAAATTTTACGCAAAAACCACACCTCAGCATTATTTGAAGACAACAAATGCCACAATAAATTACTGAGAGCACAGAATTTCTCACATTCATGCCCCTAACCTCTGCCCTGCTCCACAGCTTTGTAATGAGCAACTACAACCTGAGGAAAAATGAAGAAGATTGAGGCTAACAAAGGGGACCAAGGGTGACTTGTAATGTGTACCCAAAAGATTAAACCAACCCTAAATCTGAATGTAGTGGGAAAGTGTCCAGGCAGATCAGAGTATGAAATGTTGCAGGAATTAAGGGACCAGAGAGACCAATGGGTGGAATAGGAGGAATTTATTAAGGTGCACACTGGCTCAGCAGGTTAGCATCCAAAGGCTGAGCCCCAAAGAAAGACAGGGCTTTACTTTTATACATATATCTGAAAGGAGATTGGACAGTTTAAATGGTGCGGTGCGAAACTGGGGGTGCGAAACCTGTGAGGCTGGACAACCAGGCTTACAGAAGGCAAACAAAGGCAGTTAATCAAATAGTGAAGGTTTCACAACTTAAGCATATCCTGTGATCTTGCTGCACAGAGGGAAAAACAGGAATGTACAAAACCTTGCAAGATAATTATGAATTTTACTAAGGGAGGATTGGTAAAGGGGAGGGGGAAGTTGGGAAAGGAGAAAAACTTGTTTTCTCATCCCTACACTGAAATGGGAGAGAGGGAGGCTCTGGAGTCCATCTCTTGAGGGCACCAGCTCTGTAGATAGTGTTACCAAAGCCTTGTCAGAGCTCTGCTCTCTATCAGTGGACCTTGGGGTGAGTTACCCTAGTAAAAAACTTGTTTATTTCTTTTTACATCTCTTGCTTGAGGACTACAGGTAAGGAATTTCCAAATAAGCTTGATTTAAAGGTCCAGAAGGAATTCGTAGGGCTATATGAAATTTAAAGGGACAATTTTACAAGCCTTTAGTTTCAGAGGGAGAATAAAGGCTGAAAGGAAGGAAGAAGCAGTCTATGGGAATTGGGTAGTGAAAGGAGAAAGTAGAAAAAATAGAAAATTTAAAGTCCCGCACAATAAAAGATAAATATAAAGTCAAAACTTTGCAACCCTTCCCTTACAACCAAAATAAAGAAAACAAACCCAATAAAATGAAATACCACCAAAAAACCTGGACTTTGATAAATTGACAGTAAAGGCACCATTAAACTTGGACTACTATAAATTACTCCAGTGCCATAAAAATGAACAGGAGGAAAGTAATGTTCATAGAAAAACGTTTACTATATCAGAAAATTGCATTTTTATTCATATCAACTGAAGACCAACTCTGAAAAACAACCTTGAAGCAGAATAAAACTAAGTCTACACTCCAAAAAATTAATATACTAAAACAGGTACTTAAGGATATGAAAAAAAATTAAACAAAAAAAAAACACCCCAAGAAAAAAAAACCAAATAAGGAAATCTCAATATTTGCTGTTAGGAATGCAAAATGGAATGACACAGCTACTTTAAATAACAATCTAGAAATTTCTGACAAAACTAAACATAGTTTTACCATACAAGCCAGCAAATCATGCTCCTAGATATTTACCCAGCTAATTTGAAAACTTATGTCTACACAAAAACCTTCACACAAATGCTTATAGCAAATATATTAAAAATCGCTGAATACTGGAGTCAACCAAGATATCCTTCAGTAGGTTAATTGCTAAATGATTTGGTATGTCTAGATGATGAACTACTATTCAGCAATAAAAACAAAGGATCTCTCAAGGTACACAATACACGGAAACATGAATGAATCTTAAGTGCACACTGCTAAGTAAAATAAGACAATGTGAAAATGTTACATACTATATAATTCCATTTATATGACATTTGGGAAAAAGCTAGATTCTAGAGATGGTAAACGAACCAGTGGTTACCATGGGTTTGGTGTGGGGAAGGTTGAATAAGTGAATCACAGGCATTTTGTAGGCATTTAAACTATTACATATGGAACTTTAATAGTAGATGAATGATAGTATACCTTTTTCAAAACTCAGAACTTTACAGCACAAATATTAAACTGTAATTTATAAAATATTAAAAATTATTTAAAAGATTGGGGAATTCCAGGGTGGAATGCAGACTATGAGACTATAATCTGAATTTATTACAACTGTATGATACAACTTCACTGAAGGAGCAGGGCTAGTCTAGGTAACCTTGCAGATGAGTGGGGTCAATAAAATTGAAGATAAGAAACTGTACAAAGGCACTGTAGTCTAGTTAATAAAGTTGTCTCATGGGGAAATAGGTTAACAATTCTGAAACTACATTGATGTACCCTGGAATTCAACATGAGTGAAGAAATGGCAGATGGTAGGAACCAAATTTCTCTTTGTTGGTTACAGATCAACAAAGGGAGAAGGCTAGAATTATGTATGTGGTAATGGATTGGAGTTGGAGATATCATTGTGCAGTCATACTAGCTTAATATAAATCCAGGCAATTTCATATAGAAATCTTTATACATATATGCATGAATTAATATACAAATATACATATAATTGATCTGTCCACTAAGAGGGCCTAGAAGCAATGATAGCCAATAGTAGTGAGTATACCTAGCATGCAGAAATTGGCGTCTAGTAACATTCTCCAGTAAAAGAAAACAGGGCCCTTGGAAAAACGGTTTATTGCAGGACTGGGACATAAAATGTACAATATGAGCCTGCAGAATCTTGTGGTGCCAGAAAGTAAAGAAGTGCGCAAACGCGCACACACACACACACTCTCTCACACATTGATGGGGATATGCAAATGGACACAGGAGCCAACTGAAAGAGATCAATGTGGTTAAATCTGAAATGATTCGTGCAAAAATATACATGAAGCCATATTAGATTATAATGCAAAGTACAAAGTAAATATCCATGAGTCCATACTGATATAAATAAATGTAAGAGAAGAGATAAATATCCTATGCAAAAGAATTCCAAATAATTAATGTAACTATTTCACCCTCAAGGATGTGGACCATAATTCCCTGCTCTTGTGTGTGAGCAGCACATAGTAACTGTTTCCTTTTTTAAAAAAGGAAAAAGAGAGTAACACTACAATAGAAAAACGTGACAAAAACTAACAGCTAGGAGGCTGAGGTTAATATCAAGAGTTGTAAGTCATATTGATAGTGTATACCATTAATATGATGTGATGAGAACGGCATTTTATCTCTGTGAACTTCCTACCAAAAACCCATAACCTCCATCTAATCATGAGATAAACATTAGACACATCCCAACTAAGAGACATTCTACAAAATCCCTGACCAATAGTCCTCATCAAAAGACCAGATGTCGCAGTCCTCAAAAATGAGGGAAGTCTGAGAAAGTATCACAACCAAGAGGAACCTAAGGAAACATGACAACTAAATATAATATGGCCCCCTGGATGTGATCCTGGAACACAGAAAGGGTATTAAATATAAACTAAAGAAATCTAAATAAAATAAGAACTTCTTCTTAATCTCTAAATTATTACTCTTGACAAAATTTACAAAGCAGTCATAATCACCAGGTCATAATACCTTTTTTTCTTAGTAAAGCTGTCAAATGAATTAGTCCTCTGGATAAATGAAGCCTCCCAACCAGTGAGTCAGAGGGAAGGGCCCCTGCCTCGGAGAATGCAATTTTTATTTCAATTATTAAGAAAATACCTTTTGGCTGGGTATAGTGGCTCATGCCTGGAATCCCAGCACTTTGGGAGGCTGAGGCAGGCGGATCATTTGAGGTCAGGCGTTCAAGACCAGCATGGCCAACATGGTGAAACCTCATCTCTACTAAAAGTACAAAAATTAGCCAGGCATGGTGGCATGCCCCTACAGTCCCAACTACTTGGGAGACTGAGGCAAGAGAATTGCTTGAATCCAGGAAGCAGATTAATAATAATGCATCAGTATTGGAGTATTAATCTTGACAAATATGCCATGCTACTAAAAGATATAATAAGAAAGGAAACTGGGTTTGGGGTCTACAGGAATACTTTACTATCTTTGCAATTTTGCTGTAAATCTAAAACTACTATAAAATGGAAAGTTGACTTAAAATATTAGACTATTGAACAAAAAGTATGAACCAAGATTATATCCGCCCAAGGTGTCCTTTAAATATCAATGGCATTAAAATACAAGTTTTAACATAAAGGAACTTAAGGAATTAATCACCCATTATCCTTTCTTGAGGAATTTCCTGGAGATTGAATAGCATACAAGTGAGGACAGAGATAATTCTGCAAAAAGACTAATGCTGAGCATTTCAAAACAGCAATGTACATATAAGACTAAAACCGGCCAGGCACGGTGGGTCACACCTGTAATCCCAGCACTTTGGGAGGCCAAGGCAAGTGGATCACGAGGTCTGCAGTTCGAGACCAGCATGGCCAATGTGGTGAAACCCCATCTCTACTAAAAATACAAAAATTAACTGGGCCTGGTGGCGCATGCCTGTAGTTCCAGCTACTTGGGAGGCTGAGAATTGCTTGAACCTGAGAGGTGGAGGGTGCAGTGAGCCGAGATCATACCACTGCACTCCAGCGTGGGTGACAGAGTGATACTCTGTCTCAAAAAAATATAATAAAAATAAAAAGGACACTAAAACCTAAGAGGAGGTGAAGGTAGAAATCTAATTTACAAAGGTTATATATTGTCACAAAATAAAAATAATGCATCTTTAAAAAGCAAAGAAAAGGGAGAAGAAAAAAAGAAAAAAATAGAAAATTCTGATAGTTGTAAAGATAGGTTTCAAATAACATTAAGGAAAAACAAAACAAAACAGAGCAAAACACACAAAAAATACTAAACCAGATAATAAAGATAAAAGGTTAGATTAAAAAACAGGGGACTAAGCATATTTTTTAGAAGGTATACATATCGGTTAGTATACATACAAATATTTCCTAGTTCTGTTTGTTAAGAGGACCTAGCCACGATGACAACTCAGTAGGAAAGCACACTCTGTGGCCAGATTTTGGTTTCTAAGTACTGCTCTTTCTCTTTAGTGAAAGAAACCATAGCTCTATGGAAAAATGACTGATTTTAAGGCTGGAGCAGGTGAAAGACAAAATGAGCTTGGAGCATCTTGTTATACCAGAAAGCATGATAGTGCTCAAGAAACACAAGTATGAGAGCATACCAAAGAGACACAAGAGTCAATCAGAAAGAACTTTCAATAGCAAAACTAGAACAATGAAATAAGTAACATTATACATGAAAATATTTATGTTTATATTACATAAAATTTAAATTACATATTATATCTTGCATTATATATAGTCTACATAATAAATTATAAATGTAATATATTATGCATATATATTTGTATATTTGCATTAAATATATAATTATATAGCATATAATATACATTAATTATATATTATAATATAGTATATATCCTATATATTTATTTTTATATAAATATATAAGTATGTATAAATAAATATAATTATAGATAAACATATTTATGTATTTCATTACATATAGTAATACCAATTTTATGTCTCATATATATTTATTACATAAAACCTATAAAATACTATATATATTATATATAATATGTTCATATATTATAATGGTATTTGTATTTTGTCATATAAAAGTAAATTCATTTTGAGCAAAAAAATTACAGAATAATGGATTATAATTCAAAGGATTAAATAAATATTCATGATCTCATACTGGTGTAAATAAACTATTGAATAAATAAATAAATTGGGGAGATAGGACAAATCTTCCTTAGAAAAGAATTGTACATAATATAAGTAAATACTACCCTTCCCAAGGGGTGGATCTTAACATCCTACAATGTTGAATAGAATCAGTCTTACATCCAAGAATAGAACATGTAAAGAGATAAAATAGTAATTTTAGAGTGGAAAAACCGGAAAAATCCTCCTTTAACTAAATGATGTAGGTTAACATCACCTTACCAACAATGTTATGTTGACATCATTTTTCCCGGACATGATATGATGAGAAGTTAACTTCGCTTCTGTGGTATTCCTTTCAAGAACTCATAGTCCTTCTCTCATAGTGAAAAAAACAGCAAAGAAACTTAAATTGAGTGACATTCTACAAGGTATTTTATAGTATTCTCCAAAACTGTCAAGGTCATAAAAAAACAAGAAAAAACTGAGAAATTATTACAGCGTATAGTAGACTGAGGAGACAAGATGACTAAATGCAAGGTGGGCCCCTGGCTGGATTGGATCCTAAAAGAACAAAAGGGCATTAGTATAAAAAATGGTGAAATTCTCGGCCAGGCACGGTGGCTCACACCTGTAATCTCAGCACTTTGTGAGGCCGAGGTGGGCAGATCATGAGGTCAGGAGTTCAAGACCAATCTGGCCAACATAGTGAAACCCCATCTCTACTAAAAAAACAAAAAGTAGCCAGACATGCTGGTGCATGCCTGTAGTCCCAGCTACACAGGAGGCTGAGGCAGGAGAATTGCTTGAACCCCAGAGGTGGAGGTTGTGATGAGCCAAGATTACGCCACTGCACTCCAGCCTGGGCAACAGAGCGAAACTCTGTCTCAAAAAAAAAAAAAAAAAAAAAAAAAAAAGTGAAATTCTCATTAAGTTTGGAGTTTAGGTAATTATGGACCAATGGTGGTCTCTTAGTTTTGACAAATGTCCCATGATAATGTAAGATGTTAGCATTAGGTGAAATTGGGTGAGGATTTTAGAATTCTCAATATTATCTTTGCATCTTTTCTGTAAATATACAATGTTTCCAAAATAAAAATTTTATTAGTGAAAACATACAAAGATAAAAGAATAAAGGCAGCTACTAGCAAACAAACCTTCCTCAATATGAAATGTACACACACATAGATATACAGTACATATCTCATAGAGAAAAAGCATAGCAAATATAACAAAAACCATATATAACAAATAAAAATAAATATGAGGGCATCAAAACCAGGTATATGAGTCATAACAATAAACAGTGGTGAATGAACAAAGCAAAGCACAAAAAATGCCTGTAGTGTGCTACCCTTCATGTAAGAAAGAATTGCATATCAGAAAATACGCACATCCCTGAGTATCGGTGCCAAAGAAACTCAGGAATGGTTAAAAATGAACAGTAAAGAAATGAACTACAGCCTCAGCCTGGGATTATGTGAAAAAGAGAAAGAGCTCATGATAAAAGGAGGAAAGATACCAGGGAAAAATGATGAGAAGGATGTAACATTTCTCTGACTATAACTGTTTTATATCTCAGATTCAGAATTATATTAATGTGTAACATAAACTTAAAATATTAATAAACAGGTAGTTAAAACCAAAGTATGAAAATAAACCAAAATGGAATATAAACAGTTTTTAAAAACCCCAACCTACTTCTGTCAAAAATAAGTAAGTTAACCACACTAGTGGTATGAAAGGAAGGAACTAATCTAAGAACCAATCTGGAAAACAGTATCCTGACCAGAGACTGTTTCTCAGAATCACAAAAAGGACATAAAGAATGTCACAAATACTGTAATCTAGTTAGTAATTATGTTTCACACGGGGTTTGGGTTAGCAATTCAGAAATTACTTTTTGTTTATACAAGAAATAAGCAAAATTTTCTCCTTGGAGATGTATTAAACCTAAAGTTGGGACAAGGAAAACCATGATGATCCTGGAAAATCCTATGGTGCCAGAAAATAAGGAAGTGACAAAAAAAATGGGGGTTTGTCAAAAGGACACAAGGGCCAACTTGAAGGAAATCCTAAAGGTGAAAGTTGAAACAAAATTGAGCAAGGAAATAAATAATGGTTGTATTAAATGTCAGCCCATAGAATAAAATAAGTATTCATGAGTTGATACTAATGTAAATAACAGAATAAATAAATAAATAAATAAATAAATAAGAAGAGGTAATTCTTTCTTGCAAAACAATTCCAATTAACAAGCATAAAAGCAATAAGGTCAATAAAAAGTCATCATTAGGCAAACACTGCAATAGTAACATATGCAGGCAAGTTCCCTAAATGGATGTGAAAATCAGTGTGAGAAAAGTTTGAGGAGAAATAGGATATTTGCATAGTCTCATTGTATCTCCCTCAGACATTTATTAATTGCAAGGGAGAAAACAGTAACTTTACAATGGAGAAACTCAGCAAAATCAAACTTAACCAAGTGATCAAGTTCAACAACAATAAGAAGACTACTGACATCATGAACTGGTTAATATGACACACTGAGGTCACAACACCATTCTGTGATATGTTTGGGAAAAAAAAAACCATAATCTTAATCTAGTTATGGGAAAATATCAGAAAAAGTTTAAATTGAGGGACATTCTATCTGAATAACTGACCAATGCTTCTCAAAAGTGTCAAGGTAATGAAAGAAAAGGAAAGATGATTGATAAACTGTCGCTGATTGGAAAAGACAAAGCAGAAACAGTAAATAAATTCAATGCAGGATCCTGAGCAAGATTATGAAAGAGAAAAAGTACATTAATGGAAAAACTTGTGAATTTTGAAGTCATGTCTGTATTTAGTAAATAATCTTTTGCTAATGTTAATTTCCTGATTTTGATAATTATACTAAGAATATGTAACAATAACATTGTGAGAAGTTGGGTAAAATGTTATATAGGAGCTCTCTATTATTTTTGCAACTTTTCTGTAAGTTTACAAGTTCAAAATAAAATTTTAAAAGACATTGTTAGGCTGGGTGTGATGGTTCATGCCTGTAATCCCCTCACTCTGGGAGGCCAAGGCAGGTGGATCGCTTGAGTCCAGGAGTTTGAGACCAGCCTGGGCAACATGACAAAAGTCCATCTCTACAAAAAATACAAACATTACTCTGGAATGGCGGCATGCAGCTCTAGTCCCAGCTACTTGGAAGGCTGAGGTAGGAGGATTGCTTGACTCCTGAGGGGGCAGTTGTTGCAGTGAGCTGGATCAAACCACTGCACTGGAGCCTGAGTGACAGAGCAGGACCCTGTCTCAAAAAAATGAGAAAAAGGTGTTGTCAGGAAAGCTTTACAAAATTTCGAGAATTATCTATTAGTGCCAATAGAGGTGAACCAACAGTCAAGTCATACTTGTACATTGGTTGAGAAGTTAGGAGGCTTTGAAACAGTTTCAAGAAATAGATATAGCAACAATTGTAGTTGGAGATTTTAATGTATGCTTCTTAGAAAATGATATAGCATACAAACAAATATAAACAGAGAGATGAAACACTTAAGTAATAAGTAAATTCTAGTTATTAGAATGTACATAATTAGCTCTTTATTGTTAATGAAGAGGTTTGGAGATGCAATTAAGATCCCAAATCAGTTGATTTTGAGTTAATAAGAGAGATTATTCTGCCTGGGTCTGACTAAATTTGATAACCCCTTAGCAAATGGTCTAGAGGGCAGAGATTATTCTGCCAGCTTTGAAGAAGCAACTTTCAATGAGCTCCACAGCTACCAGAAAATGAATTTTATCAGCATCAACAAGAGCTAGGAAAAGAACCTTGGGCCTCAGGTGAGAATATAGCCCCAACCAACATGTTAATTTGAGTCTAGGGAGACCATGAACAGAGAACCCAGTTCAACTATGCCAGGACTTCTAACACAAAAAGCTTTGAGATAGTAAATGGGTGTTTTCTTAAATTACTAAGTCTGTGGAAATTTGTTATGTAGCAAATAACAGTATCAATATAAGAAGGAAGAAATTAAACTGTCATTATTTTTAGATGGTATGATCATTTAGATGGAATCATCAACAGAATCAATATGCAAACTGCTAGAAATATTAAGGAATCTAGTGAGTTTATCAAGTGAAATATTTACCTACAAAAATTAGTAGCATTGTAACATATGGTTATAATCCTTCATTCTGTTGATATGATGTATCACATTGATTGATTTGCATATGTCAAACCGTCCTTGCATCCAGGGGATGGATCCCACTTGGTCATAATGAGTGATCTTTCTAATGTATTGTTGAATTCGGTTTGCTTTGTTGCATCAATATTCATCAGAGATACTGGCCTGTGTTAAAATGTGTCTTTGTCTGGTTTGGGTATCAGGGAAACACTAGGTCCCATTAGAATGAGCTTGGAAGTATTTCCTCCACCTCTATTTGTTGAAATCATTTGAGTAGGATTAATTAATTGGATTGTTTGTAACTCAAAGGTTAAATGCTTGAGGGGATGGATACACCATTCTCCATGATGTACTTATTTCACATTATATCCCTGTATTAAAACATCTCATGTACCCCATAAATATATACACCTACTATGTACCCACAAAAATTTTAGAAAATAATTTTAAGATTTTTAAATGGCATTTTATAGCATTTTAGCACTAATGAATTAGTAACTGTATTCAGACATAAGATATAATTCGCACTGGTAGTAAAATTTATAAAATATCTAGGACTTAACTTAGACTAGAATATACAAGCCCTAAGATAATCTAAATAGAGAGAAAAACATAAATATGCTCTTGGAGGAGATAGTTCAATATTAAAAAGAAGTCAATTCTCACTAAATATATAAAGAACAGTCTAAATAAAAATTGCAGTTGTGTGCTAATAACAATAAAATTACTCTGAAATGTATAGGGAAACATAGAGATTTATAAGTAGTTAAGTCAATATTAAAAAGGAGAAAATAAGCTGGGCCTGGTGGTACATGCCTTTATTCCCAGCTACTCAGGAGGCTGAGGCAGGCAGGAGGGTCACTTGAGGCCAGGGATTTGAGGATGCAGTGCACTGTGATCACACCTATGAATAGCCACTGCACTCCAGTCTGAGGTGACATAGGAGACCCTGTCTCCACAAAAAAAAAAAAAAAAAAAAAAAAAGAGAATTCTTGCTTTCTGATATATTTAAACAAAACAGACTACACAATCATAGTAACAAACACAGTGTGGTATTGGTACAAGAATACATATTTAACAAATACTCCAATGGACCAAACGAGGAACTCAGAGACAAATAGATTTGCATGTATATAAGAAAATATATGACAAAATTGATATCAAAAATCAAAAGAAAAAATGGTATTTGAGATTATGTAAGGAAAATCTATCTTACTATAAATAAAAAATCCTGTATCTCTTCAGAATACACTTAAAATGATGGACTCCAGATTCACTGAAGGTCTAGCTCTAAAAGCAAGAAGTGCAAAATTAATAAAACTTAATGTAGGAGAAAATTTTTGTACTCTAAATCTGGGGAAGGTCTTTCACAAAAAAAATCCAAAGCACATACAATAAAGCTAAATTTATGAATTGGATGACATGAAAAATTTAGGATTTCTGTTTAATGTAAGATACTATGGAAAAAGTTTATAGTTAGATGACAGGAGGATTTATTTGCAATGTCTAATACTAACAAGGGATTAGTATCTAGAGTATACATGATTGTCCTACAATTCAATCATAAGAAGACAGGAATAAAAGTAGAAAAACTATACAAATAATATAAACATTGGGAGGATGACAACTTAAAAAGCTAACAAATGTACAAGGTAATGTTGTAACTTATCAATACTCAGAGAAACGCCAATGAAAACTGATGTATCACTTAACATGTATTAAATTGAAAACAAGTAGAAAGCTGGATAAATGCAAACATTTGCAGAAATGTGGTAATATAGAAGTGCTCAATTACTGCTAGTGTGAGTACACTGGTACACATATTCTAGAAAATAATCTGGCACTATGTGTATATGCTATGATTCAGCAATTATACTCCTGTATATATAACACAAGGAAATTCTCACCTAGATTTATAAAAGGACATATACTAGTATATAATTTGCTATATTATTTGTGGTGGTGGGAATTCTGATGCAACTAAGTATCCATTATTGGGTGGGTGGATAGGTAAAGTAGATAGATGCCCGCCATAAAATATGATACTGCATTTAGAAGCAAAAAATTAGATGTATGCATAGCAACATAAACAGATATGAATATTAAATGCACACTGCTTAGTAAAAAGAAAGTTTAAAAGAGATAAAAAAACACATAGGTAAATTGAAAATATGTATAAAACTACACTAATCATTTTGTAAGAACACATCCAAATGAAAAAGGTTGCTTGTGTTGGCAAAAAGGAGGGGAACATTGGAGCATGATGTGGTGGTGAAAGAAAATAAATAAAACAACTCCAAAAGAAATAGAAAATGTAAATGAATAATTAATTATTTTTAAATGTAAATGCTACTTCCTCTATCTATCACATAACCAATCAAAGAAAGACAAGCTTTTCTAGCAGCAGAATTTTGACAAAACCTTTAAGGAATAATTTGTGTCTGTGCCTTAAGTAATCATAAATGATGTTTCCCAGTGATCCATCACTTCTATTCCCGAGTATTATTCCTAGGAAATTATCCCATATGTCCTTAAGATGACATACGTTGTTTTTGATGGCAGAAAGCTGGAGAAATAAGGGAGGCCATCAGCGCTAGGGTAAAATTGTGGTGGAAATGCACACTGGAGTATTGTATACTATGTGGAAGTAAAGGATTAGATGTACACATAAGCATAGTTCTGGGTAGGAATAGTAAGAAAGAAATTGAGATATATAATGCAATACCATATACTTAAACTCCAAATACATGTACACATAAAAAAATGCACATTTTGTAAGAATAAAAAACCACATTAATTAGAATGGTTGACTATGCAAGAATAATTGAATAGAGACACATTATATAATTCTGAAACCGCCTGAGCTTCATTTTCTATACCAGGAAATGAAAACAATAATTGTAATTTAAAGTTTCCAAAAAGCTCAAAAAAACGAAGAAATCTTCATGTTTTTTTGCAAATCTTGCCTGACTTCTTTTACACTTAGCCCAAGATAGTTAGTGTAATTGGCTAAAAACACACCTGACTTACTGCTATAGCTATGGGAGTGCTGGTAGAGAAGGGCATGGTCCCTGGCTAGGGCTCCACCCCTACAGACTTAGGTGAGGACAGGTATTTTTGTTGCATTTCCCAAGACCACCCTGGCCTGCCACACCTCCATCCTGTGCCTATAAAAACTAGAGACCCTAGCAAGGCAGAGATAGAGGCAAATGGACATCCAGAGTAGTGTATCAGCAGAGGAACACATAGACGGCTGGATGTCTAGAGGAACGGTCCCATGACGAACGCTCCGACAGGTGCCGGCATGCTGGCAGGCCACTGACCAGCAGAAAGATGCAGAGTTTGGCTGGGGCAGTCGGAGGAGAGCCTGGGCCGCCAAGCGGCCCAACTCCAGGGGAAAACCATTTCCCTTTTGGCTCCCCCATCTGCTGAAAGCTACTTCCTCTCAATAGAACCTTGCACTCATTCTCCAAGCCCACATGTTTTCAAATCTTCTGGTACACCAAGGCAGGAAACCCAGGATACAAAAAGCCCTCTGTCCTTACAACAAGGTGGAGGGTCTAACTGAGCTAACACAAGCCGCCTTTAGATGACAAGCTAGAAAAGCACCCTGTAACAAACGCCCACTGGGGCTTCAAGAGCTTAAAACATTCACCCCTAGACACTGCCTGGGGTCAGAGCCCCACAGCCTGCCCATCTGTATGCTCCCCTAGAGGTTTGAGCAGTGGGGCACTGAAGAAGTCTGCTGTACCCCCATCACATGACCTGGGAGGGGGACAAGGGAACTTTTCCCATTTCACCATATGTATTGTACTTTCACACATGTATCTCCAAGGATTGACTATACTCGTCACCACTCACTGATATTTATGACCCATAACATAGGCCTGTACTTGGCACCAGGTATAAGAAAAGAACATAGATAAACCCTTGAGCATCTGAGCTGAGGCAAGAGCTAAACCAAAAGAAGAGATCAATAAATAACATGTACATGCTTTTGTTATTACGATGTTTTGTCCTGTTGCAGCTGTGAGTAATTCACTGTATTTTGGTACTTGTAAAGGGAAAATGTTACTTTTGCTGATCTTTGAGTGTGATAATCAACTCAGCCCAGCAGTTAGGTAGTTGTGTAGAGAAAAATGCTAGAGCCAGGGAACAATGCTTGCCTGTAACCAATCTCAGTAGTTGTTCCACCATCAAGCCAGGCTTTGTGTAATATCAGTTTCCTGAAGATATAGTAACTCTTAAAAGTCATTCAAGTAAATATTGACTGAAGGCATTGCATAAGGCAACACAGGTTGAATACTCTAATTTGTTTTTATGAAAGTGCTATATCATCAAAGAGTCTGGTTGTCAGCTTGCAAAAAGAAAGAGCACTACGTCTAGAGCAACAGCAAAACTATGTCATCAAAAACATCCAAAACTGATGGAAAAAAAAAGTCCAGACTGGGCAAAGGTAAACATTCCAATTTAATTCCAATTTGAAGTTTTTATTTCAAAAACTTCAAAAGCTAAATGCTGCTATTTTACAGTATGACTAATTCTGACAGTAGTGTTGAAATGGAGTAGATAGAACTGTGATTGGAGGTTGTGGGGGCTGTAATCAACATGAAATTAGCAATCCTTCTTATCAAAAAAAGGCAGATTCTCAGATTGGTTTGACAGAAGTGATAGATGAATACCTAACCTCTAGTTTGAATACATCATAAACTGTGGAAGAGCAAGAAATTGGCAGAGTATCAAGCTAAGCATTGTGCTAAAGCAAAATTCAGTTTCCTAAACAATCAAATGTGAATGGAAAGTACAACTAAACTGAAAAAAAAAAAATTGAAGAAAAACAATTCTATGCTTGTCTAAAATGTATAGACATGCCAGGGAGTATTATTCAGCTATTTATTATTACATGATATAGCACAACAAATTGAGTACCCACAAATCAGTAAGTAAAAAGCTGTAGAAGTAGCATGATACCACAGTACATATTAGGCTCCATAGTAACCTACCAGGCTTTTACCTCATTTTGCTCCCGATCCTTAAGAACACAGTGGATCCAGGACAGTTTCATATTCTAAGATACTTGTCTCAATCTATATAATGAATAGGTAAAAATAATTATAAAAGAAGGCCAGGTACATTGGTCAGTTACAATAAAAATAAAAATAACAAGAGAAGATTACATAAAATAATATCTAGACTACATCTGTGTGTTTCTTTTAGCACTAACTTGTCGATAATATGAATCTCTGGGTCTCCACTCTATCTGAATTCTATGCTTTAACAGGTATTATGACAACAACTTCTGGTGAGAAGCTGTAAGACATTTTCCTTACATGAGGGGAGTGACATGAAGACAAAGAACAAAAGAATTGTGGTGAACGTTATTACACTTTATAAGCAAATGAGGATGAGGCCTAACCATTCACAGAAAATCTCCCCAAAACACTTACATATTCGTCATCCCACTTCTACTAGTATAGCTGGAAAGCCAACAAATTGGACACCCGAGTTTAGAATATATGTTGATCTCTTCTCAAGGAGTTCTTTCTATCATTATAATTCCACAGGCTGTTTTAAAAATGCATCATCAATAAAACTGTCACCAGTGATCCAAAAATAACAACAGATGCAGGCCAAGAAGGAATGCTATTTTACTTTACTCCCCATGGTGTTCTTTCAAATATATCATGTAATTTATCCAAGATGGAAAAGTTGATTCCGATCATAAGCTCTACATATCCTCCTGAAAGTCAGGAATGACAGACTCAGTCACACAAGGACCCTTGAAGCTTGAGAACCTTGATTGATAAAGTTCTTACCAGGGACAGCATGCTGCTCAGAAGCAGCCAAGCAGCTCTCATACAAAAGGGTGACCATGAATTGTGTCCTCTGGCAGATGGATTCCATACTGAGAAGTGACTCAGATATGAAGTAAGGATCAGGTCTATTTTCTATCCAACTGAATTTTTCTAATAGAAGGAAAACACAACGTGAATAGAGTATTCTTCAGCTGGATCAAAATTATAAAAGTCTAATTTCTATTCATGTTTAGAATATCCTAAGTCTCATTAACAATATTGTACCCTATGAAAATAAAACTGCAAATATGTACAAATTAATCATGGTTTATATAGAAATTCAACCAAAATGCAATAGGTGAAAAACACATAGGTATTGCTTACTATCAAGGAAAACAACCTTTGAAGATACTATCCTCTATATACTCATAGGTAGAAAAGTATGAGTCAATGAAATCATACTACAAAACAAATCCAAATATTCTTATGTGGTCTGTCACTTGGTAAATATAATGATGTTGAGTTATGTATGATTTTTATCATAACATTTTCTAAAGTCCCAAATGTATAAGAAATGTGGCAAACTTAACACAATTAACTACAGACTGCAACCTATTTTAAGATATCAAATTACTTTTTTCTAGTGAAACATGATAAAATACACTTCTTTTAGTATTTTGAGAGGTGTTGCATTGAATTTATAAATAGATTTAGGAATAATTGGCATCTTCCATCCCGGAACATATTTTGTGTCTCAATTATTCAAGCTCACTTACATGTGTTTAAGAAAAGCTGTTTTCTTTATATAGAACTTACACAAATGTTGTTAGATTTATTTTAGGCAGTTTATAATTTGTGTACTTAGGACTCTAGTTGCATACCAATTTAAGCTAGTATTATGATTTGAATATTTGTTCTCTCCAAATCTCATGTTGAAATGTGGTCCCCAATGTTGGAGGAAGATATTGTGGTCATAGGAGCAGATCCCTTATGAAAGGCTTGGTGCCATCCCCTTGGTGATGAGCAATTTCCCTCTATATTAGTTCATGTGAGAGGCTGTTTAAAAGAACCTGGCACCTCCTTCTCTCTCTTACTTCCTCTCTCACTATGTGATACACTGGCTCCTCCTTCACCTTCCACCATGAGAAAAAGCTTCCTAAGTCCCCACTAGAAGCCAAGCAGATGCAGGTGTCATGCTTGTACAACCTGCAGAACCATGAGCCAAAATAAACTATTTTTCTTTATAAATAACCAAGTCTCATGTATTCCTTTATAGCAACACAAAAGGGACTAACACAGCTACATTAAGCAAAAATGTTGAATTTATTAACTCATGTGAACAAACAGTGTAAAATCTGGAGTGGATCTGACCTCTGGGAAAAATTTATCCAGAGCAGCAAACACCACATTTTCTCTAAATAATACACTCTAAATCTCTCTCTCTCTTTCTCTCTCTTGCTCTAGCACACATGCACACGTGCACACTCATGTGTGCACACACACATGCACACACACAGGTGCTCTTCCTTCAAAAAACTACAAATTAGAGAATACAATTTTCACCTTTTGTTCTATTTTTTTTATTCATATTGCCATGTTTTCTTTCTTTTTTCTTTTTTCTTTTTTTTTTTTTTTGTTTTTGGAGCAGTATTTACATTTTTTATTTCAAGTTGTAAAATATACGTGGCCAACATTGTTACTTTCATCCGCAGATGGAATAGCTGGGAAGTATAAAAACCTGTACATGACCTTTTACCAAGATTATTTGTCATCAAATTACCCATATCCAAGTTTCCACGGGCCTGGAATTTCCTTTCCACTTGATAGGGGTATATATTAGGAAGTCCAGTTGATAACATTTTTATTTTTTTATAAAAAAAGGAAAAAAGAATCAGCAGAGTCAAGTTGTCTTACTCTTAAGGCTTTCCGGATTTCTTCCTTGGAGGAGGTCAGGATCTTCCCAAGGCCTGGGTCCTCCAATATTCTTCCAGCCATCAAACTTGGAGTCTCATATTCCGACTCTAAAGATATTTTATTCTCTTTCAGTTTTTTTCCAAGCTCAGGATCCATTTTAATCTTCACAACATCATATCGGATTTGAGAAAACTCACGAAGACCAAAAGAACCTCCAACAATCAGCAGCAACATGGGGACTCCATAGCGGAGAGTCTTGTTCTTGCGAAAAGCATGCATCACTGCGGGTGCAAACATGACTGAAATCTTCCATCCGCTCAGAACTCCAAGCGGACCCAGCGCAGACTCCCAAATCTCAGCAGCCCACGCTGTCACCAAGAGGAGTACGTCCTTGACTCACTTCCTTTTCCTTGGTTATTTAGTGCTTGGTCCTTACTGAATGGTTTCCTCTAGGCAAAAGCAATAGAGTCATGGTAACATACTTGTGCAGCGTGCAGTTGGGATTCAGAGATTTGAATCAGTTTACGATCACCACCAAATCGATATGGAAACCAGTACTTCCCACGTTCTGGGTCCCGACTAACGTCTTCTTAGAACACTCCCATAGGCACATGGCCACTCGATAAAAACAGCTAAGGAAAAAAGTATTTTGAGGCCGGGTGCGGTGGCCTAGGTGGGTGTCCTGTAATCCCAGCACTTTGGGAGGCTGAGGTGGGTGGATCACCTGAGGTCAGGAGTTCTAGACCAGCCTGGTCAACATGGTAAAACCCCGTCTCTATTAAAAAAAAAATACAAAAATTAGCCGGGCGTAGTAGCAGGCGCCTGTAATCCCAGCTACTGGGGGGCCGAGGCAGGAGAATCTCTTGAACCCGGGAGGCGGAGGTTGCAGTGAGCCAAGGTCTCGCCATCGCACTCCAGCCTGGGGAACAAGAGCAAGACTTCGGCTCAAAAAGAAAAAAGAAAAAACAGTATTTTGAAGCTGGTACTCCAGTCTCTATGGCTATTTGTGGGATGAGGGGATGAGGAATTTACCAGTTTAATGGAGACTTTTTTTTTTCTTTTTTTTTTTTTGAGACAAAGTCTCATTCTGTCGCCCAGGCTGGAGTGCAGTGGCGCGATCCCGGCTCCGTCTTCTTTCTATTTGTAGTATTTTATCATCTATATTTACTGATACTTCATACTTTTAAATGTATCCAATGTAAGCTATACATTTATCTTTAAAACAAAATCTGAGAATAAGTATTAAAAAATTTAGGTAGAAGGGAGTGATTTCAGGAAGATAACTGACTAGGAAGCTCCAGGCCCTTAGTCCTCCCCATTGAAACATAAAAAACAAACAAAAAAGGACTCACTAAAATCTCTATTGAAGCTCTAGAAAATAGTCAAAGATCAGCGGCAATAAAGCCAATGCCAGATTATAAAAAAGCCACATTCAAGACAACAGAACCATTTTGTGGCTTTTGTTTTTTCGAAAGGCAGGGACTCACTCTGTCACTTAGACTGGAGTGAAGTGGCACAATTATAGCTCACTGAATCTTCAAACTCCTGGACTCAAGTAATTCTCTGTTTCAGCCTCCTGAGTAGCTCAGACTACAGGCATGCATCACAATGTCCATCTACTTTTGGTTTATTTTTGTCTAAAGATGGGACCTTGCTATGTTTCTCAGGCTCCTTTCAAACTCTTGGCCTCAAGCAGTACCCCCATGTTGGCCTCCCAAAGTGCTGGGATTGCAGGCATGAGCCACCCTGCCTGGCTGGCATTTTTACTTGCCCTTGTTCCATGCCATTTCTGGCACATGACAGTTTGGTCAGAAGGAAGCAACAATTCAGTTCCAAATTCCCTCCCTCAAACCAGAGGTCACAGGATACATATTATTAGCAATATTCTACTCTGTTTGGGAACTGCCTCAGGATCTCATGTCTCTTTCTCCTGAGCCAAGACTCAGAGCTCAGATGGGAAAAAAATGGCATAGCTTGGATCTCAGGCAAAGAAAGTCACAGAAACAGCAACCACAGCTTGTGTGAACTGTACTACAGAACCACATGTCTGAGGCAAGAGATTACAGGTGGAGGAATACAATAGAACATTTTAGTCTCCAAGGAGAAGATGAAGTGATACTCCTGAGAAATTAAGACATTTGAAAGCCTCTCTATATATAGGAAAATGGAAAAATCTACACAGGGATTAAAAAAAGATGCATAACCAGAGGAGACATGAGAAAACCTTAACCTTTCCCTCCAGCCTGATACAAGGCTCAAGACATGACCTAATATCCTAGAAAAAACCTTAGAGGTGCTTATTTTTTTCAAATGTACAATTTTCAATACAACAATAACACATCACAAGGCATGCACAGAAACAGGCAAACAGAGCCCATTCAACAAAAGAAAGTAGCTTGGTGTAAGTAGTCCATAAAGAAACATAGGCACTGGATTTACTAGACAAAGATTTTAAAACAATTGTCTTAATTATTCTTGAAGGGATAATGCACAATGTAAAAAAAAAACTAGGGGAATTCCATAAAATAATATATAAACAAAATAAGAATATTGTCAAAGACATATAAATTATTTAAAAGAACCCAACACATATTCTCAAACAGAAAAGTACAATAACTGAGCTGAAAAATCCACTAGAGGAATTCAACAGCAGAATCAAACAGATAGAAGAAAAAAGAATAATATAATTGAAGATAGGAAATTTAAAATTATTGGTTCTGAGGAGCAAAAAGAAAAAAAACAGGAAAAGTAAACAGTACTTAAGGAAGTTATGGGTTGTCATCAAGAAGCTTAATATATACATTATGAGAGGTCCAGAAGAAGACAAAAAGAAAGGGGAAGAAATTATTTAAAGAAATAATGTCTTGGCCAGGCACGGTGGCTCATGCCTGTAATCCCAGCACTTTGGGAGGCCGAGAAGGGTGGATCACGAGGTCAGGAGATCGAGACCATCCTGGCTAACACAGTGAAACCCTATCTCTACTAAAAATACAAAACAAAATTAGCTGGGCATGGTGGCGAGTGCCTGTAGTCCCAGCTACATGGGAGGCTGAGGCAGGAGAATGGTGTGAACCCGGAGGGCGGAGCTTGCAGTGAGCCAAGATAGCGCCACTGCACTCCAGCCTGGGCAACAGAGCGAGACTCCATCTCAAAAAAAAAAAAAAAAGAAAAAAGAAATAATGTCTTAAAATCTTCCCAAATTTGATGAAAGATATGGCTGTACAAACACAAGAAACTCAATGAACTCCAAGTAGGGTAAAGCCAAAGGGACCCACACAAGATACATTCTAATTAAACTGTCAAAAGCCAAAGACATAGAACATATTGAAAGGAGCAAGGGAAAAGCAACTCATCAACTAGAATTAGATACATGGCAGAATTGTCCTTCAAAACTTAGGAAGAGGAGTGACATCACCAAGGTGACAGAGTAGAAGATAGGAGCCTTCATTCTCTACCCTCCCACCCCTCAAGATATACAGAGCTATTCACAAAATGAAATAGCCCTGAGAAGGCTTGAAGAACCACTAAAGAATCTGTAGCAACAAAGTTGAGAAAAAACAATGGGGAATATCCACCCAGAAAGGATTGCTGATGAGACTGCCTTCCTGACATTGCAGGACTTGCCTAAGAACAAAGAAATGAGGAAACTATTGATATTGGTCATATGGCTAGAACCACTATTTTCCCCAGCAGCCTACTCCACAGAGGATATTAGCATCTTTTGACAACCAAGGAAACACACAACAGAGTGAAGAAACAGCCTATGGATTGGGAGAAAATATTTGCAAATAATAAACTTGATAAGAGGTTAATATCCAAAATACATAAGGAACTCAAACAACTAAATAGTAAGAAAGCAAATAACATAATTTAAAAATGTGTAAAAGACTTGAACAGACATTTCTCAAAAGAAGACATAATTGTCCCAGAGTTCTTCAGTATTCTGTGGTGTTCTTTGTGTTTTTCTCTTCACATTTGACGCTGATATGCTCTCATTTGTTTATGTTCTAGCTCTCTAATTATTCCCTTAGTTGTATTCAGTCGGCTTATAAGCCTGTCAGAGGCACTCTTAATTCCTAGCATTTCCTTCTGATTCTTTCTTAGAGTTCCTTCTTTCTGCTTCCATTTTCAATCTGTTCTTGTTTGTTATCAACTTACTTTATTAGATCCCTTAACATAATTATCATAATTATATAGAATTGCCTGTTAAGTATGAAATATGTGTCATATCTGAATCTGATTCTGATGTTTGCCTTCTTTCTTCAGATTGTATTTTGTCTTGCCTTTTAGAATGACTTGTGACTTTTTTCTGGAAAGCCAGACCCGACATTTCACGTAATAGAAACTGAGATAAAAGTCTTAGATGTGAGATTTTAGGTTAATAAATCTAGAAGTTTGGCTAAGTTTAATGTTTGCAGTAGAAACTGGTGCCAGAGGCTTCTCATTGTCTATGGTCCTTGTTAATTCCATGCAGTGAGTTTTTCATTGCAGATATAGTACTTTCCATGTCTATTATTCCTATGCATTTCTTTTATGTAATTTCTACTATTCTTCTGAGATTACATATTTACTACCAATTATATCCATTTCCTTTTAATTCTTTGAATATATTTACAATAGTTACTCTTAAATTTTATCTAGTAACTCAGACTTAATCCAGAATCTGTTTCTATTGATACATTTTTAAAATTACAGTCCATCTTATCATACTTCTTATGACTAAAAATTTTCAATATTCTCAATTCTATCAGCCCTCCGTATCTGCAGGTTCCACATCTTCAGATTCAACCAAACAAGACTTACTGCAGTTGAGTGAATCTGTGGATGTAGAATGCACAGATATGGGGAGGCCAACTGTACTGCCATTTTATGAAAGGGACTTGAGCATCTGTGAATTTTGGTATTTGCAGGGATCCTGGAATCAACTCCCACCAGATATCAAGGAATACTGTATTGTAGATGATAGTTTTTAAGATGATTATATCATCATCCATTCAAGGCTGTTACATTTTGTTTTTGTCAGGAAATTAAATTACCTTCTGTTCTTTTTTTCCTGTAATTCTAGGTTTTATTCTTTGTTTGGGCAAGACTATTAGTTTTATCCATAGTCCTAGGGCATTGCTCTTATTTTAGGGTCTGGTCTTTACTGCTAAGTTGTGACCATTTTGGAATGTCATAATTTCCTCTTTTTTAGTACTCCGCAAGCAAATTTCAACTTTTTCAGCAGCCTTTAACTTTGTTCCTTGTTTCTTCAATTCATCAATACAAATGCTCCAATTGGAATCCACTGACTTAAGCCGTATGAGGAAAAGTCTCCCAATAAGAAATTCAAATTGAACTTGTAGCTGATTTCATTAGAATCCCTTCTCTCAAAATAATGTCGTCCTCTTCTGCCTGGTATATAATGCCTAAAAGAGTTGCTTCATATATTTTGTCCAGTTTTATAGCTGTTTACAGGATATCACAAGTCTGATTATATTTATTCCATAATAGTCAGAAGTAGAACTGTTATTCACTTTCTTTTAATAGGAAACTTTTCTTAGTTATTATGATAGGTGATATATTTGGTTGTGTGAGAGGTGAGGCAGCACAGTATATTGAATAAGAGTATAGACTCTGGATATTGCTGCTTGACATTGAATCCTGGCTCAGACATTTTTACTCTTCATATGACTTTGGGCAAATAACTACTATGGTTTAGATACTTCACTCTTTAAATGAGATTAATGTGACCAATTACATATGAATGTTATGAGTATAAAATGAGTTAAAATATAAAAGTGCTCAGGACAGTAATTAGTAAATAGTGAACACACAATACTTATTGTTGTTTTGGCTTTCTCTGTATGCTTTACATGGGAGGTAGGTGCCTAAATTTTGGGGGTTTGTAGGGGACTAGCATAGTTGTTCCATCTCTCTTTAAATATCGAAGTCACCCTCCTTCTTCCAGCCTCCACTGGCTCTGATAACAGTACAGCTGTATTCCTGTGGCCTATCTTGGGAAGCTCCATATTTTATAGGTCTCATCTTTTTGCATATATGGAAAAGTTTATCAACTCTGTTCGATTTCATTGCTAATTCATTGCCATTGGATATCATCTATATATGATATATATTTAAATATATGATGTTATATATATATATACACATATAAATAAATGTTTACACTTTTGTTGTCATTTCAATGAGATTTGGGGAGAAGAGGAGAAGAAAAAATATATATATACACATATATATGTGTGTGTGTGTATACATCTATTCTGTCAGTTATCTTGAACCAGAAGTTTCTCTGTTATTTTTATATTTTCGTATATATGTATATAGGTGTAACACACACACAGGGTGATTTGAGTGAGCTATGCTCGGCTTTTGGCTCAACATACAAATAGGTGGTAAATTATTTAAAGATACAAAAAAGGGGACACTATGACCATGTAGGTTTGAAATAAGCAAAAAGAACAAAGCTGGAGGCACTATGATACCTGACTTCAAACTATACTACAAAGCTGTAGTAACCAAAACAGCATGGTACTGATACAAAACAGACACATAGACCAATGGAACAAAATAGAGAACTCAGAAATAAGACCGCACATCTACAACCATCTGATCTTTGACAAACCTGACAAAAGCAATGGGGGAAGGATTTCCTATTTTATAAATGGTGCTGGATTTCCTATTTTAAAAATAGCAAAGACATGGAATCAACCAAAATGCTTGCCAATGATAGACAGAATAAAGAAAATGTGGTACATGTACAGCATGGAATACTATGCAGCCATAAAAAGGGACGAGATCCTGTCCTTTGCAGGGACATGGAGGGAACTGGAAGCCGTTATCCTCAGCAAACTAACACAGGCACAGAAAACCAAACACTGAATGTTCTCACCCATAAGTGGGAGCTGAACAGTGAGAATACATGGACACAGGGAGGGGAGCAACACACAATGTGGCCTGTCAGGGGAGGCCAGATAGGGAAGAGCATCAGGAAAAATAGCTAATGCATGATGGGCTTAATACCTAGATGATGGGTTGATAAGTGCAGCAAATCACCATGGCACATGTTTACCTATGTAACAAACCTGTACATCTGCACATGTACCCCAGAAAATAAAATAAAGAGAACATTTGTAATCCATGGGAGGCAGTCAAAATATCAACATTAAGATGAGTTTGGAAGAAGTTGATTTCAATTCACAAGGATGACTTTGAGGGGTTCAGTACTTCAGTGGGGGAAATAATTGCAGATGTGATGGAAATAGCAAGAAAACTAAAATCCATCACTAAAGATGTGACTGAATTGCTGCAATCTCATGATAAAATGTAAATGGGGGAAGGTGTTGTTTCTTATAGTGAGCAAAGAAAATAATTTCTCGAGATGGAATTTACTCCTGGTTAAGATACTGTTAACATCATTGAAATGAAAACAAAGGATTTAGAATATTATGTAAACTTAGTTAATAAAGCAGTGGCAGGATTTGAGAGGATTGACTCCAATTTTGAAAGAAATTCTGCTATGATAAAATGCTATCAAACAGTTTTGCATGCTATAGAGAACTCTTTTGCGAAAGGAAGAATCAATCAACGTGGAAAATTTGATTGTTGTCTTATTTTAAGAAATTGCCATAGCCACCCAACCTTCAGCAACCACCACCCTGATCAGTCAGCAGCCATTAGCATAGAGTCAAGGCCCTCCACCAGAAAAAAAGGTGATGCCATTAACATGGAGGCAAGGCCCTCTACCAGTGAAAAGATGAAGGTTCTGATGATTGTTAGCATTTTTTAGCAATAAAGTATTTTTAAGTTAAGATATGTACAATATTCTTTACATGTAATGCTATTGCACAATTAATATAATAAAATATAGTGTAAACATGACGTTTTTATGCAGTGGGACATCCAAAAACTTTGTGTGACTCACTTTATTGCAATATTGCTTTATTGCAGTGGTCTGGAAATGAGCTAATAGTATGTTTGAGGTATGCCTATATGTGACATTCTAGAAAAGGCAAAAAACTATGGAAGCAATAAAAAGATCATTGCTTCCCAGAGGTTGGGTGGGAGAGAGGGATGAATAGATGGAACACAGAGGATTTTTAGGGCAGTAAATCTGTTCTTCTGTATGATACTATAATGGTGGATATATGCCATCACAAATTGGTCCCAACCCATAGAATATATACCACCAAGAGTAACATGAATGTAAACTATGGACTTTGGGAGATAATGATGTGTCAGTGAGGTTCATCAGTTGTAATAAATGTACCACTCTGGTAGGAGATGTTGATAATTGGGGAGGCTATGCATGAGTTGGGGAACAGATATGAAGAAAATCTCTGTATCTTCTGCTCAATTTTGATGTGAACATAAAATATATATGTGTGTATATATATATATCTTATAATTTTAAGTACATATTGCAATTGTTGATTTCTTTTACTCTAAGAAAATTATAAATGCATGAAACCACAGTATTAAATGTACTCCTTATTCATGATTCTGTAGTAATGACATTCATTGTAACTGCCAGAAATTTGGAATTTGTATTTATAATTACTTCAAAATAACTCTTTATTAGTTAATTATATAATGATTATTATTAAATACAAGATCTTATGTATTATCTAGGGTTTCTTATACCTGAACCTATGTTCTGCAAGTGAATATAAATTTTAATGAATATGTATTCAATAGGAATTTGTTCTACTCATTTATAGTCAGTCTTGTTATTTTTTCAGGGATTCTTTGGCAAACATTAAGCATTTTCTTTCATGACCTCATTAACCTATTTTATTCTATTGGTAATTTGAGTAAAATAACATTCAACATGCCCATTTGTGAGAGTTGTACTTGGGGATCAAAACAGAAGTTGGAGATGTCAACAAGTGTACATAACTGCTTGCCCCCTAAAATATTACAAAGTAGGAAACAATTGTCAGTGTTTCTTCATCTCTCCCCTACTGCACAAAACCATACTTCTTTTCCTTCATAACCATTGTTTTCATGTGGCCCAGAGCCCTTCATTTTGGTTTCAAACCTAGGTCTCTATAGCAGTGTCCCACATTATCAAGCCATGAACTTTACCAGGAAATATTCCCTCTGAACTCCAAAGACCTTTAGAATTAAAAAATTTCTTAAATAGAATATAGTCATTTTTCAGATTAGAAAACTGAGACTCAGGCAAAAGTGATAGTCAATGTTAGTTACCTGGAACTGAAATCCAGGTCATCTGACACTCAGTTAGATATTGATTCTATTTAAAAAGTTTTTTTTTTTTTTTTTTAATATTTCTTCAGATGGTCCTGTCTCTCTTGTCATTAAAATCTAGAAAAATACATTCCCTTTAACAGAGAATTTGAACTAATTTCCTCAATTAGACTTTACAGTGTATTCCTTTATAGGTTTCCGTAATCTTATAAGTAACTCTAATTCTCTGACTCTACTGATTTTTACATATATAAGCCTCTCTCATCTTACACAAATCCTCTCCTCAGTGCACTTACTGTTTAAAACACTCCACACTCTCTTTCTTTTAGAACTGTTTGTATTCAACTCCATTTCCTCACCCCCTGTTTATAAATCCATTGCTGTCTGGCTTCTGCCTCCATCATTCTACCATAACTTATTTTACTGAAGACATCAATGACCTGTGTGCCACTAAACCCAAGGGATGCTTTTTAGTCTGTATCTTGACAGTGCCTTATCAGTATTGAGCATGGGTTATCTTGGTCTTTTAAAAAATACTCTTAGTCCTGTTATCTTAGACATCATATTTTAAGGTTTTTCTTCCTGTATGTCTGGGTACTACTTTCTAGTAGCTATTATAGGTTCATGTTATTCTCTTTCTTCAAATGCTTTTGACCATAAGACTTTGTCCTAGGCCCTCCTCTCTGCATGTTGGAAATGTTTATTAGGCACCTCTATGTGCTAAGCACGGTCATAGGAACTGAGAAGAAGCAATGATTAAAACAGATAAACCTTGACTTCAAGGAGCTTATATTCTTACATTCTTTTATCTCTACAACACACTCTGAGTATCTTCATCCAACCTGTGTCTTTAATCACCATCTCTATGTAGATAATTTCAAAATATATATTCTCATCATGGTCATCTCTTACTAAGAAGACACAATTCAAGGTGAAGACTATAGGATGAAAGGAGTCTCGTGGAGACAGAAGGGAGAAGAGTATTCTAGACAGAGAAAGCAGAATGTACAAAGGTCTGAGGCAACAAATAATCTGTGTCTGTAGAGCACCCCAAGCTGAGGTAGGAGATGAAGGTAAGGGCTGGATCACACAGACATTCTGAATCACAATAAAGTGTTTGACTTTTATTACAAATGCAAAAAACTTCATTGATTTACTTTTCAATTCTGGTGAAAATACCATATTATTTTCATTGGTTTTGCTTTATTGTGTTCAGATTTGATTGAAGAAGCCCTATGTTAACCTTTAAAAAGTGTCTATTTTCATGTGTCTACTCTTTTATTATACTTCAGAATAATTTTGTCAATATAAAAAATCCATTTAAATTTGGCCGGGCCCGGTGGCTTATGCTGTAATCCCAGCACTTTGGGAGGCCAAGGCAGGCGGATCATGAGGTCAGGAATTCGAGACCATCCTGATCAACATGGTGAAACCCTGTCTCTACTAAAAATACAAGAATTAGCCGGGCATGGTGGCACGTGCCTGTAATCAAAACTAATCAGGAGGCTGAGGCAGGAGAATCACTTGAATCCAGGAGGCCGAGGTTGCAATGAGCCATGACTGTGCCACTGCACTCCAGTCTGGGTGACAGAGCGAGACTCCATCTCAAAAAAAAAAAAAAATTATTGTAATTTTAATAAGTATGCAGATTAACTGGGGGAGAATGGATATCTTTTTACTGTAGCATCGTTTTATCTAAAAACATAATACACTACTCTTCACTTATTGAATCAGTAAAGTTATACTGATAGATTGAGATAGATAGATTTACACTATACGGTTGCTTTTATTTTTATTTCTAGGTATTTCATAGTTGTTATGATGGATGTGATTTTTATTATTATATGTTCTAACCGGTTATTGAGTTTTATAGGAAAACAAATTATTTTATATATTAAATTTGTGGTCATGTGCCTTATAATATATATTCATTTTTCAGTTATTTTGCCTTGAGTTTACTAGTAAAACACATTTCCAAATAATTATAATTTTATTTTCTCCATCCCCAAAGCTATAATTTTACTTTTTATTCATGTTCTAATGTATTAAATAATACTTCCAGAAGGGTGAAAAGTAAGTGGGTTTGTAGGAGGATTTGCCTTATTCCTATTTTAATGTGATTACAGTTTTAACAGTATATGCCACAGATGCTATTAGTTGGAAATACGTATTCAATAAGATATTAAGAAAGATTTTCATTTCTAGGTTTCTAAAATGTTGTCCCTATCAGGAATAAGTGTTGCCTCATATCAACTACCTTTTCTGCACTATATAGATCAGTGTACATCTGTCATTTGATCTATTTTGGTTATGAATTTTGTTCATAGATTTCCTTACTATTGTTGAATTCCTGGAATAAATAAATAATCATTGTTGAATTCCTGGAATAAATCATATTGGTTATGGTGCATTAATCTTTTACCATATAATGCTAGACTCCATTATCTAATATTTTATTTAGAATTTTTGCATCTACATTTATAATTCATATTGGTCAGTAATATGTTGTGATATTCCTAAGAACTTTTTATATTAGTAATGGATGTTAAATTTTACAACTCTTTGTAGCATCCACTGAAGATAGATCATATGGTATGTCTCTGAAAACACGATAACTTTGCTAAAAAATTTGTTTTTTAATTAGGGTTTGTGAAAGGAAAATATCTTGGGCCCCCTCAAGCTGGGAACGGCTCAGGGCAAATCTGCTTTCCATTCTATTCAAAGTCATCCCTCTGCTCACAGAGATAGATGCATATTCTAATTGCTTTGTTTGGAAACACTTATCAGAAATGCAAAAGAATGCCACCATTTGTCTCTCACCTACCGGTGACCTGGAAGCCCCAGGGATAGAGGGGAGGGGCGGGGGGGGGGGCCTTCTTTGAGTTGTCCCTGCCTTTCTGGATGGAACTAATGTACTTTTTAATTTTTATTTTTATATTTTTTTGAGATGGAGTCTCACACTTGTCACCAAGGCTGGAGTGCAGTGGCACGATCTCGGCTTACCACAATCTCACCCTCCCGGGTTCAAGCGATTCTCCTGCCTCAGCCTCCTGAGTAGCTGGGATTACAGGCACCCGCCACCACGCCTGGCTAATTTTTTTTTTTTTTTTTTTTGTATTTTTATGGGTTTCACCATGTTGGTCAGTCTGGTCTCGAACTCCTGACCTTGTGATCCACCCACCTCGTCCTCCCAAAGTGCTGGGATTACAGGCGTGAGCCACTGTGCCGGGCTGAACTAATGTACTTCTTACATATATTGATTGATGTCTCATGTCTCCCTAAAATGTATAAAACCACGCTGTGCCCTGACCACCTTGGGCACATGTGATCAGGATTTCCTGAGGCTGTCATGGGAGCATTCTCAACCTTGGTAAAATAAACTTTCTAAATTAACTGAGACCTGTCTCAGATTTTCTGGTTTCCCGGGTTATAGAGGACTGTGACATTTTTTTTGATGTTTGTAGGACAGTTATATACCTTTGTTATTTAAAAACTCCCAGATGTGTATATATATGGATATTTTTCATTGATTTTGTCAGGAAAATTGTGAGACCCTCGATCTGTAAACACAAGTTTTCTTTATTTCAGATTTAAAATATAATTGATTATTTCTTTTGGCTATTCCTATTTCTTCCTCAGAAACACCTATACTTTTTAGATTGCATTTCTATTCCCTTTCCTCTGTAATCTTACGGTATTTATTTGTCTTTGTCGTTTTTCTCTGTTATCTGACACAGTTTATTACTCTTTTCACTTATGGGGCTGAAATAATTTTTGACAGTCTTAACTATTTCCTTTACTCAGTTCAAATGTGGCTGTTAATTCTATTATTATAGTATAGTTTCCTTGCAATACTTCCTTATTTCAGCCATTATCATTTACATCTGAGCTTGTTTCTTTTTATAATTTTCTGTACCTTTTTGAAATTATCATACTTCCTTGCAGTCTGTTGAAGATATGCAACATCTTTAGAAATTCCTTCAGAATGATTCAGGAGGTCATTTATTTTTCAAATACATATGTTTCCTTTGATGATGTGAGTTTATATTCCTACTCTTTATTCTTGGATATTTCCCATAAACCCAAAGTGCTTGTGGTTGTGGCAGCGGCGGCGGTGGTGGTGGGGGGCGGTTTATGTTTTTCTTCTATTTTTTCTTCAAAGAAGTAAGCTTTATTTGGACTTATCTGACAGCCTATGAGCTGCCTTTTATTTACTTAAATTATAGATAAATTCACTTCTAAAATCAATATTTGGCAGCAGGTTTATGCGCTTAGTTTTCATCCCAAGTCCACTTTTAGCAACAATCAGTACAACTTTGATGTTTTGAAGTGAGATAATTTTCTACCACTTTGCCTGGTTTTCAGAAAAACTGAGTATACTGCTTCCAAGACTTCTCTCTGTGTCTTTCTCATTCCCCCCGACCTCTCCTCGCAAAAAAACTTTATCCCTAGGAACCATATCCCTTTGTTCCTGTCCTGTTCTATTTTGATGATAGCTGTTTCTGAATGTTTTTAATGAGAAGAGAAGCTGTACTCGGCCTCCTTGTTTCTTCTTGCCTTTTAGAGAAAAGCTGTTTCATGGAGTGAAATATAGAAAGCTCAGCAAGTGTTATGCCCAGACTGTTTGTTCCCCAAAGAAGACCACCAGAGTCCAGAGTCAAAGCCAAGCGGCAAGGATCTTTACTACAAGTTCGAACCTGGTCCCTCCTTTACACAGTATACAAGAGGGCCCCGAACAATGCGAGCGTTTGCTTTTTATAGCCCCAAAGTTGCAGGGGAACAAAGAAATTCTTTTGGCTCCTGCGCTTTCAGTAACCTTGAACGGCTGTCCCCTTATTGGAGACTTTCCAGGTGGTGTTTGTACTGGGCTCAGGGAGTTTGAGAGATATATGGTGGTGGGATGGGAGGATGGGATGTGTTTGTGCTAGGCTCAGGGAGTTTTGAGCCCGGGGCTGAGGAATGTGCCCAGCTCCTTTCACAAGCAAGACCTGAAATCTTTTTCTTAATCCACTTCCATATTCTTATAGTTAATAGGCGTTAATAGGCATTTCTTCCGCAATCTAGCGTTAGGTCAGTGCTTGTTTTCAACAGTGGCATGAGATTTAACATTAATGTATGCCTTTATTTGGTATTTTAGCAGGAAGCTAGGAAAGTCTGAATTAGGGGCTCTTACTCAGGCATTATTTTAAGCTAGAAATTCTTCTGGACACTTATACTGATGTCTTGTTTTATTGTGCCACAGTTCCTAATATATAGGAATTAAGAAGTAAGACAGTCTTTTAAGGCTCAAGACATTCCGTGCATTTGCTTCTATTTTTATTTATCACTGTCCTCAGTATCTTCAGTTCCTTTTATGTAGAAGTTAGCCCAGTGTTTTCACCAGATATTTGATTTTATAAAGGATGGTCTCAAACCAGAGTCCATTAAAATTATTCAAAAAAGTAAAGCACTCTTATTTTCTTATTATCTTAAGGAGAAGCAAAGCATTGGTTCACAAATGTTCCTTTGTTTAAAAATAATTTCTCATATCAGGTTAATGTAGGAAGTTTTTTTACATATTACTTAGAGTTTCCAACCTGAAACAATCTCAACTTTTCCTTAAGTATCTCAAAGTGCATAGGGGCAGGCACCAGTAACGACCTGGGGTTACAGTTGGTTTTTTAAAAATGGAATAATAACACAGTATTTGGCGACTTATTTTGAATGAAAAGTTCGAATTTGTATTCACTGTAGGATTTATATTCAATAGAGTAACTGATTTCTGCTATTACAGAGCCTATATCAGTTTTAACCAATTTCAAACAAAACATGAAGACAATGAATATCACACATGATATGTTAAGTAATGAATTGTAAGTGTCCTTTATTTTACTACCAAAAAGAAACTCAAAGAACTTTGTGTTTAGAATTTATTAAAATATGGATAGCCATATTAAATTATAAAAGAAATATTACTTTCTTTTAAAAAATATAATTTGCCCATGCATTAAAATCAATTATTATGTAGACATCTAACAAAACCATTATATTTAAAATGTCAATCCAAAAGTAATGCAAGGTGCCATTTCCCAATACTTTGCACATGAGAGAATTCTTTCTTTTTTTTTTTTTTTTGGAGATAGAGTCTCACACTGTTGCCCTGGTTCCCAGTGGTGCAATCTCTGCTCACTGCAACCTCTGCCTCCTGGGTTCAAGCAATTCTCTTGCTTCAACCTCCCAAGTAGCTGCGATTACAGGTGTCCACCACCACACCCAGCTAATTTTTTGTATTTTTAGTAGAGATGGAGTTTCACTATGTTGGCCAGGCTGGTCTTGAACTTCTGACCTCGTGATCCGCCCACCTCAGCCTCCCAAAGTGTTGGGATTACAGGTGTGAGCCACTGCGACTGGGCAAGAATTTTTCATTTCATATCCAAAAGAGAGTTTTAATGGCCCTCAATTTTTTTTTTTTTTTTTTTTTTTTTTTTTGAGACTGAGTTTCATTCTTGTTGCCCAGACTGGAGTGCAATGGCATGATCTCGGCTCACCACAACCTCCACCTCCCAGGTTCAAGCACTTCTCCTGCCTCAGCCTCCCAAGTAGCTGGGATTATAGGCATGTGTCACCACGCCCAGCTAATTTTGTATTTTTAGTAGAGACAGGGTTTCTCCATGTTGGTCAGGTTGGTCTCGAACTCTCAACCTCAGGTGATCCACCTGCCTCAGCCTCCCAAAGTGCTGAGATTACAGGTATGATCCACCATGCCCGGCCAGATGTAGGTTTTTTCATTATGTATATGTTTATGGTGTACAGTGTGAATTTTTTTTTTTTTTTTGAGACAGAGCCTCACTCTGTCACCCAGGCCAGAGCACAGTGGCACAATCTCGGATCACTGTAACCTCCACCCCCTGAGTTTGAGTGATTCTCCTGCCTCAGCCTCCCGAGTAGCTGGGATTACAGGTGCCTGCCACCGCACCCAGCTAATTTTTGTAATTTTAGTAGAGACGGGATTTCACCATTTTGGCCAAGCTGGTCTTGAACTCCTGACCTCATGATCCACCCGCCTCAGCCTCCCAAAGTGCTGAGATTACAGGCATGAGCCACTGCACCTGGCCCAGTGTAATGTTTTGATATATGTATACTTTATGAAATAATTAAATCAAGCTAATTAACATACCCATCACTTCATATGCTTATCATTTTTTGTGGTAAGAACATTTAAAAATCTACATTTTTAGCAATTTTAAAATAGATGCCATTTTTAATGTAAGACCAGAACTGTTACAAAAATACATAGGAAGGGCATGTCCTTTATAACAGACTGTTGTGTGCCAAGTCAGTTTCTCCAATATTAGATTTCACATATGTAAGTTCTTGCTTAAATTGGAACAGCTCCCAATCAGTTTTGCATCCTACCACCTCCTACTCTGCATTCTAAAAAACCTATCAAGGCAGAATCTTTTCAGATACAGGTGCCTTTTTTCCATTATTATTATTAGGGTGGTTGTCTCAACCTGAGATTTCTACAAAATTGTAAAAGCTTTAGGGGAGTCTCTCTTTGGGGTCTGAGAGTGAATGGAATTTTACACACAAAAAAGTTATTAGAGTCCTTGTTGGTCTCCTAGTCGTGTCTGCATGACTAGTCAGCCCTCAAATCCATTCATTCAGGAAATATACTCTGACTTAATGGTGTTAGGAGAGGTTATTTTTAACTGAGATAAACCAAATAATTTTCTGTTAAGTTGTTCTATACAAGCAGTAATAATGTTAAAGAACCATAATTTTCGTACTGAAATCTAAGGAGACAATAGAATACAGTCAAATAGTGCTGGGTTTAAAAGCACAGAGACCTGGACTAAGGTCTTTGCACAGTCACTTACTAATCATGAGACCTTGGGCAATTTTCATCTCCTCTCTGGGTCTTAGTTTCCTCATCTGTAAGAAAAGGGTACCAGTATCTGCCTTGAGGGTCATGTGGCTTCAATGAGATAGCACACCGAAAATGGCCTGGCATATAGTTGGCATTTAATAAACGCTAGTTTTTTTTTTTTGCTTAAAGGCCACAGTAACACTGTGAAGGGTGGGAGACAATCTCAGTAGCGATAAGAAGCCTGGAACCTGGAATAAAATGGGTCGGGGTTATAGTCTTTGGTGCTTTGTTTGCCTCCTTCCATGTTCCTTCTCTCACACTTTCCTTCCATTCAGGCTCCTCTAAGATAATGAAAACACTTCCTTGATCATCATTTCTCCTCTAGTGATTTTTATGCCAGCCATAATGAACTCATTTTAGTTTTTCAAATATTTTATGTTCTTTGGGTCTCAGTCCATGCTCTTTCCTCTTTTTGGAACACTCATTACCCAGTTATTCACTCATCTTTTATGTCTTTCTTTAGTAAGCCTTCCATGAGTCCCTAAATTAGGGTTTGATGTCCCTTTTATATGTTGTCATAGCCCCTACTTCCTCGATTGTAACATTAATCTCTGTTTTAATTGCTTATTTGTCTACCTCTTCCCCTACAATGAAAATGCCATGAATGCCAAAGATCATTTCTATATTATTCACTGTGGCTAACACAGTAAATCTGTGAGTAGTAAGTGGTAGTTTCTCATCTAAGCCATTCATGAAAGAATCATGAAAGACACCCTGCTGTCTGTCCAGCTTTATCAAACTAAACTTGTTCAGTAGAAAGGTGTTGCCACACTAATGCCCTCACTATTTCATGAACATTTCATGTGATCCATCCATTCCTTTCTTTCAGATACAAAGCATACAAGTCAGTAGCGTGATTAATAAGCATCACTTTTATTGGGTTTGGGGAAAATATTTACGTTGAATTAAGTGGTCTGATTAAGAACAGACCACACAACACGATGGAAAAAACATTGGATTGGGAGCCAGGAATCCCAAGTGCTAGTTCTCCTTCTGCAACCTATTAGACATGTAAAACTTAGTTACGTTTTAGTACTGTGATTTCTAGTTTCTTCATTTGTGATTAACAATATCATTTCTCAATATTTAATAGAATTATTGAAAGGGTCAAATGACAGAAGGGTAAGCAGGCAAGCACTTTCCTAATATATAATTTTATCATGCAGAGAATCTGTGATGAAAGAACTGTTTGATTTAGAATTTAAAAACTTTGCAATATAGGGAAAAGTAAATATTATTGCCTTCAGAAGAAAATCCTCATTACACAAAACAACCTTGATATGGTTTGGCTGTGTCCCCACCCAGATCTCGTCTTGAATTCCCATGTGTTGTGGGAGTGACCCAGTAGGAGGTAACTGAATCATGGGGGCAGGTCTTTTCTGTACTGTTCTCGTGATAGTGAATAAGTTTCATGAAATATGATGGTTCTATAAAAGGGAGTTTCCCTGTACAAGCTCTCTCTCTTTGCCAGTCACCATTCGTGTAAGACATGACTTGCTCCTCTGTGCCTTCCACCATGATTGTGAGGCTCCCCTAGCTATGTGGCACTGTAAGTCTGTTAAACCTTTTTTCCTTCCTATTCTCTGGTATGTTTTTATCAGCAGCATAAAGACAGACTAATACAAACCTCATGTTTAAAAATGTACTAACAAGCACAGATGATGTTTGTTCAATTTTATAATTCATATCATAAAACACTTATAAAACGCAATCATAATTTTTGCTTAATAAAGCTCTTGAATATCTCACATTAGTATCATTCATGTGAATAAAAATTATGTCTGAAAAACAGTCCAATGTATTTTCAAATGTAATAGTAAAATATATTCTGATTTGAAAACTTCGATATATAATCACTAAGTTATTCAGAAAATATACCAAATGGGTTTCTAGTCTTTTAAATTAAAACACTTAGTCGAATACTATTTTTAAAATGTTTTATCATTCTTTTAAAAATATACTTTCTATGAAAATGACTCTTGCAGATACTCTTAAAAATATGACTTTTGCTTTTTAGTCAAAAAGTAGCAAACTCCCATAAGATCCTTTTCCATTCCACAGATCTTCCCCTCTCCTTTTTATAAGATTCCTTGAATCTGCACTCAGCCCCTTAAATTATCAGTATATTACTGATGTGCAAAATTGTGAAAATATTCTCACCAGTGTCATTCATTTCCATGGGAAAATGTCCAGTTTGAATTCTTACCCAGCATCTAACTACCTGATGTAGGAAAAATATTGGCATTTCTTAGAGCTGAGATTTTCTAAATTTAATTTCATGCATCCCTGACACCAGTTCAGATAGCATCCAATTCTAAATGAGGTTTGAAATATGTAAAAAAAAAAAAAGAAAACAAAAACAAATTCTACATTTGCGGTTTCCTTCAAACACACACTGTATCTCTAGCACCTGGATATTTTCAAAGAAGTCAAGCTCAAAAATATCCTCCAGGCTTTTTTGCCCTTAAGATATACAGCGATATCCCTTATGGATAAAGAAATCCAGATGCCTTCAAATAAAGTATTATTTACTGAAAGGGTCTTCAAAAGCTCTTTTGTGAATCTGAAGTTTTCAGTACAGCTGTCTATATTCATAGGCTCAAAAGAAAAACCATGAATGAAAGACTCCTGACTTCATATCTCTACTAAATTAGACATTTCTTGAAATGTTCATATTACTTAAGTAAGTAAATTACATAGTCTTCTAGCCTTATTATGACATTGGTCACCTTGCTATCTATAACCCAGTGATGGTGACTTTTTCTGTTCTACCTACTGCCTTTATGTGTGTCATTCCCATTGCTTAGAATTGTTTCCTACCTGGTCTGGACAAATACTCTAAATCTTCCAAGTTTCCTATTCCTCTGTGATGATCCATAGACAAGGCATAGAAAAATACGAGAAGGCAGGCCGGGCGCGGTGGCTCACACCTGTAATCCCAGCACTTTGGGAGGCCGAGGTGGGCAGATCACGAGGTCAGGAGATCCGGACCATCCTGGCTAACATGGTGAAACCCTGTCTCTACTAAAAATACAAAAAAAAAAAAAAAAAAAATTAGCCAAGCGTGGTGGCCGGCACCTGTAGTCCCAGCTACTGGTCAGGCTGAGGCAGGAGAATGGTGTGAACCTGGGAGGTGGACCTTGCAGTGAGCCGAGATCACACCACTGCACTCCAGCCTGGGCGACAGAGCAAGACTCCGTCTCAAAAAAAACAAAAGCAAAAACAAAAAACAAAAGAAAAAAGAAAAATACCGGAAGGATAACTCAAAATATTGTAGAATAGTTTAGAAGATATGATTTGCTATATAATACATGGATCTAACAAGTTTGTGTCTGAGGAGGATGAAGAATATAGCATGGCACTGAATAGACTCACTTTGGGATTAGAAGTGATTCAAGTTTGATGGGGCTATATGTAAGTATATTGGATGGAATATAACGATACCATGGGTGGATAGCAGAGCACCATGAAAGGAGTCATTTGAGGAAAAAAAAAAATCCTTCCTTAAATTTAGAGGTCTTCCTCATGTCTTCTCCATGGATAAATCAATAAAGTAAGCGTAGCCAAAGTGTTAATGATATGGGAGAGGGGCAGCGAAGTGCTGGGTAGAGAAAGGCGGATCCCTGGCTAGGGTCCCACCCTCGGGCCTGTGCCCACAGACCGAGGTGAGGACAGGCACTCCTGCCTTCACCCCCAAATGTTGCATTTTCCAAGACCACTCTGTCCCCACACGCCTCATCCTGTGCCTATAAAACCCCAAGATCCTAGCAGGCAGAGAACAACAAGCGGCTGGACGTCAAGAGAAGCACATCAGCAGAAGGAGAACAAGTAGCTGGACGTGGAGAGGAGCACAACAGTTGAAGAGCATGCCGACAGGCACCGGCAGACGCCAGCACACCAGCAGGCCATCCACCAGGGGAACAACACGGAGTTTGGTCCTGGGCGGTCAGAGTAGAGTCCGGATACTGAGCGGCCCCGACTCCAGGGGAAAATCTTCCCACTCCATCTCCTTTCTGGCTTCCTCATCTGCTGAGAGAGCTACTTCCACTCAATAAAACCTTGCACTCGGCTGGGCGCGGTGGCTCAAGCCTGTAATCCCAGCACTTTGGGAGGCCAAGACGGGCGGATCAAGAGGTCAGGAGATCGAGACCATCCTGGCTAACCTGGTGAAACCCCGTCTCTACTAAAAAATACAAAAAACTAGCCGGGCGAGGTGGCGGGCGCCTGTAGTCCCAGCTACTCGGGAGGCTGAGGCAGGAGAATGGCGTAAACCCGGGAGGCGGAGCTTGCAGTGAGCTGAGATCCGGCCACTGCACTCCAGTCTGGGCGACAGAGCGAGACTCCGTCTCAAAAAAAAACCCAAAAAACAAAACCTTGCACTCTTTCCCCAAGCCAGGGTGTGATTCAATTTTTCTGGTACCCCAAGGCAAGAAACCCCAGCATACAGAAAGCACCCGGTCCTTGTGATAAGGCAGAGGGTCTAATTTAGCTGATAAACACAAGCCACCTATGGATGGCTAAACTAAAAGAGCACCCTGTAACGCACACTCATTAGAGCTTCAGAAGCTGTAAACATTCACCCTAGGCCCTGTCATGGGGTTGGAGCCTCACAGCCTGCCCCTCTGTATGCTCCCCTAGAGGTTTGAGCAGCGGGGCACTGAAGAAGCGAGCCACTCCCCTTGTCACATGCCTGGCGAGGGGGACAAGGGAACTTTTCCAGTTTCATGAATGAAAAGACCTGAAGGAAAGAAAGATTGTAAGACAAGTTTTGTCTTTGTAATTTTACTTGTTCTTTAGATCAACGTTCTTCCAAAAATACTGACACTATTTCGAGTGATAATACCTAGACTTTGAAGAAAATTCAGTTTATGATAGTAGGAAAATTATATGGGATAAAAGTTTACCTTACATGTATTCTTGCTGTGTTAAGTGGAAAGAAAATGTTTAAACACAGCAAATTGGTTCTTTGACATTTTACCAAACTTTTTCGTTTACTAAATCTTTCTGTTTTCAACTAGGGGCTCTGATGTCCTGTCAGTGCAGGTAGACTGATGCTGTATCAAGGTCATACATTTTGTGATTGTTGACTCTCAAAATGACTTTACGTGTAGGGAGCCCATTCCCTGAAATTTAACAAGACCGAGAAGGAAGTCTAGATGCTGTGCAATTATAAAAAATGAAACTGAGTTTTTAAAAATGCTAGAAATAGCAAATTTCACAGATCATTTGACTCTAATTTTTTTTTTTTTTTTTTTTTTTTTTTTTTTTTGTGTGTGACAGAGTCTCACTGTCGCCCAGGCTGGAGTGCAATGGCGCGATCTCGACTCACTGCAACCTCTGCCTCCTGGGTTCAAGTCATTCTCCTGCCTCAGCCTCCCAGGTAGCTGGGACTACAGGCATGTACCACCATGCCTGGCTAATTTTTGTATTTTTAGTAGAGATGGGGTTTCACCATGCAGGCAAGGCTGGTCTCAAACTCCTGACCTCAAGTGATCCACTCGCCTCGGCCTCCGAAAGTGCTGGGATTACAGATGTGAGCCACCATGCCCAGCCTTGACCCTAAGTTTTTTAAAAGGATTTGCAAAGTCTACCTTTTATAAATAATAAAAAGAACGTAGCTCATAATAGATTAAGCAGGTTGATTTTCCTTGAGATTAATAGTATTACACATGTTTAATTCTACAAATTTAAGATTCAGAACAGCAGAAATCCAACAATTCAAATATAGCATCAGAATATCAATAGACCAATATTAAGAAAAATGAAAACAGTACTTTATTTGTCCATAGGCTTGCCTTAAATTACACACAAAAGTTTGGTTAATTCATTGCAGAAAAGCCTCTTCTCTATTGTCTTTTTTACTTTCTGTACGGTTAGTTTTATTAACCTGTGGTAACCAACTCTGCTGGTTTGCTAGGGACTGAGAGGTTTCCTAGGACGTCACACTTACAGTGCTAGAAACGGGAGCATCTCAGGCAAACCTTATGCCTCAGCCTGCCTAATTCCTGTGGTTTGGTACTAGTTCATGAGTTTTACACAAAATACATATGTGATTACTAAATCTTCCTTGAAGGATGAAATTCTTATGGCATCTGGACCAAAATCTGATTTTAGGTATAATTTTTCCATCACTATCATCCAAAACTTCTGTATAAAGAACATGTGAATTAATCATTGTTACAACAGGCAGGGTTAAATCTGTGGGTCAAATTGGAGCAATATGAACTTTAAGGCCAGACAAAACAGAACTTGAAATCTGACTCCAGCACTGCCTAGCTGAGTGACATGGAACAAAATAATTTAACTCCACAGGCTTTAGGTTCTACAAATGTAAAGTGGGATGGTACTACTTACCTCAGAAGGTTGGTGCCTAACAAAGCAAAGTGGCAACCGGGTGTGGTGGCTCACGCCTGTTATCCCAGCACTTTGGGAGGCCAAGGCAGGTGGATCCTGAGGTCAGGAGGTTGAGACCAGCCTGACCAATGTAGTGAAACCCTGTCTCTGCTAAAAATGCAAAAAAAAAAAAAAAAAAAAAAAAAAAATAGCTGGGCGTGGTGGCACATGACTGTAATCCCAACTACTCAGGAGGCTGAGGCAGAAGAATTGCTTGAACCTGGGAGGCAGAGGTTGCAGTTTGGGCAACAGAGGGAGACTCTGTCAAAAAAAAAAAAAAAAAAAAGCAAGGTATCACATAGCAAAGTTTTTAAAATATTACTTTTTTTTCATCAATATCATTGAAAATATCAAAATAGAGAGATAAGAATGTGGCTTCTTCCTTTTCAACAATGGGGTAATTATCTCAGCAGGTTTAATCCCCACTGGTGGTTGTAGAGTACATGAGTCAGGGATCTCCAGAGAAAGTAAATTAATAGGATATGCATAGAGAGAGAGAGATATTTCTTTTAAGGAATTGGCTCATGTGATCATGAGGCTGGCAAATCCAAAATCTGCAGGGTAGACTGGCAGGCTGGACACCCAGAGAAGAGTTGAAGTTCCAGTCTGAAGGCAGTCTGAAGGCAGAATTTCCTCTTCTATGGGAGAGATCAGTCTTTTTCTGTTAAGGCCTTTAAATGATTGGATGAGACTTACTTTCATTATAGAAGATAATCTGCTTTACTCAAAGTCTACTAATTTAATTTCAATATTCTGTTTTTGAAATACCTTTCCATAAACATCTAGATTAATGTGTGACCAAGTATTTGGGTACCATGGCCGGCCAGGTTGACACATAAAATTAACCTCACGTGGAGAGAATGCATGCCATGTTCTCTAGGCTAAATCTAGGGTGTTAATAGGTTTGTTTGTTTGTTGCATTATGTTTTAGAGGTATTCATATTCTTTGGCCATATACAAAAGATCTGAGGTTAGTAAAAACTGAGATAGTCAAGTACTGAAAATACTGAGGAAGCTCCAGAGCCTAAAGTGGAGCTGTAGGCAGCAAAAAGACTGAGTTTGGCTCTTCTAGGGAAAGCATGTATTCCTCAAACAATTTTTGGAAAGATAGTATACTTTTAATTTTAAACAATTTTCATAAAGGATATGTAAATGCCCAGTATACTGGCACAGCCAGATTCCAGTCAAGAAATATGGTGGTTAACCAACTAGAATCAGGAATGTAGAGAACTGGATATTAATTGAAAGAGAATATTAAAACTAATAATCAAATATGTGGCTGTTAAAAACACAGTTTAGCATCCAGAGTGTAATACAATAAGGACTGGACAAATTCCCACAGTAGACCTCAAGTTGTTGCCTCTTCTATAACGGATCTTGGACCTCATCAGCTCAGACGTCAGATAAGGCACAGCATCACGTCGAGAAAGTTAACAAGGTCAGAAAAAGGGATGACAGGAGAGTCAAGATACTCATTATGTGGAAATAGCCTGAAAGCAATAGGCTGAAAAGAGCCTTAGAAAAATAACCTGGTAGTTCAAACCGGATTTAAAAAGCATCTTTAAATTATTGTCTGAATTTTCAGCAGCATTGTGCGCATTTGACCAAATGATCTTGTTATAACTGGGCTTTCATCTTTTACTAGAACAATCATCATTCATAAAAAGATAATGTGCATTAGATCAAATTATTCCAACTGAGCAAGATGTTAAATGTCATTTCGGGTAATGAGATAAATGAAGGAAATTTGTAACGAGTGGAACAGTCTCCCAGGGACTTATTATACTCTGGAGAATTTTAATCTGCTTTCATGGTAAAGGTTAACAAACACTCAGAGAGCTCCTACTTGTACTTGTCACTTTAAAAGCATTTTTCCTGCAAAGATTTCAAGGTGGTGGTATATTTGCTCCATTTCAAAGGGTATAGGGTATCCTTTGTGGGAATGATAATTTCATCAACATCATCAAGAGCAAACATATATTGAATATTTTGTAGTTGTAGGGCAGTGGGCTAAGTGCCTGGAACACAGATAGACATAAGATATCCTTTTCTTACAAGGAGTCCATTTACAAAATAGCCTAAAATATATTTTCTTCAGAATATAGGTTTCTAATATTAGGTTGGTGCAAAAAGTAATTGTGGTTTTTGCCATTATTTTTAATAAAATGTGGACTCTGTCTAGTCAAGTAAGTAGTCTTTGGGTTAAAAAGGCCACATACTATTCAAAATAGCCCAGGTAATTTAAAAGCTAGTTAAATTACTATTCCACTATATTTCATCAACTGCAATTCTAAATCTATATCTATCTACTTGATGGAAACAACGGGGATAATGATAAGGAAGGCTAAGACTAAGATGAAAGCTTACTGAAAGAATGATCTTTAAAAATACTATGTTTAATTAAATTCTCTATCTTTTCATGTTAATCAAAATGATAGGCAAATGTCTTAGAAACTTAATGGATCAAAACCTCACTGACTATTGATATAATTGTTCACTCTGTGTTAACTGACATTTGTCTAGGATCTCCAAATTATCATCTGTTATCCTGCTGCATAATTTAATATTAAAGTCTAGAAAGCAAACATTAACATCTCTCCAAAAATGAATGAGAAAAATCTCATAAAAGTAAAAGAAATGCCCCATTTGGTTACAGTAATGATAACTGATGTATCATTCCTCTTTGAAAGGAAACTAATATACCCAGTGGGTATGGATCTTCATTGCAAATAATTGATACCCCATTAGTAAGAAATAAAAGTCAAACAAATCTCGAATCCTCTTCACAATTACACTATTACTTTTGAAGGGAGAAAGGAGTGCAGATATTTACTTTTAATATCTTGCTCCAACATGGTTAGTTTTATATACTCTATCTTATACTTAAGCCCTCCTGTTATAAAACATCATAAAAGGCATAGTTTTTTTGTTTTTCTTTTTGTTTTTTGAGATGGAGTTTCGCTCTTGTTGCCCAGGCTAGAGTGCAATTGCGCAACCTCGGCTCACTGCAACCTCCACCTCCCAGGTTCAAGCAATTCTCCTGCCCCAGCCTACCGAGTAGCTGGGATTACAGGCATACACCACCCTGCCCGGCTAATTTTGTATTTTTAGTAGAGATGAGGTTTCTCCATGTTGGTCAGGCTGGTCTCAAACTCCCGACCTCAGGTGATCCGCCAGCCTTGGCCTCCCAAAGTTCTGGGATCACAGGCCTGAGCCACTGCGCCTGGCCATGAGTACCAGGAAAACATGGGGCATACTCAGTTTTCCCTGCTCTTCTCCTCTAATATGCCTAAATACCTTGGAAATTATTTAACTGACAATCATAAAAGGACCCTGAAGGATGGAGAAAAGAAGACTGTCCAGAAACTTTAAGACTTGAATAACGACACCATAGTGAGTTGCCCAGGTTTTTCCATATATCCCATACTGTGTTCTGGAGAAGCCTGTAATCAGGAACCTCCAATGAGTGTAGACAAAAAATAAAACAAAAAAATTCTCATCTTACTGGCCAAAGGACCCCTCAAAAAAAGGCAACCCAACAGAGTCCCAGTGGAAAGAACCATCCTATGTAATACTAAGGGAAGCACATAGCCCAAACTACCATAGCAGCAGTACCAGCACCCAGGACAGCATAGGCCAGACCCATAGCAGCAGCAGCAGAAGCAGGAGGACCCAACATGGACACACTGATTACTTCACACCTGGAGCAGTGGCAGTCTCAGTCAACCACAGGAGCAGTTGCAGCAATCGAATCTACCCCATATTGAAGCAGGTGGTCTGTTCCACCACAGTGACAGTTCCAGGGGGTCCCTGTCCAAGCCTAGGGTAGCAACAGAATCAACAGGACCCAGTAAGGGACGCATGTCACACAACACACCCAAACTAGTAGGAGCCCAATCCACCACAGCAGCAGCAATAGCTGAGTCTCTGTCCTATACTCAGAGCAACAGCAGCTGCATTAGGAGTGTTAGCAGGGGCAATCAGAGATCCCTTCACCACTCTACACCCAGATCAGTGGCAGCCCAGTCTGCCATAGCAGCAATAGCACAGCAGGGTTCCTGTGACATACCTGGGAGAACAATGAGACTGATCCTACCCAGGAGGAACAACTAAAGCCCAGAGTATCCTGACACTCCCACTCAGTGACACTAGGCAGTCTAAATAGCACACGTAGGGACTGAGCAGAAATCCAGCAGAGCCAGAAGTACAAAGCTAATCAGAACAGAACTTTAAGGCTCTAAAAATTAAATTGACATTGGAACTACAGCTCACAAAAGTAGGCAAAGACCCACATGCAAAATCTAGGGTGACTGGCTGATGAAATAAAAGATTTAAATAGAAACAAGTCTCCTAACATAATATACAACATGTCCAGAATATAATTATAAGTCACTAGTCATACAATATGATGAAAAATACTACTTTAATGAGAACATACAATTAATTGACACAAACGCTGAGATAAAACAAAGGTTGAGATTGTCTGACAAGGATTTAAAGCAGGCATCATAAACAGGTTTTCACCAATAATTGTAAATTCTCTTTAAACAAGTAAAAAAAAAATAGGAAATCCAAAAAAAGAAGATATAAAACATGAAAATATTGGAAATGAGAGAATATTAAAAAAAGTTGAAATTTAAAAATAATCTTACTACATGGGCTCAATGATACAATGGTTATGACAGTGATAGAATCAGTGAACTGGATGACTGATAGACTTTACTAAATCTGAGCCACAGAAAGAAAATAGGCTTTAAAAAATTGGGCTGGGCGCGGTGGCTCAAGCCTGTAATCCCAGCACTTTGGGAGGCCGAGACGGGCCAATCATGAGGTCAGGAGATCGAGACCATCCTGGCTAACACGGTGAAACCCCGTCTCTACTAAAAAAATATAAAAAACTAGCTGGGCACGGTGGCGGGTGCCTGTAGTCCCAGCTACCTGGAGGCTGAGGCAGGAGAATGGCGTAAACCCGGGAGGCGGAGCTTGCAGTGAGCTGAGATCCCGCCACTGCACTCCAGCCTGGGCGACAGAGCGAGACTCCGTCTCAAAAAAAAAAACAGACAAAAAAAATTATTAACAGAGTCTCAGAAACAAATGAAATAATAAAATAAAATCTGACATTTGTATCATCGGAGTTATAGAAGAAGAGGAAAAAGTATAAAGTTCAAAAATATTTGAAAAAATAATGGCTGAAAACCTCCCAAATTTGGTGAAAGAAGTTCACTTACAGATTCAAGAAGCTGAGGAAAACATAAACGAAATAAGCCCAGAGAAATTCATACCCAGACACATTGAGAGACAGGACTAGCTGGATTCCCTAGGAGAACTAAGAATTCCTAAGCCTAGCTGGGGAAGGTGACCGCACCCACCTTTAAACACGGGGCTTGTAACTCAGCTCACACCCGACCAATCAGGTAGTAAAGAGGGCGCACTAAAATACCAATTAGGCTAAAAGCAGGAGGTAAAGAAATAGTCAAATTATATATCACCTGAGAGCATAGGGGTAAGGACAATGATTGGGATATAAACCCTAGGCATTACAGCCGGGAGTGGGCAACCCCCTTTGGGTCCCCTCCCTTTGTATGGGAGCTCTGTTTTCACTCTATTAAATCTTGCAACTGCACACTCTTCTGGTGCGTGTTTATTCTAGCTGGAGCTGAGTTTTCACTCACTGTCCACCACTGCTGTTTGCCACCGTCCCAGACCGATTGTTGACTTCCACCCCTCCGGATCCAACAGGGTGTCCACTGCGTTTCTGATCCAGTGAGGTGCCCATTGCCACTCCCCTTCGGGATAGAGGCTTGCCATTGTTCCTGCATGGCTAAGTGCCTGGGTTCATCCTAATCGAGCTGAACACTAGTTGCTGGGTTCCACAGTTCTCTTCCGTGACCCACAGCTTCTAATAGAGCTATAACACTCACTGGATGGCCCAAGGTTCCATTCCTTGGAATCCATGAGGCCAAGAACCCCAGGTCAGAGAACAAAAGGCTTCCTGCCATCTTGGGAGCAGCCGCCACCATCTTGGGAGCTGCCTGCCACCATCTTGGGAGCTCTAAGAACAAAGAGCCACCCATAACAACATCATAATTAAACTTTTGAAAACTAAAGACAAATAAAAAGTCTCAAAAACAACCAGAGAAAAATGATACATTACCTATAGAGGAATACTGATTCAAATAACAGCAGATTTCACATACGAAACCATGATGGTCATGAGGAAATGACATACTTTCTGAAAGAAAAGAACTGTTAGTTGCAAATCTTGTATCTGACTTTATTCATAGTACCCCCAAATTGGAAACTACTCAGATGTCTTTTATTGGTAAAAGGATAAAGAAACATCAATACCATGAGAATGTCACTCAGCAATAAAAAAGAACAAATTATTAATACAAACAATAACTTAGATGAATCTCAAGTGAATCATTCTGAATGAAAGAAAAGTCTCAGGAGAATACATAGTGTATGATTCTGTTTTATAGAGTTTTTGAAATAACATAATTATAAAGAACAGTTTAGTGGTTGAAAGGTGTTAAGGGTGAGGGAATTGATTATGAAAGGTTAGAATGAGGTGATTTATGGTGCCACATAGTAGTTACGGATCTTGATTTTGGTTCTAATTACATGAAGCTACATATATAAAATTTCATGGAACTACACCCGCACACATACACGCACATTACTGTATACGTAACTGATAAAATCTGAATAAACTTTGAGAATTATCCCAATGTCAATTTCTTAATGTTAACATTAGGAGTGCCCAGGAAAGAGGGAAAGGTACACAGCAGTTTCCTGTACATTTCTTTGCAAATTCCTGTGAATCTATACTTTTATTTTAAGATAAAAAGGTAATACAGGCCTAGGTAGACATTGTATGTTTAGATATGCTAACACAGAAAAACCCAAAATTGTTCTCAATGTCTCTCTCTGAGAATACCAGACTCCTCCTGATGCCAATAAATCTAAGGAATTTTTATTCACATTTATAGCAAAATAATATTTTTCTCTAGGATTCACGAGGAAAGAAGTAGCAGAAAGGACTGTTGTAACTGGAGAGGTATAATAAAAAGCATTGCGTTCAACCCTCCTTTGATGAGGCCTATTGGAATTTCTGCTCTTCCACTCACTGGAAGGCACCAAGCTTAAGAAGACCAAACTTTAAGATATTTTTTGGTAACTCCTTAACAAGGGGAAATTTTCAAGCATTATATCCAGGGTGGAGCACACTCTAAGCAAACAGACTGGGCCAGAAGCAAAGAGCAATTTTACAACTGGTACAGCTGTATTCTAAGAAGTCAACAATTGCCTGTGGGCACTATCCATGCGGAAATTTTAAAACAACCCAAAGGGCTGATGAAATGATGAGAGAAGGACTGGAACACAAACTTAGCTATTTAGCTATTTGGCTAAGAAGTAGTCCTGATGCACTCCACCTACTTTCCAGTTTCAAGTCTCATTTCCTTGCTCATCTGCACAACACAGAGGTTATTCACATCTTTGAAGTGCAAGTATTCAACTAAAGAAGGCCAGTAGCAAGCTGTTTTCTTTAGAAAGCACTCAATAGGCTCAGTAGTGTGCTAGCTGTTCTTTGGATACAGAGATGTACAAGATACAATCTTGGCCTTGAAATTTACAGTGAGGTTGGGGATGTAAGAAAGGTACCCTGGAAAAGACATCTAATGTTATATATACCTGAGACAGATCTATATCTGCATCCATATCTGTAACTATATGTCTGATAGATGACATATACAGAACATTCTATAATAGTTCAGAAATGTACTATGGGCTGGGGCTAACAATAGACATTTTGAAAAGAAGACAGGACTTCAGTAATCCTTTGGCACACAGGCAGGAGAGATGGGCATAAGGCATTCTGGGTGAAAGGAAAGTTGGTTGCAGAAGTGTGGAGGCATCTTTGAGAAGTATTAATTGGTGGAACTACTAAAGAGATAAATTTAAACTCAGTATTACAAATAACTTTCTTAAACAGGGCTTCCCCAAAATACAATACAGTACCTTGAGATGAGAACCTGGACAATCTATGCATTTATTCTTATGTTAAATGACCCCTTTGTGTGGATGTTCAGAGGCTATTCCGGGTTCAGATGGTTGTTTAAGTGTTTGTGTCCCTCCTAAAACGGAGGCTTCATGGTGATACTATAATTCTGGTTCCCAGATTCGCTATCACACTGTTCTTCTTGCTTGATAAATTGGATCACACTGATAGGACTACCTGTCTATACTGCCAACAATTGTCTATTTCAGTATTCACTAGATACTGTGTTCCACAGGCCTGTTTTGAAATTCTCCTATAACCTATAGGTATTCACCAACGTCAAAATCTATTCATCTGAAAATCACTGGTTTTCTATGTCTAAACATTCTCCTATAAGCTTGAACCAAAATTCTTATTCTAATCCTTGATTGCTTTTCAAATACATCAGAATAAATTTTATATCCACACCCCAAGTCTTCACTTCTTCAGGCTGAATTACCTTGATTAGTTCTAATATACCTTCAGAATCATTCAGGGGCTCACTTTAATTCATAATTTGTCATCTTCATACAGTACCCAGATTTAAATATGTAGTCTAACCAGAGCAGAATAGAATGAAACTCTATTAGCCACATGGATTAAAATTTCCTTTTGGTTCCAGTTGAAGCTGCTGAACTGTAATATATGTAGCAGCTTTCCTCTAACATCCTAAATAATTTGAAATGCTAGAAATCGTCTAAAAATAAACACCTAAGTTATTATTGGGTTGCAAACAAGAACAGACTTCAGTGCATCATAAAACATGAAAACTCCTTAAAGACACACAGCAGGTAAGATGAGATTGAACAGAATAATTAAATGCATCCATTTCATGGGATATTATATAGTCATTAATGGTAATAAAGTACATCCATTTGAGCTAATATGAAAATGTATACAAATATATTATTAAGTGAAAGAGAAAGTCGCAGAATTATGTATAGTATATTTGTTGAATTTAGAAAAATATAATCATAGATACATACATATGATGGAATATACTTTTTCTTAAAGAATAACAAATGCTTTATAGAATTAACTATTAGGGAAAAGATTAGCAGGTAGGAAGTGCAGGAATAAAAAGCATTCATTTTTCATTTTATAGTTTTTGAATTTTAGAAGTTTAAACAAACTGTCTCATGTCAATTGGGGCAAACATTTTATTGTCTTATTTTTGCTTTCTTGTTAAAAAGTAAAAACTTATATTAATAAACAGAGTTTTATTGGAATTGCCTTTTTATCAATCATGACATAGTTGAATCAGGTTGAGTCAGAATGTTCAGATCTTTTCTGCCCAGAGTTTCATATGTATTTGCTGGCTGACAGTTAATTGAACAAAGGAATGGGAGAGGCAATATGCAAAGGCAACCACTGTGGAAGATTTTCTTATACATTTTTTTCTTCCCTTCAGAACTCTATATGTTCATGTCCCTAAATAAACATTTCTAATCAAGCATAGGAGACATTTTGTGTTTAGTAGTAAGGACTTGAAGAAGCAGATGCTAGGAACACAGGTCAGTATAGGTTAGGAGGCTGCTGCAGTAGTGCAGGCAAGCAAGGATGGTAGTTGGGATTAGGGTTAAAGCATAACATGTGCACATACATAAAGAGATTTGGGATACATTTTTGGAAGTGGAACTGGCAAGTCTTGGTGATAAAAGACTTGTGGTTAATAAGGAAGAGGGAATAAATCTATGACTACAATTGCTGACACAGCTGGGAGAAATTTAATAGGCCTCTGCCTACAGTAATGAGAGGATCATGAAGTCGGGGAAAGGAGCTGAACGTACACAATATCATGCTTTGGCATGAATCAAATAGCTGACCAGAATGATGATATTTTATGAAAACTGCTTGGTAGACAAAGCATGACATTTGGTATTAAAGACCTGGGTTTGAGTCTCCTTTCCACCATGTAAACAAACTCTCTGAGACTGAGTTGGCCCTTTTAAAAAATGGAGATAAAAATAGTACTTAACTCACAAATGTCTTGTGAAAATGACGTCAGAAAACATATGTGAAAAATCTTATAAAACTCGAAAAACATTCAAATGTTAGTTTTTAATATTATTACTACTATTATTTAAAAATAATACAATTAACTTCTCCTTCTGTTCAAATTCTTGGCAGCAGCATGCCACACTGCACATCATCTCCAACCATGAACTTTGCACTCTGTTTATCTTTTACACTCAACATTATATTTTACAGATTTATTCATGTTGGTATTTGTAACTATAGTTAACCCATTTTAATTGCTGCATAGTATTCTATTGAATAAACATGCTTCAATGCATTTATCCTTTCTCCTACTGAAGTATATTTAGAGTGATCTTACTCTTTTTCACTATTCCAATACTTCAAAGATATTCTCATATGTTTTCTTGCCTGGATATGCGAACCTCTTTAAGATACACACCTGGTGAAGGGTAATATTGGTTGTAGGACATAAAGGTCTTCAGCTTTGTGGGATATTGCCAGATGTTCTTCTAAGTCTTTGAAACAATGCGTTGTCTTATCTGCAATGTATAGAGTTCCTGCTTCCTCAAAACCTTACAGACACTTCGTTTTGTTAAACTTAAAAACTGTTTGCTAAATCTAATGAGGGTGGGGGTAGGGATGGAATGTCTTTGTTTTTCAGTTTGCATTTTACTAAGTCTATGAAACAGTATTTAATATGTTTTTCAGCCACTTATAGTTTCTTTTGGTTAATTAGATTTTCGTATCACTCGCCTATTTGTTTTTTAATTGAGTGTTTTTGTGTAATTGTTTTACAATAATTACATATTTCGGATACAAAGTCTTTTATAGTTATTCACATGAAAATGTTGGAACCGAACTGTCGATTCCCTCTTGGGCAGGGGTCGCCGCAAAGGATCACCGACACGAGATTCACAGCAGAGAGTTATTTATTACTAGCGCGCTAGGGTCCTAAGCTCTAAGTTGGCCCTGGGACCCCGACTGCTTGTTACAGGCTGTTTATATAGGCAAACACAAGTTCAAACACAGCTTATGGCGCTAAATTCAAACAAAGCTTAAGGCGCAAAATGATTGGGTCTAGCTATGGCCTGAGCAAGGTGTCTTATGCTAATTGGTTAGAGCAGGACCTTATGAGGTTTTTTTCTTGGAGTTGTTGATTCCGGGAACTTCGAGGCAGGGTGGGACCCCCGGAATTGGCAGGGTGGGACCCCATGAGGTTGTTTCCCAGAATTGGCAGGGTGGGACCCTATCAGGGTAGGTCCTTATCGAGGCAGGGTGGGACCCTATCCAGAGCCACCTGGTGTTAATTTTTTTCTATATGAGGCCTAGTTTCTAAGTTTTATGAGGCCTAGTTTCAAAAACATTGACTCCCAATCTGTGGCTTAAATTTTAAATTGGTTTATGGCTTTTTCTAGTGTCAGATTTCGCTTTTTAAAATTTCGTTAATTTTGTCAATATTTTTCCATTAGGATTTAGATGTTTTACATTGTGTTTAAGAAATTTTTTTGATGCTAAAGTCATAACATTCTCCTAATAACATTCTCTTCCCCTAAAATTGTCAAAAATTTCAGTTTTTAACTAGTTTGGGTTTTTATAGGTTAAAGAGATACATAATTGTTTTCTATATGGACAAGTAGTTTTCAAAACATCATTTACTAACTGATGCATCTTTTTCATTTCTGATTAGTATTGTCCATCTTAGGGGCCAAGAAAAAGTTTCCCTTTTGCCCTCTGAAATTTTGCTTAAAAAATCACACCCTCCCTTATCTTAACTCAAGCATTTCTTTCTTTCTACTGACTTAATTAATCCCTTAGACACAGCTTAACTCTTTTAACCAATTGCCAATCAGAAAATTTTTGAATCCACCTCTTGCCTGTAAACTCCACTTCAAGATATCCCACCTATCTAGACTGAACCAATGTACACCTTTATTGATTTATGATTTTCCTTAGAATTCCTGTCTTCCCAAAATGTATAAAACCAAACTATAACCCAGCCACCTTGGGAACCCTTTCTCAGGACTTCTTGAGACCATTTCCTGTGCCATAGCTACTCATACTGGCTCAGAATAAACCTCTTTAAATATTTTGGAGAGGTTTTTTTTTTTTTTTTTTTTTTCCCATTAACACCATTAAGAATAATGTTTATTCTAGATTGAGCATGATGTTTACTCTAAGTTTTTGGTAGAAAACATTTATCAGTTTAAGAAAGTTTCTTTTTATTTCTAAATAGCTATTTGTAAATAGCTGTTCTCATGGAGAAGTGATTTTTATCTAATAATTTTTCTGGATTGTTGGGGCTGAGAAAACAATACTTCAAAATGAAGGCCTCAGGAGCAAAAGTTTTCTCTGATCTTCTCCTTCCCTCCTGTCTCTCAATCTCATTCTCCCCTGAGGTTAGCCATATAAATTGGAATCCCTCTTCTCCAAGGTGGGTCATAGAAGGTAGAACCCCTTTTCCCCAAAGCCAGCCATAAAACCCAAAATATTGCTCTAGCTATCTCTCCACCTTTCTGTGTAAAAGCTGGCGATAAAGAAAAGGTCGACCTACCTTGTTTGACTTTGGGTCATAAGATCCCCATTCCAGAGAAGGCCTTGCCCCACACCCAGAAGAAAGGAAAGTGTGTTCAGAGAGGCCAAGAAGACTCTAGACAGAAAGGCCTTGCTAGGTTTCCCCCCTTCGTCTGTTAGCATTGGATCCTACCTTTTTGTCCAATTATATTTCTACATGAGTGTCCATACTTTGTTGAAAATAAGCATTAAAATGGACAATTTCTCCTGTATCTTTGGGTCTTCATTCTAAAGACTCCTGTGTATACACATTAAATACATTTGTGTCCTTTTTTTTTTTTTTTTCTAATTAACTTACCTTTTGCTAGGTAATTTTTCAGTGACCCTTCAGAGGGCCAGGAGCTTGGCCCCTATAAGAGCCACTGAAATGAGCATACTTCTTCTCCTTTAATCGGTCATCAATTATTTGATGAGTTTTCTGAAGGAGCCCATCTAGTTGCAATGCTTTTTTTTTTTTTCTGGCAGACTGCTGAACTAATTTTTGTTTTGTTTTGTTTTGTTTTTTCGTTTTTTTTTTTTTTTTTTTTCTGAGATGGAATTTCGCTCTGTTTCCCAGGTCAGAGTGCAGTGGCGAAATTTTGGCTCACTGCAACCTCCACCTCCCAGGTTCAAGCGATTCCCCTGCCTCAGCCTCCTGAGCAGCTAGGACTACTGGCGTGCACCACCATGCCCGGCTAATGTTTTGTATTTTTAGTAGAGACAGGGTTTCACCATGTTGGCTAGGCTGGTATTGAACTCCTGACCTCAAGCAATTTGCCTGTCTCGGCCTTCCAAAGTGCTGGGATTACAGGCATGAGCCACCACGCCTGGCCTATTGAACTAGTTTTAGAGATATTTTAACTTGGGACTTTTGCATTTATGCTCACAAGATTTGTGTATACTTTTCTTGTACATTCCTTGTCTCTTTGTTATCAAGGTTAGATTAGCCTTATAAATAGATCTGCCATTTTCATTCTGTGGCAATTTGTGTTAAGGTAAGGTAGGCTAAAACTTAAAAATGTGGTAAGATTCGCCCATGAAACAGTTCGGGCCTGCTGTTTTGAGGGCCGAGTCTGAGGAAAGTGGTAATTTATTTGCTAAGTATCTGTGATGTTATTTTACTAAGATTTTTTTATTTCTGTTTGTTAATAACCACAATAAAAATTTTATATAATTTTGTTCATTTATTTTTTAATTTTATGAAATGAATATTTTATTTGTAAAATCTCTATCTTACTTGACAAAACCTTTCCTGATCCAAATATTATTTATTTTTGCCTTTTTCTTTGGTTTCTTAATCATCCCTGACAGAGGTTTATCTATTTCATTAGACCTGTCGAATAATTGATTCTCTTAGTTTTATCTCTGTTTTCCACTTTTAAAATTTCTGTTCTTATATCTAGTATCTTATTAATTCTATATTCTTTATGTTTATTTACCCTGTTATTTTTTTCCCTAGCTTTTTTTGAGCCTAACCTTTTACTCATTCATGTTCAATCTCTCCTCACTTGTAATAAGATACTTTATTGCTTTAATTTTATCTTAAATACTTATTTAACTGTATCACAATTTAAAACTTAGTTCTGACAAGAGTAGTTGGTTAAAACATTTTGTAACTTCCATTTTTATTTCTTTTTTTTAAATACATTATTTCAATAGTGCATTTCCAGTTTCACCATCTCTTACACATACTTTATTGTTAATTTTTTTTTTTTTTTTTTTTTTTTTTTTTTTTTTGAGACGGCTTCTCGCTCTGTAGCCCAGGCTGGAGTGCAGTGGCACAATCTTGGCTCACTGCAAGCTCCGCTTCCCAGGTTCACATCATTTTCCTGCCTCAGCTTCCTGAGTAACTGGGACTACAGGTGCCTGCCACCACACCTGGCTAATTTTTTTGTATTTTCAGTAGAGACGGAGTTTCACTGTATTAGCCAGGATGGTCTCTATCTCCTGACCTCGTGATCCACCCACCTTGGCCTCCCAAAGTGCTGGGTTTGTGGATTTTTAGTGCTTCAAATTATTTTAAATAAGGTCAAATTTTAAATATTTATCATCTCCTTGAAACCAACACATTTACTTTACTTGGACATTTCTATATATATCTACAAATCTATCTTGTTAATTTTGTTATTCAAACCTTGAGGATTTTTCCTGCGTGACATTATCGTCTTTGAGAGCATTGTGTTGAATCACTTACTGAGTTCATGGTTTTATAAATTGGTTTTCACAATGTCTCAATTTTTGCTTCGTGTATGTAAAATCTATATTCATCATACACTTTAGTTTTTCTATATTCTTAGTTGATTATTTCTTGTTTCATTGTATATTTCCCTCGATTATTACTGCTTTTTTGCCCTCAAGTTTTATTTTATGTGAAATTAAAATGCTTTTTCAGGTTTCTATTGTTAACATTTTTAAAGTGTCCATATCAGCTCGTTGTAGGCATTTCTCTTTTTTTGTGTATGTATTTATGTGTACATATATTCAGTTTGAAACTCTGTCTTTTAATAGGTGAGTTTATTTGTTTATGTTATGATTACTGATATCTGTAAATGTTCCTATCATCTTTATTTTGTGCATTATTTACTTGTTTTGTTTATCATGCTTATACCCTATCTTGTGTTGAATGGATAATGCATTTTTTATATTTTCAGGTAAAATTTGAATGCTATGATTATTTTAAATTTTAAGACAATTTTATTAAAAATTTTACTGTAAAATTTTAATATGCATCCTTACTTTTAGAATTCTCTAAGAAAGTATGAATTAATTCTGTATCTCTACTTTCCTCCCAAAGAAGACAAAATTTTAGACAATCTTAGTAACTCATTCTAAAACACTTCCTCCACACTCCCACCTATGTCTGATTTTATCACTATCTAGTCTTTAGAATGTTCCTTTTATTTTAAGCATAAGCATAAATATACTTACACACAAAAAATTTAGTTATCTTTAAATAACAATAATTAATAAAATATACTTATATTTTAAAATTATTTTTATTCTTATTTCCCTTTTATGTTCAATTTATTTATTTAGTATTTTTCTGCCTTTTTTTTTTTTTTTTTTTTTTTTTTTAGATAGAGTCTCACTCTGTCACCAGGCTGGTGTGCAATGGTGCTATCTTGGCTCACTGCAGCATCTGACATCCTTGTTCAAGCAATTCTCCTGCCTCAGCCTCCAGAGTAGCCGGGATTGTAGGCACGCACCACCATGCCAAGCTAATTTTTGTATTTTTAGTAGAGACAACGTTTCACTATGTTGGCCAGGACAGCCTCGATCTCCTGACGTCATGATCTGCCTGCCTCGGCCTCCCAAAGTGCTGGGTTTACAGATGTGAGCCACCGTGCTCGGCCAACTTTTTGCTTTTATATGTCTTTCAGTAAGGGTCTGTTGCTAGTAAACTTAGTCCTGATTGGTGTGAATATATATCTTAAACCCCACATTTGAATTAATTTCAGGTGCAAGGTTATTTTCCATCAGCATTTTGACACTATTATGCTGTCATCTATTATTACTGAGCCATTGTTCTAAATATACAGTTGGTGGTGAGAGTGCTTGCTTTTCTTTCGTGGATAACCTGCTTTTCTCTCTGGTACCATTTTTGCTTTTCTTTTTTCTTCAATATTTTTAAATTTTTCCATGTGGATTTATATTTAAAATTTGCTTGAAATTTAGGAGTCATTTTTAATTATATACTTCTTCAAATCTTTAAATATCTTATTTTTCCCCTGTAATATTACATCTCCCCCATTCTCTGACTGTTTTCTACCTTAGGAACTCATAATAGACATAATTAGAACCACTTAATCAGTATTATTTTCATCTAACTTATTTACTTATTTTCATCTTTTAGACCTTTGTACTATAGTCAGGGTAATATAGGTATATTCTGTACTGTATTCATCATTGTTAACTTTCAACTCATGAATTTATTTTTGTATTAATAAGCTCATTCTAGGGCTTACTTCATTTGTTGAGTTTTTTTTTTTTAATTTTGATAACTGAATACACACACGTAAACACCCAGAGAATATATTGAGAGAAAAAGAGCTATTTCCTTTCTGAATTATCTAATTAAATCATTTCATATGTCCTTGTTATTAACATTTGATTTTTCCATAATTTTTCTTATTTTTCTAGTTTTTCTTTCATCAATTATTTCTCTGAGGATAGTAAATATACTTATTTTAAAGTCTTTGGATCTCCTTTTTTAGTTTTAACTGGAACAAAATCATCTTTCGATTGTTGATTAATTAATCTGCCTTTCTCAGTGTTAGATATTTTCCTCTTGTTAAGTCTGAGTTTTTAGTCTAGTCTTGACTAGTAACTCTCTTTCATTTCTTACCATCTCTCCCTACTCTCTTCCTGCCCAATGGTCTTAGAGTTGCCTTCTTCTGGTGCTTCTAACTGAAGAGTATCCATGGAGTACTGCTGATCCAATGACCAATTGAGCAGGCATTTTGGCTAAGCTACTAGTTATAAATTTATGTCTGTGTCCACCTGTAGGCAGTGTTCAGAAGTAACTTAATTCAACCTCCACCCATGAATAGGGATAACCTTCCCAAGGCTTTGGTCTCTGGCAGTGAGCCTGTATCCGGACTCATACTCTGGCTGGAGGACTTTTAGCCTATTTAACATAGGAAATGATCTCTCAACTGCCTCCGCCTTCATTTGGACTCAAAGACTATCAGTTGAGCCTCTTAAGTTCTGCTCTTCACTTTGCATATTTCCATGCTATTTTTAGTCTGTAAAGATGATTACCTTATATATTGTGTTTTTTCCTTTTCTTTTTCTTATTAGATTTTCTTTCTCATTGCCATATGTTTGAAGAAGAAAGAATGTTTCTTTCCCAGGCTGGAGTGCAGTGGCATGATCTTGGCTCACTGCAACCTCTGCCTCCTGGGTTCAAGGGATTCTCCTGCCTCAACCTCCGGAGTAGCTGGGAATATAGGCACACACCATCACACCTGGCTAATTGTTTATATTTTTAGTAGAGATGGGGTTTCATCATGGTGGCCAGGCTGGTCTCGAACTCCTGACCTCAAGTGATCCACCTGCCTCAGCCTCCCAAAGTGTTGGGATTACAGGCGTGAGCCACTGCACCTGGCTAGAAAGAATGCTCCTTAATCAGCCATATCAGAGTATCTTTTAAAGACACTTGTATTTAATCTCACTTAGAGATTTACGTTTCTCATATAGGAAAGATTCATTTATAAGTTTTAGCCGGTCGTCAACCTCTACCACCAGCAGAGACTAGACTACTAAAGATAATTGCAGACCAGAGATAATTACGTTTTGATACATTAATAGCTTTAGGAAAATACATGAACTACAGAGGTCTGCTTAGCATCATGGCATGTTGTGTCTCTTCTGTGAGGGTCATAAGGTACTGGGGGAATTAGAGAGAATTTCAGGATCTCAGCAAAAGACAATCAAAAAGGAATAATTAAGGTGACAAAGGAATTTCACAATTAGGCTAATGAGAGCCAAGCATATATCTGCTTAAACCTGTGTGAGGAACCAAAAATTCCTGTGTTTTAGATGCTACTGGCAAGTCCTAATCATAACTGTCTAACCTTAATGATGAACTCTAAAACTGATTCTTTGCGTATTCCTATTTAATATTTCCTGCTGATGTGTGACCTTGGCTAAGACAGCTACATTCTCTGTTTTTCATTTTCTATTCATAGAATACCAGGTTATTACTTTTTCTTTTGTTTGTTTGTATGTGTGTGACAGAGTCTCTCTCTGTTGCCTAGGCTGGAGTGCAGTGGTGCGATCTCGGCTCACTGTAAGCTCCATCTCCTGGGTTCATGCCGTTCTCCTGCCTCAGCCTCCGAGTAGCTGGGACCACAGGTGCCCGCCACCACGCCCAGCTAATTTTTTGTATTTCTAGTAGAGACAGGGTTTCACCATGTTAGCCAGGATGGTCTTGATCTCCTGACCTTGTGATCTGCCCGCCTTGGCCTCCCAACGTGCTGGGATTACAGGTGTGAGCCACCGCGCCCAGCCCAGGTTATTACTTATTATAATATTCATAACATTATCTTGATTGGTAACTTAGTACCAGAAATACATGTGAACATGCTTGCTAATGCAACATAAATAGCCTTATATTTTATGTATATATAATACATAAAATATACATAAAATAGAAAAAATATATAAATAAAATAACAAAATAACAAATTTAAATTTATTCAAGTAAATATCTAAAAACATCCTTGTAGCTTGGATACATAACTCATACAGTCATTTAGAAAATTTTGATTCAGACTACTTAAATCCCTTATCAACATACAGCCCTAAAAATACAACTTTAATAACATAATAATATCTCATAACTAGCTAATTTAAGCTGAGTCACACAAAATACTAGGAAGGGCAAAACACCTTGTGACTTTAAAGGCTTTAAAAAAATCTTCCGCTGTGTATTCAACAACAAATTATTGAGTACATACTCCATGGAAGACATTAAAAACTACCTTGTATGGGGGTATAAAATGATAAGATATTATTTCAATAAATACAATTATAATATAGTAGTATAAATGAGGCAAAGTAGGAGGGAATATTAATTCTCTCCTAGTATAGATTATGCCTATCTTATTTACTAATAAATTCCCAATTTCTAGCTGGGCATCTGGTCCTCCCAAATTAAAATTGCATTTCTGAGCTCCTTTGAAGCAGGTGTGCCTGTGTAAATAAGTTTTGAGCAGTGGTACATAGTGTCTGGAGGGCTATCACAACATGAATGTAAATAGAGGGGACATACCCTCTCGTTTCCTTCTTCCTCTCTATTTGCTGGAATGCATGTGTGATGGCTAGAGCTAAAGCAACTATCTTAGGCAATGCAGAAGAAAACACAGACGTGATTGTACAACAATAAAAAATGAAGCCATATTTATGATGAAGTGGAGTAACATAATAGACCTAAACTATCTTTCTCTAAAGTGCTTTTATGTGGTGAAAAATAAGATCGAATCTTGTTTAAGCTACCATAACTTGGAGTTTTCTGTTCAGGCAATCTTAATTCTAAATGCAAGAGATATGTAAACACCTTACAGTGAAATGCCATAAGTTCAATAACAGAAGAATAAACTTCTATAGGTGTTCAAAAGAAAAGATGGCTCCACTCTTCTTGTCAGGTTTCAAAAATGTCCCACAACTTCCAAAAATGTTAAGCTTACAATCAATGTAATAAATCACACAAGAAAACAAGGTACCATGAATAAAACAAACATCAGATGCAGACCCAGAAGGATGCTAAATATCAATATCAAAAACAAAATATATCTAAAAGATTTAAATAAATTTTAAAAAATTAAAATATGAATAAAGCCCAAGTGACCATAAAAAAAGAGCTATAGCTGGGTGTGGTGCCTCATACCTGTAATTACAGCACTTTGGGAGGCCAAGGTGGGCAAATTGCTTGAGCCTAGGAGTTTGAGACCAGCCTGGGCAACATGGCAAAACCCCATCTCTACAAAAAAATATAAAAAATTAGTTGGCTATTGTGGTGCATGCTTGCAGTACCAGCTAATCAGGAGACTGAGGTGGGAGGATCACTGGAGCCCAGGAGTTTGAGTCTGCAGTGAGCTGCGATTGCACCACTGCACTCCAGCCTGGGCAACAGAGCAAGACCTTGTCTCAAAAATAAAAGAACAAAGAAAAAAAAAAGCTTCAGATTTGAAAAATATGCAAATTAAATTTCTTAGAAATAAAACCATAAAAAGGAAATTTAAAACTATGTATAAGAATTCCAGCTTCCATTAATGGTACAGCACTTTAGTCATACCCTCCAGAAAACAAAAATTATAAAATCTGGAAAAAAATACCAAGAAAACCTACCAAAATACCAAAAAATCTGCATTCAAATCTAGTGATTTGAATACAGTGGACAGCAACTAAAAACAGGCAGAAATGGAAGAGAAGTCAACTATGGAAAATCAGGAATTGCACTTAGTGAATTTTGAGTCTTTACTCCATTTTGCCAAAAGGCACTTTCTCATCCATATAGCATGTTGTAGCATAAAATCTCACTCTTACTGACTTGACATGTTAGAGGAAGAGTTTAATGATGGCACAATGGCTAGAAAAATAAGGTTAAAAACCCTAAAACAAAGAGAAATGCAGAGGGGTGAGCCCCAAAATCAATGTGTGAAACCTGCTCAAATTATAACCATCAAAGGACATATGTGCAGGGAAGCTTCCAAAAATCCTGCACAAAACAAGTCTTGAAGACAAGATGAATAGTAATTTCATCTGGTAGCCAGCACAGGAGAGACAGACTTCAGAGTTCAAGTCAGACAAGACAACTGTTTGTAGAACATAGGTGAGTCCTTGTTTTGTACAATGTATCACCTACTCGGTCCACTATAATATATATTTTTAGTTATAAGACATACAACAAGAGAAAAAAATGTGAAATATAGTAATAAGAGAAAAAAAAAACCTCTAATGCCAACCACAAAATGTCAAAGATGTTGAGATTAGTAAATAGATTAAAATGGCTAACATATGTTCTAGAACTTTAAGGAAATTATAGTCATGATACCTAAACAGATGAGTAATATCAGCAAAGAGTAAAATCATAAAAATGAACCCAGTGGGAATTTTAGAATTGAATAACTAAAATGAAGAATTTACTGGATGATCTTAACAGCAGATGAGAGCAAAAGAAAAAGCCAATGAATTTGAAAATATATCATTAGAAATTAAAAATATATCATTAGAAATTACCTGTCTGAAGAATAAAAGAGGGGAATGATCAGAGCCTCAGTGACTTTGAGGACACTATTAAATAATAGATCTTTTTGTAGTCCCAGAAGGAAAGAAAAAAAGAGAAAGACAGATAAAATATTTGAAGAAAACATGACCAAAACCTTAAAAGAAAAAAAAAAGTCTTAAGATCTTTACTGCTCTACTTACAGGTCAGTGTAACAGGTTTTATAAGCTCAATAAAGATGCAAAGAAAAGATTGTACTCAAAATGTTGAAATACAAAGACAGAAGATCTTAAAAGCATCTACAGAAAAATGATCCATTATATAAATAAGAAAAAAAAATAAGGCCGGGCGCGGTGGCTCACATCTGTAATCCCGGCACTTTGGGAGGCTGAGGTGGGCGGACCACCTGAGGTCAAGGGTTCGAGACTAGCCTGACCAACATGGAGGCACCCCATCTCTACTAAAAATACAAAAAATTAGCCGGGTGTGGTGGCACATGCCTGTAATCCCAGCTACTTGGGAGGCTGAGACAGGAGAATTGTTTGAACCCAGGAGGCAGAGGTTGTGGTGAGCCGAGATCGCACCATTGCACTCCAGCCTTGGCAACAAGAGCAAAACTCCATCTCAGAAAAAAAAAAAAAAAAAAAGGAACAGCTGAATTCTCAATAGATACAGTAGAGTACAGTGAAAATATGACACCTATGACATCCTTCAAGTCCTAGAAAGGCAGGCAGTTAGTGAAGAAATGGGTCTGATTACTTGCAGGTGGGTAAGAGCAATACAAATGAGGCCAAACAGGTTAGTACAAGGACCCCGGTCAGTAACACATGATGTTCCAGAAAGGGGCCAGGAAAGATATCTGTGGCCACCTGCAATTGGCAACTTCTTTGTCAAAGGAGGAACTGTTGGAGGGAAAGTCCCAAAGGCCGAGCATACGTAGTAGCAAAGAACCATGTCCCTAAGGTGAACTTTGATGATCATAACAGTAAACACACCCCGGGTGGAAATTTAAAATGCTAATGAGACATGCGATATTTGTGCTAGCATGTACATTGACTGTGGATGCGGGCCCAGGAGACCACCCAGGACATGCCTAATAACAATGACCATTCCTTCCCCTTCATGAATAATTGTGTAAGACACCCATAAAGGGAGTTTCCTCCGTGCCAGTAGGCACTGTCTCATTCTCAGGGAGTCCGCTCTGACCCAGCTATCAGAGTGTACTTTTGCTTTGCAATAAACTTCTTGCCACTTCTTCCTTTAGACTCGCTCTCAAATTCTTCTGTGCAGCAAAGTAAAAAACCTGAACACTAAAACAACAACACTAGAACAATGATCTGTGAAACAGCATCTTATATCCAGTCATAATATCTTTCAAAAATGAAGGAGAGGCCAGGCGCGGTGGCTCACGCCTGTAGTTCCAGCATTTTGGGAGGCCAAGACGGGTGAATTGCAAGGTCAGGAGTTTGACAGTAGCCTGGCCAATATGGTAAAACCCCATCTCTACTAAAAATACAAAAAATTAGCCAGGCGTAGTGGTGGGATCCTGTAATCCCAGGTACTCGTGAGGCTGAGGCAGGAGAATTGCTTGAACCTGGGAGGTGGAGGTCACAGTGAGTCGAGATCACGCCACTGCACTCCAGCCCTGGCGACAAAGTGACACTCTGTCTCAAAAAAAAAAAAAAAAAGAAGAAGGAGAAATGAAGATATTTTCAGGTAAATGAAAACTGATTTTCTCACAAGGAGACATAAACTGTGAAAAATAGTAAAGGAAATTATAAGTGCTGATGGAAAAATGATACCAGATGGAAACATAAAGCTACAGAAGGAAATAAGAAGCCACAAATAGAAAATATGAAGATAAATATAGATGACTGCATGAAACAACATGGAGAAACCATAACTTTATATTACTAAGTGAAAGAAGACATTCTGAGATTATTCCAACTACATAACATTCTGGGAAGGTGAAACCATGGGGACAGTAGAAAGATCAGTGGTTGCTGAGGGGTTAGAGGACTGGTGATTAATAGGTGGAACACGGAGGATTTTTAGGACAGTGAAACTGTTCTATATCACACTATAGTTGTAGATACATGTATTATGAATTTGTCCAAACCAATAGATTGTAAGATACCAAGTGTGAACCCTAATGTAAGCTATGGACTTTGCATGATAACAATGTATCAGTTTAAGTTCATCAATTATAAAAAATATACTACTCACCTGTGAGATGTGATGGTATGGAAGCTATGCATGTGTGTGGGCAGATGGCATGTGGGAAATCTCTGTACTTTCTGCACAGTTTTGCTATGAACCTAAACAATGTCTATTAAAATACATTTTAGCCTAAGAGAAATACAAATGTATGTCCATAAAAAATGTACATGACTGGGAGGCTGAGGCAGGTGGACCGTGAAGTTGAGCGTTTGAGAACAGCCTGGCCAACACAGTGAAACCCCATCTCTACTAAAAATACAAAAATTAGCTGGGTGTGGTGGTAGGCACCTGTAATCCCAGCTGCTTGGGAGGCTGAAGCAGGAGAATTGCTTGAACCTGGGAGGCAGAGGTTGAAGTGAGCTGAGATCACACCACTGCACTCCAGCCTGGGCAACAGAGCTAGACTCCGTCTCAAAAAAAAAAAAAAAAAAGTACATGAATGTTTATAGAAGCATTGCTCATAAAAGTCAAAAAGTGGAAACAACACAAATGTCCATCAATGGAAAATGGATTAAAAAATGTAGAATCTATACAATGGAATATTATTTGGCTATAAAAAGGAATGAAGCATTAATGGATGCTAAAACATGGACAAATCTCACAAACATTATTCTAGGTGGAAGAAGCCAGTCACAAAAGATTATGCAATATGTTATTTCATTCATGTGAAAGTCTGGAACAGAGAAATCTATAGCGATAGAAAGTAGATGTAGTTGCTTAAGGTTGAGGGTAGGCAGTGGGGAGATAGGCAATCCTTAGGTAAGGGGTGTTGGGTTTCTTTTTGAGGTGGTGAAAATGTTCTAAAATTGACTCCATGGTGGTGGTTGCACATATCTGTGAATATACTAAAAAACTTTGAATTATACTCTAAAATGGGGGAATTGAATGCTATGTAAATTAAATCTCAATAAAACTTAAAAAATAAAATGAGGGGCCGGGCGCGGTGGCTCACGCCTGTAATCCCAGCACTTTGGGAGGCCGAGACGGGCAGATCACGAGGTCAGGAGATCGAGACCATCGCAACATGGGCTAACATGGTGAAACCCCGTCTCCACTAAAAAATACAAAAAACTAGCCGGGCGAGGTGGCGGGCACCTGTAGTCCCAGCTACTCGGGAGGCTGAGGCAGGAGAATGGCGTGAACCTGGGAGGCGGAGCTTGCAGTGAGCTGAGATTCGGCCACTGCACTCCAGCCTGGGCGACAGAGCGAGACTCCGTCTCAAAAAAAAAAAATAAAAAATAAAAATAAAATAAAATAAAATAAAATAAAATGAGGGCTGGGTATGGTGGCTCACGCCTGTAATCCCAACACATTGGGAGGCTGAGGCGGGCTGATCACTTGAGACCAGGAGTTTGAGACCAGCTTGGCCAACATGGTGAAACACCGTCTCTACTGAAAATACAAAAATTAGTCAGGCCTGGTGGCACACGCCTGTAATCCCAGCTACTAGGAAGGCTGAGGCAGGAGAATCACTTGAACCCGGGAGGCAGAGGTTGCAGTGAGCCGAGATCACGCCACTGCATTCTAGCCTGGGTGACAGAGCAAGACTCCATCTCAAAAAATAAAATAAAATAAAATAATAAATTAGATATGCCTATAGATGCATTCAAATGAATAAATATATTTTAAAAGAAAAAAATTCTGAGATTACAAAGTGCTGGTAAGGATATGATGCAACTGGAATTTTCATCCACTGTGGTGGAAAATGTAAAGTATTACAGCTACTTTGGGATTTTGGCAATCTCTTATGAAGTTAAACATTTACTTATGTGATTCAGCAATGCCACTTGCTTATAATCCCACTTGCTTATTTATCCAAGAGAAATAAAAACGTAAGTCCACACAAATCTGTACAGAAGTAATTATAGTTGCTTTATTTACAGTGTAAAAATCAAGAAGGATCAAGAAGTAATTTACATGTCCATCAACTTTTTAATGGATAAACAAATTGTACAGCTATACAATGAATAGCATTTGGAAAGTGCCGTAAAACAACAAAGTTGAATCTCACATGCATTATGCTAAGTGAAAAATACCAGACTGAAAAAGCTGCATACTGTATGGTTCCATTTACCATTTATATTTTATTTTGGAAAATGCAGAAGTGTTGGTAAAGGATATAGTCAATAGTTGCCAGAGGTTGGGAGTGGATAAAGGTGATTGAATCCAAAATATAACAGGAAACTATTGGGTGTAATGAACAAGGTTTATATTTTTCTTTCAGTTGTGATTACATGGATGCATGTATTTGTAAAAAATCTTACAGCTGTACCACTAAAAACAATTTTATGTATGTAAATTATACTTCAGTAAACCTAACTGAAAAAAAAAATCGATACTAAGACCTGTTTTATTATTCAAAGACAAAATTTACTTCAGGCATGCTCAGAAAGTTCAACATTAAAGTTTAATATGAAGTAATTATTAAAGTAATTAACTACATGTGATTTTGATGGAACCCTGAAAGGCAATTGGTAAAACTGAAAATCTAATCTCCATTCATAAAAGCATTTAAAGGAGAAATTTGAGAAAACTTTTCAAAGATCCTTAACGCAGTTTTCAAAATAGAAACAAAATAAATATTTAGTATAAAACCTAGTAGAACCTATATGGAAGAAACTATAAAACTTGGAGTCACATAAAATTATACAAGAAATACCATTCAGGACATAGGCATGGGAAAGGACCTCATGTCTAAAACACCAAAAGCAGTGGCAATGAAAGCCAAAATTGACAAATGGGATCTAATTAAACTAAAGAGTTTCTGCACAGCGAAAGAAGCTACCATCAGAGTGAACAGAGAACCTACAGAATGGGAGAAAATTTTTTCAATCTACTCATCTGACAAAGGGCTAATAACCAGAATCTACAAAGAACTCAAACAAATTTACAAGAAAAAAACAACGCCATCAAAAAGTGGGCAAAGGATATGAACAGACACTTCTCAAAAGAAGACATTTATGCAGCCAACAGACACATGAAAAAATGCTCATCATCGCTGGCTATCAGAGAAATGCAAATCAAAACCACAATGAGATACCATCTCACACCAGTTAGAATGGCAATCATTAAAAAGTCAGGAAACTACAGGTGCTGGAGAGGATGTGGAGAGAAAGGAACACTTTTACACTGTTGGTGGGACTGTAAACTAGTTCAACCATTGTGGAAGATAGTGTGGCGATTCCTCAAGGATCTAGAACTAGAAATACCATTTGACCCAGCCATCCCATTACTGGATATACACCCAAAGGATTATAAATCATGCTGCCATAAAGACACATGCACACGTATGTTTATTGCAGCACTATTCACAATAGCAAAGACGTGGAACCAACCCAAATGTCCATCAGTGACAGACTGGATTAAGAAAATGTGGCACATATACACCATGGAATACTATGCAGCCATAAATAAGGATGAGTTTGTGTCCTTTGTAGGGACATGGATGCAGCTGGAAACCATCATTCTCAGCAAACTATAGCAAGGACAAAAAACCAAACACCACATGTTCTCACTCATAGGAGGGAATTGAACAATGAGAACATTTGGACACAGGAAAGGGAACATCACACACCAGGGCTTTTTGTGGGGTGGGTGGAGTGGGGAGGGATAGCATTAGGAGATATACCTAATGTAAATGATGAGTTAATGGGTGCAGCACACCAACATGGCACATGTATACATATGTAACAAACCTGCACATTGTGCACATGTACCGTAGAACTTAAAGTATAATAATAAAAATAAATATATAAGAAATAATGGAAAAACTCTATTTTCCTTTCCCCCTGGTGTGATCTCGGCTCACTGCAAGCTCCACCTCCCATGTTCAAGTGATTCTCCTGCCTCAGCCTCCTTTGTAGCTGGAATTACAGGCATGCGCCACCATGCCCAGCTAATTTTTGTATTTTTATGAGAGACAGAGTTTTGTCGTGTTGGCCAGACAGGTCTCGAACTCCTGACCTCAGGTGAACCTGCCTGCCTCGGTCTCCCAAAGTGCTGGGATTACAGGTGTGAGCCACCATGCCCAGCCTGAAAGACACTATTTTTCTAAAGGAGATGACTCTATAGTGTATATCTGGATCTTTTTTTCCAAATAAGCATAAAAATGTAAATAAGTTTTTTAACTTTTCAAAATAATTCTAAATGTTTCAGTGGAGGAATACATGTGTAAGATTCATCAAAGATTGAAGAAATTACTGAGTAGAGACTTGTCCTATGAGATAATAAAAGTGTGTAGAAACCACAGTAATTTCAATAGTCTGCTAATGGCATGAGATTGGTGGGGGAAATCCATGAAACAGAAAAAAAAAGTTCATCATAAACTTATCAAAGTTAGTTCATGCAACAGTCACATTTTAAGTTAGTGGAGAAAAGAACCTTGTTCATCTAGTCAGTGGTGCTTGGAATTGTGTAAATGACTGTAAAAATTAAAAAGACAAATACTGCAAGTTCTCACTTGTATGTGGGAGTTAAAATATTCGATCACATGGAGGTAGAGAGTGTAAAGATAGATAACAGAGACTGGAAATGGTGAGTGGGGGGAAGGGGAGAGAATAAAGAGAATGGGTTAAATGGTTTAAACATATAGTAGAAGAGAAGGAATAGATTAAATGCTTGATAGCAGGTTAGGGTTACTATACTGAACAAAAAATGTATTGTACTTAGGCGATGGACATATTAAATACCCTGACTTGATCACTATGCATTATATATGTGTATCAAAATTTCTCAAGTACCCAATACATTTACACAAACAAAAACAAGAAAATTAAGCAAAAAAGGAAAAAAAAAACCTTTGCTTACAAAAAATAAATAATGATAAAAATACAAGTATGCTTTGTATTTCAATTCATAAGTATTAATTTCAGATATGTATATAAGTATAAATGAAAGAGGCAAAACATAAGATAAAATATTAAAAGCTATGCTCACATTAAAAAAGTATATACTAAAAAATAAAAACTCAACTTTAAAGAAAAATAAAGTTGGAGAAAAATTTATTCTGTATATGGTTGGCTAAATGTTATCATTAATACTAAATATATATTAAATATATTAACTATCCCATTCTATACCTAGAATAGGTAAAGACCCATAAGATAAATTATGGCCATAAAATGCAATTGCAGGTAAAGAAAACTTTTACACTGTTGGTGGGACTGCAAACTACTTCAACCATTGTGGAAGACAGTGTGGTGATTCCTCAAGGATCTAGAACTAGAAATACCATTTGACCCAGTCATCCCATTACTGGGTGTATACCATACTAAATAAAGGTCCATAAGATAAATTATGGACATAAAATGCAATTGCAGGTAAAGAAACAAAGGTTGAAAGGAAAGAAAAGTAAAATAGAAAGACACATAATCAATTAATATTAAAAATATTTTCAACCAAAGAAATGCAAAATGGATCTATGATATTATTGTAATTATTGTTGTTTTGTGTTATTTAAATTAGGAAAATTAAAATAAAAATTATAGCACTGCATTTGCTTGTAATAGGCATGCTTTTACATTGCTGGCAAGAACACAAATTTGTTCAGAGTTTTAAAAAAAAATTGACAATATGGATCAAAATACATATTTCTCTTAAAAATACATATTTCTCTTGTTTCTATTATTATTATTTCATTACTAAAAATTTACGCTAAGAAAGGATCAGAAATTGGTATATCCTCATTGTAACATTATTGTGACATAAAATATATTGTAACATTCAAAAATTACTGTCCTCAATAATATTTCATGGCATTAGAAATTCTCAAGTTATATTATCAAATGAGAAAATTAAGTTACAAAGAGTATGTGCACTTGAGGCTAAACTCATTTTGAAAATTTCAGCAGTGAGCTATCCTCTTTCTACATATTAACAGCATATACCCCTTAAGGTTAACTGTGGTTACTATGTCTATGTGGTAGAACTAAGGCTGTTTGAGAGTTGTGGAAAGAGTAAGCAGAATATAGTTGGAAGACAATAAGATATAAATAAAAGGAATGTAAAAAATTTAGGAGACCCAAAGTTGAAGGAAGAAAGTGGTAGAAAATTGTCATGCAATTTTGTTAATTTCCTAGTAGCTCTTAGGATTCTAAGAACAGGTGAGAAGTTGGTGGCCCAGGTTTGTGGATGACATGGGAAGAATGGTGAAGGTCAAAAGTCTGACTAAGTCTAGGGACCATGCAAGGATATCAATTAAAGCATTTAATAGTTTCTAAGCTGTAGACTTTGTTTCTACAGGCTAGTTAGGGAAGACAATGATATTAAAAACTGTTGTGATCGACTTAGAAAATACTGTAAGAGCAAGGGACCAAAGATCATAACGAGGTATTGAAATGTAAAAGACGCTGGATAGTCAAAGCAATCTTAAGCAAAAAGAAGAAAGCTGGTGAGAGGCATCATACTACCTGACTTCAAAATACTCTACAAATCTATTGTAACCAAAAGAACATCATATTGGCATAAAAGCAGACACATAGATCAATGAAACAGAAGAGAGAACCCAGAAATAAATCTACGCATGTATAGCCAACTGATTTTCAACAAAGGCACCATGAACACGCATGGGAAAAAAAGGACAGTCTCTTTGATAAATAGTGCTGGGAACTGGATATCCACATGCAGAAGGAGGAAACAAGACACCTATCTCTCACTATATACAAAAATCAACCCAAAATATATTAAAGACTTCTATGTAAGTCCCAAATTATAAAATTACTAAAAGAAAATATGGATAAATGCTTCATGAAATTGGACTGGGCAAGGATTTTTTAAATAAGAACTCAAAGGCACAGGCAACAAGAGTAAAAATAGACAAATGAGATTACATAAAACTAAAAGCTACTGCATAGCAAAGGACATAATCAATGGAGTGAAGAGACAATCTATAGAGTGGGTGAAAATATTTGCAAACTATGCATCTGAGAAGAGACTAATAACAAAATATGTAAGCCACTCAACTCAATAGCAAGCAACCAAATAATCCCATTAAAAATGGGCAAAAGATCTAAATAGACATTTTTATTTGTTTTTTTAAACATACAAAAACCATTATTTACAGCTGAAAACCTAAACACAATCTTGGATTCTGAATCTCTGATACTTCCAGAGTCTGTTGGTCAAATGGCATAGCAGCAGGCAGGGAAGCAAACACAGGGGCCAGTCCAGATTATCTTACTCAAGAACATCGCCAAGAGGAAGTGAAGGTCTGATTCAGTCTTGGTCTGAAATACATCTCCCCACACCGTGAGATCAGCATGTGTACCTTGGCCTTATTATTGGGGCCTGTGGGAACATTCTCAATCTTTTTCATCAGTAGAAGTCCATCAATGATTTTTCCAAACACTACATGCTTCCCATCCAGACCATTGCACTTAGAGCAGGTGATAAAGAACTGACAGCCATTTGTACTGGGACCACTGTTCACCATGGAAAGCAGGACTGGAGCTGGGTGTCTGATTTTAAAATTTTTATCTGCAAATAGTCCCTGGTAAATGCTGGTGACTCCAGTAACATCTCCATTAACAAAATCTCCACCCTGAATCATGAAATCCTTTATGACCCTGTGAAAGGTGCTCCCTTTGTATCCTATTGGAACCCGATCTTTACTGAATTATCTGGTGCAGAACTGCCTAAAGTTCTCAGTTGTGTTAGATACAATGTCTACAAAGAGCTGCATCTACATGTGGCCAACTACCTGACTGCCAATGCTGACATCAAAGAATACAACAGGTGCTCAGGGCTTGAATTTGTCACCACCATGGCTTTGACTCAGAAGCAGAAGTCTGACATTTTTCAAAAGAAGACATACAAATGGCCAACAGATATATGAAAAAATGTTCAACACCACTAATCATCACAGATATGCAAATTGAAGCCACAATGGTTTCATTTTACCCCAGTCAAAATGACCATTATAAAAAAAAAAAAAGAAAGAAAGATAATAAGTGTTGGGAGGATAGGGACAAAAGAAAACCGACACTGTTGGTGGAAATGTAAATTCGTACAGCCACTGTGAAAAACAGTATGGAGGTTCCTCAAAAAGTTAAAAATATAATTACCATATGATCCAGCAATCCCATTCATTGCTGGGTATATATCCAAGGGAAATTAAATCCGTATATCAAAGAGATATCTGCACTCCCATAATTACTGTAACACTATTCATAATACACAAGATATGGAGTCAACCCAAATGACTATCTCCAAATGAATGGATAAAGAAAATGTACATATATGCAATGAAATATTATTCAGCCATAAAACAGACTAAAATAGGCCGGGCACGGTGGCTCACACCTGTAATCCTAGCACTTTGGGAGGCCGAGGCGTGCAGATCACCTGAGGTTAGGAGTTAGAAACTAGCCTGGCCAACATGGTGAAACCTTGTCTCTACTGAAAATACAAAAAATTAGCTGGGCGTGGTGGTGGATGCCTGTAATCCTAGCTACTTGGGAAGCTGAGACAGGAGAATCGCTTGAACCTGGGAGGTAGAGGTTGCAGTGAGCTGAGATAGCTCCATTACACTCCAGCCTGGGTGACAGAGTGAGGCTCCTTCTAAAACAAACAAACGAACGAACGAACAAATAAACAAACAGAATGAAATCCTGTTACTTGCAACAACACGGATGAGCCTGGAGGACATTATGCTAAGTAGAATAAGCCAGACACAGAAAGACGAACACTACATGATCTCACTCATATGCAGAATTTTAAAAAGTTGATTTCATAGCAATAGTGTAATAATGATTAGCAGAAGCTGGGGATGGGAGCAGGGACGTGTACAAAGTTACAGTTAAAAAGTGTAGAGGCCAACCAGGTGCGGTGACTCACGCCTGTTGGGAGCCTGAGGCGGGTGGATCACCTGAGATCGGGAGTTCGAGATCAGCCTGACCAACATAGAGAAACCCCTTCTCTACTAAAAATACAAAATTAACCAGGCATGGTGGCAGGCGCCTGTAATCCCAGCTACTCGGGAGACTGAGGCAGGAGAATCACTTGAACCCGGGAGGTGGAGTTTGTAGTAAGCCAAGATGGTGCCATTGTACTCCAGCCTGAGCATAAGAGCAAAACTCCAACTCAAAAAAAAAAAAAAGAAAAGAAAAAAAGAAAGTGTAGAGGCCAAGGTTTGCTGAAAAAAATCACTGACATGGGGCAGATTGATTAATAGGTACAAAGACATACAAATTATTTAACATGTATGCACACACAGGAGGCTTCAGAATGATGACCTCAAAGATAGAGGGGAAACGGTTAACTTTTATAAAACTGATGTTAATAAAGTATGGACAATGGTCTAGAAGTATGATTGAAGAAAGGGGTATGATCTAATGCTGATAGACTGAGTAGGGAAACCCAGCAAGGCCTCTCTGTCTAGACCCTTCTTGGTCTCTCTGAGCCTGTATTCCTTCCTTCTGGGCGTAGGGCAGGGCCCTCTCTGGAATTAGGGCCTTATGACCTACAGTCAAACAAGGCAGGTCAGATGATTTCTTTATAACCAGTTTTTACATCAAATATTTTTAGATTTTATGTCTGACTTTGGAGAAAAGGGGTTCTGGTTTATACGACTCACCTTTAAGAAGAGGGATTCTAGTTTCTATGCCTACTTCTGGGGTTTTAGGGTGGGGAGGAGAATAGAACTGAGGCGGGCAGGAGAAGGTCAGAGAAAAACTTTTGATTCTGATGCTCCCACGGAGGCTTTCATTATGGGATGTTGTTTTCTGAACCTCAAGAAGAGGAAAAATAAATTCTGGTATTCTATTACACGGTAGGGTGACTACAGCAAATAACAATATAATGTATATTTCAAGATAGCTAGAAGAGAATAATTTGTTATCACTATAAATAAACTATAAATGTTTACAGTAATGTAAATGGCAATTACCATGATTTGATAATTATATATTTATATATGAGTTGAAATATCACATTGTACCCATAAATATGTGCAATCATTATATATGAATTATACATTTAAGAAAAGACTAACAAAAAATATCATGATGAGGGTATATGTACGAGTGAAACTCGGGGGGATGAAATGAGTACTACAATGTAATAATAATATAATCTTGAGGGTGAAAAAGTTAAAAATTTTTTCCTTCAATTTTTAAAATTTTTATTTTGAAATAATTTCAGGCTTTCACAAGTATTGCAAAAATTAAAAAATAATTATTGTGTAACCTTTATCCAGATTCTGCAAAAATTCTGTTAACATCTAAGATAATCAAAGAACAATGATCAATGTCACAAAATTAACATTGATATAATTCTATTATCTAAAGATATTATTCCAATATCACCATCACGGTTCACTACAGCCTTGACTTTCTGGGCTCAAGCAATCCTCCCACCTCAGCATCCCCAGTACCTGAGACTACAGCTGTGTGCCACCACACCTAGCTAAGACTTTCCTCCTAATGGCTCCTTCTTGTCTAAGATCCATTCATGATCATGTGTTGCATTAATTACCATGTTTTAAGAGTGGATGAATTTTAGTGATAACAATGCACAAGAGCCAACAGGTGACTGAAGTGAAAGGGGGGTGAAATCACATTAGGAAAAATCACAGAAGTCCAGAATATCATTCATTCACTCATTCACTCAATAATTTCCTTTTGGTCTCTTAAATATGTGCCAGGCATATGATTATGTGCTGGATATTGGCAATAGTAGTGTAAGTATGTCATAGTTTCTGACCTCAAAGAGTTCAAATCTCACCCAAATACCAGTCCCTTTAATGATTCTGACCAAAAGAAAAATCCAAAGAGGTTAACAGTTTGATAATTCACCTTGAAATATCTCCAATTATTCAACCATGAGAAGGACTCCCTTGCTAAGTTGTATGTTTTACACTTCCCTTTGCACTTTGTTGGAATTTAATAAAGGTAATGATAATGATCAGTATCACTGCCTAAAGATCAAGATCAACATTCACCACCATCTCCAAGTAAAAATCAATTTTATTCTTCATATACTATTTCATATAGGGAAAATGTAATACTGTATATCATGAGTTGTCATGCTAAGAGTTAAATGACTATTGCATTTCCAAATAAATGTCTGCATTCTATATTACGTGGTAGATAATAGAATGCCGAAATGCTTCTACTCTGAAAATAAGTGAATTACTGATGGTACTCCATGGCTCCCCACTACCTATAAGGTAAAACAAATTGCTTAGTTTAATATTAAGGCTTTTTTACAATCTAACTCTAACCTTTCTAGCCATTCTCCATTTTTCATCCTGCATGGAAGTCTTCCTCCATTTCAACCAAACACTGATGTACAACATAATCTGCACTCTGTCTGTCTTATTTGTACTGTTTATTCCAAATTCAAAAACTTCTTCTTGCTTTCTAATTACTAAAAGTCTACCCATCCTTTGTATCTCTGGTGCAATAATTGCTCAATACATGTTATTAATTCTTTTGAATGTTTTAACTCTTAAGGTAGAGGCAACAAAACCTTGAGAACATCAGTCTAAGAACACTAGCCTTAACCTATCAAAAATTAGAATGTGGTTTTCAAACAACGTAAATAATGAAGACCCTGGGGATCTTTCCAGGCATTCATATTTGTAAGCTATCCTGGTTGTTTCTGCCCAATAAGCACTTCCTTACAGAAACTATAAAAATAAATAGGACATAAATGTCTCTTAGAATCCTTATTGCATAGCGTTCCCAAGGGTTTATTCTCCTGAGTACTACATGTTATAAACCAAGAATACAAATAAGTATAAATAGCAGTCCTGGAATATAAGACACTGACAACAGATCTAAAAGGTGTATTCATTATTATTCAAAAGCACCTTCATAGGAATATCAAAAATAGTGATTGCTGCATATAAAGCTGAGTCCTTTCAGTATTAGAGAACAATTAGGCTCAATTATATAGAAAGATTGAATAAAGCATTAAGTGAAAAATCATTATGCAAGCAGATGACATAGTTTTCTTTAAAACAAATAAGCAAGTTATGATCCTAACCCACCTTTTAAAATCAGCCAGTGTATAAGTTCAAACCACTTTGAATGATTTGAAATGAAACCTTATACTACAGGATTGCTGGTCTACTTTCCAACTCAGAGATAGTAATGAATCTCTCACTATCTGTATAACATCATCCGAGATGGTGGTGGCATGGTATTATAAAATACTTGAATACCTGGTTCACTCTGAGCCCACCTTAACACTCACGAACATGCTGTCTTGCTGGCCTTCTCTACCTTTCCTCCTAATTCCCAAGATTCTGACTAAATACTATGATGAAAAATCAGCTCGATATTTTACATCTTTCTCATCAAACTTTCTTTCTTCTGTCCTCAACTGTTACAGTGCAGGCAGATACATAGGGTATTACAAATAAAACACAATAAATAATATTTTTCCTTCATATTTTCTATCATTTACTCATGAAAATCACCTCAAAAGAGGTCGCCTTGTGTCTTCTCTGTGAATGACAAATGTGGAAATGAAATCTCTCTGAAGAAAATCGGTAGTGAAATCTTGATGTTTAAAAACAATATGAGTTGCTATTGAATTATACATCAGTGTCTTTAAAATCTGCATGCAATTTCAGTGTCCCAGCTTATTCAAAGACTTGCCACAAGGAGAGAGAAGCAAAAGGGACAAACTAGTTGAGAACATCCAATCATTGTGATATAGGTATTTTTGTTCGTTGTACCTCTGAATTATTTGGCACATGTTACCCAAAGTGACATCTCAAGAATTTACTACATTCTGAACTTTTCAACATTATCCGTTTTTAAAGAAAAAAAGCATTGGCTTGGATAATCAAACAAGTCTTTAACAGTGAAATGTACTTTTTTGCTTCAACTTGGACATAACTGGCTCTGCTTCTTTTTGGAAATTTACACTCCTTAACAGAACATCATACTAATTTATGTATGTAGAACTTCCCTGTTCCACATGAAAGACAGATCATTAGCAAAACTAAGAAGTAGAGAAGGTTAGTCAGAGATGACCTCCACCTTCTCTCCCTTCTCATTTAATGTACATCTTCTCTCTCAAACTACAACTTTCTCTCACTCCTGATATTCATCGCAAGTCCAATTCTGACTCTTGTTTCCTACCAATGACAACTACAATGCTTGCTCTAATTGCCATATCCAGGGTATCTTGATTACACTCAGAGAATCTGAAAACCAGCATTTTTTTAGATCCAAAAAAAGGCTCCAATAGTAAAATAATGGGCCAGTGGAGGGAATATTTCAGAAGAAATTCTGCCCAGAAAATCTCTTATATCCATCCAGCTATGTCAAGTGTTGTGTAAAGAAAAGCCATGATTACAATGCTAGACACATAAGTACCCAATAAATACTTGTTGATTTGCACTACATTGTAATTACAATGCCAAGTATCTAAACGTACATGTCACTTAGCTTTTTCTAACCTTGAATATCCTAAGCACATAATGATTTGGCAGAGTAAAATATCTGCAATTTGCTTTTCCTCCACGATGAGCAGATAGCAATGTATGCTGAATTGCAGGATAATATCTGCAGAGTGAAGTCAAGTCTGTGGTCAGAGGAAATGTCAGCCTTTGACTTAATGAATCTCAAGCAGAGTATTAGCTCACTGAAATAGAAAGAGAGAGAATACATTTTAAAGGCTTTATTTGAATTTCATAAAAGGAAAGAAAATCATTTTTATGCTTTTTACCATGAAATTTCCAATGGATAATTGGCAACTCCAGTTTTCACCACTGACAAGTCCTGATCTAGGGGTTGCATTATCTTCATAGAGAAAGGCAGTAGAGCAAGGTTTGATAAACTTTTTCTGGTAGTTCATGATTCTATTTAATGTTTTCATGAGAAGAAACAACAATGACTCTTCATGCCATTTACCTGTTTATTGTCCTCACAACCAAAAATAAATATGTTTTGGGGGGACAAAAAGGCCCATAGGTGATGAAAAACTCCTAATAATGAGAGTTGGGTCAATATACCTGATAGTCAATTAATACTGCACCTGATACACTTAGCTTTTATGACATGGAATGACCTACTCTCATACTCATGAATGCATGCTCAAAACAATGTCGATATGAGCAGCCAGGTACTCAGTAGTTCTCATAGTCAGAAGAAGTCCAGTAGTGAGACACACGATTTTTGACTGTGTTGGAAACTGATAAGAAAATCATGAATTATCGGCTGGGCATGGTGGCTCACACCTGTGATCCCAGCACTTTGGGAGGTCAAGGCAGGCAGATCACCTGAGGTTGGGAGTTTGAGACCAGTCTGACCAACATGAAGAAACCCCATCTCTACTAAAAATACAAAAATTTGCCAGGCGTGGTGGCGCATGCCTGTAATCCCAGCTACTCAGGAGGCTGAGGCAGGAGAATCGCTTGAACCTGGGAGGTGGAGGTTGTGGTAAGCTGAGATCATGCCATTGCACTCCAGCCTGTGCAACAAGAGCCAAACTTCATCTCAAAAAAAGAAAAAAAATAATGAATTATGAAAACAATAGCATTCTTACTAGGGATAATTGAGAGAGACCATACATTTGACAGTTTATTATACAAATTTAATATCTCATCACAGATGACGAGTTACCTCTATTTTATTCAGGATGTCTAGACATCACACACACTGAATCTTAAAAAAAAGTGTCACCTCTCATCTCTCATCCCTAATTTTCTCTTAAGGGCATAGAAGGAAAGAACCCTGCATTATAACCTGCAGGAGTCATGTTTGGTATAATTAAGATTTTATTACTCAATTAATATATTACCTCAATTCATTATAGTACCAGCAGGCAATTATATTATATTTTGGTACCCTATTCTGCCTTTCTTGAAGCACTTGTTTACTGTATCCCTAGTCATCATATCCATATTTATCTAGGCTTCACCCATACTTGTGATGAGCTAGAGTAAGGAGTTGAAAACCTAAAAGAGAGTATGGGGACAGTGGCAAGTTGGTATCCTCTTTCCTCAAGGAGAGTAGAATTAGGTGCTTTAGGCCAATCATGAGCAGCAGTGGGAGTGGTTTGAGACACCCTGAAGGGTTCATTTGCTTGTACATCGAAAAGGGAGTGTGCTTCACCATACTACGGCGGGGACTGCTGGTTCTCCATCTACTCTTTCAGCCTTTAGAATGGAAAAGGAACTGAGTTAGCATTGTTCAATCATTGAACTCCATTTCTCCCTAGCTAGAACTCTCACATAAGCCATTTGTTGCCCACGGAAGGTCCAATAAAGACAGACTTCCTTCTTCTTCCTTTCCTTTTCCTTTTCCTTTTCTTCTTGATTCAAGCAGGGAATATGTTTTGACTTGTGGAAAAATAAGCAGGGTGTTTAAATTGTATATTTAAGCTACACAGCAAAAAGAAAGAGTATAATGGAAGCAGGTGTAGTGCTAGGGGAAGGGGTGAGTGGGAAAACTATTCAATCCAAGAGCAGTATTCAGTATTCCTAGAGAAAGGAAATAGAAATAGCTTCAGCATAGCAGCCAGTCCACGTCAAAAGTAGACAACACTGAAAAATGAGGACACGTGTGGTATAAAGAATTGCTTCCAGTCACTCTGAACTTTGCCAACACTTGTCAGGACAGTCAGAGTACTCAAGATACATCAAATAGACACTCTTGTACAGGACAATTAGACACATTGCGGAAACGGGTAGGCGAGAGAGAAGAATTGCAGCTGAGCAAAGGTTGTGAAAGTGGCCTTTGTACTCTTCCACTTAGCTGTCAAGTTTGGAAAAGGCCTGGGAGAAAACTATGAAATCTCCCACTGTGCTGCTCAGAAAAGCAAACGGGCTAATTCAAGGATTATTCCTACTGAGGGGAAAAACAAAAACAAAAACAAAAACAAAACCAGGAGTATCTTAACTGAACTCCTGTCATTTACATGTGCCGATAAAGCCCACTCAAAGCATGGCTGTCTTATGATATTGCAAAGACATTTTCCCAGCCTGTTGACCCCTTGTCCTTCACCCTCCACCAATACAAAAATCTCTAATGTTAGAAATTCATATATAAGTATCAGTACCGTGTAAGAGTTGTTTGATATTGTTGATACAGCCTCACGGAAAGGATCTCACAATCTTACTTTGTGATCTAACAAGGTGTAAAACACTAAAAGTCTGAGACTTACGGTAGGAAAAAAAAAACACTTGTTTAGAGAAACTATTTTTTTTTTTTTTTTTTAGCATTGCCAGGGTGGGTCTAAAATAAGCTGATTTTACCTAGGGCAGCACCAGCTTTAAACAACTCCATGTTCTTTCATAAGTTTTCCCACTGGAGTGGATAATGGTGTACAGATCTTGAAAGTCTTTGTTGCCAAGCACTGTGGGAGGGGACTGAATTTCTGATTTGCACATATCAAGTATTGGCAGCTAGTGGCTCTCTGAAATGTATGCTGTTAAGGATTCTGTAATGTTTTAGTTTGTTACACAGTCCTAGCTCAGCTGAAAAGGCACAGTAGTCTTTAGTATCTGACATTAGAGAAAAAAGACAATATAATTTGTGCCTGGGGTGCTTGGAAATGCTGCAGGCTTCATAACAATTTGGGTGAGGGAAAATGTGGATAATGACTTTGTAATTGTTTCCATATATGGCAACAACACAGATTATGTATAATCATAAAAGTAGCATTAGCATTTACCATGAATCAGTCAATCCTAGGAGAACTTGTAGATGCCCCTTTCTGCATACATTTGCTACCTTAGTGATATCCTCCCACTACTGGAACCACCTAGAGTGTTTACTGTTGAACCATTAAATTTCAAATTCATCTTGAGGTAATGGAAAGCGCAGTGGACTGTGAAGTGAGAAATTCTGGTCCAGCCTCTGCCACTTACTAGCTGTGGGAAATTTGAGCAAGTACCTCCCCTGTTCTGGCCTCTGTTTCTTACCATGGAAAATGGGAAATCTGGATTAAATGAATCACTAATATCTCTTTTACTACCCAAATCCTGTGATTTCCAAATGTTGCTCTCAAACTGCTTCATGTGTATCAAATGATCTAAGAGTTGAAAGAGACCATAATAGTCTTTTCCACACACCCACTTAATGTTTGAAACACTACAATATAACCTTCATGCCAAATGACCATTCAGCCTTTCAAGGAACACTTCAGTGCTCAGAAACTCACTATCTGTTGATTTTTCGTGGTTTCTTATACATTGGATACTAACTCATTGCCAGTTTTAGGCACTTTGAGCCTCTTTTTCTAATCAGTTATCTGCTCACTAACATTATCCATGGTGTCTTCTATTGAACAGAAATACTTAATTTTGATGTTTTTCGAGAGTTTTCTAAAAGTCTGAGCTACAAACAGAGTGAATGAGCCACCACAACAGATAGCGAGTTTCTGAGTAAATTATTTCAATAGGAAGTTTACTGATGAGAAAACCCAAAGGTTAGCAAATAATTTAAAAGATGATCTAGTTAATTAACAATCAGAGAAGTGAAAGTTAAAATAGTAAGCACTCACTTTATATTCACTACACTGGCCAAAATTAGAGAAATGAATCATCTGCCACATGTTGGCAGAAATGCAGGGCTAGATCTGGATAGCCCAAGAGTTTAATGAGGTTCTTGGCCCATTTTTGTACAGCTCATAAGATAGGAATGGTTTTAACATTTTTGACGGGTGATTCATGAAGAAGTGGACGAAGAAGGAGGAGGAGGAGGAAGAAGAGGAGTAGCAAAGACAATCCCGAGTGGCCTGAAAAGCCTAACATATTTACAATCTGGTTCTACACAGGAAAAGTTTGTGAAGCCCTAGGCTCTAGAATCCCTCATACACTGTTGGTGGAAGAAGTCATTCTATAGAGCAACATGGAGCTATTTATGTATACACTGTGTGACCCAGAATACACAGGCTTACAAAAGTATAAAATGGGACATGTAAGGCTATTCATTGCAACGTTTATGGTGGCAGGAAGTTGGATCACTCAGGCTACTCATCATTGGATTTGGGGTTAGGAGTCAGAAATGATAGATAATTGAGTCGTCAGTCAATTTAATTGGTAAAGTGTGGTAGATGTACATTATGGAGATTATGTAGCATTTACAAATGACAAAATAGATACACATGCAACAAACTAAACAGAACTTAGAAAACATGTGGAGTGAAAAGAAATAAATAGAATGACATCTATATCAAAATACCACTTATGTAAACTAAAAATATGCAAGTACAAAACAACAAAACATATTTTACAAGTAGACAAACAGTAAAGGATTAGAATCATTGCCTGGGGTTATGAGAAATTGAAATAGAAAAAAACAATCAAATATGTGTGGTCCTTGCAAGCGGCAATGATAATCAGTGTGACATCAACTGAGGAGTGTGATAAACTCAATTTTCCTCAACAGAGAAGCAATAAGAAAAAAAGTTCTTAAAATATAATGAATTCTTTCTTCACATAATCCCCATCCACTCCTTGGTCCTAGTTATATTCTCTATCACACAAAACAAGTACAATCCTTCTTTCACATATGCCTATGACAGTTCTTACCCCTTTAGGTCCTTTTTATTCTACATACACAGTTCTGCCCTCTCGATGGCTTTTCTGAATGTGACAACCAGAAATAAATATATTATTCAAGGTATAGGCTGCCTTAGTTCATTTGGGTTGCTATAGCAAAATACCTTAGACTGGGTAATTTATAAACAACAGAAATTTATTTTTCACAGTTCTGGAAACTGGAAAGTCCAAGATCAAGGTATCAGCAGATTTGGTGTCTAATGAGAGCTCGCTCAGCTTCATAGATGGTGCCTTGTTGATGTATCTTTACATGGTGGAAGGGGTGAAGAAGCTCCGTGGGGCCTCTTTTATAAGGGCATTAATGCTATTCATGAGGGTAGAGCCCTCATGACCTCATCCCCTCCTAAAGAGTCCTCCTCTTAATACCACCATATTAGAGACTAGGTTTCAACATATGAATTGGGAGGCATGAGGACACATTTAGACCATAGCATAGGCTCACCATCACACAGTAGAATAAAAATATTTCATTCCAGACACTATACTTCTCTCAAAGAAGCTTAATCAGAATTAGGGGTACAAACTGTGTGTTTTAACTCTTACCTATCTTGCATCATCACATTTAACCCTGTACTAGGCATACAACGGTAACTTTGTAAATGTTATTTGCTGTTGCATGTCAAATGTACTGTATGATAAACATTATTATAAATGCAGGCCGGGTGCGGTGGCTCACGCCTGTAATCCCAGCATTTTGGGAGGCCAAGGCGGGTGGATCACGAGGTCAGGAGTTCGAGACCAACGTGACCAATATGGTGAAACCCCGTCTCTACTAAAAATACAAAAATTAGCCAGGTATGGTGTTTCATGCCTGTAAACCCAGCTACTCAGGTGGTTGAGGCAGGAGAATCAGTTGAACCCTGGAGGCGGAGGTTGCAGTGAGCCGAGATTGCACCACTGCACTCCAGCCTAGGCAACAGAGTGAAACTCCGTCTCAAAAAAAAAAAAAAATTATAAGTGTTAAGTGTAAGTCATTGTATCCAAGCATGCAGCTATCCAGTGGATAGAACTAAATTTTTAAAAATCAGCATAGGCTTACTTTCTTGTACCAGATAGCATATTCTAGACATTACAGCTAATCAAATAAATCTATTATAATCTCAAGTGATAAATTTCAACAAATGATGGAGAACTATAATTTCCTGTAAGTAGTTGGATAAGTCCAAAGGAACTTTACATTAATGGATTCATGTGCAGTGTTTATAAGATAAAATAAAGTAACTATTTTCTGGATGGATTGGGGGTTTAACACAGTGTCAGTAAATGTCATGTCTGTATGAACAAATATACATGGTTGATTCACTTCTTTTAGTTATGGAAATAGCTGTGTTGTTCTGCTGATGGCTCAATTAGCAATCGTTTCTGACTCCTAACCCCAAATCCATCTAAAATGGTTGATTCAGCTATGCGTGATCATCTCAGAACTGAGTCTACATGTGGATTAACAAAACTGTTAGAGGCCGGGCGTGGTGGCTCATGCCTGTAATCCCAGCACTTTGGGAGGCCGAGGCGGGCAGATCACCTGAGGTCGGGAGTTCGAGATCAGCCTGACCAACATGGAGAAACCCCGACTCTACTAAAAATATAAAATTAGCCGGGCGTGGTGGCACATCCCTGTAATCCCAGCTACTCGGGAGACTGAGGCGGGAGAATCGTTTGAACCCGGGAAGCAGGAGGTGGCAGTGAGCCAAGATCGCGCCATTGCACTCCAGCCTTGGCAACGAGAGCGAAACTCTGTCTCCAAAAAAAAAAAAAAAAAAAAAAAACTGTTATTAAAAAAACTTTAATCTTTAATGTCACTAAAGTATCTGTGCCAAAGCAAAATGTCTCTTCATTTTATAACTTTCTACATATGTGCTCCTAATGCAGAATTATATGAATTTTTTGTAGGAAACTGAACGAAGAAGAAATAGGAAACTGAAAGAAAGACTACTGCAGGCTTTATTGGACTTATTTGGGGCATTATTTTTATTCTTATCAGTGCATTCCAAAGTAGAAAAATGTTTCACCTCTTTTCCAATCCAAAGCACACTGAAAAATATCACAAGCTTCCACTCTCTCTCTCCAAAATTGGAAGTTTACTTATAAGACCTAGCATTCGTTTTTCAGGCTCTGATAATGAATGTACCACGACTTCTTGCTGTGTATCTGCCTGGAAACTTTTCATCCCAGAAAGTAAGCATGCTTGGATAAAGCTCATTTGCATATCTGCAACTCAACAGGGCCAAGAAAAGCTTCCATCATCAACAACAACAACAAAAATATACCAAAGTGTAGCAGAAATAGATGTGACTCTCCAAACTTCAAGAAGTCCCATGAGCTTCTGGAGATAATCCATCTTGTTGTCTCTTAATTGCCAGTAGGTTTATCACAACTTCCAGTTTGATTTTTAAGGAGGCTGAACTGTAAAAGTATTGTAATTAGCTCACTAAAATGTGCAAGGCAAACTGGGGAATTATAATTCATTCTTTGAAGACTCAGGAAGACAGGAAGTCAGGTAAGCAATTCATTCACTTTTCTCAGATACTCTTTGGGCATAGATAAGAGTCAGGAAACTGCACTGACATTCACTTCTGAATGCAGTATACATTTATATTTATTTTACACGGTTTTCATCTATCTTATGCATAATGTCTAAAAAGGAAGGAAGTAGTTATCTTGGGAAAGTTTATCTGTTTTTATCTGAACAACGAAGCTGGCTATTTGCAACACTGTGGTAAGCAAGCTTTAAGTTACAATAGCAATTTGATTTGAATCCCAATAAGCCTAGTATTAGGCATTACAGAATACTTACTAGGCAAAGACTTATTAGGGAAATCAACTTTTGCTTTCCCAACATGCTCATTAAAATTATAGGTCTTAACTTTATTGAAGTATACTCAATATTTATGACTTTCTGGAACAACCTGGATAATCCCTTTCTCAGCATCACTTGTTTGCCTACTAAATATCTACTTCCCCTTCCTTTTTTTTCACGCCCCCGCCCCCCCCGCCCGAGACAGTCATACTCTATTGCCCAGGCTGGAGTGCGATAGCGTAATCTCGGCTCACTGCAGCCTCTGCTGCCAGGGTTCAAGTGATTCTCTTGCCTCAGCCACCTGATTAGTTGGGATTACAGGCACGCACCACCATGCCCGGCTAATTTTTGTATTTTTAGTAGAGACAGGGTTTCACCATGTTGACCAGGCTGGTCTCGAACTCCTGACCTCAAGTAATCTGCCCGCCTCGGCCTCCCAAAGTGCTGGAATTGCAGGCATGAGCCACCATGCCTGGTTTTTTTCTTACAACAACACAATTTATTTCATGTGTGCACTCCTGCCCCATATGACCCAAGGGCTTAGGATTCTAGTCTCAGTCCCAGACATAAACCTTAATCAATCTAGGTCAATTTTTGTGGTTCTATTTTTATTGCCAGTGGTTGATTTAAGGGTAATTAATGGATTGTAGCCAATGAGACATGAATGAAGATCTGTTGGGGGCTTCTGAGAAAGATTTGTTCATTCTTCAGAAGAAGATATAGATAACATTGCACCTTTTCTGCATCTGGACATTGTCATATCTGCATGAGATATATGTAACTGCTGTATCCATCTTGTGACTATTACAAAAACCAGCATTAAGATGAAGCTGATAATGAATTCAGAAAAGTAGAGAAATGCAATGACTCATGTACCTAAATATTTAGAATTTATTCATTTCAGGCTCTTAAGTAATATCATGTAAAAAAGCTGACCACAATTACTCTATCCTCTTCTTCTAAGTTCTCCAGGACAATTAATAATAGAGTCTTCATTTGTCCCATATACATTTAAAAAATAAACTAATGGTTAAACATAAATAATTAAATTCACATGTTTATCTCTACTCCTATCTGAAACTTCCAAATAATAATATCATGTTAATAGTGATAATAATAGTTGATGACACAAATAACTTTGTGTCAAACACTGTTCTAAGTACTTTACATGTACTAACTTCTATGACACAGGTGCTCTTTTATTTTTATTTTTCAACAAGAAAATAAATGAAAAGAAAAAAATAGAAATGCAGACAACTTAAGTAAATGGCCTGTGCTCTCTCAGCTGGTAATATGGCACAGCAAGGATTCCAACCCAAAGAGTTCAGCTTTAGAACCTGTGCCCTCAAATACTATGATGAATGAAAAGGCATAAACCCATGAGGACAAAGGAACCCCAAGAAGAGACAAAAATTGATGAGAAATATTAGCATAAATTTGAAAGATAGAAAACAGATGGAAGCATGTTGACTGAACAAAGCTAATTAAATCAAGATCGAAATGCTTACAGAAGGAAATGCTGGTAAGAAGCAAATTATTGCAGCCCATGGAAATTGGAAAGGCTCAAGAGTTCAAAACACCAAGTATCTCAAAAGATGATGAAAAAAATTTATAGGGCAGAAAACAGAGGAATTATTTAAAGACTATATAAGGAGATACTAGAATCCCAGGTGCTCTTCACTCTAGTAGGTGATCACATGTCTATTCTTTGGAAAGATTTAAGAAAGCCTCCAGATTGAAATTTCAAGCACAGTGGTGGGTGGAAGAAAGAAACAAACAAAAACAAGGGGATTAAGTGAATTATTTCATAGGAAGAATTGAAATGCCTAAACTCTTCTCAAATACAAGTAACCAGGCAAGAGCTGAGATAATGTATTTTTGAAGAATCAGTGCCTCCTCAAAGGGGAAAAACGTTATACACAACAAATTGGCAGTCCCCCTTCCGGGTATCTGTGTCTCTATACAATGACTTTACCGTGAATATCACCAGTTAACTAAGAAAATAACAAAGACTTTTCAAATAGCTTTTTAGTTTTACTCTTAAATATAAATGGACAATTCTTTCTTCACTCTTAAATGTGAGTAGAAAGCCAAGGATGTCCGATATTTGATGAAAACTTTCAATGTGAAACATAGGCGGAAATGAACAAATAGAAAAAGGAAACAGAAACAGAGACAATGTGAGAAAGTATAAGAAAGATTTAAGAAAAACTCTAGCACCTTAGAGAAAGAAAATATATAGGATCATGATAGATTGCCATATAAAAAGAGAAAAGTCTCTTTTTGTCCACCTTTACTGAGGTATAATTGACAAAAATTATAAATATTTACAATGTATAATGTGATATTTTTATATATGTATACATTGTCTCATGATGGCTACAATCAAACCAATTAACACATTCACCACCTCACATATCTTTGTATGTGTATGTGGTGAGAACATTTAAGATTTATTCTCTTGGCGTGCCGGATCATGGCGCAGGGGCAGCGCCAGTTCCAGGCGCACAAGCCCTCAAAGAGCAAAGGCAGCGGCGGCCTCTGAAAAGAATCAGGCCCGAGAAAAGGCGGTAGTGTTATCTCTCCCAAGAAGGCGCGCCTTGTGCAGCAGCAAAAGCTCTAGAAGAACCTAGAAGTCGGGATCCGGAAGAAGATCAAACATGACGTGGTGATGAAAGCCAGCAGCAGCCTGCCCAAGAAACTGGCACTGCTGAAGGCCCCGGTCAAGAAGAATGGGGTGGTTGCCGCCATCTCCTCCAACCAGACACCTTCCTGAGGACGCTGGCCCCAGCGCAGGCCAACACCCAACCCCCTACCTCCATATGGGATCTTACAAGTGATCCCACACTCTATACTGTCAGGAAGAGGATCCAGTCCCCCAGCACTGGGCTTCACCTAGAACTCCAGCGGGGGCCAAGGGTGCTGAGAACCCAGCAATGACCAGGAAGATACAGTCACCAACTTCATCTGTCCCCGTGCCCCTTCCCAGGTCCTGCCTCCACAGGTTTAACCCAGAACAATAAATCTGGCTTGGTCATCCCTCTTGCAAAAAAAAAAAAAAAAAAAAAGATTTATTCTCTCAGTAAATTTCAAGTATACAATACAGTATTACTAACTACTGTCACCATGCTGTTCAAGAAAAAATCTTGAAAATTAAATAATATCAAAACTTCTAGAAAAATCATCAAAAGAAGTTAAAAGCAAAGTCGAGGACTTGTACAGAAGGTAGAACATCAAAGCTATAATTACAATATAATAAAAAAATATATATAGCTCTTATGTGTTAGGCACTGTTCTGAGCACTCTGCACGCATTAATTCATTTTCTCTTAGCAACAAACCTTAAGATAGACACTATTCAATTTCTATATAGGGACACTGAATAACAGAGAAGACAAGTGACTTGTCCAAAGTCAAAACCTAGTAAATGGTGGAGCTCACATTAGAACCCAGGACCTCTAGCTCCAGAGGAAATGCTTATCTAACCACTACACTCCCTCCTTAGCGAAAAGAAAAAAAAAAAAGGTAAAATGGTAGAAAACATACAAGATGAATCCAAGAAGTCTGACAAATTGAAGAAAGAAAACACAGAAAATAGGAAGAGAAGAAAAGTATCAAACAATTACTCCAAAAGTGTTTCCCATAACTGAAAGACACAGTTGGTGATTAAAAGGACTTACCATATAGCTCTTCCCCTACTCTCCAACTAAAAGAATGGGGGAAAAAAAAAAAAAAGCCCAGATCAGGACACATCTTCACTGAATTTTAGCATACTGTGGATATAGGTAGGATCTTAAAAACTTCCATAAATGTCACATGCAAAGGAGTAGAAGTCAGAATTGCCCTGGACTACTCAACTACCACAGTGGGAACTAAAAGATTTTGGAGCAATGCCATCACAAGTGGAAGATGATTCCCCGTTCATAATTCTATTCCCAGAAAATACATCATTCAAGTATTAATGTAGAATGAAATTTGTTTCAAACATGCACGTTCTTAAAAGATTGACTTCCTTTTTATCGTATCTCAGGAAATCATCAAGGACACACTCCACCAAAACAGAAGAATACAAGAAAGAAGAAGCAATATGGAATATACTATTGAGAAAGGTATTTCAGTTCTTTTGAAGACCTAAAAGATATGAGTTTATGCATTGAAAAAAGCTCGCTTTTCAAATAATGATAGCCACATATTGATATTATACAAAATTATGATGTAACTTTTCTGAAGTTATAGGGCACAAAGGAGAAAAATTATTTTAGACATTGTGTAAGGATCAATTAGACTTCCAAGATCCCAGATACAACCCTGACATTCACTGGAGACTTTGATACTCAGTGCATAATCATCCTTTGCTTCTCAAATGTTGTTACAATTATGGGTGATTGTAACAGTCATTTGGGATGTTTCATTTCAAATCTTAGCAATATAGTTTATTTCCCACTCTTCAATCCTGGAGACCCTGACCTATATTTTGGTTTAGATACCCACATCCATTACCATTTGCTAGACTTTATCTTCACTTTCAACTACTCCACCTTTGGAAATTATTTTAACTTCATTATCTCACTTTCTAACCACAATTACTTATTCTTCCAGCAATCCCATTCCCATAGGACTTACTCTTTGAATTTATTGATATCGCAAGCATCTTAACTCTCTATTTTATGCAAATCTATTAACATTCTTGACCTCACTCCTGTACAAACTAGACCATGTTTGTCAATTGCATTAAATTAATTAATAAATTAGTATCTCATCAGCTTCCTCAATTCTCTTGCTTTGTTATACTTCTTCCCCACAAAACCACGAATTCCAGACAAATCTTTTTTTTTTTTTTTTTTTTTTTTGAGACGGAGTCTTGCTCTGTCGCCCAGGCTGGGGTGCAGTGGCCGGATCTCAGCTCACTGCAAGCTCCACCTCCCGGGTTTACGCCATTCTCCTGCCTCAGCCTCCTGAGTAGCTGGGACTACAGGTGCCCGCCCCCTCGCCCGGCTAGTTTTTTGTATTTTTTAGTAGAGATGGGGTTTCACCGTGTTAGCCAGGATGGTCTCGATCTCCTGACCTCGTGATCCACCCGTCTCGGCCTCCCAAAGTGCTGGGATTACAGGCTTGAGCCACCGCGCCCGGCCAGACAAATCTTAAAATTCGCCTTCTCCATCATGCTACCAGACTTCAAACTACACTAAAAGGCTATAGTAACCCAAACAGCATGATACTGGTACAAAAACAGACACATAGAGCAATGGTATGAACAGAAAACTCAGAAATAAGGCTACATAAACCAAAATGAAATACCATCTCACACCAGTCAGAATGACTGTTATTTAAAAAGTCAAAAAAAAAAAAAAAAAAAAAAAAAGGCTGCCAAGAAAAGAGAATGCTTAAACATTGTTGGTGAGAACATAAACTAGTTCAGCCATGGTGGAAAGCAGTTTGGAGATTTCTCAAAGAACTTAAAACAGAGCTACTATTCAACCCAGCAATCCCATTTCTGGGTATATGCCCAAAGGAAAAATAGATCAGTATACCAAAAAGACACATGCACTTTTATGTTCACTGCCACCCTATTCAAAATAGCAAAGATGTGGAATAAACCTAGGTACCCAGCAATGATAGATTGGATAAAGAAAATATGGTACATATATACCAAGGAATACTATGCAGCTATAAAAAATAATAAAATCATGTCCTTTACAGCAACATGGATGGAGCTGGAGGCCACAATCCTAACCAAACTAATGAAGGAACACAAAACCAATTACCACATGTGCTCATTTACAAGTGGAACCTAAACTTTGAGCATGCATAGATGTAAAGATGGGAACAATACACATTGTAGCCTACTAGAAGAGGGAGGGAGGGAATGAGTCATGGGTTGAAAAACTACCTATTGGGGTACTGTGCTCACTACCTGGGTGCAATATATCTATGTAACGAACCTGCACATTTATCTCCTATATCTAAAATGAAAGTTGAAATTTAAAAAGTACAATTTGCCTTCTCCACACTTACACACGTGTAACTAAGGGATACTGGAGGAAAAAGAATTCAACTGTGTGGTTTCCAATTGCAGGCAGGTACTGTACATTGCATCTAATCCAATTTACTTGTCCCTGAACAACTCCAGTGACAGCCAAGTCTCCAATTTCAATGATCAGTTCTGAACCCTCATTTTACTTGACTAGTTAGCAGCATTACCTTGTTTATCACTCTCTTCTCAAAACACTTTTCTCGGTATCCACTCTTGAGACCCCTCCTTCTTTGTTGGCCATACTTTCCTATTCTCCTTTGATGATATTTTTTCCCCTTCTAGACTTCAATTTTTAAGGCTCAATTTTTTTCTATTCTTCTCTTTTCTAGTCAAAATCACTACTCAAGAGGACTCATCGTATTCCACTATTATAAATAAACCTTGTAGGTTGATAACCTTAAAATGTGTATTTCCAGCCTGACCTCTCTAAATATCAAGATACATATTATCTTGACTCAAAATCAAGATGTATATATTCATTTGCCAACTCAATATTTCCTATCTCAAACTGAATTTGATTCCCACCTTTTGTCAGTCTGCTCTTATCACATGCTGCCTGGTCTCAATAGATGGCAATTCCATTTTCCTAATTGCTCAGACTGACATTTCTAGTAGTCATTCTTGACTTCTCTCTCTCTCATATACCACATCAAATTGTTAATCATATCCTAACAATGCTTGCTTCAAATATATTCAAAATCCACTTATATCTCATTGCCTTTACTAGTACCATTGTGTTACAAGCCACCATTATTTCTTGTATTAATGACTTCAAGTACTTCGGATAAGATCTTCTGAATTCCAGCCTTTTTCTTGTCATCTGTTTTCTACATATCAGTCAAAATGATCCTTTAAAAAACAAACCAGATCACAGGACTCCTCTAGTTCAAACGTCACCAATGACTTCGTGCCTCATTCAGAGTAGTTGATAAAGCATTTTGCAATTTGACCACAAGTTACTTCTTTGCTCTCATGCACTCTGCTTCAGCCACACTGATTCCTTTCTTTTCTTCAAACATGACAAGCACATATATCTCTTAGAAATCTTGCTCTAATCTGTGCCTGAAATGATTTCCTCCCCTACCCCCAACCACCACCTCCACAGATTATCCCTCATCTCTTTCAAAACTTTTGCTAAAATACAACTTTATTAGAAAAATATTCCATGTCCACTCCTTAGAAAATAGTATTCCATTCCCCCTATCCCCTTACCTTGATTTTTCTTTATAAAACTATTTACTGCCTGACAATTAAAAAAAAAACTTGTCCTCCACACCTGCCCCCAAAACAGTAACGTCAGCTTCAAGAGGCTAGGGACTTCATTGCTTTATTCCCAGAGCCCACAACAGTTTTCCAAATATTTGCCATTTTCAAAACCCTGTACCAACTCTAATCCTTAATTTTACAAATGTTCTTTCCTCCTGTTAAACGCATTTTGTCTCCTCTTTGTGACTGCTGATACCATTTCAATAAGACATATATTTCTACCATTTTTCCTTAGATTTATCAATTGATCAAGCTAAATTGTCCTTTTGAATCATCTTTTAACTGACTTCTCGACAGCCTTTAGTCCTGTTAATTTTTTCCTCGATTTTGTGTTTTTTTCTTTTTGATGTAGGTATTCATTTTGCTTTTTTAATTTTAATTTTTTAGTTTTTGTGGATACACAGTAGGTGTATATATTTATGGGATACATGACATATTTTGATACAGGCATGCAATTTTGCCTCTGTTTTGAAATGCATCCCTTGATATCCATAGCATCACAATATTTTGTTTCTTCTTATGCTTATCATGATTGCACCTTTTAAATATCTTTCGAATCTTTTCCTCTGTTCATCAACAAAGTGTTAGTTTCCTCCAGTGTTTCGTTAGACTCACTCTGCTTTTCTCCTTTACTCTAGACATTTTACAAAGACAGTCTCACGAACTCCCATGATTTTAACCACCATCCATATTCAGCTATTACTTTGGGAGTCTTTCTTCCACCATTGCCTCAATTTTAGTTTTTTCTTTGTTGTTGTTCACAGTGATCCATGCAGACATAAAACAATGTGTCTGCTAAGATGCTGGTTTACATGTCCCAATTTATTCTTACTTAGTTTACACATAATCTGCTAATGAACCGTAATTCAACCCAAAAAGGCTATTGCTGTCAAACAAAGCATCTAGCTCCCCAAAATGAAAAATTAAATGAATAAATAATATTTATCTCCAATTTTGTACGGAAACAATATAACACTGTTCTGTCAAAATGTAATTTCACCCTCAAAAAACTGGGGATAGGAAAAACATACCTCAATACAATACAAGCCATTTATGATAGACCCACCACTAGTATCATACTGCATGGGGAAAACCTGAAAGCCTTTCTTCTAAGATCTGAAACATGACAAGGATGCCCATCTTCACCACTGTCATTCCACATAGTACTGGACATTCTAGCTAGAACAATCAGACAAGAGAAACATATAAAGGGTATCCAAATTGAAAAGAAAGAGGTCAAATTATACTTGTTTGCACATAATATGATCTTATATTGGGAAAACCTAAACACTGCATAAGAAAACTATTAGAACTAATAAATTCAGTAAAGTTGGAGGATATAAATCAACATAAAAAATCAGTCACATTTTTATATGCCAACAGTGAACAATGTGAAGAAGATATTTAAAAAGTAATTCCATTTAAAATAGTCACATAAAATTAAATACCTAGGAATTAACCAAAGATGTGAAAAATCTCTATAATGAAAACTATGAAATACTGATGAGAGAAATTGAAGAGGACACCAAAAGACGAAAAAATATTACATGTTCATGGATTAGAAAAATCAATATTGAAGGCCGGGCGCGGTGGCTCAAGCTGGTAATCCCAGCACTTTGGGAGGCCGAGACGGGTGGATCACGAGGTCAGGAGATCGAGACCATCCTGGCTAACACGGTGAAACCCCGTCTCTACTAAAAAATACAAAAAACTAGCCGGGAGATGTGGTGGGCGCCTGTAGTCCCAGCTACTCGGGAGGCTGAGGCAGGAGAATGGCGTGAACCCGGGCGGCGGAGCTTGCAGTGAGCTGAGATCCGGCCACTGCACTCCAGCCTGGGCGACAGAGCGAGACTCCATCTCAAAAAAAAAAAAAAAAAAGAAAAATCAATATTGCTAAAGTATCCAAGCAATCTATAAATTCAATGCAAAACCAATAACATTCTTTGCAGAATTTTTTTTAATCTTAAAATGTATATGGAACCACAAAAGGCCCAGAACAGCCAAAGCTACCCCTAGCAAAAAGAAAAAAACTGGAGGAATCATATTACCTGACCTCAAATTATACTGCAGAGCTATCATAACCAAAACACTATGGTATTGCCATAAAAACAGACACACAGAACAATGGAACAGAATAGAGAACTCAGAAATAAATCCACCCCTACAGTGAACTCATTTTTGGAAAAGGTGCCAAAAACATACACTGGGAAAGAGACAATCTCTTCAATAAATTGTGCTGGGAAAACTGGATATTCATATGTGGAAAAATGAAACTAGATCCCTATCTCTTGCCATATAGAAAAATCAAATCAAAGTGATTAATTACTTAAATCTAAGACTTCAAATTATGAAAATACTACAAGAAAACATTGGGGAAAAACTCTAGGATATTGGTCTGGGTAAAAAATTCTTGAGCAATACTCTATAAGTACAGGTAACCCAAGTGAAGTTGGAAAAATGGGATCACATCAAGTTCAAAAGCTTGTGCACAGCATATGATACAATCAACAAAGTGAAGAGACAACCCACAGAATGGGAGAAAATATTTGCTAACTACCAGTCTGACAAGGGATTAATAATCAGAATATATAAGGAGCTCAAAAAAACTCTAAAGGAAAAAAAATCTAATAATCCAATTTTAAAAATGGGCAAAAGATTTGAATAGACATTTCTCAAAAGAAGACATACAAATGACAAACAGCCATATGAGAAGATGTTCAACATTATTGATCATCACAGAAATGCAAATGAAAACAATAAGATACTATCTCACCTCAGTTTAAATGCCCTATATCCAAAAAACAGGCAATAACAAGTGCTGGTGAGGATGTGGAAAAAAGAGAACCTGCATACACTGTTGGTAGGAATGTAAATTAGTACAACAACTATGGAGAACAGTTTGGAGGTTCCTTAAAAAACTAAAAGTTGAGCTACCATATGATCCAGCAATCTCACTACTGGGTATATACTCAAAAGAAAGGAAATCAGTATATTGAGAAGATGTCTGCACTCTTACATTTGTTGGAGTATTGGTTAAAATTGCTAAGGTTTGGAAGTGACCTAAGTGTCCATCAACAGAAGAATGGAAAAAGAAAATGTGGTATATATACACAATGAAGTATTATTTAGCCATAAAACATAATGAGATCCTGTCATTTGCAACAAAATGGATGGAACTGGAGATCATTATGATGAGTGAAATAAGTCCTGCACAGAAAGACAAACATGGCATGTTTCCACTTATCTGTGTGATCTAAGAATCAAAACCATGTAATTTATGGATATAGAGAGTAGAAGGATGGTTACCAGAGGCTGGGAAGGTTAGTAGGGGACTGGGGTGAGGGAGATGGGGATGGTTAATGGGTACAGAAAAAACAGAAAGAATGAATGACACCTACTATTTGATAACACAACAGTGTAACTGTAGTCAATAATAGCTCCATTGTACAGTTTAAAATAATTCGAAGAGTATAATTGGATTGTTGTAACTCAAAGAATAAATGTTCAAGGGGATGAATACCCCATACTTCATGATGTGATTATTTGACATTGCATGCCTGTATCAAAACATCTCATGTACCCCATAAATATATACATACACAATAAAAAATAAAAAATATATTTAAAAATCTCAAAACATAAATCCTCTTATTTTTCAGGAAAGAGATACAGAAAATTGTGAAGGTATGTATAGCAGCACAAAAATGCAGCATTTTCCTTGGAAACAGATTAAGCGAAGTCCTGATGTCCTTTCTTCTCTCTTATCTTGTATGGCAGCAAGATTCCTCATAGTCACCTTCCATCTTTGGAAGTCTATGCCAACTATGGCCTGCATAAAGGCCAGGTTTAAGCTTATTCTTTACTCTCCCTGCCAGGTACTCTGCAATTGGGTTCAGGCTTGATCCAAGGTGAAAACAGACTCTCAGAATTATTGGCGAATACGGGCTCAGGTAAAATAATTCCAAAAGCAACAAAATGGAAATGCCATTGCAGAATATGGCAAGGATTGCAAGTAGGTGTTGGGTAATTTAAAAGCCTTACCTCTAGTCTCCCTACTACAGTGTTAGGTACATAGTAGTAATTCAATAAATACATATTGAATGAATGACTCTATGGTATAATATTAGGGACAACAAAAAATGTTTTTCTAAGTATCTTGTCTAAAAATACTTCCTTCTCTTATCTATTATAGACTGAGACATGCTATGTTTCTCTATGGGTGAGAAAAACTTTTAATAAAGACTTTCTTAAAAAGTGTTAGGTGACATTGTAACAGTTTCTAGATGATTCATCAAACAAAAAAATGCTTGTGATAATCCAGATCCTTGAAAGAATGAGAAGAAATTAGTCCACTGACAGGTGCCTTGTCAAGTCCTATTGACCTTTATCTCTAGCCACAAAAAAACCAAACCAAGGTTTTAACTCTCATTTTCTGCAATTTCAATTTAGTAATGGCTAAAATTGTTCCATGCAGAAAAGACATCTTTTGAGGAACCACAGTTTAGAGGAAAGATTTCTAAGTAGAATAGTTTTCAGAAAACACTGAGGACAAAAAGGGATGGCAGCTTGCAGTGCACTGGCCTAGAATGAATATCGGTTTTCAACAGAGGTAGGATAGTATTACTAACTTTTGAATAGAAAATTGTAGTATATATTTCATAGAATAATTTCAAGGAGAATTTAGCAAGAAGAAAAAATATTATCCTAAGAGAATGAATAAGACTAACTTGCTGAAGCTATAGGAATTTGTGGAAGCCATATTACACTAACCACTCTAATACCATCCAAAGTCTGTCTTCACATAGACACGTTCAAATCCTTTCTTATATCTTATTGACTAGGACGTCTAAACCTAATTAAAATATTGGTCATTGTTGTCTAATTGTTTTTGAGCTTGCTCCTGAAGTACATGTGTATGTAGCAGAAGGATTACCTTTTATTTTCCTAACAACATAGGGTAGAAGAGGGAATCTTTTACAATGGAAACCTGGCTAGGATTCAACTAAAAACACAAGGTCCAAGAATGTTATCACTGTACTTTTCACTTTACTTCCATCCTTACCCACAGAATTGTATTAATTTATTTATTTGGTGTTGCTATTTTATGGTAGAGTGGGGTGGTTGGGGGTGGTAGTGGTCTAGTGCTGTTGTTGTATGTGATTCATCTTTCTTCCCTGCTTAGTATACAACACTTGTTCTGAAACTTGGTTTATGTGGGAATCTTTATTTCTAAGACTCTCCAGGTGATCAGGATGATTAACAAGGTTTTAGAAAAAATGAGATACAATATTGATTAAGAGCATAAACTTCAAAGCCACATAGATTTGTATTCAAAATTTGATTACCCTTTACCAGCCTATGGCCTTAAGTAAATTACCTAACCACTGCAAATCTCAGAAGGATAATACTTATCCTACAGTGTTATTTGAGGAATCAATGAGTTAATATACATGCTATGGTCTGAATGTTTGTGTTTTCCCAAAATTTATATGTTGAAATTCTAACCTCTAAGTTGTTGGTATTATGAAGTGGGGTGTTTGGGAAGTTATTAGGTAATGAGGGTGGAGTCCTCATGAATGGAAGGGATCCCAGATCTCTTTTATAAGGACATTGATACACTTTTAAAGCTTTCTAGATAATCAAATATTTGAAGTTTTCAGTTCATTATTGTAAAGGGGACACATATGTAAAGAGAAAAGCTAGCTTCTTCCACCATGTGAAGACATAGTGATAAAGTGTCATCTATGGACCAGAAAACAGGCCCTCAGCAGACAAACTGGCTAGCTCCTTGCTCTTGGACTTCCCAGCCTCCAAAACTGTGAGAAATAAATGTTTGATAGTTTGTAAGCCAACCAATTTATGGTATTTTGTTATAGCAGCCTGAATGGACTAAGACAATATGCAAATCTATATAGCCCAGTTTATAGCATGTCGTGAGCAGTCTAGAAGTGATAGCTATTTGTAGTTTTATCAAACAAAATCCAGAAAGTCTAGAAAATTTTTTTTGGTACACGTAACTATTGATTATAGTAGTACTTCCTCACCCTCTCTTTGCCCTCCTCTCACCACACATACAATCACTCAGTGACTACAAAAATAATTTTTCACCATAAGTAAAGCTCAATCAATGTGATTTAGAACTTCATCATTGCACTTCAGTACCTTACACCCTAAGGTTTGGTGCAAGCCAAACATTATCCTTTTCAAAAGGAAAGATTCATTTTTATTATTTCGGAGATGTCACATATCACTGAAGTAAGCCATAAAAGAAATTGATTTTGGAAAATGCAATTTCGATTGAGAACCTGGACCTAGCAAACTGCAGCAAGGCTCCCAAATGAGTCTGGCTCTCAGGGCATCAGTGTCATATAGAGCAAAAGCCTGGTCTTTTGCTTTATTTTTAAAAGACTGGCCAGGCTGAAGTTGTTGAGCAATTAACATTTGTTGTCTACTACCAGGAGCAGCAGTTTGAGGATATCAACTCACTGAATAATTTGCAGGTATTAGGGTTGCCAAGAAAGATACAGCTCACTCAGGCACCAGATGGAATAACACTATATTCACATAGAGAAGAGACAGAGCAAGATCAACTTCAATAGAGAGTTTGGGTCCCCCATGACCAGGAGATTCACATAGAGAAGAGACAGAGCAAGATCAACCTCAATAGAGAGTTTGGGTCCCCCATGACCAGGAGAACTCACCCCACAGCCAATGCAGCGAGAGGGTTTGAATGGGTTCTTCCTGTGCTACAGGTGAAGGACCCCATTGCCTCCCAACTGGGAACAGATACAGCAGTAGAGTTGTTCAGCTGCCATATGATGTGCATGCTTAATCAGAGCAAAGAAGTGCCAATCAAGTCCAGAATAGGGAAAAATATTCCCAAACAAAAAGATATGCCCAACACAAACTGTGAAGGCTCTTTATCTCTTTGCAAGGAAATGATCCAGGCCCAAGACACATGCTTATGCCACTGTGCAGAGCTCAAAAGACTGCATGCACGTGACTGCATTTCCCAACAAGAATGTATCTATAAATTTCCTAAATAGAGATATCGAGTACTCCATGTCATATATGTCCCCTTTTACAATAATGAAATGAAAACCTCAACTCTTTGATTATCTAGAAAACTTTAAAAGTGTATTATTATAGCTAAGGCTTGAGATGTTATGACTCTTTCATGGTTGAAAATTTCTTCATATCTTCCTGATCCTAAACTTTTGTGCTCGTCTGAAAAAAAAAAAAACAGTATCTCTATTTTTTTTTTTCTTTTTTTTGAGACGGAGTCTCGCTCTGATGCCAGGCTGGAGTGCAGTGACACGATGTCGGCTCACTGCAGCCTCTGCCTATCTCTTCTTTCCAGAGTATCTCTTTCTCACTAGCTACCCTTCAGAACTTCCACTGATATCTTGACATCACTACAATAAAACAACTCTCTCAAAGATCATTGATAGCAATTATTAATAGCCTTCTGTGGATTCTCTTTGTATCTCTCTCCTATTTAGGCTTTTGGCACTCTTATCTTCTGATTTCCATCCGTTTTGATTTTCTTTTTCTCAGACTCCTTAGATGGTAATATGGTTTGGTTTTGTGTCCCTACCCAAATCTTATGTCAAATTGGAGGAGGGGCTGGGTGGGAAGTGATTGGATCATGGGGGCAGATTTTCCCCATGTTGTTCTCATGATAGTGAATGAGTTCTCATGAGATCTGATGGCTTAAAAGTGTGTGGCACTTACCTCCTCACTCTCTCTCTCTCCTGCAACCATGTGAAGAGGGTCTTTGCTTTTCCTTCGCCTTCTGCCATGATTGTAAGTTTCCTGAGACCTCCCAGTCATACTTCCTGTTAACCCTGTGGAACTGTGAGTCAATTAAACTTCTTTTCTTCATAAATCACCCAGTCTCAGGTAGTTCTTTATAGCAGTTTGAGAATGGACTAATACAGGTGGATCTTTTTGCATGTCATGCATTCCTTAAATTTAAGCATCTTTCAAACTTCTGTTATTGCTTGGTTCTCTGTTCTGCTTTGCTCACATTCTCTTTCATTACATTATCTACTTCTATCAATTCAATATAACCCTAATATTGATGACTCCCAAGTATGTATTTCTAGCCTCAAGCTTACTACCAAATTCCACAACGTAAATTTTCAAGTGATTGCTTCTTTTTCCAACATGGTGTTTCCACTAGCTAAAAAAACCGTATGTCCAATCCAGCATCTTTTTTCTCCACTCTTTCACCTGCTTCTCAACTATTTCCTAACTCAGATAATAGCAATAGCATTAACCTAGTTATTCAAGTAAAATAGCCTCAGAATCAACTTCAACTCCTTTCTCAGCCATCAAGTCTTATTAGTTCTACCACTAAAATAACTCGTATCTATTTTGAAGTTCTTGCTCGAGGTGAAGAGTTGTGTTAATAGAGGTGCAAAGTTGCCATCTGTAACACTCTTTCTAGTAAAAACCCCATTAATGTTTAATTTCTCTCTCACACACTCCATTTCAATTAGTCACCGGATCCTAGTGATTCTATATCTGAAGTTTTTTCAACTCCATCACTTCCTTTTCATGTCTGCATTGGCATCTCTCATCCGGACTGTTACAACATTCTCCTGATATTGCCTCCAAGCCACCTTGAACTCTCTCCCCAGAGATACCTTTGGGTCCTTGCACTTTGGTAAAATAATAATAATAATAATAATATTTTTAGATATATGACATCAAATTATTTCAACTTCTGCTATTACTAGTTTATTTTTTTCTTTTTTTTTCTTTTTCTTTTTTTTTTTTGAGACGGAGTCTCGCTGTGTCTCCCAGGCTGGAGTGCAGTGGCGTGATCTCGGCTCACTGCAAGCTCCGCCTCCCGGGTTCACGCCATTCTCCCGCCTCAGCCTCCCAAGTAGCTGAGACTACAGGCGCCCGCCACCACGCCCGGCTAGTTTTTTTGTATTTTTAGTAGAGACGGGGTTTCACCATGTTAGCCAGGATAGTCTCGATCTCCTGACCTCGTGATCCACCCGCCTCGGCCTCCCAAAGTGCTGGGATTACAGGCTTGAGCCACCGCGCCCGGCCTACTAGTTTATTTTTTTCACTTCTTGAATCAGTAGGTGTCATAACTTTATGGGTTGAGCAGATATGGCATGGAACAATAGGGCCATTGATGTTTAGGTTAAATCGTTTTGTTTGTATGTTTGAAGTCCACAGTGAAAAATCCAGTGGGAAGTCAAGTTTTTCTGAAAAAGAGTTATGTGTATATGTGTATGTGTGTGTGCCTCTGTGTGTTTCTGAATTCCAAATGTTTATCTTTAAATATTAAGAGCAAAGCATAGAATTATGAATTTCATGTTTTGCCACAAGTCATAAAACAGAGAGGACAAAAAACAGCTTTCCTGGGACTGAAGGGGAAATAAAAATTTGAATAAGAAGCAGATAATAGAGTTACTCATAGGTTATGAGACTAAGGTTAAGCTGTTGTCTGATTTTCTGAGAAAATGCATGGTGTACTCATGCCCAGGACCAGCCACAGGAAGGATAAAGGCATGTGAGACATCCCAAATTGGCTTTGGAGGAAGATAAAATCAGAATGGTTCGCATTTGGAATGCTGGAAGGAGACCACATTGCATCCACATAGACGGTCCCAGTAGAGAAGAAGTGGAGACACAGCATAATTAGAAAAAGGAAAATGCTGGAAGTTTCCCACAGCCAGTAACATAATATACAAGAAATCCAGAAATCTCCGCACACCTTAGAGAAGGGTGGCAGAACTTCTGAAAGAGCTAGAGGCTTGGGGTCTGGATGAGGAGGCTATATAATATAGAGACTTCATAAATTGTGGCATTGGCAAGTAATACTTCAGCAGACACCACCAAAGGCTTACTAGTGACCAATCAAGATTAGGAACATTTTGGCAGAGACCAAAGAAGACCCAGAGGACAGCATGTGGAACTGAGGCTTTTCCCATGCTACAAGGAGATATACACTTGCCTATCCATTCAGATATCATCCTGAGAAGGGAGAGAAGAAAGAATACCCTTTGAAAAGGCAAATATACTCTGACAGGCAGATTTCACCTAGAATTGACTGGATATTTACTTAAAATAGATTGTTGTATAAATTAGAAGAGTGTGGATTACCTTTAACTGACAAGTCCATTATCAGCTGGTATGGGTACTTCAGAGCAAGATGTGCTCAGTAATAGAAAATCAAGGCAATTTCAATTTTTAAAAAATCTGAATCATTCTGGGCATAGTTTTGTGCTTTTCCATGGGCATTGCAGGCTTTCTGTGATCTGGCTATTGGGGCTCAGAAAATGATACACCAAAATGAAGGCCCCAGAAGCAAGTTTCTCTCTGACTTTCTCCTGCCCTCCTGTCTCAGTCCCATTCTCCCGCAAGGCTAGAGATATGAACTAGAATCCCTCTTCCCCAAGGTAGGTCATAGAAACCAGAGCTGTTTTTCCCCAAAGCCAACCATAAAATGTTGCTTTTTTTGTTTCCACCTCCACCTTTCTGTGTAAAACCTGGCCATAAAGAAATGGTCTGACCTACCTTGTTTGACCGTAAGAGCTTCATTCCAGAGAGGGTCCTGCCCCACATCCCGAAGGAAGGCATGTGTGCTCAGAGAGGCCTAGAAGAATCTAGACAAGAGGACTTGGCGGGTCTCCCCACTCAACCTATTAGCATTAGATCATGACCTTTTTGTCCAAGCATATTTCTACTTGGGTGTTCATACTTTGTTGAACCTAAGCATAAAAATAGACAATCTTCCCTGTATCTTGGGTCTTCCTTCTGAAGTCTCCTCTGTCACAAAGAACTATGATCAAATGAATGTATATGCCTTTTCTCCTACTAATCTGCCTTTTGTCAGTTGATTTTTCAGCAAACCTTCAGAGAGCCAAGAATAAGTTTTCCCTTTGTATATATATATGCCCCCAATCTGTCTACCTTTAAATACTATTTCCCTTCATGCATTTTTATACTCTAGCCAAATCAAATTATTCACCATGAAATTGTACTCCTCCAGTAACTTTACTCATGCTGGTTCTTCAATCTCAAATGTTCTTTCTGCTTCCTCCACCCATGAAAATATAACTCACTCTTTAAAGCCTAACTCACTTATCATCTCTTCCATAAAGTCTTCACAACTGCCCCAACTCTAATTTCCATTGGGAATAATTGCTCCTTCTTCTACCATCCTAACAACATTTTGTATCTCTCTAATCAAGAGAATTCCATACACATGTTGAACTCACTGAATCTCCTTCTGTGACTTAGCATGCTTATTAATATTTTATTTAAGACTGAAACTTATAAAGGGCCTCAAAGTTGCCGTTCTTAGTATCAGTGATCACTATACAAAGCTGTGGCTATTGTATGTGGGAAACTCTTCTGACTAATTATTGGAGCTACGTCACTAAATCAAAGTCACTTTAATAAATATCTGATGTTTTAAAGTGACTTATTCCTGTAAGTCAGAAATATTTTTCAGAGATACCTAAGTGACATGTCTTTTTTTTTTTTTTTTTTTTTTTTTTTTTTTTTTTTTTAAGAGGGAGTCTCACTCTGTCACCCAGGCTGGAGTGCAGTGACGTGATCTCGGCTCACTGCAACCTCCGCCTCCTCCGTTCAAGTGATTATCCTACCTCAGCCAGCTACCTTAGATAGCTTGGTCTACCAAAGTGCTGGGATTATAGGCATGAGCCATCGCGCCCAGCCTCCTAAGTCGTATGTCTTGGTAGAGATATTTTGGGGGCTGTTATCAAATCCCCAAAATAATTTGATATGATATTTACAAAGATGTAATAATGTACTCCACCCTCTCACATGACAGGAAACCTACTTTTGAGGGTATGGGAGTCTAGGGGTTGTTCAATAGATCTACCTTCTACTTTGACTTAAGATTTAATTGTCTGGGCCAAGTCAAGGAGTACTGAGTGAATTGAAATGAGTCATACCCTGAAAAAAAAAAATGCATGATTTCCTAGTTGCCATGAGAGGGTTAATGATAGCATTTCTACTGGCTGTCCTGGAAAGGTGCTGGAAGATAGCCACAAATGGTGTTCCAGGAAGGGAGGCTAGTGATGCTGACCAGCATCCTGTAGACTCAGTCAATAAATATAGGATATTGGTACCTATATGTAGAGAAAGACAACCTCAGAAATACCAACCATCATTCAATGAAGACATGTGATGAGCTTGACATATCAGAAGTTATCTTAGAGAAGAAAAGCATAGTGGTATTTGTGTAATGAACAAAACTCTGAATCTCCACATAGAGAAAAAAATGCATTAAGTGACATCAACCAGAAGACAGAGCGCTGGGCTAAGGAAAGTCTTTCTGCCTGGAGGCCACCAGACCTTCTTGTTTCTCTCCACCCCCAAAGTGAGTCATCCAATGGAAAAAAGGGAAAAGTCATCCACCCTGTTTTTCAACCCCAGGGAGGGGGATATAAAATGATATGGTGAGCTTTCTTTCACTGAATTCCCTTACATTTTATAGCTCTGGAAAATTAAACCCTTTCTTTCTGAGGTTTTCAAACCAATCCTATTCCTGGTCCAGATGAATAGAAGGTGTTTTAGACCATTATTTTTCAAGAATTCAAGATCAAATCAATCTAGCTATTGGTAACACTCTTAACCAGTTTCAACACCGGTTCTCTTGACTTATTCTAAAACCCATGTCTTTTCCTCCAATTCCTAGGTCCCCATTTTCATTTTTTGCCAATTACCCTAGGAACAATGTCTTCCTGTGTGCACTGAATCTTAAAACCTTGTTCTCTGCCAACTTCTTCTTTTTTTTTTTTTTTTTGATCTACCCAACATTAGCTTTATCTTCTTCTTTATTGACTGGAATTTTGTAACTCTATGATTGTGATGATAATTGCCTGCCACTTGGTAACATACTTCTAAGTGTCCTAGATCTGCCCTCCTCCTCTGTCAGCACTGCTGTCTTACCTAATAAATCCCTAGTTATCATTAATTATTACTAGTTATTCAGAAGGATTCTATTAGGTAGAAAGAATACTGATTATTTACTGTGTGGATCCACAGCATTATTTAACAAGACCTGATCATCTAAATTCTCAAAATTGGGTAGGTAGCCAAGCCAGGCTGCAACCTGTACCAGGCTCTGGATCCAGAGAGTGACCCAGGAAGAGAGTTAAACTAGCCTTACGCCTTTTTTTTTTTTTTTTTTTTCTTAAAATCAAGAATCTCTTGGACATGCCAGAGCAGAGTTAGGCAAAGATTAGCAAAATAGGCTTATTACATCAGCATGGCTATGTGATATTCAACAATTTTAGTTTTAAAATAAATCCAGAAAATTATTTTTGTGTATTTGTAGTTAGTATGGTAGTTTTCTACCAACAATATCTGTTTTTCTAAATCTGTGTCTATCTTTGCAAGGTCACCAGCATTCTTCTGAAAACATGAACTGAATTAATCTTATTTGCCCCTTCATATATTTTCTTATTAAGTGAGTGTTGGGCTAGAGACAGAAACTCAGATCTTTTTTAGAGAATTAGTCAGGATATAGAATGCTTCTAAATTTCTCTATCAAAAAGGAGCTATCAGCATTCTGAAATCACACTTTAAAGCTTATAAAATACATAATTGCTCATCTCATCCTCAACTCCCACCACTCTACCACCAACAAAATCTCAATACAATGACTACAAATGTAAATTTTGCCCTTTGCTATCTCCCTTAGAGACTAATCCCTATCTGTAAAACTTGTTAAATAAATTTGTGAATCTAATGAAGTCCAAATAGCTACTCTGGAGAAATAGTAACCTGTGCACACATCTCTACAATGTAAGCATTCATTCAGTAAACATTTACTAAGGGTTTATAGTGTGCCAGACACTTCTTTAGATGCTATAGATACATAGACAAAGGGCACATTGACTGCCTTCAAGGAGCTCACTGTTTAGTGCAGGGACAGCCAAATAAACAGTTAAAGAACAGAAAACCAAGCACCGCATGTTCTCACTCATAGGTGGGAACTGAACAATGAGATCACTTGGACTCGGGAAGGGGAACATCACACACCGGGGCCTATCATGGGGAGGGGGGAGGGGGGAGGGATCGCATTGGGAGTTATACCTGATGTAAATGACGAGTTGATGGGTGCAGCACACCAACATGGCACAAGTATACATATGTAACAAACCTGCACGTTATGCACATGTACCCTACAACTTAAAGTATAATAATAATAAATAAATTAAAAAAAAAAAGACAATGTAATTAGCTCTAAAATTAAACCATTTACCATGGAGGAGCACCTCTACTTCAACCTTCAGAGTGGAATGGCAGTATTGTATAGTTATTAAGAACCCTTTAGTCAAATACATCTGGGGTCAAATCTCAGCTTTGTTACTTCTCTAACATTATATCTTTAGGCAAATTATTCATCACTTTAGCCTCAGTTTCCTTATCTGTGAAATGAGGATAATTCCCAATTCACAAATGCATGCATGCCTCTTAAAACTAGAGGGATAACAAGTCTTAGCTAATGTTAACTATTATTGCTATATTGTTAAACTGGAAAAGGTTTCCCAGAGAAGGTGACATTTAAATTAAGTTGAACAGGATTTTTCAACTTTTTTGCTATAGACATTTGAGGCCAAATAATTTCTTTTTGTGGTAGCTGTTCTGTGCTTTGTAGAATGTTTAGAAGCATTCCTAGCCTCTACCCACTAGATGCCAGTAGAAAGCCCTCTCCCCACAAGTTGCAACAACCAAAGATCTCTTCAGACATTGCCAAACTTGTCCTGAAGGGCAAAATTAACTCCGGTTGATAACAACTGCGGTAGAAAGTGTCATTATCAAAATATTCTTTTAGAAAAATAACAGTGGTACTATTTTAGAGAATGGATTTAAAGGAGGCCAAAACCAGAAAAAGAAAGGTCAGTTTTTAAGAAACATCCTTGTCTCCTTTCTTTTTCTTATCTCTTACATTAGCAAGTCCTATTAGCTCTAACTCTGAGATATATCTGATATCTAACCACTTCTTACCATTTCAGTAGCTATCATTCTAAAAATCTCTCACATACTTTATTAATTTTTTTACTTGATCTCATGTCTATATCTGCTCATTTATAGTCTATTTTCTACACAGAAGCTAAAATGTAAATCCGAATCCTTCCTTCATTTGTATTTCCATTAAATCTTTACTAGAAATCTAATCTCAATAACATAACCTTAAAGGACCTACATGATCTGATCTCCTTTCTTACTTCATCTCCTTCCATTATTCACAATTAAGCTTCTGTCATGGTGATCTTTTTGCTATTTATGAAGTCATTAAGCTCATTTCTCTCTCTAAGCTACATACGCTATTTTTTTCTAGAATGTTCTTCCTCCATTTATTTGGCTGACCTCTCATCACTCAGATTTCTATTCAAATAACATTTCTTTATAAAGGCCATTCCTGGTCTTCCCTGTTTAAAACACACAACACACATGCACACTTGACCCTGGTTCTCTTATCTTTTTTAAAAATAACACTTGTCATTGTTTGAAATTAATTATATTATTTATTCATTTGTTTATTGACCTGCCAGTAGAAAGTAAGTTTCATGGGAATAGGGATTGTTCTGTTTTGCTCATTATTGTATCACCAGCACTTAGAACAGTACTTGGCACATGGTAGGCACTCAGTAAACATTTAGTGAATAATGTAATCATAACCTAGGAATGATGCAGGACTGAACCAAGATAGTAGCAGTAGTTAAAGAAGAAGGAACTGTATTAAGTTAGGAGAAGAAACAGGACTTGGTGACTGACATAGTTTGGATATTTTTCCCCTCCAAATCTCATGTTGAAATTATATCCCCATTAGTGGAAGAGGGACCTAAAGGAAGGTGTTTGGGTCATGGGGATAGATCCCTCACGAATGTCTTGGTACTGTCCTCACAGTAATGAGTGAGTTCTCACTCTATTAATTCCTATGAGAGCCACCTCTCCCTCCCAGAGTTGGTTGCTGAAAAGAGCCTGACACCACCCTCCCCTCTCTCACTTCTTGCCATATGATCTCTACTTGTTTGTTCCCCCTTTTCCTTCTGTGAGTGGAAGCTACCTGAAGCCCTCACCAGAAGCAGATGCTGGCACCATGCTTCTTATATAGCCTGCAGAACTGTGAGCCAAATAAAACTCTTTTCTCTATAAACTACCCAGCCTCAGGTATTCTTTTATAGCAATGCACAATGGACAAGAACAGTGACTAATTGGATAGGAGGTGTGCTTGAAAGAGAAGAATTAGATATCTGTCTTTGACAAATGGGTGAATGGTAGTAAGTAACAAGAAAAGGAACACAGGGAGAAGAAAGGATTTGGAGGAAAAGCTGGAAGATACTGAGTTCAATACACTTGTAGTACAGCCATGTAGATGTGTCTGATAGGCAATTGGATATAAATTCTGGAGATTGGGTGAAATTTTGACACTGAAAGTAAATATATGGGAGTCATCCACTTATTGGGTTAGGTGATGCCACGATGGTGTATGAGACTACCCCCCCCCCCAAAAAAAGTGGGTAGCATAAGAGAAGAAAATTTGGCTCCAGACATGGCATATGGGAAAGCTAACCTATAAGATGTATATAAGGGAGAAAAAAAATCCCACAGAGGAAATAAATAAAAAGTGAAATACTCAGAAGGGTGGGAAGTCTGGCTTCAAGTAAGTCAAGAGAGAAGAGTATTTCAAGGAGGAAGTAGAGTTATCAATGTCAAATATTATAGAGAAAAATGTCCATGAGATTTAGCAATAAAGGAACCACTAGCAACCTTGGCAAGAGCAGTTTCTGTTGAATTAAAGGGATAATATATTCCAAATTTAAATGATTGAAAAAATAATGGAAGATGTAAAATAGATGTATGAAGTGCACTACACTTTTTAGAAACTAGCATTCCGAGGAAAAATAATAAATAGAGTATTAGAATTGAGAGAGAATTTTGATTTTTTTTAAAGGGAGCAGCTTGAAAATGTATATATGCAATTAATGAAAAAAAGCAGAATAGAAAGGGAGAATTGGAACTTAGTGAATATCAAAATGTATCGAATGAGGAGGTACCTGAAAGAGTGGGAAGGACTGGAATCCAAAATAGATGTGGGTGGATTAGCCATGAGACAGGACTCTATTTAGGAAAAAAAAAATGGGAAGCTTTAAGGATAAGTCTGGATGTAGATCAGTGGAGAAAGGAGTAGAAAGCTGCTGATAGTCCCCACACTGCCCCTCTACCCCGCCCCCATCAGCAAGGACACCAAGTTAACAACTATCTACATGGAAAGAATACCTTCATAAGAACCAAAAATCAAGTGAGCACTCATAGTACCTGATTTTAAAAATAGTCCTGAATCACTGATGCCACCCCTCCCTGACTCCCTGCAGCAAAGGCATGGTGGTGCAGAGAGAGGGTCTTTGGGCACTGGGGGAAAGACAACACAATTGTGAAGCCCTGAACTCAGTCATGTCCTGTTAAAGTAGAAAGGAAAACCAGAGGCCGGGCGCGGTGGCTCAAGCCTGTAATCCCAGCACTTTGGGAGGCCGAGACGGGCGGATCACAAGGTCAGGAGATCGAGACCATCCTGGCTAACACGGTGAAACCCCGTCTCTACTAAAAAATACAAAAAACTAGCCAGGCGAGGTGGCGGGCGCCTGTGGTCCCAGCTACTCCGGAGGCTGAGGCAGGAGAATGGCGTAAACCCGGGAGGCGGAGCTTGCAGTGAGCTGAGATCCGGCCACTGCACTCCAGCCTGGGCGACAGAGCCAGACTCAGTCTCAAAAAAAAAAAAAAAAAAAAAAAAAAAAAAAAAAAAAAGAAAGGAAAACCAGAACAAACTCAGCTGATGCCTGATCATGGAGGGAGCATTTAAACCAGCCCCAGCCAGAGGGGAATCTCTGATTCCAGCAGTGTGAACTTGAGTTCCGACAAACCTTGCCACCAAGGGCTACAGTGCTCTCTGTCTCCAGGTAAATGTGAAAGGCAGTCTAGGCCACAAAAACTGCAACTCTTAGGCAAGTCCTAGTGCTGAATTGCTGAATTAGGCCCAGGCACAGTGGACTGGGGGTGGGAGTGGAGGGGTGGCAGCGGCAGGGTGTGACATACTAAGACACCAGCTGGAACAGCCAAGGGAGTGCTGTCATCACCCCTCTACTAATTCCAGGCTGCACAGCTCTCAGCTGCATAACATACCCCTTCCTTCTGCTTGAGGAGAGAAGAAGGAGGAATGGGGAGAACTTTGTCTTGCACCTAGGATACCAGCTCAGCCACAGCAGGATAGGGTACCCATCAGGTTCCTGAGGACATTGTTGAGGCCCTAGCTCTCTCCCTCCCTTGTGAGGCCCAAGCAGCTCCAATACATCTAGCAGCAGACTTTTCAGTGGAAACCTTACAGGCCAGGAGAGAGTGGCCTGGTATATTTAAAATACTAAAGGAAAATTAATAAATAAATAACTTTCACCCTAGAACAGTATATCCGGTGAAAATATCCTTCACACATGAAAGAGAAATAAAGACATTCCAAGACAAACAAAAGACAAAAAAAGTGGAGGGATTTCATCAACACCAGAGCTGTCCCATAAGAAATGCTAAAGAGAGTAATTCAGTCAGAAAGAAAAGGACATTAATGAGCAATAAATAATCACCTGAAGGTACAAAATCAACTGGTAATAGAAAGTACAAAGAAATACACAGAATATTATAGCACTGCAACTGTGGTGTGTAAGCTACTCTTATCTTAAGTAGAAAGACTAAATAATGTACCAATCAAAACTAACAATGACAACAACTTTTCAAGACATAGCACAATAAGATATAAATAGAAACAATAGAAAGTTAAAAAGCTGAGTGACAAAGTTAAGTTTTTATTGGTTTTCTTCTTGCTTATGTTTGTTTTGCTTGTTTATTTTTTGCACTGCAGCAAATAGTGTAACTTCTTATCAGCTTAAAATAATCGATAATAGGACAGTATCTGTAAGCCTCATGGTAAACACAAACCAAAAAACATACAATAGATACACACACAAAGAAGTCAAGAAACTCAATCATATCACCAGAGAAAATCATCTTTAGTAGAGGAAGACAGGAATGAAAGGAAAAAGGAAGAGAAGACCACGAAACAATCGCAAAACAAATAACAAAATGGCAGGAGTAAGTCCTTATTTATCAATAATAACATTGAATGTGAATAAACTAAACTGTAAAACAGAAGACATAGACTGGTTGAATGGATGAGAAAAACAAGACTCATTGATCTGATGACTACAAGAAATACATTTCACCTATAAAGACACACATAGGATAAAAATAAAGGGAAGGGAAAAGATATCCCATGCCAATGGAAAGCAAAGAGAGCAGAAGTTGCTATATGTATATGAGACAAAATGGATTTCAAGACAAAAATCAAAAGAGACAAAGAAGGTCACTATATAATGACAAAGGGGTAAATTAGGCAAAAGGACATAAGAATTTTAAATATGTATGCACCCAACACTGGAGCACCCAAATATATAAAGAAAATATTATTAGAAGTTAACAGAGAGATATGTTCCAGTGCAATAATAGCTGGAGACTTCAACATCCTACTTTCAGCATTGGAGAGATCCTCCAGACAAAATCAACAAAGAAACATCAGACTTCATCTGCACTATAGATCAAATGGATCTAATAGATATTTACAGAATATTTCATTCAATGGATGGAGAATATACATTTTTATCACCAGCATATGGATTATTCCCATAGATAAAACATATGTTAAGTCACAAAACAAGTCTTAAATCATTTAAAAATTTGAGGTAATATCAAGAATCTTCTCTGACTACAATGAAATAAAACTAGAAATTAATAACAAGAGGAATTTTGGAAACCATAAAAATACATGAAAATTAAACCAGATGCTCCCGAATGACCAGTAGGTCAAAGAAGAAATTAAGAAGGAAATTGAAAAATTCTTTGAAAGAAATGATAATAGAAACACAACATACCAAAACATATGGGATACAGCAAAAACACTACTGAGATGGCAGTTTATAGTTATAAGTAGCTGCATCAAACATGAGGAAAAACTTAGAATAAGCAATACAATGTGTCTTAAAGAACTAAAAAAGCAAGAGCAAACCAGGCCTCAAATTTAGTAGAAGAAAAGAAATGATAAAGATTCGAGTACAAATGAATACAATTGAAATTTTAAAAAATTATAAAAGATCAATGAAACAAGAAGTTGGTTTTTGGAAAAGTTAAACAAAATTGACAAACCTTTAGCCAGACTAAGAAAAAAAGAAAGAAGGTCCAAATAAATAAAATCAGACAAGAAAAAGAAGACATTATAACTGATGCTACAGAAATTCAAAGGATCATTAGTGGCTACTATGAACAACTACATGCCAATAAATTGAAAAATCTAGAAGAAATTGACAAATTATTAGATAAATAAAACCTACCAAGATTGAACCACGAAGAAATCCAAAACCTGAACAACAACAGTAATGAGGTCAAAGCCGTAATAAGCCATAAGTCCTTGTATATGGCAAGAGAGAGGTTTCTCTTTAAATTTTTGGTAGAATTCAGGGGTGAAACCTTCAGGTTCCAGGCTTTTCTTTACTGGGAGACTTAAATTTCCCAGTAACGCCCACTCAAAATATTCTGAAAAATAGTGGTAGGAATACTTTCAAATGCATTATATGAGGCCAGTATGACCCTTCTACCAAAACCAGACAAAAACACATCAAAAAAGAAAACTACACGCCAATATCTCTGATGAATATTGATGCAGAAATCCTTAACAGAATACTAGCAAACTAAATTCAACAGTACATTAGAAAGATTATTCATCATGACCAAGTGGGATTTATCCATGGGATTCAATGATGGTGCAACATAGGCAAGTCAATCAATGTGATACATCATGTCAACAGAATGAGGGAGAAAAATTGTATTATTATGTCAATTAATGCTAGAAAAGCATTTGATACAATTCAACATGCCATTATGACAAAAGCCTTTAAAAAACTGGGGGTAGAATGAACATACCTCAACATAATTATAGCCATATATGACAGACCCAGACCTGATATACTGAATGGGGAAAAACTGAAGCCTTTCCCTCCAAGATCTGGAAGACAACAAGGATGCCCATTTTCACCTCTGTTAGTCAAAATAGTACCGGAAGTCCTAACTAGAGCAATCAGACAAGAGAAAGCTATAAAGGACATCCAAATTGGGATGGAAGAAATCAAATTATCATTTTTTGCAGATAATATGATATTATATTTGGAAAAACCTAAGGACTCTGAAAAAAAAAGAAAGAAAATGATTAGAACCTGTAAATAAATCCAGTAAAGTTGCAGGATACCAAATAAATATGCAAAATCAGTGACATTTCTACAGGCCAACAGTGAACAATCTGAAAAAGAAATCAAGAAAATAATCCCATTTACCATACCTAAAAAGAAAATTAAATACTGGGGAATTAACCAAAGAAGTGAAAGATCTCTATAATGAAAACTATAAAACTTTATAATAAAAAACTATGAAAGAAATTGAAGAGGAGACTGAAAAATAGAAAAATATTGTATGCTCACAAATTGGAAAAATCAATATTGTGAAAATGGACATATTGCCCAAAGCAATCTACATATTCAATGCAATCCCTATCAAAATACCAATGACATTCTTCACAGAAATAGAAAAAAAAAAAAAAAAAAAAAAACCTAAAACTTATATGGAACCACAAAAGGCCCAGAATAGCCAAAGCTATCCTAAGCAAAAAAAAAAAAAAAAAAAAAAAAAAAAAAAAAAAAAAAAAAGGAGGAATCATCTTACCTGACTTCAAATTTTACTACAGAGCTATAGTAAACAAAACAGCATGGTATTGACATAAAAACAGACACATGGACCAAGGGAACAGAATAGAGAACCCAGAAACAAATCAACACTTCAACAGTGACTTCCTTTTTGACAAAGGTGTGAAAAATATACACTGGGGAAGGGGCATTCTCTTCAATAAATGGTGCTAGGAAAACTTGATATCCATATGCAGAAGAATGAAACTAGACCCCTATCTCTTGCCATATACAAAAATCAAATCACAATGGGTTGAAGACTTAAATCTAAGACCTTAGACTATGGAAATACTACAAGATAACATTGAGGAAAATCCCCATTTTGTCTGGACCAAAATGTCTTCAAGCAATACCCCAGAAGCAAAAGCAACCAAAGCAAATGTGGACAAATGGGATCACAAGTTAAAAAGCTTCTGCACAGCAAAGGCTACAATCAACAAAATGAAGAGACAACCTACAGAATGGGAGAAAATATTTGCAAACTGTCCATCTGACAAGGGATTGATAACCCGAATATATAAGGAGCTCAAATAATTCAATGGCAAAAAATCTAATAATCCTATCTAAAAATGGGCAGAAGATTGAGTAGACGTTTCTCAATACAAGACATACAAATGGAAAACAGGCGTATGAGAAGGTGCTCAACAGCACAGATCATCAGAGAAATGCAAATCAATACTACAATGACATATCATCTCACCCCAGTTAAAATGCCTTATATCCAAAATGAGAATGTGGAGAAAAGCGAACCCTTGCATAGTGCTGGTGGGAATGTGAATTAGTACAACCACTATGCAGAACAGTTTGGAGGTTCTTCAAAATACTAAAATTTGAGCTACCATATGATCCAGTAATCCCACTGCTGGTTACATACTCAAAAGAAAGGAAATCAGTATATCAAAGAGATATCTGCACTCCTATAGCTGCAGCACTGTTTACAGTAGCTAACATTTGGAAGCAACCTAAATATCCGTCAACAGATGAATGAATGAACAAAATGTAGTACGTAATATACAATAGAGTACTATTCAGCCATAAAAAACAATGAGATCCTGTCATTTGCAACAACATGGATGGAACTGGAGATCATTATGTTAACTGAAGTAAGCCAGGCACAGTAAGACAAATATTGCATGTTCTCAATAATTTGTGGGATCTAAAAATCAAAACAATTGAACTCATGGAAATAGAGAGTACAACGATGGTTACTAGAGGCTGGGAAGGGTAGAGTGGGCTGGGCTGGAGATGGAGATGGTAAATAAGTACAAAAAATTAAAGTTAGAAAGAATGAATAAAACCTATTTGATAGCACAAAAGGTTGACTATAGTTGACAATAACTTAATTGTGCAATTTATAATAATTTAAAGTGTGTAATTGGATTGTTTGTAACTCAAAGGATAAATGCTTAATGGGATAGAAACTTCATTCTTCATGATGTGCTTATTTCACATTGCATGCCTGTCTCAAAACACCTCGTGTACCCCATAAATATATACCGCCACTATGTATCCACAAAAAATTAAAAAATAAATATACTAAACCAAAAGTAAACATAAATCCTAAATAAAAAAAGAATCCTAGATGCAGTCCCTAGAAGGAAGAAATCAACCAAGTACACAATGCCTCACAGCAGAACTTTAATTACAATAAGAGCTATTGTAGATTAAATCAGAAAAACATGACAGTATCCTAAATATAAAGACTTTAAAAACTTACTAAGTGGGCAAGTGCGGTTCAAGTTTTCCTAGACACAAGAAATACTGAATTTCAAGCTACAAGATCAATTCCATTTCTCATTCGTTCAGGAGATGAAAGACTCAAGGTACAGCCTGTCTCAGTGAGGGCTGACTCATCTTTGTATTTAAACATGTACAGTTTCCATTCTATCTTTCCAGTTCTATTTGTTCCTATTCCTTAAAGTGAACCCCATAATGTAATCAGACATATGTATTTACTTCCGATAGTGCTTCCACCTCTCCCTGCATGTTTGCTCATACAATTATTTATCTTTGAAATACCATCTTTTCCATCTATTTGACATCTACTCATCCTTTAAGGTCTAATGAAATGCCATCAGTTTTCTTTATTACTTACCATCTGAGGTTATTCTGTGTATTTACACTTATAGTAATTCTTGCCTGTACCAAATAGGTATTAAAAAGAAGATTCCATCTTGAAAATATTATTTCTGTTATATGTCCTTAGCATCTAACTTCCTAACTTTGTGCTCTGAATAGAGTGTACATCCAGTGTGTGAAGAATTAGTGTATGGATACACATACAAATATAGTCATGTGCCATATAACAGTGTTTCAGTCAACAAGGGACCACATATAATGGTGGTCCCATAAGATAATAATGCTTTATTTTTGCTGTATCTTTTCTATGTTTAAATATGTTTAGATACAAAAATAGTTACTATCATGATATAATTGCCTATAATTTTCAGTACAGTAACATTCTGTACATTGGTAAGCTTAGGAGTCATAGTCTATACCATTTATTCTAGGTGTGTAGTATGCTACACCATCTAGGCTTGTGTATGTTTGTACAATGATGAAATCACCTAACAATGCATTTCTCAATGCATATCTCCATCATTAAGCAACAAATGACTCTATTTACCAACACACTCAGAAGAGCTGCCAGCTAGGAAGAAAGATCATTCTCAATGACACATGTAAATTTTGTGGCAACTAATGTGCACCCTCTCTTTCTCAAACTTTCAATATTTATTTTGTCAACTTGAAAGGTCCTCAACAGAATTGTCCAGCAGAGTCAAAGGGGAGAGGTTATGGTTGTAGGAAGAGAACACAAGAGGCAGTTTTCTAACTCTGTATGTATATGTGTTTTAATACATTGCTAGAAACTATGCCTTGGGAAGTGACTAACATGCCCTATAGTGTGAAGAAACATCAAAAGAAGGTAAGAATAGAAGACAAGGATTTGAGAGAATCAACTATGAGGGTTAAATAATAAATTAATTTCAGGCAGGCTAAAATTGCAAAAATCCCCATTCTCTTAGAGGATGGTTTTTCAGTGGAGGTAAAGGAAGAATATATTTTGGAAGAATGACTTGAGCAGAACCAATATCTTTAGAATTCCTGTGACTCCCACCAAATTCCATTTGAATTTTTGGAATTGATGTGTAGCTGACATTTTAACTCTGGCATAAAATTGCAAAGAAATGAGCCCATTTAAAAAGTGTAATATGAAAAATGAATGCTGTTGTGGCTTATAAATCTAAAATGTGACAACTGCTAACACATTCCAGAAAATAAGCCCTCTATTACTTGTGTATTTCATTTTGCAGAATGCTTTACAAAGTGTTAAAAAGAGAAACCACAAATGGGAGCTGGAGCCAATCCCCAAGGAGAATGTAATCAATAGCGTTGAATGATGACTGCTTCATTTAAAAACTTCTCTCCAATAGGGCTTTATTCAAGCTGATTGTAATTCCATTTAACTGTAATGTTAAATGGAGTGTGAGCAACTTTTGAATTCTGAGACTGCTTCCATCATCAAAGAACATTAAAACTAAAAGTTATTCACCACGTGCTGAGTAGTCAATTCTTAAAACTTTAAGAGAACATTAATTCAATGTGAAATATTATTGTTGTTAAGTCTTATAAAATATCAGAATATCTTCAACCTCATAATGCTAGAATTGTACTTAGATGAATGCTTCCAGAAAGAAAATCAGTTGACTTTGTAGAGACAAAAATAGTTTTCTTCTCAATCTTTTCTGAAGTTTCAATAATTTGAGTTTATAAAACAAACTAATAATAGACAAACAGGAAAAAAAAAAAAAAACAGATACCAATTTAACATTCATGTGGGCACAGGAGTCATTCTCAGAGTATGGGGCTCAAAGGAGGGATCAGATGCCTAAAGGGCATGAAAGGGAGAGAGGAGGAAAGGTATAGAGCAAAGGTCATCTTGTTATGCAGATAAAACCTCACAGGTAGCATCTCTCAAAAAGAAAAGATGGTAGCCTGTGGTACAAGTTTCTCTGACAGATCTTCGGTCTCCTTTTCCTGTTAGATAATCTTTTCTATATCCAAGGTGGTGAGTAGGTAGGTGCTCAGAGAAAGGATGTTTGCATCTGTTGTTTACTTCACTTTACTAATGTAGATTTCCTCTACAGATGCAAATCTCCTCCACAAAATGCAGGTTTTCAGCTATTCTTTTGTATGTGTAGCCCCTCTCATTAGTCATCTTAAAATATGCTACAAAAGTATGTTTTAGGGTGAAATATTTGTTTCTTTCATTTCCCCATTTGAATCTTCATTTTCAGAAAGTTGTACATATTAAAGTAGAATTGGTAGCTATAGAAAAGTTGGGTCTAGAAGTTACGAGATAAGAGATTGGCAAAGGGAAGAACAAGCAAAAAGGAACAAATTTTAGTACACTGTTTCATATCGTTTTAAATCAGTTTCTTAGTCCTGGGAATAGATTAGTTCAGTTAAACACTTGTGTTTCATTTCAGGAGATGGCATTGCAATTAGACTGAGAAAACTCAGCCTGTATATATGATGCAGCAAACAGATCTTTAATAAGAGGCATTTCTATGGAAACAGAAGAAAAACAAAGATTAATGTCTGTAGTAGTCTGTAAGCTAGTTTTTCTTGAGTCTAGAGGGCAGTGAGTTTAGAAGATTTCTGAAATGAGTTTGAAGCATCTTCACTTGTAGCAGGGAAGACAGTGGTAATCTGACAGATTTTTCAAGCATAAAAGTTATACATACACATGCCATCATTGTGATTTCTCTGGAGTCTATTGATCAGTTTATAAGGCTTCAAGGAAAATATACTTTTAATTTTAGTGATGCAGAAGGATTGGAGAAAAAAAAAAGAAAATGTTAATTTGGCAACTCACAGCCAGATATTGGAGGAAACCACAAAAAATTCAGATCCAGTTCAAATTGCTGGTAAATAATAAAAGATTGAAATTGCCTTTGCAAAAATTCTAACTGAGGAAATTATGACAGTGAAAGAGATCAGACCTGACCAACTCCATCTTGCTTCCAATATTTAAGCTGCCCTCATTCATTCCTGAGTGTAGGCCGAACTTACCTTGGGAAGGAATTTAGTTTATAGTTTGACATTGAAACAAAATTGATAATAGCTCTTTCCCAAAAAGAGCCCCTTCTTGCCTGAGGACCAGTATGTCTTTGTAGGACTAACGAATGAGCTACAAGATTAAAAATTATGGTTTAGATGCCATGCACCTCTTGCTGCAAGAATCTGAACCTCCTCAAATTGCTCCTGGGAATAACATCACTATTGTAAAACCTAAGGTCAGTGATTGAGATATGTTGCAGACTTGATTCACCAGCTGACAATACCCAGACCTGTAATTGGCTCAGCCAGTTTTTTGATCCCACCTAGGAACAAAAGACACCAAGAAAAACCTACTTTGACCCCCTTTGATTCCATCTCCAACCTGATCAATCAGGATTCCCCACTTCCCAAACCCCTACCCAGCAAATTATCTTTCAAAAGATCCCCAAATGCTCAGGGTGACTAATTTGAGTAATAATAAAACTCCTGTCTCCCACACAGCTGGCTCTGGGTAAATTATTCTTTCTTCACTGCAATTCCCTGTCTTGATAAATCAGCTCTGTCTAGGCGGCAGGCAAGGTGAACCTGTTGATTGGTTACAATATCAAAAACCAATGAGCTGGAATCTAATAATGAGTGTACTATAGATTTTGTTCAGAAATATCATTTTTCTCTCTCCAGTCCCCCATTTCTACCAAATATATTTGCAACAAGACTAATTTATTTGTTAAATATATTTGGACTAATAAACTTGAGCTGACTATTTGCATAAAGTACAGTAAGAAGAGTAATTTATCTCATATCGTTTCTTTTGCAATTGGATTTGCTGGAACTTTTCACAAGAAATATCAGATTAGACTTTTAAAAGCCTATCAAAAGTTTAGGAGCCAAGCCAAGAACTCATCATCAGACTGTGTCTGTAATACATGTATGGATTTGGTGAATTCCTCTCTTTTTGAGGTCCCTCAAATACCCTGAGGTTCCTGGGACTGCCAGAATATGACAGTTATTACTTACCCAAGGCCAGGAGCCTTGTAAGGAAACTGCGTACACAAGCTACCAGGCCAGTCTTTTTCCAAGTATATTGGCTTTATAAAGTCAACCTCATTCCTTCAAAGCAATTTAGGTATATCTGAAAACATAACATTTCAGTCAATGTCTTGGTAAAATAATCAGAGTCTCCAATTGTGTCCTGTTGCAAAAGAAAACAAATTTTTATTTAACTTATGCAAATAAATATTTTGCCATGAAATAAGAATACTCATGAATAGTTTTCAAGTTCTAGGGGGACCAGGTAAGGAGAAAGGTAAATGTTTTGTTTTGTTCACAAACGTATACTTTATCAAATTACTGTAAAGCTAAGAGAAAGAAAGAAAGCTTTCTTAACTCTGGGAAACAAAACATAAAAAGAATCAGCAATAATTCAAACAAAAATGTCATCATTTTGGCCCATCAGTTTAGACCCATGAAATTAATTCTTGTTTTGATTGATGTTCGGTTAGCAATTTTATCAGTCTCCTATTTCTCTTAGACTTCTGAAATATTTACCCAGTACAATGATATGGTCTTAAAGTGATAAAAAAAAAATACTTTTTGTTTTTATTAAACTTCTTTTTAAAAAAAATTTTTACTTTAAGTTCTGGGATACATGTACAAGACGTACAGGTTTGTTACATAGGTATACATGTGCCATGGTGGTTTGCTGCACCCATCAACCCATCATCTAGGTTTTAATCCCTTCATACATTAGGTATTTGTCCTAATGCTCTCCCTCCTTTGCCCCCTACCTCCCGATAGGCCCTGGTATGTGATGTTCCCCTCCCTGTGTCCATGTATTCTCATTGTTCAACTCCCACTTACGAGTGAGAACATGCAGTGTTTGGCTTTCTGTTCCTGTTTTAGTTTGCTGAGAATGATGGCTTCTAACTTCCTCCATCCTACAAAGGACATGAATTCATTCTTTTTTTTGGCTGCATCGTATTCCATGGTGTGTATGTGCCACATTTTCTTTATCCAGTCTATGATTGATGGGCATTTGGGTTGGTTCAAAGTCCTTGCTATTGTAAATAGAGCTGCAATAAGCATAGGTGTGCATGTGCCTTTATAGTAGAATGATTTATAATCCTTTGGGTATATACCTAGTAATGGGATTGCTGGGTCAAATGGTATTTCTGGTTCTAGATCCTTGATGAATCATCACACTGTCTTGCACAATGGTTGAACTAATTTCCACTCCCACCAACAGTGTAAAAGCATTCCTATTTCTCTACAGCCTCCCCAGCATCTGTTGTTTCCTGAGATTTTAATAATTGCCATTTTAACTGGTGTGAGATGGTATCTCATTGTGGTGTTAATTTGCGTTTCTCTAATGACCAGTCATGATGATTTTTTTTTTCATATGTTTGTTGGCTGCATAAATGTCTTCCTTTGAAAAGTATCTATTCATATCCTTCACCCACTTTTTGATGGGTTGTTTTTTCTTGTAAATTTGTTTCAGTTCCTTGTAGACAAGCCTACAGTAACCAAAACAGCATGGTACTGTTACCAAAACGATATATAGAACAATGGAACAGAACAGAGACCTCAGAAATAACACCACACATCTGCAACCATCTGATCTTCCACAAACCTGACAAAAACAAACAATGGGGAAAGGATTCCCTAGTTAATAAATGGGGCTAGGAAAACTGGCTAGTCATATGCAGAAAACAGAAACTGGACACCTTTCTTATACCGTATACAAAAATTAACCCAAGATGGATTAAAGACTTAAATGTAAAACCCAAAATCATAAAAACCCTAGAAGAAAACTTAGGAAATACCATTCCAGACATAGGCATGGGCAAAGACTTCATGACTAAAACACCAAAAGCAATTCCAACAAAAGCCAAAATTGACCAATGGGATCTAATTAAACTAAAGAGCTTCTGCACAGCAGAAGAAACTATCATCAGAGTGAACAGGCAACCCACAGGATGGGAGAAAATTTGCAATCTACCCATCTGGCAAAGGGCTAATATCAAGACACTTGTTTCTAAGAGTACTTGTCAGGGTCCTTTCCATAAACTTCATTGACGAAGAAGCAAATTTGGGGCTTCAGTTGACTGTAAAATGCTTTTATAAAGAATACCAAAATAAGGCAATTAACTGAGGACAAGACTTAAAATAGTCATACTTAAAGACACAATTTACAGGGAAATCTGGTTATTTTATGTGGCCTACAACAATTTAACATAATAATCATAATTTTTGCTGATAACATATACAAAGATATACCAGAATTTCAAAAAACATATAAAATTTGGAACGTATAATAACATATTTTTACAAATACAATTTGAAAAAGATTTAAAATGTTTTGGAACCCTCTAAAACATTCCAAAGTTAGTCTGAGGTCAAAAAGACTTAATTTTGTATTTGATTTGGAAAGTTTATCAAAAATAAAGGTTCAAAACACTTGATCAAAAATAGAATCACGGTCCCTGTGTAATAATAGTCATTTGTTGAACCAAAATGATAATTAAAAGATTTCAGAAAACAAAAACCTTTACTCACTGATAGAGAGGAGACTCAGTTTCAGAAATGACCGAAAGACCAAAAAAGACAGCATGAGGCACACAGAATGTTTCTGTCTCTCCTCTTTTTTTTTTCGTAGTTTACTCTAAAGATGAGCAAAAATATTTATTATCTTTTATCAGTATTACGTGAAAAAATTTTATAAAAAAGAACACTACATTTTAGTTTTGTACCAGGATACTATTAATACTAAAGCTAATTTTAATAAAACCTTATAAACAAATCCATTCTACCTCAGTCAGCTTTCACCACACAAGATAAGATTACTATAAACCTTCTTGAATCTCTTACATTTTTTCCATATTTTTTCAACTTTTAATATCCATTTATTTTTATCTATAACATTCATTCCTTTACTCATTAACTTTTCTTCAGAAACAACCTTTAAATAACTTCCACCTAGACAAAAATCATTTTTTCTCAACAAAAAACAGATCCTCATACCTTATAACATCTTATTTTCATTATATACTATGTATATTTGGTGGTTTTATATTTAGTATATTTATTAGTTTCTTATATTTAGTAGTTTTAATTACATATATTAATTATAATTATAAGTCTTAGTAACCTTAATTTCTAGTGAAAATCTAAGAAGCATGTGCTTTTGAATTGTTTTATATCAGTATTCAGGGATGAAAATCATTTTATAATTTCTAGGAAGATGTTTTTCTCAATTTTTAAAGTGTTTTCCGGAAGATCCAGATATATTTAAATTTTCTGTGCCATATAAAAACAAAATGTCAAAGTACATATGCTTAAACTTAAACTTATGTTTAATAATTAATATTTCAGTATTTTTACTTAAAATGACTCAGTTATATCATGATTATCTATTACTTAATTGAGCATAACATACCTTTATAGTTTTAAACTACTGAATAGATTTTTGAAACCAAGTTTTATTTATAAACATTTATTTAATTTACATGTACCTAATTTACTCATTCTTAACAATTATATCTGAATTGTTTATGGAAAACAAAGCTAGCCACTTAAGTTATTTTTTCTACTGAAAAAGCAAAAATTGGCTAACCTTGCATCAACCAATCTTGTCTTAACCAAGGTCTTTGCAATACTGGGCACAAGTACCCTCCCCTTTCTCTTCACAAACACATTTGTCCAGAGTTCCCACATGGCACCCAGAGAAGCTAAGAACGGCAAGGCCTATCTGGGTTTTGGATTTACACACCAGGTACAGAGCCAAGGACAGAGGATAGAGCTGTGAAGATGATGCCTAGAGGATCCAACCCCTCACAGCATGGCCAGGAAGCAGAGCTGGGCCAGGAAGGATGGAGCCATATTGGGCTAAGCTCTCCTTGTAGCTGGTGGCCCAGGTACTGCAGACACATATGACCCCAGACATCATCATGGCCAACTGTCCAGACTCCAGGATCGAGAGGCTTAAAACAAAAGACAGAAGCTCACAGCAAGTTGTGTGCAAGGCTTCATGGAAGCCCAGCAGCCAGTCCTCATAGCTTTAGCTCACAGACAAATAAATGGTCTATATATAAAAACAAAGTTTTAGAGAGCTGTTATCTTAAACAGTGATCTTTTTAGTACCTATGAAAAGATACAACAGAAATATAGCCTTAGTAACTTCCTAGGTAAGATTTAAAAAGCAGAAATCAGATTTAAAAGTTAAAATCCTTTGAATGTGCAAACTGCCTGCTTTGGATTCCCTGTAAATTTTGCCAAAGGGCACTTCATCCTATAGTGTACTGGCCAGCATTCACACTTTCATTGCCATGATCCAGTTTTGATTACAGGTCAGGGAGCCAGTCCTCTGGAAATGGAAATCCTTTAAGTCAAGAGGAAAAAGAAACGTTTCTAAAAAATAGTTTGAAATACTTGCTTTTAATTTACATTAGTATGACTCCTGACCTTTTGGGGCACCCATTTGTTTGTATCTTTCTGTTCCCATGAACAGCTTTTGATTTCCTGTCTTACCTACTGTTTGTCTCTTTTCATTTTTTAGGTAGGGGCACACACCTAAGGAGGTAGATGGCCACCTAAGAAGTTGGGACCATAGGAAATATAGCTAAACAGAGCTGTGAGTTGTACCCCATTTGCAGCTAGCAAGATACTCCTTTCTTTAAGCTGTCATTGGAAGTAGTCTGGAGTTTGGAAAGGTTGCAGCTTTTGTTCCCTCTTTGAAGACCTTAGTTAAAGTCACAAAAGGCTTCTTGGTTTGGGTCTCATGTGTGCTTATTTGCTTTGGTTTTGAATCATTTGTTTAAGTATACCTCTGGTTTAAAACTTTGGTTTATGTTTAGAATGTGATAGCAACATTTTTCCCATTATCTTGGTTCCTCGACTGGAATGGAGAGACTCACTTTTGCTACTGCTCTATCAATGGGAACTGCACAGGTGAGGAGAGTACGATCTCTACCCAAGTGGTAGGGGATGGGTGCTGCTTTTACTGCTGTCAACACTGCTGCTCTTGCTGTCTTTTTCAAAACAATATATAATAAAGTTGATTATTTTTCTGTTGCCTATGTTATAACCATATTCAAGTTTTAAATTCTGGATCTCGGGAGAGGAGGTGGAGCAAGATGGTGGACTAGAGGTCTCTACCAATTGTCTCCTGGCAAGGACACCAAGTTAACAACTATCTAAACAATGAACCAATCAAAAATAATAAAAACAACCACTTTTCAAGACATAGTACAATAAGATTGTTTCTTCACTTTGTTGATTGCAGCTTTTGCTGTGCAGAAGCTTTTTAACTTGATGTGATCCCATTTTTCCAAGTTCACTTTGGTCACCTGTACTTACAGGGTATTGCTCTGCACTGCAAAGGCTGCAATCAACAAAGTGAAGAGACAATCCACAGAATGGGAGAAAATATTTGCAAAATACCTATATGACAAGGGATTAATAACTAGAATATATAAGTAGCTTAAACAGCTCTATGGGAAAAATAGACAATTCTGTAAAAAAAGAGAGGTACAAATGGCAAACAGGCATAATGAAAGGTGCTCACTTTGATCATCAGAGAATTACAAATCAAAACTATAATGAGATATCATCTCATTCCAGTTAAAATGACTTTTATCCAAAAGACGGACAATAACACATGCTGGCAAGGATGTGAAGAAAAATGAACCCCTGTACACTGTTGGTGGGGTTGCAAATTACTCCCACCACTATAGAGAACTGTTTGGAGGTTCCTCAAAAAATTAAAAAGAGAGCTACCATTTGATTCAGCAATCCCACTGCTGGGTATATACCCAAAAGAAAGGAAATCAGAATTTTGAAGAGATGTCTGTACTTTTATGTTTGTTGCAGCACTGTTCACAATAGCTAAAATTTGGAAGCCACCTAAGTGTCCATCAGCAGATGAATGAATATAGAGCATGTGGTACTTATACACAACGGAGTTCTATTCAGCCTTAAAAAAATGAGATCCTGTCATTTGCAACAACATGGATGGAACTGAAGATCATTATGTTAAATGAAATAAGCCAGGTACAGAAAGGCTAACATCACATGTTCTCACTTATTTGTGGGATCTAAAACTCAAAACAATTGAATTTATGGGGATAGAGGGTAGAAGGATTGTTACCAGAGGCTGAGAAGGTTAGGGGAGGCTGGAGTTGGTGGGGGAGATGGTTAATGTGTACAAATAATAATTGAGAAGTATGAATTAGATTTACTATTTGATACTACAACTGGGTATCTATAGTCAATTGTAACTTAATTATACGCTTGAAAATAAGTAAAAGAGTTTAACTGGATTGTTTGTAACACAAAGGATTAATGCTTGAGGGGATGGATACCCCATTCTCCATGATGTGCTTATCTCACATTGCATTTCTGTATCAAAACATTTCAGGCACTTCTTAAATATATACAAATATATACACCTACTGTATACCCACAAAAACTAAAAATTAAAAAATAAAGTCTGTTTTTTTGTTTTTTTTTGTTTTTTTGAGATGGGAATCTTGCTCTGTTGCCCAGGCTGGAGTACAGCTGCGTGATCTCTGCTCACACCAGCTTCTGCCTCCCATGTTCAAGTGATTCTCCTGCTTCAGCCTCCCGAGTAGCTGGGACTACAGGCATGTACCACCATGCCCGGCTAACGTTTTTTCTTTCTTTGTGGTAGAGACGGTGTTTCACCATTTGGCCAGGTTGGTCTCGAACTTCTGACCTCAAGTGATCCACACGCTTTGACTTCCCAAAGTGCTGGGATTACAGGCGTGAGCCACTGTGCCAGGCCAAAAAATAATTTTTTTTACATTTCAAATTGTTAGAAATGCTTCCAGGTTATTTTGATAGGGGTTTGGGGAGCCTCCTTATTGTTCAATCAGATACGTACAACATGCTGACAATCTACCAGATAGGTATTCACATATAAGTATGTGTGGGGGTTATTGATTTAGCTGTCAGAGTTCACTATTTCATGTCACTGGCAAAGAAATAGTACCTTGCTCTTACAATCATGTATGATAATAAAAATATGCTTGTATTTCAAATATGCATTTTAATTTTTGCCAGTAGTTTTAAATCATACTCAGGAGTCAGATTAGCAAATATTTTTATGTGTTCATAGTTCTAGTCAAAGCAACAGAACTTTCTTAAGTAGCTATCACAACATAAATATAAACAGTGGTCTATCTAATGAAAATGCTCATTGTTCTCTGTTCCAGTGTTTGGCTGGTAAACATACATGTCACGATTATACATATAATTATTCTAAAGAAAGAGATCTCAAAATCTATAATGAAAAATAAATTGGAAACAGCATGCTGTAATTTTTTTTTAAAATTATAGTCAATTTTTTGTTAGCATGTCTGTTTCTTAAACTGAGGTTTACCTATGGTATCATATGTTTCAAACTAGATTATACATAGTTTACAGTATGTTGGATTAAGTTAGAGAATAGATGATCCCACAGGACAAGCATCACATCTTTCTGAAGTATCATTTTTATTTATTTTAAGTAATTGGAAATATTTCACATATAAACAAGTATAAATACATTGAGAAACAGAATGCAAAATGTGCTCAATTTTTCAAGATTAAACAGTGAGACTGTTGTGCTTTCAGAAATGGCTTCTGGATATATCCTAGGTATCCTGGGTATATCTCAGTGTTATAGTTCCTGAATTGGAGTGAGGAGGCATTTGGTAGACAGCAGAAATAATTCTACTACTGTTTTTGAGTCTAATACTATGTGAAATTAAATGTCACCTTGACACTATACTTGGTTAATTTCCAAGAGGACATGATGTCTTTGGTTCTTTTTTATTTTTCATTCTTAAACCCATTATTAGACAACATACTATTTATATGTCTTGCAGTATCTAGAATATGCTTGCACTTGGTAGTTGCTCAGAAGATATTTGTTGACTATAAATTATTGAGCTTACTAATAAGCTTCACCTCAACTTTTACAAATAGATATATTGCTTTTAGACACATCTATAGCGCAGGCTGATTTCCGACCTCAATGTCCTTCATACTGACATCAGTCCCATAGCACTGCACTGACTCTGTAAAATGCTCTATAATTTACATAATATACTGTGCTCATCATCTAACTTTAGGTAGACAACAATTGTGCCCTGAGTTTTCAAACAAAGAGAAAAATCATTTAAAGATAGAAAAGGGACTAGAAAAAAAGGGCAAAGATGAGAAATACAATCGGTTCAAATTTCAAATTTATATCTGCACCCTAACAACTCCATTTAGTTGTCTCGGGGACACTGGTAGGGTATGAATGTGTCTTCTCAGAGTTCATATATTGAAACTTGATGACCAATGTGATCGTATGAGGATTATATCTAAAAATGTAAAAGTCATTTTGAAACTGAGTAATGGGTAGAGGCCTTTGGGAAGTAATTAGGTCATGAGGGTGGAGCCTTCATGAATGGGATCAGTGCCCTTATGAAAAAGCCCCCAGAGACTTAGTCTGCCCCTTCTACCATGTGAGGACACAACTAGAAGGAACCATCTATGAATAAAGAAGAGGGCCCCCACCAAACACCGAATTTGCCAGCACCTTGATCTTGGACTGCCCAGCTTTCAGAACTGTGAGAAATAAATTTCTGTTGTTCATAAGCTACTCAATTTATGGTATTTTGTTATAGCAGCTCAACTGGATGGAGACAGAAAATTGGTACTGAGAAGTAAGGGTGCTATAACAAATATCTAAAAATGTGGAAGTGGCTTTGAAACTGAATATTAGATAGAAGCTGGAAGAATTTAAAGCATACTTGATAAAGCCCACATTGCCAAAAATAGATTGGTAAGTGTCATTTTGGTGAGGGCTCAGATGGAAAGGGGGAAAGCTGTAGAGAAAGCCTTAGTCTTAGAGAATACCTGAGTAATTCTGATCAGAATGTTGGTAGGAGTATGGATGATAAAGGAAATTCTGATAATGTTTCAGATGGAAATGAGGAACATGTTATTGGAAACTGAAGGAAAGGTGATCCTTGTTATGAAGTGACAAAAAGGTCCTAGTGTTTTGTGGATGGTAGAACTTGTGAGCAATGAAATTGAATATTTGGCTAAACAAACTTCCAAGCTAAGTGTTGAAGGTGTGACATAAGAAGAAAGAAATTACTTAAAGAAAGGATTGTTAATCAGGAGGGAAGCTGAACTTAAAAATTTGGAAAATTCTTGGCCTATCCATATTGGAAAAAATAGAAAATGCTATTTGGAAGAGGACAATGGTGTAGCCAAATGACTGTTTGATAAGGACATTAATATGAATTGGCCAACTCAGTGGAAGCCAGGTGTTATTCATCAAAATAATGAAAGAATGACCCTGGACATTTTGGAGATCATGGCTGCCCTCTCATCACAGACCAAGTGTGCAAGGGCCTGAGAGTATTCTGGCGCAGTGCTCCTTAGCTGCCCCAGGTGTGGCTCCAGTGGCCCCAGGTACAGTGCAGATCATGGTGGCTGCCCCTTTGGAGGGTGCAGGTGCGAAACCTTGACAGTGTCCATGCACTACTGTCACTGCCAGTGTGCGGAGTGCATAGCTGTGGACGTGTGGCTACCTCGACCTAGATTTTAAAGGATGGTCCAGCCTGGAGCCTTTGGTGTATGATCCTGGCAAAGGGCTGCCACAAGAGTGGGACCACTTCAGGGTCCCCACTAGGGCAATGTCTAATGGAGTCATGGGCGTGGAGCCTCCCAGAGTCTTGGGGAAAACCATCACCCCAGTGTGTCTGGAATGTGGGGCACAGAGTTAAGGGAAATTATTCTCTCAATCTGTAAGATTTAATGTTGTTTACCATGTCAGATTTCAGACTTACTTGGGACCTGTTATCCCTTTCTTTGTTCTGATTTCTCTGTTCTGGAATAGAAATGTCTATCCTATGCCTGTCCCATCATCGTATTTTGGAAGCATATAACATGTTTGATTTGGTCCACAGCTGGAAAGCAATTTGCTTCAGGATGAATTGCACCTTGAATCTCACCCATATCTAATTTAGATAATGTTTATTTATTTAAATTTAATTTTTGTGAGTACATAGTAGTTATATATGTTTATGGGGTACATGAGATGTTTTGATACAGGCATGCAATGTACAATAATCACATCATGAAAGATGGGGTATGTTATTGGATACATCTTCATCTTTATCTCAATCAAATTCCAGCCAGTTTTTTTGTGCCCTGAGTCTGAGCTGACTTTACTTCCCACCAGGACATAGCGCATGCTCTTCTTGCAGTTGGGAACATTCTTCCCCTGTACATCATCATTCCCCCTTTACATAGTTAATCTCTGCTCATAATTCATATCTTGTCACAAATGTCACTTCCTGACAAAGTCTTCTCTAAAGCCCCGGGGTAAAGCAGTCTTCCTGTTTTACAGTCTTATTGATGATACCTGCTAATAGCAGTTTTTATACATAGTAACTGTCATAGTTTATGATGTATAAAATTATCATTAGTCTCCATGGCTAAGTACCACATCTGGCTTTTGTTTTGTTTTCATTTTCATTTATTTATAGCTTTGTCTATCATAATGGTTTTTTTTAACTTTTTAAATAAAAGTTATTAAGGAATAATATACAAAAAGTAAATATGCCTATTTTAAGTATACAGTTCAAGGAATTTCAACAAATAACACCCATGTAATCACCATCACAAAACACAAAACATTTCTATCACCAAAAGTATCACTCACACTCCTCCCCAACACCCTCAGCCAAATACAGACACTTACCTGCCTTTCATCACTATATATTAGTTTTGCCTGCTTTTGAATTTCTTATAAGTAAAATTACAACATAAATGTGTCTTATATATAGCTTTTTTATTCAGCATAATGTTTTATATTCATACAGGCTTTCATGTGTATTAATATCTTGTTTTTTTAAGTGTATGAGTCATACGCTATTTTATGGTTATAGTAATTTAGCCATTCACCCACTGATGTACATTTGAATTAAGTCTAGCTTTTAGCTATCATAGATAATATTTCTATAAATATTTGTCAACAAGTCTTTGTGAGCATATACCTTTTTATTTAGCTGGGCAAATATCTAGAAATCAAATTGTGAGGTGAGATGATAAATGCATGTCCCTGTGGAAGTGGAATGAGCCGCCCTCCCAGGGTGCGGATGTGTTTGCCAACCTAGAAGCTCTCCAAACCCCATACTTTGGGGATTTTTATGGCTTTATCATGTAGACATGATCAATTATTAACTCAGTCACCAGCACCTCTCCCCTCCCAGGAAGATGAGCAGTGGAGTTGAAAGTTTCAAGCATCTAATAATGACTTGATCTTTCTGGTGACCAGCTTCCATCCAGGAGCCCATAAAAAGTTGCCTCATTAGAATAAAAGATGCTCCTATTACCTTTATTGCTTAGGAAATTAGAACAGTTTAAGAGATCTGAGGGCAGAAATAGATCTCTATCTATCTATCTATCTATCTATCTATCTGCCTACCTACCTATTTATCTATCTATCTATAGATATGTAAAATTTCACAGTTCGCTCCCTAGTTTCTGAACATGGACCCCTTACAGTAAAACAATCATATCTGTCATAGCATTTACATTTGGTTTAACAGTTATAGAACATATATAGCAATAGTACTGATATGAATATGCCTAACATTTAAAGAAGCCATGTGGAATAGAAATAGATTAAAACAACCAACCAATTTGTTGTTCTATAAATTCATTTTGTTCTATAAATCCATTATATACATTTCTATATTCTTGCATTAATTTGATTATTCTTTCTTCCCCTTCATCTACTACTATTTGCACCTTATGATAAGCTTGTGCAGAACTATTTAGCACAGAAATACGCTTATGACTAGTTAAGTCTAGTTCTTCCTCAGGTATTACATTATAAGGATGCTTTAACTCAATCTCCCAATTGCAATATGATCGTGGTATAATTTAGTTTAATTACAGAACAAATCAGTAAAAATGACAGAGGTATTCACTTTGCATTCCCAACAAAATCTACCCTTACTCATATTATTAAGGGCAGGCATCACTACGACTTGCCATGACTTGGTTATTTCTGGGTTCCAAGTCAATGGGACAAAGCCAACCACCCAGTGTCTATTCCTGTCAAGTCTCATGTGTAGTCCCCCAGGGCTACCAGCATTCATATCATTTGACAGTTATGTTCAGGGCCTTCCCTCAAGAGAATCTGCCACATAGCCATCAGCAGTTTCTGTCTCTGCGCTGCAGGGAGACAGAATAGTTCTTGTTGGTACTTTGTGCCTCAGAAGGTGCAAGAGGAACATGCCTAGATTCAGTCCACTTCTGCATTGCTGTAGTATCCTGTGTCCACTACTTTCATGGACCTAGGTGGCCATGTTAAGCAATTACTTAGGAAATCTGCTTGTTGATTCTAATCACCTTCTGAACATGGAAAGGAGTTCTGACGGGTGTTGACATGTTCTACTTTAATGCGTCCTTCAGGTATCCATAGATCTGTGTCCCTTGTGGGTATCTTTTTAGTAAATTAGCCAGATTTGCATTATCCTTATGCCTGACCATATGGCCACGCTGTTGGACACTGCCTGTGAATTAGTAAAAACCCAAACAAAGGGGCTTTTTACCACTTTTCAATTCTTTTATCACTGCTAGAAAAACAGCATGTAATTCAGCCCACCGACCTAATTATTTTTTACTTTCTTTGATTACAGTGGCCTTCTAAACAGGATTTTTGTCTGATCACCTTAATATTGCTCTCCACAAACCAAGCAGCTGTTTGTTGATCAATTGAGAGTTGTTTATAGGGCACTGTGTAAATGATGATACAATCTAGTAGTTCCTCACACAGTTCAAGAATCAGTCCTAGGGGAAAAGAGGCTCTCTGCTCTTGAATATCTCCTCTCACATTCCTTAGGTAGCATAATCCTGTATAAAACATTTCAATTTTCTTAAGGACCTCTTCTGGGCACTATCATTCTTATTAGAGTGACATCACCCAAGACACCATGAGGATTTCAGATTTAAAGATTATTTTATGTCCTTTAGTCATAGTGGCAGTTTCAATTAACATCCAATAGAAAGCTAAGAATTACCCATCTAGTGGAACTTTTTTAGCCCAAAGACCCAGTAGTCAATGTTGGGAGGTACTCTCAGGCGTTTGCCTTAAGCCTCAGCCTACATTTCACATGGGGCTGTCACACAGTGAATTTGTCCCTACCAGCACTCCAGCTTCTATTCTACACTGTGTGGGCTTGGCAATCTTACAGGTTCCCATTTAGTAGATCTAATTAACATTGCCTCAAGGGAAGATTTACATATCTTCTGTTTTGCAATACTATGTAGGGGAAACACTCCCAAGTCCATCCTCATAATGCAATTAGGTAAAATAGATGGAACTGCTTCATGTAAAGCCAATTAAAACATACCAATTATTCTACAAGCTTTCACATTCATTTTATCAACTCTTACATTCTTAACTGTAGCCCTCATTAGTACTTCATTAGAAGGTTTTGATTTTACAACACTAGGTAGGGGAAATGTTTCAAGCCAGGCACAATATCCATTATTATAAAACATTTAGGCAAACAACATACACCTCTTTACATAAAGCCTATTTATGCATTCCAACTTTCATAATCCTATCACCCCCTTACATTTTTATATTCACTCAACTTAATTGTAGCCTGCACCAACAAATAAAATACTTAGGAATATACTTCACCAAGGAGGTGAAAGATCTCCACCAGGAAAACTATAAAACACTGCCCAAACAAATCATAGATGAAACAAACAAATGAAAACACATCCTGTGCTCATGGATGGCTAGAATCAATATTGTGAAAATGACCATACCGCCAAAAGCAATCTATAAATTTAACACAATTCTCATCAAAACCCCATCATCATGCTTCACAGAACTAGAAAAAACAATCCTAAAATTCATATGGAACCAAATAAGAGCCCGCATAGCCAAAGCAAGACTAAGCAAAAAGAAAAAATCTGGAGGCATCACATTACCCAACTTCAAACTATACTACAAGGCTATAGTTACCAAAATAGCATGGTACTGGCATAAAAATAGACATATAAACCAATGGAACAGAATAGAAAACACAGGAATAAAGCCAAATACTTACAGCCAAAAAAGTGTACAAAAATGTAGAGTGGAGGAAAGAACATCCTATTCAACAAATGATGCCGGGATAATTGACAACCCACACGTAAAAGAATGAAACTATATGTTCATCTCTTACCTTATACAAAAGTCAACTCAAGATGGATCAAAGACTTAAATTGAAGACCTGAAACCACAACAATTCTAGAAGATAACATCAGAAAAACTCTTCCAGACATTTTCTCAGGCCAAGAGTTCATGACCAAGAACCCAAAAGCAAATGCAACAAAATCAAAAATAAATAAATGGGACCTAGTTAAACTAAAAAGCTTCTTCACAGCAAAATAAATAATCAGCAGAGTAAATAAAAAACCCGCAGAGAGGGAGAAACTATTTGCAAACTATGCATCCAACAAAGGACTAATATCCAGAATCTACAAGGAACTCAAACAAATCAGCAAGAAAAAAAAAAAATCCCATCAAAAAGTGGACAAAAGACATAAATAGACAATTTTCAAAAGAATATATACAAATGGCCAACAAACATGAAAAAATATTTGACATCACTAATGATCAGGGAAAGGCAAATTAAAACCATAATGAGGTATCACTTTACTCCTACAGGAATGACCATAATTAAAAAATTTTAAAAAATAGATGTTGGCATGAATGTGGTGAAAAGGGGACACTTTTACACCACTGCTGGAAATGTAAACTAGTACAACCACTATGGGAAAAAATATGGAGACTCTTTAAATAACTAAAAGTAGAACTACCGTTCCATCCAGCAACCTCACTACTGGGTATCTACCCAAAGGAAAAGAAGTCATTATATTAAAAAGACACTTGCACATACATGTTTATAGCAGCACAACTCACAATTGCAAAAACATGAAACCAATCTAAATGCCCATCCATCAATGAATGGATAAAGAGAATGTGGTATATATACATCATGGAATACTACTTAGCCATAAATAAGAATGAAATAATGATATTTGCAGCAATCTAAATGGAGTTGGAGACCATTATTCTAAGTGGAGTAACTCAGAATTGGAAAACCAAACATTGTATATTCTCACTTATAAGTGGGAGCTAAGCTATGAGGATGCAAAGACATAAGGATAATATAATGAACTCTAGGTACTCTAGCAGGAAGGGTGAGAGTGGGGTAAGTGATAAAACACTACACATTTGGGGACAGCCTATACTGCTCAGGTGATGGGTGCATCAAAATCTCAGAAATAACCACTAAAGAACTTATCCATGTAACCCAAAACCACCTGTTCCCAACAATTATTGAGATAAAATAAAAATAAAAATTGTAGCCTGCATCAGTGCTTCACCACTGGTACTGTAGTGCATGGGATTCCTAGTGTTAAGTTGTCCTATGAACATCTTCATCCTATGATCATTTTACTCACTCTTACGCAATGGCTTTGGGTCCCCAGCATGGGATTAAGCCAAGAGACCCTGACTCTTTTGCTATTCTTATCATGGTTAATCTGCCTAACCACTGCCCAAGCAATGGCTGATCAGGTTTCTTACTGTAATCTGTGCTCTCTGACTTTTAAACATTTCTTGAAACTAGGCTAAATAGAGCGAACTTATTTGGAACCCTTTCATGTTGAGGGATCACTAGGAGATCCCTTTGGCCTGCCCATCCTTTGGTGGTTCATATTAAAACCTTTGTTTTAACACCATCAATGACCATTTTATTCATCATGTACAGCCATCTGTGGTTGTTTTTTCACAGTGAGCTACAGATCCTGTATTATACCAGACTTGCTTTTCTATTCTGCAGCATACAAAGCCAAAGATATTGCCCCCAAATTAGTCACTCTCACAACCCAGTTTTAGTAAAGACTCTTCAGGGAGCTGAGGATACCAGTCTATAAAATGAGGCAACTCCTTCACACTATACCCCCTAGCTTCAGTAGTTTCTTGGTTTTTGTCCTCTCCCAATATTCACTAGCTTCTTGGTGACCAGAGCTTCAAAGATACACTTTGTTTTCCTGGCATGATTTTTACCTTTGAGCGTGGCTTTGAGGCTTGTGACTAAATCTCCAACCTGATCAAAATGAGCTTAATCTAGCATCAAGGTCTAACCTAGCACGTTTTTTCCCTTTTGCTTATTACAGATATCTATAACCAAGGGATCATATATTTAGCAGACTTCTCATTTTGTATTTTCTTTTGTATCCAATGAACCAGCTCCTTAGGAGCTTGGTATACCACAATTTCTAAATTCCACTGGTAACATTTACCTTTGGTATCTAATGGCAGTGCAGCTGTAGTTTCATACCATGGGTGACTAAGTAGCAATCCAGGGATCGAAGCTTTCTCAACTCCCACCTTTTCATCCTTTCTCTTCCCAAAGCACTTCTTTCCATAAGCCAGGGCAATTAACAAATTCTACTTCTCTGACACCAAATGAAAAAGAAAAACTTTTTTTTTTTTTTCTTTTTCTACTGCACTCAACACTACTGACACCAAATATGTGGAGATTTTTTTTCTCACACCACCAAATTTTTCAACTCTGTGAACACCAAGTGGGTATGTTACAATTCATTTATGACGCTAATTACCTGGAATTAGCACAGACCCCACAGGTTAAGGGCTCAGTCCCCCAAGACTGTCCTCTAACTTCAGATGCCAATTGCAAGTAGTGGGTCCCCAAATTATTCACACTTCTGTCCAACTTGACTACAAATCAGGTGTTCTCAGGGCTGTCTCTTCAGGTTGGATATATCACTATGATAGCTCACAGAATTCAGGGAAACATATTTATCAGTTTATCATAAAAGATATGATAAAGGATACAGATGAACAGCCAGATGAAGAGGTACCCAGAGCAAGGTCTGGAAGGGTCCCACGCACAGGAGCTTCTGTCACTGTGGAGATGGGAGGAGCCCCCTCCCAGCACTTGGATGTGTTCACCAACCTAGAAGCTCTCCAAACCCTTTTTATGGAGGTTTCATCAAAAAGGCATGATGGATTATTAACTCAATCACCAGATCCTCTCCCCATCTCAGAGAATGGAGGAAGAAGCTGAAAGTTACCAATTTCTAATCATGGCTTGGTCATTCTAGTGACCAGCCCCTATCCTGAAGTGCACCAAGAGTCATCTCATTGGAACAAAACATGCTATTATAATCCAGAAAATTTCAACAGATTTAAGAGCTCTATGTCAGAAACCAGTAACAAAAACCAATATTTCATACTATTTTGCAGTGTGGATATTCCACATTTTGTTTATCTATTCATCTATTGATGAACATTTTTGTTTGCACTTTTTGGCTATTGTGATAAAGCTGCTTTGAACATTTGTCTACAACTTACTATGTGAACATATATTTTTATTTTTATTTCTCTGTGGTATGTATCTACAAGTTGAATATGATAATTCTGTGTTTAACATTTTCAGGATTGGGAATACTGCTTTTAAAGGGAGTACAACATTTGCATTCCCACTAGCAGTGCATGAGGGTTTCAATTTCTCCACATAGTATACAAAACTTGTTATTGTCTATTTAAAAAGAAAATTCTAGCCATCCTAGTGAGTGTGAGTGGTATTTCATTGTGAGTTTGGCTTGCATTTTCCTAATGCCTATGGATATTGAATATTTTTTAATGTGTTTATTGACCATTAGTATACCTTAAATTGAAAAAATATTTATTCAGACCCTTCGCCCATTTATAACATTGTTTGTTGTTGTTGTTGTTGTTGTTTGTTGTTTGATTTTTTTGAGAGGGAGTCTCTCTCTGTCACCAGGCTGGAGTGCAGTGGAGCAATTTTCACCCACTGCAACCTCCTCCTCCTGGGTTCAAGCAATTCTCAAGCCTCAGCCTCCCAAGTAGCTGGGACTACAGGTGCATGCCACCACACCCAGCTAATTTTTTTTGTGTATTTTTTTTTTTAGTAGAGATGGGGTTTCACCATGTTGGCCAGGGTGGTCTCGATTTCCTGACCTCGTTATCTGCCCTCCTTGGCCTCCCAAAGTGTTGGGATTACAGACGTGAGCCACTGCACCTGGCCTGTTTTCTTTTTCTTTTACTTGTTGATTAGTAAGAGCTCTTTATTTTTTTTCTGGATATAAGTCCCATATCATATATATGTTTTGCAAATATTTTCTCCCATTTCTGGATCATTTTAAACTTTCTTGATGTTATTGTTAGCAACACAAAATATTTTAATTTTAAAGAAGTATAAAAATCTGTTTTTTTCTTTTGTCACTTGTGCTTTTGTTTTTGTATCTAGGAAGCCTTTGCATAAACAAGGCTAAGAAGATGTACTACTCTACTTCTAAGAGTTTTATAATTTTAGGTCATACATTTGGATACATTAACCGTTTTGAGTTACCCTTTGCGAAAGATGTTTACGGTGGTGCCAACTTCATTATTTTGCATTTGGATATCCAATTGTCCAATAGCATCTGTTGAAAACCTTATTCATTCTTCCATTGAATTGTCTTGGCATTCTTGTTGAAAAGAAATTAGCCATAAATATGAGTTTATTTCTACACTCATATACTATTCCATTAATCTACATGCAGATTCTTATGCCAGTAACACACCGTCTTTGTTATTTTGGCTTTGTAGTAAGTTTTGAAATCAGGAAGTATCCTCCAATTTAGTACTCGAAAAACTTTTATTATTATTATTATTCTGGTTCAGTTGCATTGTCAATTTAGGGGGAAAAAAAAGGCAACTAGGAGTTTGAAAGAGGTGGCACTAGCATTGTAAACCAATTTAGGAAATAATGCATTTTAACAATGTTAAGACTTCTAATTCATAACCACTAGATGTGTTTCCATTTTTTTATGTCTTCTTTAGTTTCTTTCAACAATGTCTTATAATTTGCAGAATGCTTATTTTGCACTTATTTTGCTAACTTAATTCATAAGTATTTTGTTCTTTTCGATGCTATTGTAAATTGTTTTCTTAATTTCATTTTTGAATTTTCATTTCTTGTGTATAGAAATAAATTTGATTTTTGTATATTAATGCCATATTATTTTATCTTTCTGAACTCATTTATTAGTATTAATAATTAGGATTATGATTAATTAGGATTTTTAACATACAAGAATATATGATCTGCAAATAGAGATAGCTTTACTTCTTTTTTTTTCTCTCTTTCATTTCATTTTCTTGTTTAATGGCACTCACTAGAATATCCACAACAATATTGGAAATAAATATCAAGTGCAAATCTCATCTTCTTTCTGATCTTAGGGGAAAAATGTCAGTTATTCACCAGTAGGTATGGTATTAGTTGTAGGTTTTTCTAGATGCACTTTATCAGTTTGAGGAAGTTCCCTTCTAGTCCTACTTTATTGAGAGATTTTTATTATGAAGCAGTGTTGTATTTGTGAAATGCCTTTTTATGCGTCTGTTAAGATGATCATGAGATTTTTGTACTTTATTTTTATGGTTAATATTAATCAATCATTGACTGATGTTCATATGTGGAACCATCCTTGTATTCCTAGAATAAATCCCACTTAGTCATTGAGTATAACTCTTGTAATGCTGCCCAATTTGGTTTGCTAGTCTTTTGTTGAGGAATACTGTGTCTATATTCATAAGGGATATTCGTCCATTGTTTTCGTGTCTTTGTCTGGTTTTGGTTAATGAATAATACTGGATTCATAAAATGAATTGCAATGTTTGCCCTTCTCTATTTTTGGAAGGGTTTGTTAATAATTATTAATTTTAAAAAATAGTATACACCAGTAAAGCCATATAGGCATAGGATTTTACTAGTGAAAAGTTTTAAAATTACTAATTCAATCTCTCTTTTTTTCCGTTATTAGTCTATTCAGATTTTCTATTTCTTCTTAAGTCAGTTTGACAGTTTGTTTCTTTCTATGGATTTTGTCCATTTCATCTAACTTGCTGGCTTAGTATTTTTTATATTTTATATTTTTTGAGGGCAATAGTCAGTAGTCATGTCCTTTTTTAAATTCCTGATTTTAGTAATTTGAGTCTTCTCTCATCTTTTCTGAATGAATTTACCTCAACCTTTGTCATTTCATTGATATTTACAAGGAAACAACCTTTAGTTTTGTTGATTTTTTTCTATTGTTGTTCTATTCTTTATTTGATTTATTTCTTAGCTGTTCTTTATTAGTCTGTTTTTCTGCTTGCTTTAGGTTTTGTTTGTTCCTCATTTTTTAGTTTCTGAATGTGGAAGGTGAGGTTATTGATTTGAGATGGTTCTTTTTTCTTTAATATAGGCATTTATTGCTATAAATTTCCCTATAAATATGGCTTTAGCAATATCCCAGAGTTTTGATGTTTTTTCATTCATCGCAAAATATTTTCTAATTTTCCTTGTTATTTTTTCTTTGATGCATTGGTTATTTAGGGGTGTGCTGTTTAAGTTCCTCATATTTATAGTTTAAAAATTTTCTCTTACTATTTCTAATTTCATTATACTGTGATCAGACACATACTTTGTGTTATTTCAATTCTTTTAAATTCATTGAGGTGCTTTATTTATTACATAGCATATGGTCTTGTCTGGAGAATGTTTCATGTGCACTTGAGAAGAATGAGCATCCTGCTCTTGTTGGGTGGAATGTTCTATAGATGTTTTTAAGTCTAGTTGCTATGCAGCGTTGTGCAAGTCTTACCTATTTTTTTGGTATTCTACCTAGTTGTTATAGTAATAATTATAAATTTGATAGTGAGATACACAAACTGTTCCTTTTGAATTTTCTGTTTCTCTCTTTGTGCCATCGTCAAATATATTTCTATATATAAGCCCAAAATGCAATTATGCACATATTGTTGTATGCAATTATTTTAAAATGTTAAGAGATAAAAGGAGAAGAAATATGTAATCAATCTCTTTCATATTTACCTTATAATTAACGTTATTGGTAGTCTTTGTCTTTTTGTGTGTGTGGGTTCTAATTTTTGTCTTGTTTCAGTTAGTCTCAGCTTAAAGAACTTCCTAGAATATTTCCAGTCAGGTAGGTCGGCTTTCATAAAATTCTTTTATATTTTGTTACCTGGGAATGTCTTTAATTTGCTGTCATTTTTGAAAAGTAGTTTTGTTAGCCATGTTTTTGTTTGACTTTTTAAAATTTCTTCACTTTTAATATACCATCACACTGCCCCTGGCTTCACTTGTTTTGTTAATGAGAAGTCAGCTGTTAATCTTATTATGATTCCCTTGTACATGGTAAATAATTTTTCTCTTGATTCCTTTGTGCTTTTCTTTAACATTTTGACTACGTTAGCTCTTGATGTAGATGTCTTTCCATTGGTCCTTCTTGGCTTTATTGCACTCTTTGAATGTGTAGATTGTTTTCCATCAAATTTGGGAAACTTTTATCAATTATTTCTTTGAATACTTTCTGCTACTTTCTCTTCTTCTCCCTTGTAGACACTCTCATTATGCATACGTTGGTGCCCTTAATAGTGTCTGGCATTTCTCAGAGTCTGTTCATTTTTTCTTTTTTTCCTCTTTGTTCCTCATATTGCATAATCTCTACTGAGCTACCCTTAAGTTTACTATTTTTTTCTTCTGACAACTCAAATCTTCTGTTGAGTCCATGTGGTGAACTGTTCATCTCAGTTATTGTACTTTTCAGCTCCAGGTGTTCAACTCCAGAATGTCCATTAGGCTTGTTTCAGTAATTGGTATCTTTATATTGGAGTTTTCTAGTCAATAAAGCATTGTCATAATGCCTTACCTTAATTTTTTTTTTAATATATTTATTTATTTATTTATTTATTTTAATTTATTTATTATTATTATACTTTAAGTTGTAGGGTACATGTACATAACGTGCAGGTTTGTTACATATGTATACTTGTGCCTTGTTGGTGTGCTGCACCCATCAACTCGTCATTTACATCAGGTATAACTCCCAATGCAATCCCTCCCCACTCCCCCCTCCCCCCTCCCCATGATAGGCCCCGGTGTGTGATGTTCCCCTTCCTGAGTCCAAGTGATCTCATTGTTCAGTTCCCACCTATGAGTGAGAACATGTGGTGTTTGGTTTTCTGTTCTTGTGATAGTTTGCTAAGAATGATGGTTTCCAGTTGCATCCATGTCCCTACAAAGGACACAAACTCATCCTTTTTTATCGCTGCATAGTATTCCATGGTGTATATGTGCCACATTTTCTTAATCCAATCTGTCACTGATGGACATTTGGGTTGATTCCAAGTCTTTGCTATTGTGAATAGTGCCGCAATAAACATACGTGTGCATGTGTCTTTATAGCAGCATAATTTATAATCCTTTGGGTATATACCCAGTAATGGGATGGCTGGGTCATATGGTACATGTAGTTCTAGATCCTTGAGGAATCGCCATACTGTTTTCCATAATGGTTGAACTAGTTTACAATCCCACCAACAGTGTAAAAGTGTTCCTATTTCTCCACATCCTCTCCAGCACCTGTTGTTTCCTGACTTTTTAATGATCGCCATTCTAACTGGTGTGAGATGGTATCTCATTGTGGTTTTGATTTGCATTTCTCTGATGGCCAGTGATGATGAGCATTTTTTCATGTGTCTGTTGGCTGTATGAATGTCTTCTTTTGAGAAATGTCTGTTCATATCCTTTGCCCACTTTTTGATGGGGTTGTTTGTTTTTTTCTTGTAAATTTGTTTGAGTTCTTTGTAGGTTCTGGATATTAGCCCTTTGTCAGATGAGTAGATTGCAACAATTTTCTCCCATTCTGTAGGTTGCCTGTTCACTCTGATGGTAGTTTCTTTTGCTGTGCAGAAGCTCTTTAGTTTAATGAGATCCCATTTGTCAATTTTGGCTTTTGCTGCTGTTGCTTTTGGTGTTTTAGACATGAAGTCTTTGCCCATGCTTATGTCCTGAATGGTACTACCTAGGTTTTCCTCTAGGGTTTTTATGGTATTAGGTCTAACATTTAAGTCTCTAATCCATCTTGAATTAATTTTCATATAAGGAGTAAGGAAAGGATCCAGTTTCAGCTTTCTACTTATGGCTAGCCAATTTTCCCAGCACCATTTATTAAATAGGGAATCCTTTCCCCATTTCTTGTTTCTCTCAGGTTTGTCAAAGATCAGATGGCTGTAGATGTGTGGTATTATTTCTGAGGACTCTGTTCTGTTCCATTGGTCTATATCTCTGTTTTGGTACCAGTACCATGCTGTTTTGGTTACTGTAGCCTTGTAGTATAGTTTGAAGTCAGGTAGCGTGATGCCTCCAGCTTTTTTCTTTTGACTTAGGATTGTCTTGGAGATGTGGGCTCTTTTTTGGTTCCATATGAACTTTAAAGTAGTTTTTTCCAATTTTGTGAAGAAAGTCATTGGTAGCTTGATGGGGATGGCATTGAATCTATAAATTACCTTGGGCAGTATGGCCATTTTCACGATATTGATTCTTCCTATCCATGAGCATGGTATGTTCTTCCATTTGTTTGTGTCCTCTTTGATTTCACTGAGCAGTGGTTTGTAGTTCTCCTTGAAGAGGTCCTTTACATCCCTTGTAAGTTGGATTCCTAGGTATTTGATTCTCTTTGAAGCAATTGTGAATGGAAGTTCATTCCTGATTTGGCTCTCTGTTTGTCTGTTACTGGTGTATAAGAATGCTTGTGATTTTTGCACATTAATTTTGTATCCTGAGACTTTGCTGAAGTTGCTTATCAGCTTAAGGAGATTTTGGGCTGAGACAATGGGGTTTTCTAAATATACAATCATGTCATCTGCAAACAGGGACAATTTGACTTCTTCTTTTCCTAACTGAATACCCTTGATTTCTTTCTCTTGCCTGATTGCCCTAGCCAGAACTTCCAACACTATGTTGAATAGGAGTGGTGAGAGAGGGCATCCCTGTCTTGTGCCAGTTTTCAAAGGGAATTTTTCCAGTTTTTGGCCATTCAGTATGATATTGGCTGTGGGTTTGTCATAAATAGCTCTTATTATTTTGAGGTACGTTCCATCAATACCGAATTTATTGAGCGTTTTTAGCATGAAGGGCTGTTGAATTTTGTCAAAAGCCTTTTCTGCATCTATTGAGATAATCATGTGGTTCTTGTCTTTGGTTCTGTTTATATGCTGGATTATGTTTATTGATTTGCGAATGTTGAACCAGCCTTGCATCCCAGGGATGAAGCCCACTTGATCATGGTGGATAAGCTTTTTGATGTGTTGCTGAATCCGGTTTGCCAGTACTTTATTGAGGATTTTTGCATTGATGTTCATCAGGGATATTGGTCTAAAATTCTCTTTTTTTGTTGTGTCTCTGCCAGGCTTTGGTATCAGGATGATGTTGGCCTCATAAAATGAGTTAGGGAGGATTCCCTCTTTTTCTATTGATTGGAATAGTTTCAGAAGGAATGGTACCAACTCCTCCTTGTACCTCTGGTAGAATTCAGCTGTGAATCCATCTGGTCCTGGACTTTTTTTGGTTGGTAGGCTATTAATTATTGCCTCAATTTCAGAGCCTGCTATTGGTCTATTCAGGGATTCAACTTCTTCCTGGTTTAGTCTTGGAAGAGTGTAAGTGTCCAGGAAATTATCCATTTCTTCTAGATTTTCCAGTTGATTTGCGTAGAGGTGTTTATAGTATTCTCTGATGGTACTTTGTATTTCTGTGGGGTCAGTGGTGATATCCCCTTTATCATTTTTAATTGCGTCGATTTGATTCTTCTCTCTTTTTTTCTTTATTAGTCTTGCTAGTGGTCTGTCAATTTTGTTGATCTTTTCAAAAAACCAACTCCTGGATTCATTGATTTTTTGGAGGGTTTTTTGTGTTTCTATCTCCTTCAGTTCTGCTCTGATTTTAGTTATTTCTTGCCTTCTGCTAGCTTTCGAATGTGTTTGCTCTTGCTTCTCTAGTTCTTTTAATTGCGATGTTAGAGTGTCAATTTTAGATCTTTCCAGCTTTCTCTTGTGGGCATTTAGTGCTATAAATTTCCCTCTACACACTGCTTTAAATGTGTCCCAGAGATTCTGGTATGTTGTATCTTTGTTCTCATTGGTTTCAAAGAACATCTTTATTTCTGCCTTCATTTCGTTATGTACCCAGTAGTCATTTAGGAGCAGGTTGTTCAGTTTCCATGTAGTTGAGCGGTTTTGATTGAGTTTCTTAGTCCTGAGTTCTAGTTTGATTGCACTGTGGTCTGAGAGACAGTTTGTTATAATTTCTGTTCTTGTACATTTGCTGAGGAGTGATTTACTTCCAATTACGTGGTCGATTTTGGAGTAAGTACGATGTGGTGCTGAGAAGAATGTATATTCTGTTGATTTGGGGTGGAGAGTTCTATAGATGTCTATTAGGTCTGCTTGCTGCAGAGATGAGTTCAATTCCTGGATATCCTTGTTAACTTTCTGTCTCGTTGATCTGTCTAATGTTGACAGTGGAGTGTTGAAGTCTCCCATTATTATTGTATGGGAGTCTAAGTCTCTTTGTAAGTCTCTAAGGACTTGCTTTATGAATCTGGGTGCTCCTGTATTGGGTGCATATATATTTAGGATAGTTAGCTCTTCCTGTTGAATTGATCCCTTTACCATTATGTAATGGCCTTCTTTGTCTCTTTTGAACTTTGATGGTTTAAAGTCTGTTTTATCAGAGACTAGTATTGCAACCTCCGCTTTTTTTTGTTCTCCATTTGCTTGGTAAATCTTCCTCCATCCCTTTATTTTGAGCCTATGTATGTCTCTGCGTGTGAGATGGGTCTCCTGAATACAGCAGACTGATGGGTCTTGACTCTTTATCCAGTTTGCCAGTCTGTGTCTTTTAATTGGAGCATTTAGTCCATTTACATTTAAGGTTAAGATTGTTATGTGTGAACTTGATCCTGCCATTATGATATTAACTGGTTATTTTGCTCGTTAGTTGATGCAGTTTCTTCCTAGCCTCGATGGTCTTTACATTTTGGCATGTTTTTGCAATGGCTGGTACCGGTTGTTCCTTTCCATGTTTAGTGCTTCCTTCAGGGTCTCTTGTAAGGCAGGCCTAGTGGTGACAAAATCTCTAAGCATTTGCTTATCTGTAAAGGATTTTATTTCTCCTTCACTTATGAAACTTAGTTTGGCTGGATATGAAATTCTGGGTTTAAAATTCTTTTCTTTAAGAATGTTGAATATTGGCCCCCACTCTCTTCTGGCTTGTAGAGTTTCTGCCGAGAGATCTGCTGTTAGTCTGATGGGCTTCCCTTTGTGGGTAACCCGACCTTTCTCTCTGGCTGCCCTTAAGATTTTTTCCTTCATTTCAACTTTGGTGAATCTGGCAATTATGTGTCTTGGAGTTGCTCTTCTCGAGGAGTATCTTTGTGGCGTTCTCTGTATTTCCTGGATTTGAATGTTGGCCTGCCCTACTAGGTTGGGGAAGTTCTCCTGGATGATATCCTGAAGAGTGTTTTCCAACTTGGTTCCATCTTCCCCCTCACTTTCAGGCACCCCAATCAGACGTAGATTTGGTGTTTTTACATAATCTTATACTTCTTGCAGGCTTTGTTCATTTCTTTTTCTTCTTTTTTCTTTTGGTTTCTCTTCTCGCTTCATTTCATTCATTTGATCCTCAATCGCTGATACTCTTTCTTCCAGTTGATCGAGTCGGTTTCTGAAGCTTGTGCATTTGTCACGTATTTCTCGTGTCATGGTTTTCATCTCTTTCATTTCGTTTATGACCTTCTCTGCATTAATTACTCTAGCCATCAATTCTTCCACTTTTTTTTCAAGATTTTTAGTTTCTTTGCGCTGGGTACGTAATTCCTCCTTTAGCTCTGAGAAATTTGATGGACTGAAGACTTCTTCTCTCATCTCGTCAAAGTCATTCTCCGTCCAGCTTTTATCAGTTGCTGGCGATGAGCTGCGCTCCTTTGCCGGGGGAGATGCGCTCTTATTTTTTGAATTTCCAGCTTTTCTGCCCTGCTTTTTCCCCATCTTTGTGGTTTTATCTGCCTCTGGTCTTTGATGATGGTGATGTACTGATGGGGTTTTGGTGTAGGTGTCCTTCCTGTTTGATAGTTTTCCTTCTAACAGTCAGGACCCTCAGCTGTAGGTCTGTTGGAGATTGCTTGAGGTCCACTCCAGACCCTGTTTGCCTGGGTATCAGCAGCAGAGGCTGCAGAAGATAGAATATTTCTGAACAGCGAGTGTACCTGTCTGATTCTTGCTTTGGAAGCTTCCTCTCAGGGGTGTACTCCACCCTGTGAGGTGTGGGATGTCAGACTGCCCCTAGTGGGGGATGTCTCCCAGTTAGGCTGCTCAGGGGTCAGGGACCCACTTGAGCAGGGAGTCTGTCCCTTCTCAGATCTCAGCCTCCTTGTTGGGAGATCCACTGCTCTCTTCAAAGCTGTCAGACAGAGTCGTTTGCGTCTGCAGAGTTTTCTGCTGTGTTTGTTATACTTTACTGTGCCCTGTCCCCAGAGGTGGAGTCTACAGAGACAGGTAGGTTTCCTTGAGCTGCTGTGAGCTCCACCCAGTTCGAGCTTCCCAGCAGCTTTGTTTACCTACTTAAGCCTCAGCAATGGCGGGTGCCCCTCCCCCAGCCTCGTTGCTGCCTTGCCGGTAGATCACAGACTGCTGTGCTAGCAATGAGGGAGGCTCCGTGGGTGTGGGACCCTCCCGGCCAGGAGTGGGATGTGATCTCCTGGTGTGCCTGTTTGCTTAAGGCGCAGTATTGGGGTGGGAGTTACCCGATTTTCCAGGTGTTGTGTGTCTCAGTTCCCCTGGCTAGGAAAAGGGATTCCCTTCCCCCTTGCGCTTCCCAGGTGAGGCAATGCCTCGCCCTGCTTCAGCTCTCACTGGTCGGGCTGCAGCAGCTGACCAGCACCGATCGTCCGGCACTCCCCAGTGAGATGAACCCAGTACCTCAGTTGAAAATGCAGAAATCACCGGTCTTCTGTGTCGCTCGCGCTGGGAGTTGGAGACTGGAGCTGTTCCTATTCGGCCATCTTGCTCCGCCCCTGCCTTACCTTAATTTTTAAAGCACGACCTCATTTAGTTTTTGGAACATATTTATAAATAGCAGACTTGGAACCTTTGACTGCAAAGTTCATCATCTGAGTTCCTTAAAGGCGTGTTCTTTTTTTTTTTTTTTTTTTTTTTTTTTTTTTTTTTTTTTGAGACGGAGTCTCGCTGTGTCTCCCAGGCTGGAATGCAGTGGCGCGATCTCGGCTCACTGCAAGCTCCGCCTCCCGGGTCACGCCATTCTCCCGCCTCAGCCTCCGAGTAGCTGGGACTACAGGCGCCTGCCACCACGCCCGGCTAATTTTTTGTATTTTTAGTAGAGACGGGGTTTCACTGTGTTAGCCAGGATGGTCTTGATCTCCTGACCTCGTGATCCGCCCGTCTCGGCCTCCCAAAGTGCTGGGATTACAGGCTTGAGCCACCGCGCCCGGCCAAAGGCGTGTTCTATTACCTGCTTTTATTTTTCTCCAGTGTATGTAGGTCATACTAACCTGTTTCTTTTGACAGCTCATTTGTTGTTGTGGTTGTTGAAAACTGGACATTTAGATAATATGTTTTAGCAACCCTGGATCTGATTCTCCATCTTTCGTTGCTGCTTCCCCCACCAACATGAGGCTTGCTGTTATTTTGTTGTTGTTGTAGTTTTTGCTTTCACTTGTTTCTTGTTTATTTGTTTAGTAACCTAGATAGATAATGTCAATGAAGTCTATTTCTCCCTCAGTGTATAACTTCTGTTTTCACTCATCTGAACATAGGTCTAGGGTATGAACAGAGTCTTGGTTTTAACTGGTCTCTGTTTTACTGTTTCCCTGAATTACCTGTTAATCTTCTGGCTGGTCCACCTCTATTTATATTACACTCAGGTATTAGCCTCCACTGATTGCTGGCTGATTGCTTTATTATTTTCAAACCAATTCCCTGGGTCATTCATGGCTTCACAGTCTGATCCAAATAAAATCAGGTCTCTTTGCAGGGGTAGTCTTTGACATCAGTTTTTGTGGCTTGATCCAAACACACAAGAGCACTTTTTAGATGACCGTTGCACTGGTTCTGTTTCATACATTACTAGCTAGACTACCATTTCAATTGTGTCTATCATGGAGCTGCAGAAGTCTTCTTAATTGCCTACCATGAACATCTGTTTTGCTGAAATGTAGGCTTGAATTCCTCATGCTCTGTTTCAAATAAAATCAGTCTCCTTAGAAATATCCATGGAGGTGTCTGCTCTTAAGCCCTAACTTTTTCCCTGGGCAAAATCTCTGTGCCAATGTTCAAAGCCAGAGTCAGGGACAGTGATCAACTTCTCTGGAAGTTATTCTTTCACTCTACAAGTAGGGAAATATGTGGGGCTAGTAGCCTTTGGTCTTTTCATATAGCCTCTCCCTGAATAAAATCTTTGTTCTATGAGCAATCTTTGGCAGAAGTAACTGAAGTCCAGTATTCTTAGAGTGTTGCCAATAGGATAGAGTTTCCATCCTATGAGTGAGGGTTGGGGGGAGGAAGGGAGCCGCATATCTCTCGTCTATTCTTTCCTGAAATAGAAAGCTTCAGCTATATGGGTCTGGGAGGATGAGAAATGTCAGTATCCTACTTTTCCTGGGGATAAATCATCATGCTAGACTGGAAAGAAAGGAGGGAGCTTGATCTTCTTACTAACACCTGCCTAGAGTAGAGTTTCCATTACACTGAGCTCCAAGGGGAATGGCTCAGAGATTCCCACACCACTATTCTGCAAGTGACGCTCCATGGTTCATTTTTATTGTGTTTGTTTAAATAATAATGTAATAAACAGTAAAAAAATCATGTGGTTTTTCATGTAGTTATCATTTCTATTATGGTTTAATCCTTTATGTATGTCCATATTTCCATCTAGTGTCATTTTTCTGCAGCCTGGAGGAGTTACTATAACATTTCTTATAGTGCAGGTTTGTTTGTTATACATTTTTAACCTTTCACATTTCTGAAAAGTATTTATTTCCCTTCATGTTTGAATAATATTTTTGCCACGTATAGGTTACTTAGTTGGCAGTTTTTCCATTTAGGACCTTTACGATGTTGTTTCTATGTCTTCTCACTTGAATATTTTCTGAAACTAAATCTGATTTTGGTATTATCTTTGTTCGTCTGCACATACTGTGTGTTTTTCTCTTGTGGTGCTTTTAAGATTTTCTCATCATTCACTGGTTTAAACAATTTGATTATAATGTAGCTTTATGCCTTGGTTTTTTTCATGACTCTTCTCCTTGAGAGGCATTAAGCTGCTTGGATCTGTAGGTTTATAGTTTTTATCCATTCCTCAAAATTTTGGTCATTATTTTTTCAAATCTTTTTATTCCTCTTTGAGTGAATCCAATCAGATGTATTTTCTGTCCCTTGAAGTTTTGAATCCATGAGTTTGTAATCACATATTATTTTATTCGTTTATATACTCTTTATCTTTGGAAGTTTTGGGGGATAGTTTCTATTAGTATGTCTTCAACTTACTAATCTTTTATTTTGCTATGTATTATCTGCCATATACTTTTGCTCTCAGACATGGTTCTTTTTTTCTCTATAAGTTTGATTCAGGTGTTTTTAGATCATCCTTTTCTTTATTTACATTTTCCAATTAAATTATTATATAGATAATTGCAGTTTCACATGTAGTTTTATGAAATTTTACAGAAAAATTCCATGTATTCTTTATGTCCTTTCCACAGTAATAGCTTGGAAATCTATAGTATAATATCACAACCAGAATATTTTCATTTATATAATCCATCAGCCATATGCAGATATCCTGTTTCACTTATACGCGTGTGTGTGTGTATTTCTATACAATTTTATCACATATGTTGGTTAATGTTTCCACGACCAAAGTCAAGAGAAAGATCAGTTTCATAACCACAATGATTCCATGTTTTCATTTTATAATCACACTCACCTCTCCCTAACCCCCATTCTTAAGCATCAACTAATCTGTTCTCTGTGTTGATAATTTTGTGATTTCAAGAGTGTTATATGAATGGAATCATTCAGTTTATAAACTTTTGAGATTGACTTAATTTTCACTCAATATAATTTTGTGGAGATCTATTCAAGTTGTTGCGTGTATCAGCACGGCATGTTGATTGAAAGCATAGTTTGTGAGTGCAAATCACTCGAGTTTGCATATGAGCTCTGCGTCTTACTAGATTTGTTGCTTTAAGCAAGTCTCTTAACTTGCTTAAATCCTGTTGTCTTTCCTGTAAAAAGGAGATAATAGTATATATATATATACACACACACACACACACACACATTGCCTTTACCCATTTAAAAGGAGGTAATTATGTGTGTGTGTGTATAGGTATGTATGTATATATATGTGTGTGTGTATATATATATATGTATATATATTACTTTGGCATAAGTAACTGAAGTCCAGTATTCTTAGTGTGCTGCCAATAGGATAGAGTTTCCATCCTATGAGTGAGGGTTGGGGGGAGGAAGGGAGCCCTATATCTCTCGCCTATTCTTTCCTGAAATAGAGCTTCAGCTATATGGATCTGGGAGGATGAGAAATGTCAGTATCCTACTTTTTCCTGGGGATAAATCATCATGCTAGACTGGAAAGAAGGGAGGGAGCTTGATCTTCTTACTAACACCTGCCTATAGTAGTTTCCATTACATTGAGCTCCAAGGGGAATGGCTCAGAGATTCCCACACCACTATTCTGCAAGTGATGCTCCATGGTTCATTTTTATTGTGTTTGTTTAAATAGTCAATAATGTAATAAACAGTAAAAAAATCATGTGGTTTTTCATGTAGTTATCATTTCTATTATGGTTTAATCCTTTATGTATGTCCATATTTCCATCTAGTGTCATTTTTCTGCAGCCTGGAGGAGTTACTATAACATATACATATATACATACATACATACACACACACATATATATACACGTATATATATATACACACACACACACACACACACACATATCTCACATCGTCTTTACCCATTTATTCATCGATGGGCATATTTTGTTTCTATATCTTGGCTATTGTGAATAATGCTACAATGAACATGGGAGTACAGATAGCTCTTTGATATATTAACTCAATTTTCTTAAGATATATCCAAGAAGTGGGATTGCGATTTTTAAACTTGAAGCCCACATACAAAAAAGTGAATCTAGATACAGACTTTATACCCTTCACAAAAAATTAACTCAAAATAGATCATTGTCCTAAATGTAAAACATAATACTACAGAATTCCTAGAAGATAGAGAAAACCTAAATGACCTTGGGTATGACAATGACTTTTTAGATGTAAACCCAAAGTCACAATTTATAAAATTGTGAAACTAGAAAAAATTGATAAACTCGACTTCATTAAATTAAAAACTTTTGCTCTGTGAATGACACTGCCAAAGAATAAGAAGACAAGCCACAGATTGGTAGATATTATATGAAAAAGACCTAACAGGTAAAGGACAATTATTCAAAATATACAAAAATATCTTAAATCTCAACAATAAGAAAATGAACAACCTGATTAAAAAATGGGCAAATACATGAGCAGACACCCCATCAAAGAAGGTATACAGAAGGCAAATAAGCATATTAAAAGATGCTCACATGTTATTAGAGAACTACAAATTAACAAGATACCACTACAACTATTAGAATAGCCAAAATCCAGAATACTGACAACACCAAATGCTGGTGGGCTTGTGGAGCAACAGGAAATCTCTTTCATTGTTGGTGGGAATGCAAAATGGTACAACTTGACAAGACAGTTTGACAGTTTCTTACAAAACTAAACATACTCTTAACATTTGTTCTAGCAGTTGTGCTCTTTGGCGTCTACTCAAAGGAACTGAAACCTTATATCCTCACAAAACCTATGCATAGACATTGACTGTAGCTTTACTCATAGTTGCCCAAACTTCAAGGCAAAGAAGATGTCCTTTCTTTTTTAAGTGGATTCAGACAATGGAATATTATTCAGTGCTAAAAAGGAATGAGCTATTAAGCAATAAAAAGATATAGAGAAGCCTTATATGCATATTGCTAATGAAAGTAGTCAATCTGAAAAGGATACATGCCCTATGTATGATTTTCAACTGTAGGACATCCTGAAAAGGGCAAAACTATGGAAACAGTAAAAGGATCAGTGGTTTCCAGGGATTAGTGCAGAGGAAGGGGTGAATAGACTGAGCACAGAGGAATTTTAGGGCAGGGAAAATACTCTGTCTGATACTATAACGGTGAATATGTCATTATAAATTTGTCCAAATTCATAGAATATGTAACCACAAAAAGTACACACTTTGAGTGATAATGATATGTCAATGTAGGTTCATCAATGGTAATGAATGTACTATTATAGTATAGAATGTTGATAGGGTGGGAGGCTGTTTGTATGTAAGTGCATGGAATATATGGGAAATCTCTGTACCTTCACTCAATTTTGCTGTGTACCTAAAACTGCTCTAAAAATTATATGTGTATATATTGGTTGTGGTGATGAACGCACAATTCTACAAATATGCTAAACACCATATACACTATAAATAAATCCATTCAGTAGTATATGAATTTTTATTCTTTCCTATTGCTGCTATACAAGTTGTGACAAACTAGGTGGTTTAAAACAACACAAATTTATTCTCTTACTGTTCTGGAGCCTAGAAATCAGAAATCATTTTCATTGGTTTAAAGTCATGTGTTGGCAGGGCTGCAATCTCCAGAGGCTCTAGGGAAAATTAATTACTTGCTTCTTTCAAATTCTGGTAGCTGCCGGCATTTCTTGGCTTGTGGTAACATCACTCCAATCTCTTTCTCAGTGGTTATAATGCCTTTTCTTCTTCCATCAATCATCAGGTCTCCTTCTGCTTCCTTCTTATAAGGACACTTATGATTACACTTAAGGTCCTTTCAGATACTTTAGAATAATTTTCTCATCTAAGTCCTTAACTTAATTACCTGCAAAAATGCAGATTCCAGTGATCATGAACTGAACATCATTGGGGACCACTATTTAGCCTACTACAAAAAAATTTTTCAATGTATCTGTTAAAAACCATGCATGTACATAAACATGTTCTAAAAATAATATGTAAAGATGACAAGAGAACTGAAATTATTGTTCGTAGGGGTTTACTAGTGGTTTTTAAATTTTTTAATTTATGTGTATACATATATTTTGTAGGTGTATATATTTATGGGGCACATGAGATATTTTGATACAGGCATAAAATGCATAATAATCACATCAGGGTAAATGGAATATCCACCACCTCAAGCATTTATCACTTCTATGTGTTACAATCTAATTATACCCTTTTAGTTATTAAAAATTGTACAATGAATTAGTGTTGACTGTAATCATCCTGTTGTGATATCAAATGGTAGCTCTTATTCATTCTCTCTAGCTACATTTTTAAGTGCATTAACCATCTCCACTTCTCCCACCCCTGCTACCTTTCCCAGCCTCCGGTAACCATCATTCTACTCTCTATCTCCATGAGTTCAATTGTTTTAATTTTTTGCTCCAACAAATGAGAGAGAACATGTGAAGTTTGTCTTTCTGTGCCTGGCTTATTTCACTTAACATAATATCCTCCAGTTCCATCCACATTGTTGCAAATGAAGGGATTTCATTCTTTTGTGTGGTTAAATATTGCTCTATAGTGTATATGTACCACATTTTCTTCATCCATTCATCTGTTGATGAATGCTTATGTTGCTCACAATTCTTGGCTATTGTGAATAGTGCTACAATAAACATGGGAGTGAAGATATCTAAATATCCTGATTTCCTTTCTTTTCAGCATATACCTAGGAGTGGGATTGCTGGATTCTATATATTAGCTCTAATTTCAGTTTTTTTGAGGAGCCTCCAAACTGTTCTCCATAGTGGTTGTACTCATTTAAATTCCCAACAATAGTATAAGAGGGTTCATTTTTATTTACATCCTCACCCAGCATTTGTTGCTGCCTGTCTTTTGGATATAAGCCATTTTTAACTGGGGTGAGATGATATCTCATTGTAGTTTTATTTGCATGTTTCTTGTGATCAATGATGTTGAGTAACTTTTCATATGCCTTTTTACCATTTGTATGTCCTCTTTTAAGCAATGTCTATTCAAATCTTTTGCCCACTTTTTGATCAGATTATTAAATGTTTTTCCTACAGAATTGTTTGAGCTCCTTATATATTCTAGTTGTTAATCCCTTGTCAGAGGGATAGTTTTCAAATATTTTCTCCTATTCTGTGAATTGTCTCTTCCCTTTGTTGATTGTATCCTTTGCTTTGTAGAAGCTTTTTAACTTGATGTAATCCCATTTGTCCTTGTTTGCTTTGGTTTTCTGTGCTTGTGGGGTGTTGCTTAAGAAATTTTTACCAACTCTAATATCCTGGAGATTTTCTCTAATGTTTTTATGTGGTAGTTTCATAGTTTGGGGTTTTAGATTTAAGTATTTAACCCATTTTGATTTGATTTTTGAATATGATTAGAGAAAAGGGTCTAGTTTCATTCCTTTGCAAAGGATATTCAGTTTTCCCAACACCATTTATTGAAGAGACTGTTCCTTCCCCAGTGTATATTCTTGGCACCTTTGTCAAAATGTAGGTGTCTACACTGTAGGTGTGTGGATTTGCTTCTGAGTTCTCTATTCTGTTCCAATGATGTATGTGTCTCTCTTTATGCCAGTATCATGCTGTTTTGGTTACTATAGCTCTGAAGTTAGGTAATGTGATTCCTCCTGTTTTTTTCTTTTTGCTTAGGATAGCTTTAGCTATTCTGGGTCTTTTTTGGTTTCACATAAATTTTAGGATTGTTTTTTCTATTTCTGTGAAGGATGTCATTGGTATTTTCATAGGGATTGCATTGAATCTGTAGATTGCTTTGTATAATATGGACATTTTAACAATATTAATTCTTCCATTTCATGAGCATGGAATATTTTTAATTTTTTGGTGTACTCTTCAATTTCTTTCATCAGTATTTTACAATTTTTATTATAGAGATTTTTGACTCCTGTGGATAATTCTTATGCATTTAATTTTCTTTGTAGGTATTGTAAATGAGATTAGTTTTTTTACTTCTTTTTCAAATTGTTCACGGTTGGTATATAGAAATGCTACTGATTTTTTTTTTAAATATACTTTAAGTTCTAGGGTACATGTGCACAACGTGCAGGTTTGTTACATATGTATACATGTGCCATGTTGGTGTGCTGCACCCATTAACTCATCATTTACATTAGGTATAGCTCCTAATGCTATCCCTCCCCCTGCCCCCCACACTACAACAGGCCCCAGTGTGTGATGTTTCCCTTCCTGTGTTCAAGTGATCTCATTGTTCAATTCCCACCTATGAGTGAGAACATGTGGTGTTTGGTTTTCTGTTCTTGTGATAGTTTGCTGAGAATGGTGGTTTCCAGCTGCGTCCATGTCCCTACAAAGGACATGAACTCATCCTTTTTCATGGCTGTATAGTATTCCATGGTGTATATGTGCCACATTTTCTTAATCCAGTCTGTCATTGATGGACATTTGGGTTGGTTCCAAGTCTTTGCTATTGTGAATAGCAATAAACATATGTGTGCATGTGTCTTTATAGCAGCATGATTTATAATCCTTTGCGTATATCCCCAGTAATGGGATGGCTGGGTCAAATGATATTTCTAGTTCTAGATCCTTGAGGAATCGCCACACTGTCTTCCACAATGGTTGAACTAGTTTACAGTCCCACCAACAGTGTAAAAGTGTTCCTATTTCTCCACATCCTCTCCAGCACCTGTTGTTTCCTGACTTTTTAATGATTGTCATTCTAACTGGTGTGAGATGGTATCTCATTGTGGTTTTGATTTGCATTTCTCTGATGGCTAGCGATGAAGAACATTTTTTCATGTGTCTGTTGGCTGCATAAATGTCTTCTTTTGAGAAGTGTCTGTTCGTATCCTTTGCCCACTTTTTGATGGGGTTGTTATTTCTTGTAAATTTGTTTGAGTTCTTTGTAGGTTCTGGTTATTAGCCCTTTGTCAGATGAGTAGATTGCAAAAATTTTCTCCCATTCTGAAGCTTCCCTATTCACTCTGATGGTAGTTTCATTTGCTGGGCAGAGCTCTTTAGTTTAGTTAGATCCCATTTGTCAATTTTGGCTTTTGTTGCCATTGCTTTTGGTGTTTTAGACATGAAGTCCTTGCCCATACCTATGCCCTGAATGGTATTGCCTAGGTTTTCTTCCAGGGTTTTTATGGTTTTATGTCTAACATTTAAGTCTTTAATCCATCTTAAATTAATTTTTGTATAAGGAGTAAGGAAGGGATCCAGTTTCAACTTTCTACATATGGCTAGCCAGTTTTCCCAGCACCATTTATTAAATAGGGAATCCTTTCCCCATTTCTTGTTTTAGTCAGGTTTGTCAAAGATCAGGTGGTTGTAGATGTGTGGTATTATTTCTGAGGGCTCTGTTCTGTTCCATTGGTCTACATCTCTGTTTTGGTACCAGTACCATGCTGTTTTGGTTACTGCAGCCTTGTAGTATAGTTTGAAGTCAGGTAGTGTGATGCCTCCAGCTTTGTTCTTTTGACTTAGGATTGTCTTGGAGATGCGGGCTCTTTTTTGGTTCCATATGAACTTTAAAGCAGTTTTTTCCAATTTTGTGAAGAAAGTCATTGGTAGCTTGATGGGGATGGCATTGAATCTATAAATTACCTTGGGCAGTATGGGCCATTTTCATGATATTGATTCTTCCTATCCATGAGCATGGAATGTTCTTCCATTTGTTTGTGTCCTCTTTTATTTCATTGAGCAGTGGTTTGTAGTTCTCCTTGAAGAGGTCCTTCACATCCCTTGTAAGCTGGATTCCTAGGTATTTTATTCTCTTTGAAGCAATTGTGAATGGAAGTTCATTCATGATTTGGCTCTCTGTCTGTTATTGGTGTATAAGAATGCTTGTAATTTTTGCATTTTGATTTTGTATCCTGAGACTTTGCTGAAGTTACTTATCTGCTTGAGGAGATTTTGGGCTGAGATGATGGGGTTTTCTAAACAGACAATCATGTCATCTGCAAACAGGGACAATTTGACTTCTTCTTTTCGTAACTGAATACCCTTGATTTCTTTCTCTTGCCTGATTGCCCTAGCCAGAACTTCCAACACTATGTTGAATAGGAGTGGTGAGAGAGGGCATCCCTGTCTTGTGCCAGTTTTTAAGGGGAATGCTTCCAGTTTTTGCCGATTCATTATGATATTGGCGGTGGGTTTGTCATAAATAGCTCTTATTATTTTGAGATACATTCCATCAATACCGAATTTATTGAGCGTTTTTATCATGAAGGGCTGTTGAATTTTGTCAAAGGCCTTTTCTGCATCTATGGAGATAATCATGTGGTTTTTGTCTTTGGTTCTGTTTATATGCTGGATTACATTTATTGATTGGTGTATGTTGAATCAGCCTTGCATCCCAGGGATGAAGCCCACTTGATCATGGTGGATAAGCTTTTTGATGTGCTGCTGGATTCGGTTTGCCAGTATTTAATTGAGGATTTTTGCATCGATGTTCATCAGGGATATTGGTCTAAAATTCTCTTTTTTTTGTTGTGTCTCTGCCAGGCTTTGGTATCAGGATGATGTTGGTCTCATAAAATGAGTTAGGGAGGATTCCCTCTTTTTCTATTGATTGGAATAGTTTCAGAAGGAATGATACCAGCTCCTCCTTGTACCCTGGTAGAATTCAGCTGTGAATCCTTCTGGTCCTGGACTTTTTTTGGTTAGTAGGCTATTAATTATTGCCTCAATTTCAGAGCCCGCTATTGGTCTATTCAGGGATTCAACTTCTTCCTGGTTTAGTCTTGGGAGAGTGTATGTGTCCAGGAATTTATCCATTTCTTCTAGGTTTTCTAGTTTATTTGCATAGAGGCATTTATAGTATTCTCTGATGGTAATTTGTATTTCTGTGGGGTCGGTGGTGATATCCCCTTTATCATTTTTTATTGCGTCTATTTGATTCTTCTCTCTTTTCTTCTTTATTAGTCTTGCTAGCAGTCTATCAATTTTGTTGATGTTTTCAAAAAACCAGCTCCTGGATTCATTGATTTTTTGGAGGAATTTTTGTGTCTCTATCTCCTTCAGTTCTGCTGTGATCTTAGTTATTTCTTGCCTTCTGCTAGCTTTTGAATGTGTTTGTTCTTGCTTCTCTAGTTCTTTTAATTGTGATGTTAGGGTGTCAATTTTAGATCTTTCCTACTTTCTCTTATGGGCATTTAGTGCTATAAATTTCCCTCTACACAGTGCTTTAAATGTGTCCCAGAGATTCTGGTATGTTTTATCTTTGTTCTCATTGGTTTCAAAGAACATCTTTATTTCTGCCTTTATTTCATTATGTACCCAGTATTCATTCAGGAGCAAGTTGTTCTGTTTCCATGTAGTTGAGTGATTTTGATTGAGTTTCTTAATCCTGAGTTCTAGTTTGATTGCACTGTGGTCTGAGAGACAGTTTGTTATAATTTCTGTTCTTTTACATTTGCTCAAGAGTGCTTTACTTCCAACTATGTGATCAATTTTGGAATAAGTGTGGTGTGCTGAGAAGAATGTATATTCTGTTGATTTGGGGTGGAGAGTTCTGTAGATGTCTATTAGGTCCACTTGGTGCAGAGATGAGTTCAATTCCTGGATATCCTTGTTAACTTTCTGTCTCACTGATCTGTCTAATGTTGACAGTGGGGTGTTGAAGTCTCCCATTATTATTGTATGGGAGTCTAAGTCTCTTTGTAAATCTCTAAGGACTTGCTTTATGAATCCAGGTGCTCCTGTATTGGGTGCATATATATTTAGGAGAGTTAGCTCTTCTTGTTGAATTGATCCCTTTACAATTATATAGTAATTGTCTCTTTTGATCTTTGTTGGTTGAAAGTCTGTTTTATCAGAGACTAGGATTGCAACCCCTTCCTTTTTTTGTTGTCCATTTGCTTGGTAGATCTTCCTCCATCCCTTTATTTTGAGCCTATGTGTGTCTCTGCAAGTGAGATGGGTCTCCTGGATGCAGCAAATTGATGGGTCGTGATTCTTTATCCAATTTTCCAGCCTGTGTCTTTTAATTGGAGCAATTAGCCCATTTACATTTAAGGTTAATATTGTTATGTGTGAACTTGATCCTGTCATTATGATGTTAGCTGGTTATGATGCTCGTTATTTGATGCCATTTCTTCCTAGCATCGATGGTCTTTACATTTTGGCATGTTTTTGCAGTGGCTGGTACTAGTCATTCCTTTCCATGTTTAGTGCTTCCTTCAGAAGCTCTTGTAGGACAGGCCTGGTGATGACAAAATCTCTCAGCATTTGCTTGTCTGTAAAGGATTTTATTTCTCCTTCACTTATGAAACTTAGTTTTCATAAGGGAATTGAATTTTGTGATCTAAGTCTTTGGTCACTGCAATTGTATCTGCATTAGGGGGAACCCCAAGTCCAGTAATGCTATGATTCTTGAAGACTCAGATGGGTAATGCCTTGGTGTTCTTGGGAACTCCCTGAATTGCCAGGCCCAGACTCTTGTCATCTCTCCTTACATTTTCCCAAACAAATGGAATCTTTCTGTGCTGAGCAGCCTGGATGTGGGGGAAGGATGACACAAGCACCCCTGTGGCTACCACGACTGAGACAGTGCTGGGTCAGACCTGAATCCAGCACAGCACTGGATCTTGCCCAAGGCCTGTGTGCAGCCACTACCTGGCTACCACTAATGTTTATTCAAGGCCCAAGGGCACTTTAGTTAGCAGGTGGTGAATCCAGGAAGGCTTTTGTCCTTTCCTTCAGGGTAGCAAGCTCCTACCCTGGCCCAGGGCAGGTTCAGAAATGCCATCCAAGAGCCAGGACCAGGAACCTTAGGAATCTACTTGGTGTTCTATTCTACAGCAGCTGAACTGGCATCCAAGCTTCAAGACAGAGTCCTTCCCACTCTTCTCTCTCCTTTCCTCAAGCTGAATGAGTCTCTTCTCTTCCCATGGCTATCATTGCCTCAGGCCCCACAGCGAGTACGGACAGGCTGCTGCAGATATTCACTCAAGGCCCAAGTGCTGTTCAGTCAACTTTTAGTGAATGCTGCCAGAACTGGGTCTCTCCCTTCAAGGCAGTGGGTTCTCCTCTCTCTCAGGAAGGATCCAGAGATGCTGTCCATGGGCCAAGGCCTGGAATTGGGAACCCCAGAGAGCCACTTGTTGCTCTACCCCACTATGGCCAAACTGGTACCCAAGCTGCAGCACAAAACCCCCTTTACTCTTTGCTCTCCTTTTCTCAAGCAGAAGGATGCTCTCCCTGTGGCCACCATAGCTAGGAATCTGCTGGGTCACACCTGAAGCCAACACAGCATTGGGTCATACCCAAGGTCCACAGCAGTACTCCCTGGCTATAAGTGATATTTATTCAAGGCCCAAGGGCTCTTTGGTCAGCAAGTGATGAATATGGCCAGGACTGAATCCTTCTCTTCAAGGCAATGAGTTCCTTTCCAACCCAGGCTATGTCTAAAAAAATGTCATTTGGGAGCTAAGACCTGGAATGGGGACCTCAGGACTCTGCCTGGTGCCCTATTCTACTGTAGCTGAGCTGATGTCCAAGTTGCAAGATAAAGTACTCTTCATTCTTTTCTCTCCTCAAGCAGAAAGAAGGAATCTCTCCCAGAGCTGTAAGCTGCACTGCCTGGAGTTAGGAGTTAGAAGAAGGGTGACACAAGCACTACCCTGGCTGCCCCAGCTGGTGTTTCACTAGGTTATGTGCACTCCATGTCTGTTTTTCTAAGCCTAGCACAGAACCAGGACTTGCCCAGAAGTGGCAGTCCTGTGGCTTACCTGTCTTTCAAGTTTTTGAGACCCCAGAGCACTTTAGTCCATGGTGATGGGACTAGCTGAAACTCAGGTTCTGACTGCTGGGATGGGCAATTCCTTTCTGGCTAAGGCTGGTCTAAACGCTCCCTCTGAGGGCACTGGCTGAATTCTGTCATGTACTGCTTTCCACTGTGATAGGGCAGTATTGTGTTCCAATGTAAAGTCCCACAACCACTAAACTCTCCCTCTCCCTAGGACACAGATTCTGTCTCGATGCCACGTGGCAGGTGCTGCTGCTGAGGGGTGAGGGAGGGGTGTTGTTGGCAAATCAAGACTGTCTTTCCTACCCTCTGGAGTGCCTCTTTCCTTCATATGATGTTAAGACCAGGTACTGTGATTGCTCACCTGAGTTTTGGTTCTTATGTAGGTGCTTTTTTTTGTACAGATAGTTGTTCAATTTGGTGTTCCTATATGGGGGACAATCTTTGGAGGGTTGTATTTAGCCATCCTGCTCCCTTAGATTATCTACTAGTGATTTAAAAAAGGTTTTATTCATGACTTGTGCTCTGTTATTTTTGTAAAAAGAATTTAGGAGACTTTTTGGGCAATAAAGCACATTACTTTTTTTTTTTTTAAACTTACACAGCCTATTGATTTGATACTCTAAAGATGAATGAATCAGATGTGTATGGTTAACATTTCCTGTTTTATTGGATAAAGATGTGTAGTTTTCCGACCTGAAAATATTGGAAAATTGACCAAGATGAATTTTGCATAATTCAAAAATTTCTTGAATTACTACTGGATATGTAACTAGAAAAAAGATTTTTTGCTCAAATTTCAAATGCATATGATGTTGCAAAGATGCATTATAAAGAAATAGGTTCCTAAAATCAAATAAAAATTACCCAAAGCAAATTTAATAGTTACCACAAATGCAAAAGATATCATCAATAGCTCTCACTCAATTTCAAAAATGCATTTTCATGTACATAAAACAATAATGCAATTTGTTTGGACTTTTCTGCATTAATGATGATTTTAGTTAAAATATTTTGCAACTGGTAAGTTATGGTTGGTTGAGGTAAAAATATTTTTTATTTGAAAAGATTTATATATTTTTCAAAGTCCTTCCATATACAATATCATTTGAAAGTTTAAATATTGCCATGAAATATGAAAATAAAGTATTACTCTCATTATATAGAGAATTTAAATGACTTTTCCAAACCATACAGTGATTTTTAACAAAGTGAGTATGCAACTCACGTCTAGTGCTTTTTACATTAACATAAAACTTCCCTATAAAGTCTAGTTTAGACTGGCAAGTCTCAGGAGACAAAAAAAGTTACAAGATTTTTTTTAGCTATCTAAATTATAAGGCCCCAAACATTTTAACTTTCACGTGTTGTTTACACTTGGATACTTCAACACACACACAAAAAGGTATCTAGTACATAGGTAATTCACATAGAGATAATTTTTGAAACTATGAAGGCAAGTAACTTCTCTGAGGAGAAGGCCAGGGCAGAAGTTAAGAAAATGCCCACCTTATTTGTCTTTGTTGATTTGCAATGAAATAGCTCTCAAATGTTAGAGCTTGTCTATTTCTTCAATGAATAATTTCATTTTTCAGTACTTAAAGCCACTACTCCCATTTAATATACATTTCCTTTCCTTGTGCTCTGTTCTGTCTGTCTTAGGCTGTTGGGATAGATAGAATTCTTACGATACTCCCACAACATTCCTTTCCCTTGGTTATTCAATTAAATACCACTCTACTTCTATGAAGGGGCTTTACAAATGGATGTAGGTTGCTAATCAATTGACCTTAAGACAGAGAGAGTATTATAATTGTCCAGGTGGGCCCAATGTAATCAAAGGATCCCTTTTAAGCAGAGATGAAAGCAAGATTCTGGAGAAGAGATGCACTGGAAGAGTTGAGACACAGAGTCAGAGAGGTTTCAAGCAGGAGAGGGTCACAACATAATTTTACTGGCATTAAAGGGGACAAGGAGCCAGGTAATTCCAGGGATCTCCAGAAGCTGAGAATGACTTTCAGACAACAGGAAGGAAATGAGGACTTTACTTCCACAGTCATATAAAATTGAGTTTGGCTATCAACTTGAATGAGACTAGTGGCTTCTCCCCTTTATAAAACCATCAGATCTCTTGAGACTTACTATCATGAGAACAGCATGGGAAAGACCTATCCCCATATTTCAATTACCTCCCACTGGGCACCTCACACAACACATGGGAATTGTGGGAGCTACAATTCAAGATGAGATTTGGGCGAGGACACAGCTAAACCATATCACAAGTTTAGCTTACTCTGTTTTCCTCTGTGCTTACCTTTTCATCTGCTTCCTCTGCAGGCTCAGACCCTCTGGGAGCTGAGAAATTCTTACTGAATTCATACAGTTATAACCTAGCATTGGTGCCCCTGTTGAGTTGAATACTAACCGGTATGCTTTCACATGTGTACATGTGTAGGATTTTTGGTGATCCCCACCTCTCACTGCTGTTTGCTGATGTAGGCGATGGGTGCCTGCCTTCTTTGTCTGGATTGTTTTTGACTCAGTAATCCCTCTCAATCTGTGACTTCCAACATTATATTACAAACCTTTCTCTATGTGGTAACCTCATTACTGAGGTTTGTAATATAGTGCATAATTTGACCACTTGAGTAAAGTCTCTTTCAGAGTTCACATCTGGTAAAAATTTCAACCACCAAAAAAAAAAAAAAAAAAAAAAAAAAATGCAGTTCACTGCCATCATATCCTTGGTAATTTGCTCTTCTGAGGGAAGGCCACTTTTACCAGTCACTTGCCTTAGAATTCTTAGTAGTGCATCAAGTGCAAGTTCCTGTATTCCCGGAATTATAGAAGAGAACTTCTCTGAGTGGATCTCTTGAAGAAGCTCTCTTTCACTTGAAGAGAAAAATGCCTCAGCACTGCAACTCTTTAAAAAAATCCTCTCAACCAACTCCTTTAACTAATTAATTCTTAATCTTGTTTTATGTAGCCTTTTTTGTTTGTTTGTTTCTCTCTCTCTGAGACAGAGTCTTGCTCTGTTTATCTAGGCTGGAGTACAGTGGTATGATCACAGTTCACTGTAGCCTCAACCTCCCATGCTCAAACAATTATCTCACCTGAGCCTTTCAGGTAGCTGGGATCACAGGTGCACACCATCCCATGGCTGATTTTTAATTCCTTTGTGGAAATAGGGTCTTGCTGTGTTGTCCAGGCTGGTCTTGAACTCCTGGGCTCAAGCCATCCTCCCACCTTGGCCTCCCAAAGTGCTGTAGCTACAGGCCTGAGACACCACACCAGCTATAAAATCTTAAAGTAAGTGAAGAGATCATTTTGCTAGTCTTGCATAAATGGTATGGCGCCACACTTCAGAATGTAGAGATACATGGCATCTATTGTCTGCTTTAGAGTCTCAGCCAAACTGAGATTAAAAAGTCTTAATTAAAAATTCTATTATACTTGTTAGTCTATATGTTTATAAATACATAAAAAATTCTGGAAGTATATGCCTTCTGACAAGGTTAGAAGAATTTGAGAGGTATATAAAGGTGACTTGTACTTTTTATTCTATGTGCTTTCACAGTGTTTTAAAACATTTTATTTTTAGAATGAAAACTACTTTAACTAAAAGAATAAAGAAAAAACAAAAAGAGAGACAAGAGGAGAAACAGCTTCAATATTGAGGCTAAAGAAGTTTCCAGAAGACAGCAGTTCAGAGTTAAACATTATGGGGAAGAAGTGAGAATGCAGAACACTAAGGAAGAGGTTGTTGGGGGAAACTTGGACAAGTGATATGATAAAAGAAAGAAAATTTGTTGTCAACTACAAAAATGTCTTCTGACCCCCAGATCCATTAATCAAATCCTTTGCTTGATAACACCACTTGAATATTGACAACAACCTCAACCTTAATATGTTGAAAGCTAAATTTATTATCCATTCCCCAAGAATGTTAGGCTTCCTCCATGCTTTCCCATTGCAATAAATGTCTTCCTACCAGTTTAAGCCATTGTCCTGGGAATCATCCTTGAATCTTTTCTCTCCCTCATTTCTCTCACTCAATCTGTTTTCAATTCCTATCCAATCCACTATGAAAGTATATCTGAAACTTGTGCAAATTTCACTATCTTTAATATTAGCACCCTGGTGTATGTCATTGTTATCTCCTGCCTGAACTATTGAAATAGTTTCTGAACTAATTTTTCTTTCTCTACCCATCACCCATACTCAATTTATTCTCTACCCAGCAACCACAATTACAATTTTACATTGCAAATTTGATCGTGTAACTATCCTGTTTTTATCTTTAATTTTTTTTTTTTATTTTTTGAGACGGAGTCTTGCTCTGTCGCCCAGGTTGGAGTGCAGTGGCATGATCTCGGCTCACTGCAGCCTCTGCCTCCCAGGTTCCAGCGATTCTCCTGCCTCAGCGTCCGGGGTAGCTGGGATTACAGGCACATGCCACCACGCCTGGCTAATTTTTGTATTTTTAGTAGAGATGGGGTTTCACCATGTTGGCCAGGCTGATCTCGACCTCCTAACCTCAGGTCATCTGCCCGCCTCGGCCTCCCAAAGTGCTGGGATTACAGGCGTGAGCCACTGCGTCCAGCCACTACCCTGTTTTTTAAAAACAAATAAATAAACAAACAACCTTATTTGGCTTACCAATGTAATCTGAATGCAATTTTTTATAAATATGTTCCCTGCATGATCCTGCCCAGTTTTCTCTCTCACCACTCTCCTCCTTGTCCACTGTTCCACATCAGTGTTAGCCTTTTCAAAGGCAAGGCCTTCTTTGACTCAGAGTCATTGTACAAGCTCCTTTCTCTCCTTCTCCTTGCAACACTTCTTCCCCCACTCTGCACGTGGCTCACTCTTTCATAAGATCTCAAATGTCATTTCTTTACAGAGATATTTCTTTTATCTCCGTACATCAGATTTCCTCCATTATTTTCTCCCATATCACCCTGTGGTTTTTATCATATATTTTTAAAATCTCACTTTATAATCATACCTTTATCTGTTAATTATATGTATGTATATATATATGTGTGTGTGTGTGTGTATGTGTGTATATATATGTAAATAATTATATAACGTTTTAGACTCTAGGCTTCATCAGGACAAGATGAAATGAAATCAAAAATCATTTTGCCGTTGATTTTTTTCAGAGTCTAGCACAGTGTCTGGCGCATATAGGGTTTTAACAAATATTTACTCTTGAACCTGATTGAATATGATATACCAACTGCTGCTTGAAGCCTTTCAAGCTTGTTCCCAGGGACTTTATGTGAACAGTAACCAAACATTTCTTTCACCTCATGAATTAGGCCATGCCGTATATAAAACAGTGAGTGGTAAGACCTGTGACAAACTGGACAGTGAGGGCTTGCCTGAGCGTATTCAAATTAAATGAACAAAAAACTCAAATGAGTAATAATTAAAGAAAAAAAATGACTTTTCTCGTCAAAAATATGCCTAGAGCAGCAATGTGCCTGTATGAGGCTAATATGAAACCCCTGCTTTACAATCTTATATCTGCTAGTTTCTCATATTTGCTCTGTTTTCACCAGATGGAATTACTCATTCTTCAATAAACTCATTCTATTCCATGCCTTTGTTCATGCTGTTCCTTCTGCCTGAAACAATGATTCTCAACCCTACTATGCAATGAAAATAATTAGAGAGAAATTTTTTAAAATCTCAGTGTCTAGGTAGTACCCAGGCCAATTAGATTAAAAACTCTTCCAGAGTATCTCTAAAACACACCTGTAATCTAATATGCTGCCAAATTTGAGAACTACTGGCCTGGTATTATTTCCCCATATGCCTACCTGTTAAAATCAAGTCCAAATTCTTGCAGGCCCACTTCAAATGCAACTTCCTATATAAAGTCTATCTCTCAAAACCTTAAAACAATACTATATCTCACATGTCATTATTTACATTTTTCTGACTAGGCATATTTTACTACTTAGCTGCTTAAAACAATACACATTTATTATCTTACCATTTCCATGGGTGTCTAATATTATCATCACCCTGGTCTAAGCCACTATCAACACTTGCCTGGTCTGCTGCAATAGCTCCAAAGTAATTTCTCTTTTTCAACTCACCATCCCTCACTCACAACCAATCAGCAAACTCAGTCACCATTTCGCAATGTAAATTTGATGATGTCATTCCCTTGCTTTAAAAAAAGAATAAAAACAACAACAAAACTCAAACAACCTTCTTTGATTTACCATGGTCTACCTGTCTCTGCATGGTCCTGTCCAGTTTTCTGTCCTTGCCCACCATACTGTAGCTACACTGGCTTTATTTTTGGCAGTATTATTAGCTCAGGGTTCCACATGGCAGAAATCTAAGTGTCAGTGGGGGCTGCATTCTCATATTTGGCTTAAGGGCCTCTTCCAAGCTCATTCAAGTGGTTGCCTTAATTAAATCCTTGTGGTTGTAGGACTAAAGTACCTCTTTTCTTTCTGGCTGTCAATCAGCAACTAGAGGCTGCTCTCAGGTCTTCTCTATGTGACTCTTTCCATCTGCAAGTGAGCTGTAGTGCCTTTATTTCCAATGTGCTTTAAATCTCTGACTTTTCTTTCTGCTACTATTCAGAGAAAATGTTCTGCTTTTAAAGGACTCGTGTTGTTACGGCTCGTGTTTGACTCACCTCAATAATATATTTACTTTAGAGTCAGCTGATTATTAACTTTAATTAAATCTACAAAATCTCTTATGCCATGTTACATAATCATGGAAGTCACACCAGGGGGAGTAACTCATGAGGGCCAATTTAGAATTCTTTCTTCCACACTGAGTATTACATATATTTATATTCGGGTTGTAAGATGTTTAAGAGCAAAGACCAAACCAGAAATTTATTTTTCTTTCCCTACTTTTTCTTCCACAATCTGCAACTCAGTACATTTTTAAAGCACAGAGATTGTCCAACAAAAATATATTGACTGAACTGATGGCAAATTATGGTCAACCTGCTAATGTGCAAAATTTATGTAGCCAAGAGACCCACAGTACACACTTGAAATAATCATTCCCCAAATAACACCTTGTGGCAGATGGAATGTGGTAGTATGTCTAAAAGTTGTAATCCAAATAATCCAGTGTCCAACTACCGGGGAATAGTTGGGGCTAGGGAGAAAAATGGTGATATGGCTTCACTAATGATATAATTTAGTATACATGTTCTCTGAGGAAAGCCATTTTCAACAATTGTTTCATAAAAATAAATGACAAGAAAATTCTGTACTACCATTCAGTTTGTCAAAATACATGCAGTAAATTAGTGCATTTACAAGGTTATCAACTATCCATTTTCCAAAATGCACACAATCTATTACTTCTATACATACTTGTATACTTCAAGAACTAGTGGTTTCATGTGCATATAAGTAACATAAATTTATTTTCTTGAAAACACTACACTAGCAACATGGGTTTATGATTTTAAAATCTGCAAACATTAAACTTCTAAAATGGTCAGTATTTGAAAAGGTAAATTGAATCAGGATAAGGTTACTCTGTCTCTACTGTCTCTGGGGCCATTAGAAATCTACATCTATTCAGGAATCGTATAGCACAACATTGTGTTTAATGTTATCAAGGGGTAATATTACATCTATTTGCTCCACAAACTAAAAACAAAAACAAGCAAGAGGAGACATTTTTCCACAGTCACTTTAATGCTACAATTTGAAATCCTTGCTCCTATGTGCCAGAGCTGCTATTTACACAACACGTATTTAACCTAGGCACTTTTAGAGCATGCACACATGTGAAAGGATTCTCTGCCAATCAGTATAAACCAGACATATTTATCTCAGGTATTATAAAATAATTTTAAATTGTGGTTGTTTAAATAAAATTTATATTAACTAGCTTGGTCTATACCCACAAAACTTTAATTCCCACAATCTGAATACTATTAGGATTGTTTTTTGAAGGACTGAAAAAACTCAAGACCAGATTTCCTCTTAGTAATTTTTAACATCAAAATTGTTATTTTCCTAAATATTTCACTTTATACTTATTCAGCCTTCCTCACCTGCTCCTACTCTGAGTATTACTTCACGATCTCCCTTCACCTCTTTTGTATTCAGAGCTCAACTTTCAAATCTGCCTGCTGTCACCCTGTAACCAGAAGGAGGATATCTATTACCAATTTAAAAAAGTAATCTAATGTCAAACCTTTTCATCCAAAAAGATAATAAGGCTGCAGTAAAGCCTTGCAGTTTTATTTGGAGTCACAGAAGTATTTACTTGATATTGTAGCAGTGAAACAAAGTTTTCTTCCACCCCCTTAAAGTTCAACAATCTGAGTCTATAAAACATAAAGAAAATAGACAGATTAACAGAAGAAAAAGCACACAAATTTATTAACATGCAAATGCACTAGAGTCACTCAAAGAAGGGCAAGATGACTGAAGTCTAAATATCCTCTTCATAGGAAAAAAAGGAAATGGGGGATGTATGTAATTTTAAAGCAAGAATAAGGAGTTTGTAGGGGAGATGAATGGGTTGGAAGAACAATTGCATTCCTTCTGGAGGAACATTTTTTAGTCCTATAAGGAAACTTCAGATAAAGTCCCTCTCAGTGATTTGGGGGAAACTAGAGGGGCACGAGGTGGTGGGGGCAAGGTCAGAGAGAGAGAGACCTTTGTTTTGAGGCAGCTTCTTTAATTCAAAGTACTGAGCATGTCAAAGAACCATACTGTGGGGTATCATTTTATGAACCCCAACAATATTATAGGAGTGATTGTTTGTACCGTCTGTCTAAATTATTTTGCTTACTAGAATTTTTTGGCATTAAATAATGTATCAATAAGCAGAAGAGTAGTACTGCCTTGTAAAATGTTTTGTTCTAAAAAGAATGGTAACAATGGGTTCAAGTCTGTTGTAACTATAGGGGAGGAGAAAAGAGCTTCCCTCCACCATCGTAGGTTCTTTGTCTGGGCTACAAATTAAATTGACATAAGACAGATTAACAGAAGTAAAACCATTTTAATTACATGCTTACACATGACAGTCCCAAAAAAATATGAGACTCAAAAAAGGACCGGATGACTGAAGCTTATATAGCATCCTGAGCTACAAAAAGGAATAGGGATTTAGGGTTTCTGGAAGGTGCAAGAGACAAATTATGGTAGGGTGAGGGGAGAAAACATATGGTTAATAAAGTTTGCTTTGTTATGTAGATAAGTGTTTCTCAGGTGTTAAAAGTTGTATGGAGCAGCTCTGTTCCTGATAAAGACATCTTTTACTAATGAAATTATCTTTTATACATGTAAATTTTTTAACATAAGGGCAGCTATTTAGAGCTACTCCTGTGTCTGTAGTTTCTCAAAATAGCCAGCTTGAAATATACCAAAGAAGTATATTTTGGTATGGTATATTCTGGTCTACTACAGCCACATTTTGGAGTGCTGTGGTCCGAGCCCCATCGTAGCACAATATTATCTAAGTTCTTTTAAAACATTAACTCATTTATTTTTTGCTTTTATTTATGCTTTTATTTGTAAGACATAATTTGGTTACATGACAGCAAAACAAAAGGTTTGAAAAGCAAAATGTGTCAAATATGAACGTAATTCATATGAACATGAACATGTGTTCATTTACTAGCAACCAAAATTAAGGAAGAAGCTTTTTAAACAAAATGGCTTTGATAATAAAAGTATGAACCAAAATATAATAGATTTTTTTTCTTTATGCTTCCCTACTGTAAACATCAATCACTGTTAAGTGTTTATGAACTGCTTTTCACTAAAAAAGAGTATCTAGAAAGCATAAGACATTAAGGTTTGACTGGTTTTGAGGAAGAAAGTCATGTAACATTGCCATCCCTGTTTTCTACAAATTCAGAATCTCTACCTTAAATTGTGTCTTCACTGCCAGGCAATTATTAACTCATACCGTGTGTATTAGTCCATTCTCACACTACTATAAAGATACTACCAGAGACTGGATAATTTATGAAGGAAAATTTAATTGACTCACAGTTCCACATGGCTGGAGAGACCTCAGGAAACTTACAATCATGGTAGAAGGTGAAGGGGAAGCAAGAACCTTCTTCATGTGGCAGTAGGAGAGAGAAGAAAGCATGCGTAGGAGGAACTGTCAAACACTTATAAAACCAACAGATCTCTATAAAACTCACTCATTATCATGAGAACAGCATGGGGGAAACTGCCCCTAGGATTCAATCACCTCCTGCCAGGTTCTACCCTTGACACTTGAGGATTATGGGTATCACAATTTGAGATGAGATTTGGGTGGGGGTGGAGACGCAGAGACAAGCCATATCACCATATTAATTCCTTAGAATGCCATATAATCCCTAGTTCTGATCATTTCCATCATTTTCAAAGTCACAGTCTCTCCAGAATCTCTTGATAGCAGGACCTTGCTTTTGGTTTCATGGAGATTGAATGTTGGGATATGAAAATAACTAACAGGTATGAAGGCTAAAAGTGGTGTCAGTAGGAGGGAGAGCTAAGATGGGTGTGACCCTGAGAAAGTGAAAAAGATTCTGAGACTCTCCTGTGTGGTTCTGAGAGACTGACTCACCCTATCTGAAATGCATGAAAGTGAGACAGTGGCAGAATATCAGTCTATTCATTTAAAACACAAAATGTAACTGTCTCATTCACAAGATCTGCATACTCTCTCTTCATGTGCACCTGTACATGTGAATTTACATCATTATCAGAAAAACCTTTGAATCTACTTTGTGAAAGGGCTGGCACAGGAACGAGGACATCTGATATACCTGATATCCTCAGGACGTGTGCTCTCACTGTAGTCATATCACTCCAGAATCTGAAGGTTGCTTGGCAAGCAGGAATCCAAGAGTGGAGTTAGAATAGATGTCAAATCTTCAGTTTTCCTCTTGGGTCCTCTTCTCACTCTATATCTTTCCCCAGAGTATTTCACCCACACACTTAACTTACATCGCTGAAGAGAAAAAGATGACTCACAAATTTGAATCTGCCAGCCCCATTCTGTGCTTTGGGTTCCAACATACACATTTAACTATAACTATCTACTTGACATTTCTACTTGGATGTCTCCAAGGCATCTCATAATAAACATATCTCCCAAACCAAATCATGAGCTTTCCGCTCAAAGCCGTCTCTCCAAGGGTTCTCAGTCTCAGAAAATGACACTGCATTCATATAGCTAAATAAGATAGATTCTGAAAAGTCATTTTTGATAGTGCCTTCTTTTTTAACTTTTGTGGGTAAATAGTAGGTGCATTTGTTTATGGGGTACAAGAGAGGTTTTGAAACAGGCATGCAATATGTAATAATGAACTCATGGAAAATGGAGTATCCCTTCTCTCAAGAATTTTTCCATAGTGTTACAAACAATCCAAATATAGTTCTTTTTAAATGCAAAATTAAGTTATTATTGAGTATGGTACCCTGCTGGGCTATCAAATACTTACTCTAACTCATTCTTTCTATTTTTTTTTTTTTTTACCCATTAACCATCCCCAGTCCTCCCCCTACTCCCACTAAACCTCTCAGCTTCTGACAACCATCCTTCTACTCTCTATATCCATGAGTTTCATTGTTTTGATTTATAGATCCCACAAATTAGTGAGAACATGTGATGTATATCTTTCTGTGTCTAGCTTATTTCATTTAGCATAATGACCTCAAGATCCATTCATGTTGTTGCAAATGACAGGATCTCATTATTTTTATGGCTGAATACTACTCCATTGTATATAAGTACCACATTTTCTTTATCCATTCATATATTGATGGACACTTAGGTTGCTACCTAATCTTGGCTATTGTGAATAGTGCTGCAATAAGCATGGGAGTGCAGATAATCTCTTCAATATACTGATTTTCTATCTTTTTGTATACACCCAAGAGTGGGATTGCTGGATCATATGGTAGTTCAATTTTTAGTTTTTTGAGGAACCTCCAAACTTTTCTCTATAGTGGTTGTATTAATTTCCATTTCCATTAGCAGTGTACAAGAGTTCCCTTTTCTCCACATCCTCTTCAGCACTTGTTATTGCCTGTCTTTTGGATACAAACCATTTGAACTACGGTGAGTAGATATCTCATTGTAGTTTTAATTTGCATATGGATAATCGATGATGTTGAGCAACCTCACTGATGTTGAGCAACTTTCGCATTCCTGTTTTGTCACTTGTATGTATTTTTTGAAGCAATATCTATTCAAGCCTTTTGTCCTTTTTTGATCAGATTATTAGATATTTTTCCTACAGAGTCTGAGTTCCTTATATTTTTTTCTGGTATGAATCCCTTGTCAGATGGGAAGTTTATAATATTTTCTTCCATTCTGTGGGTTGTCTCTTCATTTTGTTGATTGTTTCCTTTGCTGTGCAGCTTTTTGACTTGATATGCTCCCATTTGTCCATGTTTACCTTGGTTGCCTATGCTTATGAGTTGTTGCTAAAGAAATCTCTGTTATTATTCCTTTGAATAAATGTTCTACCCCTATCTTTTTTTCTACCTCTTCTTTAAGGCCAATAGCTCTTAGATTTGCCCTTTTGAAGCTATCTTCTAGACCTTGTAAGCATGCTTTACTGTTTTTTATTCTTTTTTCTTTTGTCTCCTCTGACTGTGCATTTTCAAGTAGCCTGTCCTTAACCTCACTAATTTTTTCTTCTTCTTGATCAATTCTGCTATTAAAGAACACTGATGCCTTCTTCAATATGCTAATTGCAGTTTTCATCTCTAGAATTTCTCCTTCTTTTTTAGTTATTTCAATCTCTTTGTTAAATTTATCTGATAGAATTCTGGATTCCTTCTGTGTTCTCTTGAATTTCTTTGAGCTTTCTCAACCAGTTATTTGAATTCTCTGTCTGAGAGGTCACATATCTCTGTTTCTCCATGAGTAGTCTCTGGTGCTTTAATTTCTTCATTTGGTGTGGTCATGTTTTCCTTGATGGTCTTTATGGTTGTCAATGCTTTTTGGTGTCTAAGCATTGAAGAGTTAGGTATTTATTGCAGCCTTTTCAGTCTGGGCTTGTTGGTACTCATCCTTTTTGGGAAGATTTTCCAGATATTCGAAAAATTGGGGCATAAAAATTCTAAGAGCTATCTGCTTTAGGGAGCACCCTAAGCTCGGTAATCCTGTGATTCTTGCAGTTTCATAGTGGTACCAACTTGATGGTCTTAGATAGGATCCAGAAGAATTCTCTGAATTACCAGGCAGAAACTCTTGTTCTCTTTTCTCACGTTCTTTCAAATGAACAGAGTCTCTATCTCTCTGTTCTGAGCCACCTGGACTGAAAGTTGTGTGACACGAGCACCCCTGTGGCCACTACCACCAGGAATGCCCTGGGTCAGACCTGAAGCTAGCATAGCACTGAGTGTCTCCCAAGGCCTGCTGTAACCATTCCCTAGCTATGGCTTACGTTCGCTCAAATCCTGGGGCTCTACAAACAGCAGATGGCAAAGCAGCCAGGTCTATGTCCTTCCCTTCAGGGTGGTGAGTTCTGCTAGGTCCTGGGCATGTCCAGAGGTGCTGTCCAGAGCCATGGACTAGAGTAAAAAATCCTTAGAAGTCTACCTTGTGTTCTTTTGCACTGCAGCTGAGCTGGCACTCAAATAAAAAAAATGCAGAGTACTTCTTACTCTTCTCTCCATTTTCCAGAGGCAGAGGTGCCTCACCCCATGGCCACCACCACCAGAGGTCCATAAAGAGTACTGCCAGACCATCACTAATATTCCTTTAAGGCCCAAGGGCTCTTCAGTCATTTTGCAGTGAATGCTGCCTGGCCTGGGACCCACCCTTCAGGGCAGTGGGCTTTCCTTTGGCCCAGGGAAGGTCCAGAAATGCTGTCCAAATCATGGAATTGGGGGTCACAAGTGCCTGCTTGGTGCTCTACCCCTCCGTGGCCAAGCTGGTACCTAAGATGCAAGACAAAACCTTTTTTGCTTTTCCCTCCAGTTTTCTCAAATGGAAGGAGTGTCACCCCCTAGCCATCACAGCTGGGAATGTGCTGAGTCTCACCCAAGGTCCTCAATACCTGGGTATTGCTGCTGGTTATTCATGACCCAAGGTCTCTTCAGTTAGCAGGTGACGAATATTGCTAGGACTAGGTTCTTTCTTCAAGGCAATGGGTTCCCTTCTGGCCTAAGGGTGTCAGGAAATGTTATCTTGGAGCTAGGACCTGGAAATAGGGCCTCATAACTCTGACTGGTGCCCTATTTTGCTGTGGCTGAGCAGTATCCAAGATGCAAGGCAATGTCCTCCCACTCTTTCTTCTCCTCTCCTCAAGTAGAGGGAAGGGAAGTCTTTTTGAGCCTAGGGTTAGGGAGGCTATGAGCTGTGAAGCCTGGGGTTAGGGTAGAGGTCATGCGAGCACTCCCTTCACCATCCAAGCTAGTGTCCCAGTAGGTAATGTGTCCCTCCCCTCCAGTCCACTGTCTCTGGACCCAGTTCAGTACTAGAACTTACCTAGGAGTTGCAGTCCTTGTGGTCTACACTGCCTTTCCAGTGGATTTTGTACCCCAGAGCCCTTTAGCCCTCAGTGGCAAGGCTTGTGAAAACTCAAGTTTGAACTGCTGGGATCAGTGATTTGCCTCTGGCTAGGTCTGGTTTAAATGCTCCCTCTATGGGCAGGCATCAGCTGAGTTTGATCTGGTTTTGTTTTCTGTTATACTAGGGCAGCAGTGAGTTCAATGCCTCATAAATGCTGTGATCTCCCTCTCCACAGCACACAAAAACACCATCTGTACCACACTACTGCTGCCAGCGCATATAGGGGAGGAGTGGCATCTTTGGTTCAATACTTTGTTTTGCTACCTCTTCCATGCCACTTTTAGTGACATGAAGTTTAAACCAGGTACTGTGAGTGTTCACCTGGCTTTAGTACGATTCTAAAGCCTCTGAATAGACTGGGTCAATAGTGACTTCTCAATCACTAGAGTGATTTGTACAGGCAAATCTACTTGACCATTATGTCACAGAACAGACTCAAATGTCATATGGATATTTGGACTATATGATTTTCAAGCTCTTAATTCCCACCCTGAGATTCTAGAGTGGGATTTTTGTTCTTATGAGGGTACCTTTTTGTATTGATACTTGTTGTATTGGTTTCCCTGTGGGGGGACAATTGGTGGAAACTTCCAGCCTGCCATCTTGCCTCATATACTCATTTATTTCCAATGACCCCAATCGTTAAATCTTACATTAGAGTGTTCATTTTACAGAATGGAAAACTGATATCAGGAAAAAAAATTGGCAATTTGTGAAAGTCACATAGTTAGTATATAATGAAAGTAAGATTAGAACCTAAGCACTTCAACATCAGAGCTAGTCATTACTATACACTACTGCCTCCTGATTTTATTAAGAAGTGAAATATTTGGCTGGGCGTGGTGGCTCGCCCCTGTAATCCCAGCACTTTCGGATGCTGAGGCAGGCGGATCACAAGGTCAGGAGTTCGAGACCAGCCTGGCCAATATGGTGAAACCCATCTCTCCTAAAAATATAAAAATTAGCCAGGCATGATGGCGGGCACCTGTAGTCCCAGCTACTCAGGAAGCTGAGGCAGGAGAATCGCTTGAACCTGGGAGGCAGAGGTTGCAGTGAGCTGAGATCACACCACCGCATTCCAGCCTGGCAACAGGGAGAGACTCCGTCTCAAAAAAAAAAAAAAAAAGAAAAAAAAAAATGAAATGCTTATGAACATTCAAATTTCCCTATAGCAAGACAGCCAAACCTATTTGTTTACATAAATGTATTGTATACTTTACCTCTGTAGCTTTTTTTATATGAGCATATTACAAATACTGAAAGATAGAGAAGCTTTGCATAGCTTAGGAATAGTTGGAAATAAGAAAATAATAATTCAACAAATACCAGCTAAAATTTAACCTCCTGAAATTTAAATATAGACAGGCATGACAACATTAACAACTTCATTGCCAATAAAAATAATGACATCCACTAGTAATCATTTCCTAAAGTTTATAGTCAATTTCAAAAACAGCTTTCCTGGAAGTTGCAGCAAGCAGAGGTATTGCTATATGAATATGCAACTTCTCATCCAATGTGAGTGGTTAGTATGATCTAGGTCTTAAAGGTGCTATTGTATGTAATATATATAGACATATAATATCTTAATTTGTTCATCACTACATTTCCTGACATTTCTTATTTTCAAGCTTCACCAAGAAATATCTCTATCAGGCATCCTCACAATGTCTGAAATTTTCCTAACAATTCTCTACCTTCATCTCATCACTAATCATAATTAATGCTGTGCCCCTGTCACAGGCAGCTGTGAGAGAAGCAGAATGTTAAAATCTAATCAGTTTCCAGCTGGTCTAAACTTGCTTACCAGATTCAGATAAAATTTATGGATTATACTAATCAAAAGCAATCTAAACAGTTTATTATAAAGTCTAAACAAAAATAAAACAAGATCTAAGTGAATGTAAATTAACCAAAAACTCTAAAATGAAATGAAAAGTCTTTCCTAGTGAACATATAAAATGTTTGAAAGTGTCAGAGGGTTAAGTGAAATAAACATGTATGAAATGTAGGGTCTCAAAAATCCCAGAAGGCTGGAAATGTAAGTGCCATAGAAGCCTAAAAGTGTCCAAACCTTTCATTAAAGTTAACCTTTCTGACTTTTTTTCTTGACTTTGCCAACATAAAGATGAAAGCAAATTGTGACATATTTTATGTAAAATTTTAGAACTAAATAAAGACTTCTCAAATAATGTACTCCACCAATTTAATGGCAGTTATTGCCTTGATTGAGTTACATAGTTCAGTGGCAGAACTAGAACTAGATTCCCTGGTATTCACTTTAGTACCCATCTGATGATACTATTCTATCTTTCATATGCATTGTGTCTTAAGTTTTTTAAATGTATAAAACTAGTATCTTTAGGAAGACAGTGCTTCCTTCTCCACAGCCAAGTTACTGGTTGTAAATTAGGCAATTGAAAAGCATTTTCAGACCACAATGATAATACTGTTCCCATGGAGTTTCACCACCAGGGAGTGACTGAAAGAAAGGAAATCTGGGACATATCATTTGAGAAAGACAATGGCTCCATTCATAACCAACTATGACTTAGCTTTCCAAAAGTAATGATAAATGTCATTAGACATTTATAGCAAGTAAAAGCAGAAGCTTCGGGAAGAGGCTTTGAAGACCATCTAATCCCACTCCTTTATTTTGGGGATATGGAACACAGAGAAGAAAGAGAATAAAACTTGTTCTAATTGGTAATGGTGATAATCTGATTTCAAGGCTATCTATCCCATATGTTTCTGAGAAGCAATGTTTTCAGCCTTAAAATATCAACCAGTCTTTTGTTGTTGATATTCCAGAGAAGTTCTCTGAGATGTCAGCATCTTCAGCAATCAATTATTCATTTAGCAAAACATCATTAAAAAAAATTAAGGTTATGCTATGGTTTGGATATGGTGTGTTTGTCCCCACCAAATTTAATGTTGAAATTTGGTACCCAGTGTGGTGGTGTTGAGAAGCAGGGATAAGTGGGAGGTGTTAGGGTAATGGAGGTGAATCCCACATGAATGGTTTGGTGCCATTCTCTTGGTAGTAACTGAGTTTTTGCTCTCACAAGACGGGGTTGGTTCTTACAGGAATGAAATAGTTCTTTCGAGAGTGGGTTGTTATAAAGCCAGGAAACATCTGGGTTTGGGTCCTCTTCACATGTGCCTGCTTCTCCTTTGACCTTTTCTGCCATGTTTTGAACAGCATAAAGGCTCTCACCAGAAGCCAAGCAGACATGGGTGCCATGCTTCTTGTACAGCCTACAGAACTGTGGGCTAAATAAACCTCTTTATTAGTTACCCAGCCTCAAGTATTCCTTTAAAACAGTATAAAATGGACCAAGGCAACTTCTATTAATGTGATTAAATTATGATTAAATTATGCCAAATTATACTATTTTATAAGTCTTGTAAACCCTGGATGCATGATTTTACACAAATGCATTTTGAAAGAACTATGTTGTATACCTAGTCAAATAAGGTACATAACCTGGTGCTTTCAACTTTTCCAAAGCTGTATTTATTACAGTAATAAAATGGTTTATCTCACCTTGAGCTTATGCTTACTGGAGAAGCAGAAGCAAACAAACATTTTAAGTGATGATTTCAAATATGCTGTTAATATAAGGCCTGTTATTAAATTAAAAGGATAAATGAGATGAATTGAGATGATTCACACCACTTTTAACATAGGGCTAAGCACTTTGAAAAGTTTCAGTTCCCATGGTAAATCAATAAATACATTTTAAAATAAATATCTCCAAATACATACATTTCTAAATGTCTCTAAAATAAATATATTTTTAAAAAGTTAGGCATTAGTGAGAATGATATTATTAACATAACAGCATGCTTATTTTCAATTCATTGATCAAACATTAAAAGACAGGATTGAGTATGTGTTTTTTTAGAATGATGAAGATAAGTTTATGTTTTGTTTAATATAAAAGAATTTTTAAATGTGGTCATCTTTAAAGTGTTAGATCCTACCAGTTATATCACATATACTTTGATTACTAGAGTAAAACCAGAAAAGTAGGTACTTAGCAAAGCCATGTATATAAACTGCTTTGAGACATAGGGAGTCATGCCCTATGTCAAATAATGGTGATAAATTGAAAAAAAGGAGGTCTAAAGTGTGTCTATGGGAACTAACAACAGAGATCATTTATAATCTAGTGTTTTAGACTGTGGGATATTAAGTTGTTCAAAATATTAGCTGTTTTTCATTACAGTACCTTCTATGTCTCCTCCCTATGGCATGGGGAATTAAATATTCTCACGTCATAGGTGTGAGCAGAAGCATATACCTCCTCCTTTTCTTCTACCTCCGGAATGACCATATTCCAGATAGGTGTTTCCCTTAATTCTTGGAATGAAGAGGACATGATGTAGAATCTCAGCAGTCATGCAACCAACATGTAATGTGCAAAACAAAAAACAAAAAACAAAAAAACCATGTTTGTTGTAGGCAAGTCCTAAAATTTCAGAATTGTTTGTTACTGCAGCATAACCTAGTCTAACCAATTGTTATGCTTTGTAAAAGCAGTTGTAATGAAGTGATATTGATGGGACAAGATTAGAACAGGTTGAAGAAGAAGGACTACTTTATTGTAGCATCAATTTTAAATAAGATTAACCCAAAACTTTTGCATTGCAAGTATTTGGAAATGCCAAATAAATTCTTATTTTACATACATGGTTGGGCTTAAAGGAAATAGAAAGGACCAAGGAACAACAACAAAAATGCCAAAACAAAATGAATTGACAATCACAAATCTAAGCACATAAATAACACAACAGCCACCCTTGGATGGTGAGGGTGGGGAGGAGAAGGAATGTGGGTTACAATACCAATAGAGTTTGAAGGGATTTTTTTGTTTTGTTTTGTTTTATTTGAGACGGAGTCTTGCTCTGTCGCCAGGCTGGAGTGCAGTGGTGTGATCTCAGCTCACTGCAACCTCCACCTCCCGGGTTCAAGTGATTCTCCTACCTCAGCCCCCCAAGCAGTTAGAACTACAGGTGTGCACCACCACACCCAGATAATTTTTGTATTTTTAGTAGAGACAGGGCTTCACCATGTTGGCCAGGATGGTCTCGATCTCTCGACCTCATGATCCACCCACCTCAGCCTCTCAAAGTGATGGGATTACAGGCATGAGCCACTGCACCCGGCCAGAGTTTGAAGGTTTTAATGGCATCATATGACAAAAAAACAGGTTTTGTTCATTCATAAAGTGATAAATTAGAACAGAGACTCCTGTATGAACTGAGAACAGAGTTTCTTAACCAGAGTGTAGTGGGACTTACCTTAGTGTACCTTAGAAATGTTTTAATTTTCTAAGTGCAACATGATGTCAAAAGTTTAGGAGGCTCTGATTGTAAATATCAAAGGTCATAACCTCAGTGAAAGGGTGAAAGAGGGAAAATCCACTCAATATCAGAAGAAAACAAGAAGGAAGCTTGTTGGTCTTTGGGCCTACACATGTGGTTTGGAGGTCAAAATATATATTATATAGATGACACAAGAATTCCTAAGTTGGAATATTAGTACAACCTATGCCCCATGATAACTATAGGACACTTGCAAGACACACAAACAAAAACACTCTGGGATCACACTCTCAATTCATTTAACAAAGGGTTATCACAGAAAACTGCCTACTAGATATGAGATTAGAATGAAAAATTATATAATGAATAAGAAAATCATCCATCATGAAGAGTCACATGACATAACAAACAGCAGAATCAGACTCTCAAGAACAATATTATAGAAATCACAAAAAAGTATTCTTTAAAGAATTAAGAAAATATAAATAAAAATGTAATAAAAAAGACACCACTATGTAAAAGTGGGACATCTTAAAACTAAATAGTTAAATTTTCTAAAATGAAAAAGTACACAATGATTAGAGCACAAATATAGATTGTGCAAGCAACAGATTAGACACAGAGAATTCAGGGAACGGAAAACATTCCATTCTTAGGTAATTGCCAAAATTCATTATAGAGATAAGTTAATAGAATGTATTAAAAAGGCATTAAGTGACACCAAGAACTGAATTATTAGATCCAGTGTACATCTTATAGGATTAGTGAGATATTTCCAGAACTCAATAAGATAGGTATGCTCATATTCAGGAGTCATAAAGTCCAAGAAAAGAAAGAAAGAAAGAGAGAGAGAGATAGAGAGGGAGAGAGAGAAGAAAGAAAAAGAAAGAAAGAAAGAAATAGAGAGAGAAAGAGGGAGGGAGGGAGAGAGAGAGAAAGAAAGAAGGAAAGAAAGAAAGAAAAGGAAAGAAGAAAGAAAAAGAAAGAGAGGGAGGGAGAGAGAGAAAGAAGGAAAGAAAAGAAAGAAAGAAGAAAGAAAGAAAGAAAAAGAAAAAAGAGGGAGGGAGGGAGGGGAGAGAGAAATAAGGAAAGAAAGAAAAGGAAAGAAAGAAAGAAAGAAAGAAAGAGAAAGAGGGAGGGAGGGAGAGAGAGAAAGAAAGAAAGAAGGAAAGAAAGAAAAGAAAAGAAAGAAAAAGAAAGAGAGAGGGGGAGAGAGAGAGAAAGAAGGAAAGGAAAGAAGAAAGAAAGAAAGATAGAAAGAAAGAAAGAGAAAGAGGAAGAGGGAGGGAGGGAGAGAGAGAGAAAGAAAGAAGGAAAGAAAGAAAAGAAAAGAAAGAAGAAAGAAAAAGAGAGGGAGGGAGAGAGAAAGAAGGAAAGAAAAGAAAGAAGAAAGAAGAAAAAGAAAGAAAAAGAAAGAAAGAAAGAAAGAAAGAAAGAAAGAAAGAAAGAAAGAAAGAAAGAAAGACAAAAAAGAGGGAGGGAAGGGGAGAGAGAAAGAAGGAAAGAAAAGAAAAGAAAGAAAGAGAAAGAAAGAAAAAGAAAGAAAGAAAAGAAAGAAAGAAAGAAAGAAAGAAAGAAAGAAAGAAAGAAAGAAAGAAAGTTATAGGAGAGTAAAGAGCTATAGGAAAGCTGTGTGTTAGAGGCAAATCATAACTAAAATGCAAAACACCAAAGACAGAGATTTAAAAAGCAACCAGAAAGAAAAAGAATGAAAGTTGGACTGATAGTAGACTTAATCGCACAAGTAGAACTCAGTCATTCATTCAACAACTGTGTATAGACTTCCTACTATGTGCCCAGCACTATTCTTGGTTTTTAGGAATGTAGGAGTGAACAAAGCAAAGTACAGTTGTGCATGAATATTACATGCTAGTGGGAAAAGATAGACAATAAAGAATTAAGAAATACAAAAGATGCTGATGGTAATAAGGGCCAATTTAGGAGACCGAAAACACTGTGGGGTGTGGTGGAAACATGCTATTTAAATAAAGTGGTTAGGGAAGGTCTCACTGATAAGGTGAAATTTGAACAGAGACCTGAATAAACTAAAGCAATGGGGCTGATGATGGTAAATGAATATTAATATATAATTCTAGACTCATTTAAATTAGCAGTCTAGTGTAAGAATTAAATGCAATCCCAGTAAAAGACTGGAAGGGTTTATCACCAATAATTTCTTACTAAAAAAAAAATTGTTAAAATGTATACTTCAGAAAGGCAGAAAGTGTCCTTTGCCCACTTTTTAATGGGATTGTTTTTTTTCTTGCTGATTTGAGTTCCTTGCAGATCCTGAATACTATTCCTTTGTTGGATGCATAGTTTGTGAATGCTTTCTCCCACTCCGTGTGTTGCACATTTACTCTGCTGATTATTCCTTTTGCTGTGTATAAGCTTTTTATAAGGAAGACATATAATATAGGAAGAAACTTCACACACAAACATGTCTAAATAAGTATTCCTTATATAAAACAATAATTTGAAAAATAATAGATACAAATATGTAGGTATTAAATGAGGTAGAGATAAAAGTACTAAAGAATAACATATAAGAAGAGAGAAAGATTATTGTTATATATTTTATTTTGGGGAGGAAACTTACAGGTAGTTGAGTGCCCTCGATATCACTATCAGAAACAGAATGCATAACTTCCAAATTAGTAGGAAACACAAGGAAAGAGGAAGAACATAATGAATACAAGAGAGATCAGGGAAAGAGAGGCAAAAAAATACAAGGTCTATAGGAAGATATAGAACTGAATCAAAATTTATCGGTAATCAAGTCACATATAAATGGACCTAATTCAGCAGTTAACCCATTGGCGGATTGGTCTAAAAAAAAGTCTAGCTTAATGCTGTCCCAAAGAGACACCCTGAAACATAGGTGAGAGCAAGATTGAAAGAAATGTAGAAGAATGTGGAGAAATAGGAATACTTTTACACTGTTGGTGGGACTGTAAACTAGTTCAACCATTGTGGAAGACAGTGTGGCAATTCCTCAAGGACCTAGAACTAGAAATATGTTCCTCTTCCCCATGTGAGACCACCTCAGCCTGGACTTTATTGTCCACATCACTATCAGCATTTTGGTCAAAACTATTCAACAACTTTCTGGGAAGTTTCAAACTTTCCCACATCTTCCTCTCTTCTTCTGAGATCTCTGAACTGTTTCCACCTCTAACTGTTACACAGTTCCAAAGTTTCTGCCACATTTTCAAGTATCTTTATAGCAGTGCCTCACTAACTCTGTACCAATTAACTGTATTGGTCCTTTCTCACACTGCTATAAAGAACTGCCTGAAACTGGGTAATTTATAAAGAAAAGAGGTTAAATTGACTCACAGTTCTGCATGGCTGGGAAAGCCTCGGGAAACTTACAATCATGGCAGAAGGCGAAGTGGAAGCAAGAACCTTCTTCACCTGGCAGCAGGAGAGAGAAGTGCAAGCAGAGGAAATGCCAGACGCTTGTAAAACCATCAGATGAGATAGTGAGAACTCACTCACTATCACGAGAATAGCATGGGGGCAACAGACCACATGCTGCAATCACCTCCCACCAGGTCCCACCCTCGACACATGGGGATTATGGTGATTACAATTGGAGATGAGACTTGAGTGGGGACACACAGCCAAACCATATCACAAGGGCAAAAAGATACCTAAAAAATTAAGCTTGCCTATTTGGAACTTTTAGAAACTACTTCTAAACATCTCCAGGACCCAAAACTATGTGATAATAGATATTAGAAAAGTTTATAACTGAATTAAAATGGAAAGAACATTATAACAATTCTTTGACCCATGAAATGCTTAGAGGTATGTGAGTTAATTTTCAAACATTTGAGATTTTCTGGATTTCATATTGTTATAAATTTCTAATGTAATTCCATCATGTTAAATTACATTACATTCTGTATGGTTTCAAACCTTAAAAATGTATTACAACTTGTTTAATAGCCAGTCATATTGTCTATATTGAGGAACACGCCATATGTACTTGTAAAGAATGTGTCCTTCAGTTTTAGGGTGTAATGTATAAATATTAATTAGGTCAAGATAGTTTACAGTGTTTTTAGTTCTTCCATGGCTTTATTCACCTTTGGACTACTTATGTCAACTAAAGAGAGGTTTTTAAATATCCAACAGAGTTTGAAGATTTGTCTATGTCTCCTTTAATTTTGTCAATTTTTTTCTCTGGGGATAGGGTTTTGCTCTGTTGCCTGGGCCAGAGTGCACTGGCACAATTGGCTCACCACAGCCTCAAATTCCTGGATACAAGAGATCCTCCAGCCTCAGCCTCCTGAGTAGCTGGCACTACAGGTGCATGCCACCACACACCAGCTAATAATTTTGTCAATTGTGCCTTGTATATTTGGAGGCTGTTTTTAGAAACATATGCATTTATAATGCTTATTTTATGCAAACTGTAGGCATTTTCCTCTGTGGCTCTCCATTTTCTTGGGTTTCCCTCCTTGCTTTCTTTTTGCTGCATTTGAAGCCATCCTCAAAGGGTAAGCAATAATTCTGGACAGAAATATAGTTATAATTAAGCATTAATCAGGACTTCCTTATAACCAAAACTCACTAGATACTGAATATATGCATCCACATTGTTCCTATAGACAGGATTTCTGACATTAGAATAACAATGCTTTTGTTTAAGAATTTAAATTATTTTTCAGATTCAGAATATCAGTGAAACAGCTAATGCCAACCAGCTAGAAGACTCTTACAAAGGAAAGGAATTGGAAAAAAATATAGTTTCTTCATCTCCCTGTCCCATGACTTCACCCGCACTCTTGACCAATCAACAATATCCACATTTGCACCCATTTCAAAACCTTTAAGAGCCCTAGCCCCAAACTCCTCGGGGAGATTGATTTGACGTTCCCTCCCATCTCCTTGTTCTGTGACCCTGTGGTTAAATCTTTTTCTATGCTATAACCCAGTGTCTCAGCATATTGACTTGCCACATGCATCAGTCAGTGAACCTATTATGGTTACATGTTTACCCCAAATTCTGTCTTTAGATTCTTCAATTTAGTCAAACTTTTTCTTTTTAGACAAAAAAGGCAGAAAAAATAATGTGCTGTCACAGTGCTCACATCAAAGTTCCTTGACAAAATAAGGTTTTATTTCTCACTTATATGACCATGTAATCAATTTAGACAGCTGTCCTCAAGGAGATGACTCTGGATCTCAGCTAATTCCACCCTGTGGTTTCACCACCTTGAAATGTTAGCATAGTAATTTCAATGTTCATTCAGCCTGTAGACAAAGTAAGGTATTCCAAAAATGTATTTTATTTTTGTCCTAGGTTCCTCACATAGAACTCCTAAAATCCTTGGAATTTCCTGAAGGACAAGAGGGTCTATTGTTATTCATAGAAGTTGCTTTTGATACCTAAGTTAATGCTAATGAGCAGACTCATGCTGGGGAGCACTGGATGGCATCAGGATGGCCGCTGACTGCCAGAGGAAAAAACCATGTGATTAAAAGGTTGAAACTTTCAGCTCCACCCTCAGCCTCTGAGGATGGGAGAGGGACTAGGAAAACTCTGAATAATGAGGCACAAAGAGTTTTCTTGTTGGTGAACATATCAATGTAATAATGGGAGGGCACACACCTAACGGGAGGACTCCACAGAAACAGAAGCTCCTATGTTCTGGACTCTTCTGTATCTCATCCTACAACCTCTTCACCGAGTCATTTGTTTGTATTCTTTATAATAAGCCAACAATTGTAAACGTAGCACTTTCCTGAGTTCTGCGAGTCATTCTAGCAAATTATCAAACATGAAAGGGAGTGGTGTGACCCAATGAATTTTTAGCCAAGTGAGACAGAAGTGCAGGTAACCTGGGAACCTGGAATTTACAGGTGGAGTCTGAAGTGGAAACAGTCTTGTGGGACCGCTTAACCTGTGGGATCTATATTAACTCTGGGTAGCTAGCGTCAGAGTTGAAAGACCTTCCCCTTAACATGGGTGATCTGCACTAACTCTGGTTATTGAGTGTCAAAATTAAATTGAATTGTAGAACAGCCAGTTGGTGTCAAAAAATTGCTATTGAAAGCACACAAAAGGAAAGTGTACAGTGGACCCTGCATCTGATAATTAACCTACTTGGACCAAAAGTTAAACTCATCAATTCTTCCAACATTACATTGGTGGAAACTATGCATATGAGTGACAGGTTAATGTTGTCCTTAGTTGGACATGTCAGCAAGTCCACACTATGAGAGTTCAAATATTTGGTGGAAAGTTAGCTTTCTCTGTTACAGTGTCTACCTCGAGAAGTTAGAGAAGGGACAACAGAGTAAACTAAAGTTGGTAAAAGTAAACATAAAAAAGATAAATATTGCAGGTACTTTTAAAATATTAAACAAAAAACACAGAATTAATAAAACTAAAAGCTAGTCCTTTGAAAAGATAATAAAATAGACAAAGCATTGTCAAAATTTAGTGTACAAATAATACTAGACATAAAAAGGTAGCAGGCATATATAGATTTCAGATTACATATAATAGAGAATTATGAAAACCTTTATGTTACTAAATTTGAAAATTTAGATTGAAAGGACATTTCTTAGAAAATGTAAATTTCAAAAATAGTTTTAATGCTTTCTTTCAAACTCCAACTATTCAAGTAAGCATTAAAGAAATTGAATCAATAAATTAAAAATCTGCCCAGAAATATTTCTCCACTATTACCAGACATATTAATAGGTGTGTTATATATTTAAATAAGAGAAAGTATAAATCTTATACAAAAGTTTGAAGTATAGACAAAATAGCAAAGCATCACATAAACTTTTGTAAGGATGATATATAGTTTATATCAAAATCTCACAAGGGTAGTAAGAGAAAAGCACATTTAAGGCCAAGCACTTTTATAAACATAGATGTAATAATAGTTCTAAATATGATATTAGCTGATCAGCAGTGTATTTAAAAAGTGGTTTATAGTTAAATTGAATTTCTATTGGACATTCAAGAATAGTTTACCATTAGAAAACAAACTAACTGTAATTACCACATCAACAGATTAAAGGAGAAAATTATATGACAGTTCCAATAGATTCAAATAATTGATTAAACATCTTTTCATTATTAAAATAACTCACCAAACCACAGATTGAGGAAACTTTTTAACCCAATAAAGTGTATCAATAAGGATCTCACAACAAACGTGATATCTAATTGTTAAACATTAAAAGCCACCCTTAAATCAGGAAACAACAGGTGCTGGAGAGGATGTGGAGAAATAGGAACACTTTTACACTGTTGGTGGGACTGTAAACTACTTCAACCATTGTGGAAAACAGTGTGGCGATTCCTCAAGGATCTAGAACTAGAAATACCATTTGACCCAGCCATTCCATTACTGGGGATATACCCAAAGGATTATAAATCATGCTGCTATAAAGACACATGCACACGTATGTTTATTGCGGCACTATTCACAATAGCAAAGACTTGGAATCAACCCAAATGTCCATCAATGACAGACTGGATGAAGAAAATGTGGCACATATACACCATGGAATACTATGCAGCCATAAAAAAGGAATGAGTTTGTATCCGTTGTAGGGACGTGGATGCAGCTGGAAACCATCATTCTCAGCAAACTATTGCAAGAACAGAAAACCAAATACCGCATGTTCTCACTCATAGGTGGGAATTGAACAATGAGATCACTTGGACACAGGAAGGGGAACATCACACACCAGAGCCTATTGTGGGGAGGGTAGAGGGGGGAGGGATAGCATTAGGCAATATACCTAATGTAAATGACGAGTTAATGGGTGCAGCACACCAACATGGCACATGTATACATATGTAACAAACCTGCACATTGTGCAAATGTACCCTAGAACTTAAAGTATAATAATAAGAAAAAAATAAAAAATAAAATAAAATAAACACCCTTAGTTTAAAAGATGTTTACTATCACTACTTCTATTCACCACTGAAATGGAAGTACTAGAAAGTTCAATAATAAAACAAAAATTAAACTTATAAGGACCAAAAGGAAAAAGAAAAACTAACATCATCCACTGTCAGTCTATATACAGTTATATAATTATTTATATAGGAAATAAAGAAAAATTGGAATGCAAACTATCACAACTATTAAAAGAGTTAAACAGAATTTCTGTGCACAAAATCAATTTAAAAAGAAAGAACAGTTACAATCCAACACATCGATAACACCAAATGCTGACAAAGATATGGAGCAACAGCAACTCTCATTCATTGCTGAAGGGAATCGAAATTGGTAGTCACTTTAGAAAACAGTTTATCACTTTCTTATAAAATTAAACATACCCTTACCATATGATCTAGCAATAGTGCTTCTTTGTCTACCCACATGAGTTGAAAACATGTTCACACAAAAATGTCAGTGTTTATAGCAGATTTATTCATAATCGCCAAAACTAGAAGCAAGCAAGTTGTCCTTCAGTAGATGAATGGAGAAACATACTGTTTTACATTTATACAATGAAATGTTACATAATAATAAAAAGAGATGAACCATCAAGCCATAAAAAGACATACATGAATCTTAAATGAATATTGCTACATGAAAGAACCAGCTGAAAAAGGATATTAACTGGATAATTCCAATTATATGACATACTGGGAAAGGCAAAATTATAGAGACAGTAAAAACAACAGTGGTTGGCAGCTCAGGGAAGGTTGGAAAGTTGTATAGGTGGAGCATGAGGAACTTTTCAAGGTAGTAAAATTATTCTGCATGATACTATAATGGTCAACACATGACAATATGCATTTATCAAAATTTATTAAGCTTTATAGAACAGAGTCAACCTTAATGTATACAAATGTTGAAAATTATTTATGAGGTCTAGGAGATACCAGGATAGAATGCAGAATTTGACAAAACAGTCTTATTGTGTTCCAGATGTATTAAACAACCTCACTGTAGCAGGATGAGCTGCAGACAAAACTCCTCAGACACTAAGTTAAAGAAGGAAGGGGTTTATTCGGCCGGGGGTATCCGCAAGACTCCTGTCTCAAGAGCCGAGCTCTCCGAGTGAGCAATTCCTGTCCCCTTTAAGGGCTCACAACTATAAGGGGGTGCACGTGAGAGAGTCATGATCAATTGAGCAAGCAGGGGGTACGTGACTGGGGGCTGCATGCACTGGTAATTAGATTGGAACAAAACAGGATAGGGATTTTCACAGTGCTTTTCTATACAATGTGTGTAATCTATACATAACATAGCTGATTAGGTCAGGGGTCGATCTTTAACTACCAGTCCCAGGGTGTCGCGCCAGGCTGTCTGCTTGTGGATTTCATTTCTGCCTTTTAGTTTTTACTTTTTCTTTCTTTGGAGGCAGAAATTGGGCATAAGGCAATATGGGGGTGGTCTCCTCCCTTATCACAACAACTATTGACTTAGGTAACTTTGAAAATGAGTGGAAGTTGTTTTTCATGGAAGCACTGGATCAAGAAATATATGAGTTTAGAGCACCTTGTAGTATCAGAAAGTAAGGAAGTGATAAAAAAAAAAAAATCCAAAATGATGGGAGTATATCAAATGAACACAAGACCCAGCTGAGAAAGCTTCCAATGGTTAAAACTGGAAAAATTTGAATAGTAAAATACAGTGGTGTTCATTATATACTGAATAATAAAATCAATGTCTATGAGTTCATACTGATATAAGTAAATAATTAGATAAATAAATGAGGAGAGGGGTGATGTAATATTAGAGTACAGAAACCTAACATTGCCTCAGCCAGGTATTCAATATCATCATCATCAGTGATAAGTCAGGTTGATACTATATACCCCTGATATTATTTGATGCAAATGGCATTTTATCTTTATGGTCTTCCTTTCTAGAACCCTTAACACTATTCTAATCATGAGAAAAACTTCATATAATATCTCCTAATTCAGCGACATCCTACAAAATACCTGACCAGTAATTCTCAAAGCTACCAAGGCCATCAAAAATAAGAAAAGTATAAGAAGCTGTCATAGCTAAGTGGAGGCCAAGGAGACATGATGACTAAATGTAATGTGCTATCTTGAATTGGATCCTCAAATGGAAAAAAAAACGATATTAGGTAATAATAAATCAGATTTGAATAAAGTATGAACTTTAGTGAATAATAATATATCAATGTAGTTTCACAAGTTATAACACATGTACTATTCTAATGTAACATGTCAACAATGGGGCAACTGTGTGTGGGATATATGGGAACTCCATATTATCGTTATGACTTTTCTATAAAACTAAAACTTTTCAAAGTATAAAGTTTATTTAAAAATAAAAATCAATGAATTCCCATATAACATTAATAAGCAATTTTAGGGGTGAAAAAGGTATAATGCGTTTTCTATTACCCATCACAAGAGTCACTGACAACATTCCTATAACAAAAGACAGGAAAATAAGAGAAAAACATAACAAATTTATTTAACAAAGTTTTATGTGATGCAGGAGCCTTCAGAATCAAAGACCCCAAAACCCAAGGAATACTGTCTATTTTTATAATAAGGTTTAATGAAGAACAGACAGCCATGCAGAAATGTGACTGGACAAATGGTATGATCTAATGGTAACAGACAGAGGACCAAGGGATCCAGCAAGGCTTTTCTGTTCAGATTCTTCTTGGCCTCTCTGTGTAGAATTTGTTCCTCCTAGGTATGGGGCAAGAACCCTGTCTCTGGAACTAGAGTCTTTAAGGAAGAAAGAAGAGAGTAACCTTCTAGGTTTTAGGGCTTGCTTTAGCAAAGAGGAGTTCTAGTTTCTATGACCTGCCATGGGATGAGGAATTTTGATAACTATGACTAGCTTTGGAGAAAAAAAAGGATCAGGAGACAGGAGGGCAGAAGATCAGAGAGGAGAAGGTTAGAGAGACCTTGCTTCTGAGGCCCTTCCAATCCCCTTCAGTTCAGTCTTCAGCATACCAAGGTGCTATACTTTAGAGTATTGTATTCTGAGCCCCAATATTATCATAAAATGTAGTTTTTTACAAGGAGCAATTGACTATTGCAACAAATGCTATAACATACTTAGGAATAAATACTTTTAAAAGATTCAAGATATTTGTGGCATAAATTATAAAACTTCAGTAAACGACATAAATTGATATGCAAATATGTATAGAAATCTGCCATGTTCATGAATAGAAACACTCCAGTTGCTAATGATGCTAATTATTGCCAAGTAAATCAGTAATTGCAGTGTATATTCAATCTAAATCCCAACTGATTTTTGATGAAACTTTGCAAGCTGATTCTAAAATCTATCTGAAAGACTAGAGAAAAAGCAATAACAGTAATAATAATAATACAAGAATGTCAAAATGATTTTAAACAAGGAAATAAGGTATAGAGACTTTTCCTACCATGCAACAATGGTTAATTATTTTGTGTGTGTGTGTGTGTGTGTGTGTGTGTACACATACCTATCCCCACACACACATTATGTCTACATATATGTGTACTAAAAATAAGGGGGAAAACATGAGCAGACTAATACTAAACCACAGTAATCGTTGATTTTTGTTTGATTTTTTTTTTTTAAATGAAGGATGGAATAGAATCAGAGAGTAATACACAGACTTCAAATCTACCTCTTAGGTTTCATCTCTTTTAAAAAGGAGCAAATGTCCAATATTAAGCCTTGATAAGCTGCAGAGTGGATGTATAGTTATGTATGCTATACTACTCCCTATAGGTTTCTGTGCACCTAAAATATTTCATAATAAAAAACAAGGCAAACTGATTCCGAGAAAATGGAGACCACATATACCATTTTGTCATTACATTTTGTCATTAAAGAAAGCAGATAAATAGAATGACAGCTGAAGGAGGAAGTAGGGTCAAGAGAAAAGTACTCATTTTGTTACGTTTATAGGGCATATCAGTGCACTTATGTGAATGAGCCAGTAGTAAGTGAGAGGTTGCTAATGCCACAGAGAGAGAAGGCATCATTGAAAAGCAAAATATTTGAGAAGTGAAGAAAAAGGATCTTGAGCACATTTGGAGGGGCTGGGTTTTGATAGGCGTACAGTGCATTTTCTCTATATTATAGTATCTTATTAAAACACTGTGATTCAGTTTTTCTTTGTCCCATAATGCTTAGAGCATTAAAGCCTGCTCAAACTCCTAAAATTGCCTTAGGTTAGCAAAGCTCTACCCTGTATCATTAGGAGTGTAATGCAGCTTAACAGTACTTTCCCCAGTATTACTGTTTGGTTCCCAGCACAGAAGTCTGGACCAACTGGAACAAAAGGTTACAACCTGGTTAGTATGCTGAGTGCCCAGTGAGCAGTTTGATTTTTTTCCTGATGAACCTAATTTCCCACATTAGCAGGAACACATGGCATATTCTCCACAGTCTGGCTTTATGTTTAAATATGCACCACATGATATTGTGTGACGAATTCTCTTCTTCTCAGCCCGGAGAAGCAGAATGCAAAAAGAGGATCATCAAAAATGAAGCCCCTTTTAGAAAGTCATTTTCTACTAGAAACAAAATAGAATACAGGTTTTAGGACATCACCTGTTCTTTTATTTCCATCAATCAAACAGAAATACTAAAATGCAATGTTTGTGGTGCCATGTTAACAGGTCTTAAAAACAGAATGGTAATTAGCTCACATGGGAAATTTAGGAATCATCTTATCCAAACCCATTAATTTCCATACAGCCCAACCCAGACCTCTCCAACCTGTAGAAACCAATGAAATTCCCTTTACACTCATATTCAAATTACAAAGGATTTTTCAATCAGGAAACAACATTTCTTCAAAGTATCCTCCAATTATTTTTGAAAACCCACAAAATTATTCTCACAGGAGGCTTAAAATTAGTCTTGAAGCTTTGGTGACCACTGATTTTCCTATCCTATTTACTCCAATTTTCATTGATTGGAACTTCCAATTATTGACACTTAAGGTCAAGAACGAGTCTAGCTAAGTAATTGAGCATGTGGGCTCTGAAGCCTGTCTCTTGGGGTAAAATAATCCTTACTCTTCCCTAACCACATAAGATAAACAAGTAATTTAATCTTCCTATGCCTCAGGTTCCAAATCTTTAAACGGGGCTGTGCAGGGAAAAGATGCCATCTGCTTCAGAACAAAGGGAGGTAAACTGCTTATTGTGGTGTATACACAGTGGAAAGTTTTTATAAGAGGAAGAGGAAATTTATTGTTGTTGGAACAGAAACTGAAGGAAGAAAGGGCAATGAAAATAATGAAGGAAATTAAATAAACTAATGTACTTAAAATGTCTGATGCATACTCAATATATGCTTATTATTATTACTATTACTATTCTTAGTAAAACCACAGGTAGGGAAACTGTTTTTATTATTTTCAGTTAACAGATCAGTGTCAAAGAAGGTATATACTTTACCTGAAACAGTAAACACTCAAAAACTATTTGCTATTTTTATTTATAAAACTGCTACATGAAGCTTTACATGTGTCATTTCTGATAGATTTCTGACACAGGAATGCCAGCATCAATACTAAGGGTATTCTTACCCAATCCCACAAATCTTCAAGGTGACAGAGCAGTGCTAGGACAGGAAGAGACAGAAGAGTAGCCTTCTCTAAATTTGTGACACACCTTGCCACCTGGGCTACAAAATCTTAAGCCGTCCTGCTGTAGAGTACTGAAGAGTGTTCTGACACTCTTTCTACATGTTTTTTTTTTGCCATGGTGTAAAATTTCAACTGCTTATTAATCTTCTTACTATTAACACATGTAATTTTTCTATGAGTCTTTTCAGCATAAATGATTAAAGGAAAGTGTATGCTTAATGGCAAATTAAATACTGAGTTTCTGTTTCTCAAGAACATTAGAACATATAACTTACATAAAATGTTAGTGGAATGGTAGTGATATAACTGACCACATGTTAACCAGGAGACAAATATCTGCTGAAGAAACATCGGCATCTATCACAGAAGTCAGTAGTTATTTTAAGATTGTTATCATAGGGCCAATATGGCTGATTAGAAGCAGCTAATGTGCACCTCTCTCAAGGAGAGGAGAAAGAGCAGCAAGTAAATATTAGCTCTTAAACTGGAACATCCAGGTGGACACATTGAGATTTATCAAGGAAATAATGTGACTCATGGAAAACAAATAGCCATACAGGACAACTGCCCACCTGAGGATGGTACAGAGCCAGGGGATGTCCCCCAACGTGGAGAAATGGTGAATGAGTCAGAGTCCCCAGGGACCCACACTATTGCCATGGACATTTACATCTCTGGGCTCAGGAGATCCCTTGTGAACTCCCTCTACTGAGGCCTCCAGACCCACACAGAGGGCTACATGGAGTTTGGGCAAAGCTGCTGCTCAGGCACATGCAGAGTCCTGGGAGCACTGGATCCCCTGGCACCTTGGCACCAGTGGCTGCAGCCCTGGCCACACAGGAGGCTGGGCTTCCTAGCATGCACCCAGGAAAGGGGCCAAATCCAGGGGCTGAGCAGTGATGGACTGCAGGCCTTGCCTCCACTGCATCTTTCAGGATAAGGCCCACTGGCCTGGGTTGCTAGTGAGGCCACCCTACCCCAGCCTGAGTTCTGGCCGAGAGCAGCTCTACAGTTCCATGGGATGGAACTCCCAGGGGGTGAGGCAGGCTGCCATTTTTGCTATTCCACAACCTTCTCTTCTGTTACCCTCAAGATCTGGAGGGTGTGCAGTGATTATGAACTAACGCAGATGCTCAGCAGTGTAGCTATCTCAAGGAAAAGCATCCAGACAGTTTTTCCACATGAGTCCCCAGCCCCACTACTCCTCACTGGGCAGTGTCTCCCAACCTGGCACCCCAGCCACTCCTCTCCTGGGTTCTCAGGGCAGTAGCAGCTCTGCAATTCCCCAAGGCAGAGCTCCCAGAGGGAGGGGCAGGATGCCATTTTTGCTGCTCTAAAGCCATGACTCCTGTTGACCTCAGGAGAGAGTGTACTGGCTGGGGTGTGATACAGGACCGCCCCAACCGCCAACCCCCTCCTTGTGCTGCACCACACTGCAGCCATATTTACAAGTAGCCGGACTGTTCTCCACACAGATCTCCACCTCTGCTACTCTTCACTGGGCAGTGCCTCTAGACCTGGGCCTCCAGCACAACCGCCCTGTCCCTACCCAAACACTTCAGCCAGTGGCGGCTCTGTGATTCTCTGAGGAGAAAATCCCAGAAACAGCCCATAGCCCCTCTTCCATTGCAGCTGCAATGATATTGCCCTTACTGCCCTCAGGATGGGGAAGGAACAAAGGGCTGGAACCTCTAGCACATCACAGTCACCATATGAAGAGGATCCAGTCTTTCTTCCCTGTAAGACCTCACCTTCCACTTTTCACCAGGCAGGGCCCCTGTCTTGGGAACACAGAACAGCTGCCCTACACCCAGCTGAGCATTCCCACTGCTAGTGTCTCTGTGCTTCCCTGAAAAGGGGCTCCCAGAGGCAAATGACAGCCCTTCTGCCACTGCCATGTCAGAGGTTCTGCTCCTGCTGCCCTCGAAATGGAGAAGAAATAAAGAGCCTGAGGGCTTCACTTCTGCTTCCAGCATGCCACAGTTGACATATAGAGAAAAGCCTCCACCCTTCACCAAGAAGATCTCCCAGCTTGGGCCAGCAATGCAGCCATCCCACCCCCTGGCTGAACATTCCTGGTACCATCAGCTCTGCATTTAACTCCCAGAGGCAACCGAAAACCCCTCTTCCACTGCCACTACAGTGGTACTTCCCTTGCTGTCCTTGAAATGAGGAAGAAGCAAAGACCCTGAGTGCTTTAACCACACCTCCAGCAAGCCACAGCTGCCCTAAGGAGAAGAGACCACTCAGTCTCCCCCGGGAGTTTCCAGCACCCCCTGCTCATCACAAGACAGGGCCTATTGGATTGGGCCCACAACACAGCCACCCCACTCAAGGTCGATCACACTGATTGGAAGTGACTCTGCATTTCTCTGGGGTGGAGTCTCAAAAGACAAGTGAAAGGCCCTCTGCCATAACCACTGCCAAGGTCCCTTCCCCTGTTGCCTCCAAGCTGGGGAAGGAGCATAAAGCCTGAGCTCTCTCCAGGGCTACAGTGTGCAGCCAAGGTGTGTTAAGCCAATATCTGCAGTCAGCACTCAAGTGGGAGAGGAGCCCACACCTTCTGAACACTGGGAGGGAGTACAGGTGCAAATGTGAGGAAATACAGAGGAGCTACGTGGCTGAGCAAGAGCCTACCTACTGGTCATTATACTTAAGTGCCATCTACTGGATCATAGCCCAAATTTCAACATCAAAAATACTTTGCTAATATACCTACCCTGTGAAACCAAGGACAAGAACTCAGCTAAAAATAAAGGCCCTGAGCTAAGGCTCAGTCTTTTCTGAAAACATCCAGAAAATAAGTCAACTGACTGTATTCAAATTAAACCACAATTAAAGGAAAATCATTCCACACAGATGAGAAAGAACCAGTGCAAGAACCCTGGCAGCTCAAAAAGCCAGAATGTCTTCTTTCTTCCAAACCATGACACTAGTTCCCCAGCAAGGGTTGTTAACCAGCCTGAAATGTCTGAAATAACAAATAGAATTTAGAATGGGGATAGGAATGAAGAACATTAATTTTCAGGAGAAAGTCAAAGCCCAATCCAGTGAATCTAAGGAGTATAATAAAATGCTACAGCAGCTGATAGATAAAATGGCCATTATAAGAAAGAACCAAACTGATCAGACAGAGCTGAAAAACACACTACAAGAATGTCATAATGCAGTCACAAGTATTAACTGCAGAATACACCAAGCTGGGAAGGAATCTCAGAGGTAGAAGATGGGTTCTCCCAACTAACTCAGTCAGGAAAAAAAAAAAAAAAAGAAAGAAAGCCTCTGAGAAATATGGGATTATGCAAAGGGACCAAATCTATGACTCAGTGGTATCCCTGAAAGAGAGGGAGCAAGCAAGCAACTTGGAAGACACATTCCAGGATGTTATCTATGAAAATTTCCCCAACCTCTTTGGAGAGCCCAATATTCAAATTCAGGAAGTACCGAGAACCTCTACAAGTTACTACACAAGAAAACCATCCCCAAGGCCGTGTCTGGTGATGAGCAGGGGGTGCTGGAAACATAGTCTTCAGATTTACCAAGGTTGAAAAGAAAGAAAAAATGTTAAAGGCAGCTAGAGAGAAGGGACAGGTCACCTACAAAGGGAGCCCCATCAGGCTAACAGCGGACCTTTCACCAGAAACCCTACCAGCCAGAAGGGATTGGAGCCTATATTCAGCATTCTTAAAGAAAAGAATTTCCAACCCAGAATTTAAGGTCCAGTCAAAGTAAACTTCATCAACAAAGGAGAAATAAGATCCTTTTTAGACAAGCAAATACTGAGGGAATTTGTTATCACCAGACCTGCCTTACAAGAGGTCCTGAAGGAGAGCTAAATATGAAAAGGAAAGACTGTTACTGGCCAGTACAAAAACACACTTAAGTACATAGACCATTGACACTATAAAGCAACCACACACAAGTCTGCATATCTAGCTAACAACAAAATGACAAGATCAAATCCACACATACCAGTATTAACCTTGAATGTGAATTGGCTAAATGCCCCAAATAAAAGGTACACAGTGGCAAGCTTGATAAAGAAGCAACACCCAATGGTACACTGGCTTCAAGAGACTTATCTCACATACAGTGACACCCCATAGGCTGAAAGTAAAAAGATGGAGAAAAAAAATCTACCAAGCAAATGGAAAACAGGAAAAAACAGGAGTTGCTATCCTAATTTTAGACAAAACAGATTTTAAACCAATAAAGATCAAAAAAGACAAGGATGGGCATTACATATTGGTAAATGGTTCAATTCAATAAGAAGACCTAAAAACCCTAAATATATATGCACCCAACATAGGAGCATAAAGGAAGATCATAAGGAAGATTCCTAAGGGAAGATTCATAAGGATTCATGAAGGAAGATCTTAAGAAACTATAAAGAGACTTAGATTTTCCATACAGTAATAGTAGGAAACTTCAACATCCCACGGAGAGTATTAGAGAAATCACAGAAACAGAAAATAACAAACAAAGATATTCAGGAGCTGAACTCAACACATGACCAGATGGCCCTAATAGTTATGTACTCTTCTCCCCCAGACAAGAGAATATACACTCTTCTCTTACGCACATGGCACATCCTCTAAAATTGACCACACAATTGGACATAAAACAATTCTGAGCAAATTCAGAAAAACTGAAATCATACCCATGCAATAAAAACAGAAATCAATACTAAAATATCGCTCAAAACTATACAATGACTTGGAAACTAAACAACCTTCTCCTGAATGACCTTTGGGTAAACAATGACATTAAGACAAAAATCAAGAAATTATTTGAAATGAATGACGATAAAGATACAACATATTAGAATCTCAGGGACACAGTTAAAACAGTGTTCAGAGGGACGTTTATAATACTAAATGCCCACATCAAAAAACCAGAAAGATCTTAAATTAACATTGTAACACCACATCTACAGAAACTACAGAAATAAGAGCAAATGAACCCCAAAGCTAGCAGAAGACAAGAAATAACCAAAATCAGAGCTGAACTGAAGGAAATTGAGATTTAAAGAAAACACACACACACACACACCACACACACACACACAAAGATCAATGAGTCTAGTAGTTGGTTCTGTGATAGAATAAATAAGACAGACCACTAACTTCAAATAAACACAATCAGAAAAGCAAAGGGGACATCAAGACTTACCCCACAGAAACACAAAAAGCCCTTAGAGTCTACTATGAACACCTATATGCACACAAGCATGAAAGCCTAGAAGAAATGAATAAATTCACGGAAGCATACAGTCTCCCAGGACTGAACCAGGAAGTAATTGAATCCCAGAACAGACCAATAACAAGTTCCAAAATTGAAGCAGTAATGAAAAGTCTACTAACCAGATAAAGCCCAGAACCAGATGACTTTACAGCTGAATTCTAACAGATGTATAAAGAAGAGCTGGTAACATTCCTACTGAAACTACTCCAAAGAATTGAGGAGGAACTCCTCCCTAACTCATTCTATGAGGCCAGTGTCATCTTGATACCAAAACCTTGCAGAGACAAAACCAGAAAAGAAAACTTCAGATCAACATTTTTGATGAACATAGATGCAAAAATCACCAACAAAATACTTGCAAACCAAATCCCACAGCACATCAAAAAGCTAATCCTTCACAATCAAGTAGGCTTTATCACTGGGATGCAAGGTTGGTTATACATACACAAATCAATAAATGTGATTCATCACACAAACAGACCTAGAGACAAAACCCACAAGATTATCGCAATAGATACAGAAAAGGCTTTCAATACAATTAAACATCCCTTAATGTTAAAAACACTTAACAAACTGGGAATGTTAAAAACACTCAACAAAAATTAAAGGAACACATTTCAAAATAATAAGAGCCATCTATGACAAACGCACAGCCAACATCATGCTCAATGGGCAAAAGCAGGAGGTATTTCCCTTGACAACCAGAACGAGACAAGATGTCCTCTTTCACCACTCCTATTCAACATAGTACTGGAAGTCCTGACTGGAGCAATGAGGCAAGGGAAAGAAATTAAAGGCATTCAAATAGGAAGTCAAACTACCACTGTTTGAAGATAACATGGTTCTATAGCTAGAAAACCCCATAGTCTCAGCCCAAAAGCTCTTTGATCTGACAAACAACTGCAGCAAAATTTCAGGATACAAAATCAATATACAAAAATCGGTAGCATTTATATACATCAACAACATCTAAGCTGAGAGCCAAGTCAGGAAAGCCATTTTACTTATAATAGTCACAAAAAGAATAAAATGCCTAGGAATACAGCTAACCAGGAAGGCAAACATCTCTACAATGAGAATTAGGAAACACTGTTTAAAGGAATCAGAAATGACACAAACAAATGGAAAAACATGCCATGCTCATGGATTGTAAAAACTGATATCATTCAAATGGCCATGCTGCCTAAAGCAATTTACAGATTCAAAGCTACTCCTATCAAACTACCAATGACATTCTTTACAGAACTAGAAAAAAACTATTTCAAAATTCATATGGAACCAAAAAAAGTGCTCTAGTAGCCAAGCCAATCCTAAGCAAAAAGAACAAAGTTGGAGGCATCACATTTCCTGACTTCAAACTATAATACAAGGCTACAGCAACTATAACAGTATGGTACTTGTACAAAAACAGGAATATAGACCAATGGAACAGAATAGAGAGCCCAGAAATAATGCCACACACATACAGCCATCTGATCTTTGACAAAGTTGACAAGCAATGGGGAAAGGACTCACTCGTCAATAAAGGGTGCTGGGATAACTGGCTAGCCATATGCAGAAAATTGAAATTGGACTTCTTCCTTACACCATACACAAAAATCAACTCAAGGTGGATTAAAAGCTTAAATGTAAAACCCCAAAGTATAAAAAACCCTCAAAGACAACAACCTACGCAATACCATTCTGGACATAGGGAGGAACAAAGATTTCATGACACAGATGCCAAAAGTGATTGCAACAAAAGCAAAAATTGACAAATTGGATCTAATCCAACTTAAGCATTTCTGCACAGTAAAAGAAACTATCAACAAAGTAAACAGACAACATAGAGAATGGGAGAAAATTTTTCCAAACTATGCATCTAACAAATGGCTGATATCCAGAATCTGTAAGGAACTTAAACAAATACACAAGAAAAAAACAACTCCATTAAAAAGTGGCAAAGAACCTGAAGAGACACATCTCAAAAGAAGACATTCATGTGGCCAGCAAACATGAAAAAAATCTCAACATCACTCATCGTTAGAGAAATGAAATTCAAAACCACAATGAGATACCATCTCATATCAGTCAGAATGGCAATTATTAAAAAGCCAAAAAATAACAGATGCTGACAAGGTTGTGGAGAAAAAAGATCATTTTTATATTGTTGGTGGGAGTATACATTCATTCAACCATTGTGGAGGGCAGTTTGGTGATTCCTGAAAGATGTAGAGGCAGAAATACCATTCAACCCAGTAATCCCATTACTGGGTATACACCCAAAGGAATATGAATTATTATATTATAAAGACATACACACGTATATGTTCGTTGCAGCACTATTCACAATAGCAAAGACATGGAACCAACCTGCATGCCCATCAATGACAGACTGGATGAAGAAAATGTAGTACGTACACACCATGGAATACTATGCAACCATAAAAAAAGAACAAAACTATGTCCTTTGCAGCAACATAAATGGAGCTTGAGGCCATTATCCTAAATGAATTAACAGAAACAGAAAACCAAATAGCACATGTTCTCACTTATAAGTGGGAGTTAAACAATGAGTACCCATGGACACAAAGAAGGGAAGAGCAAACACTGGGGCCTAATTGAGAGTGGAGAGAGGGAGCAGGATGAAGATCGCAGAACTACCTATTGGGTACTGTGCTTATTATTTGGGTGATGAAATAATCTGTACATCCAAACCCCCATGACACTCAACTTACATTTATAAAAAACACTGCACATGTACCCGAAACCTAAAAGTTAAAAAATAGATTATTATAAAAGACAATAATATAATATGCACTGGTGAAGAAGGTATATTCACATACCATTCTATAAGACATGACTTATTTAGATCAAATAATTGTTTTTTTTCTAAACTGATTGCTTTAATTTTCTATTCTTATGCAAGTATAAAAAGTGGCTTGGTAGTTGTGATTACACAGGCTTCATTAGCAGAAAAACTTCATAAACAGCAAAGTATACCAGTTTTATATCAGTGTAGTATGATCAATTGCTTCAAATAGCAAATCAGATTATTCCAATAATCTTCAGGGTTTTTTTTAATCCAATGGACAAATGTCAAGTAAAGCTTTAGGGAAGTCTTTATTTTGAAAATAAAATATCTAATATTTTGTCGAGTGCTCAGTAAAGTTTCAATATTGAACATAAAGCTATGTTTTGTGATAATGTAAATATAAACACTAGTAGAGCACAAATATTGTGTTTTTTTCTAAATTAACAGGCCTGCGAATCAGACATGTGCTTGCAATTGTTGTGTTGGACACATAATTCATTATTTCATCCAACTGAGTTTCAGTATCACCAGGGAATTTCTTTGGAATGCAAACTCTTGGGCCCCATCCCAGATCTAATGAATCAGAAACTCTGGCAGTGCAGTCCAGCAATCTGTGTTGACAGCCTTCCAGCGTATTCTGATGCACATGAAGGTTTGAGACCATTGGTATAGGTTATCTGTAAGCACTCGTTGGCTTTCCTCAAGTCAAGATACAAATAGGTTTGGAAATTCTGGGAAAATGATCACATCTAACATTTACTGAGTACCTACCAGGTATTAGGCTCTGTGTAAGTGCTTTAAATAGATTATTTCATTTCATTCTTTCAAAAGAATGAGAAAGATACTATTGCTACTCTCACTTCATGGGCCGAGGAAATGATGTATGAAGATGGTGAAGCACCACAAGGCCCATGACTTAAAAAAAGATTGAGCTAGAATATTAATCCAAGCAGTCTCCCCAAATACTCCTCTGCAGCCTCCCTTTCTCCATTAGCTCAACAAGTCATCCTCAGAGTAAGATCAGCAAGAGAGAGAAAACTATAAAATGGCTCTAGTTATTTAATTATAAGTGCTGTATTATGATAACTGTTGGAAAGCTGGAAGATAGAATTAGTTTACTTGGTCAAAGATAAATAATTCACTATGATCATAAATACTACCCTTAACATCAATTTAAACATGTTTACAGGTTTTGAATGATTACTATTGAGTAGACACAGTTGGACTACGATGTATTATGTAGAAGTAATTGTATGTTCATTAATTAAAGTGCCATAACAGTATTCTACATGATCTCTTGTATTCTTAGCCATCTTTGAGCCAAACTATAAAGCTACTTTGTACAAAATGAATATAGAAGTTTTTGTCTTGCAATATAACATAGAAAATACACTCTTCATCATTACAATATTATCTGATCTAGTTTTTTTGTGAAAACAATGAAAGAAACAAAAAAAGTACCAGTTTCCAGAGTAACATTAGAAAAAGAAGACGTCTTCATTTTTCCTTGCATTTTTATCCCATAAGATGATTTAATTGCTCTTTCATTTAAGCATTTCTGCCTACAGCATGGATCACAAACTTTCAAAGGCTGCTCATTCTCTGTGTAAGAAAATTCATTTTTATATGATGATGTTTTGGGGAATAAAATTAATTAATTAATTTTATTACCTAAACTCACCCTTTTAAATTTATAAAAAAGTACAAGCAAACTTCACTGGACACTTTTTCTCCACTGAATAGGAGATACGCTCTGTTCCCAACTGTACTTGTGAGTTGCTGGAATGTAAGCATTTATTCTCATAAAAAGTGGGAAATCAGTCCTTTTCTTCAGCTAATTAACTCATCTGTGAAATTTTTATGACTGATTTAGTAAGTATACAGTAGATTTTTTCCAAACACTGTCTTTTAAACTAAATGAACCAATCTCAGCCTCAGCATGATGCTATTTGGTTGGAAAAAATAACAACAATAAATACAATAGATTTATCTGTCCTTATTTTTGGCAAACTTTTTACCTAAGGTGAAAATAAGAATGTTAAAACAGTTACAAATTTTAGTTATGGCATTTTTTTTCTGTTGTTTTGTTTTTGATTTTTTTTTTAAATTTCAATACCTTTAGAGTACAGGTGGTTTTTAGTTACATGGATGAATTGTATAGTGGCAAAGTCTAGGATTTTAGTGTACTCATCACTCAAGCAGTGTGCATTGTACCCAATAAGTAGTTTTCCATCCCTCACCCACCTTCCACTCTCTCCTCTTCTGAGTCTCCCATTTTCACTATACTCCTCCGTATGCTTTTGTGTTTATGTCCCACTTATAAGTGAGAACATGTGATATTCAGTTTTCCATTCCTAAGTTACTTCACTTAGAATAATTGCCTCCAGGTCCAGCCAAGTTGCTGCGAGACATTATTTCATTCCTTTTTATGGCTGAGTAGTATTCCCTGCTGTATATGTGCCACGTTTTCTGTATCCACTCATTGGCTGATGGACACTTAAGTTGATTTCATATCTTTGCAGTTGTCAATTGTGCTGCAATTTAGTTCTTTGCGACATCTCCATACTGTTTTCCATAGAGGTTCTACTAATTTACATGTCCACCAGCAGTGTATAAGCATTACATTTTTACCACATCTACAATAACATGTATTGGTTTTTGACTTTTTAATAATGGCCATTCTGGCTGGCATAACTCATTGTGGTTTTAATTTGCATTTCCCTGATGATTAGTGATGTTAAGCATTTTTAAATATGTGTGTTGGCCATTTGTATATCTTCTTTTGAGAAATGTCTATTCATGTCCTTTTCCCACTTTTTAATGAATTATTTGTTTTTTTCTTGCTGATTTTTTTCAGTTCCTTGTAGATTCTAGAAATTAGTCCTTTTTTAGATGTATAATTTGCAAATATTTTCTCCCATTTGTAGGTTGCCTGTTTACTCTGGATTATGTCTTTTGCTGTGCAGAAGCTTTTTAGTTTAATTAGGTCCTATGTATTTATTTTTGTTTTTGTTGCAATTGCTTTTGGTGTCTTTGTCATAAATTCTTTTCTTAGGCCAATGTGTAGAAGAGTTGTTTCTATGTTTTCTTCTACAATCTGTATGGTTTTAGGTCTTAGATTTAAGTCTTTAATCCATCTTGAGTTAATTTTTCTATGTGGTGAAAGATTGTGATTCAGTTTTATTCTTCTACATGAGGCTATCCAATTTTCCCAGCACCATTTATTAAATAGGGCATCCTTTCTCCAATTTGTTTTTGTATGCTTTGTCAAAAATCAGCTGGTTGTAAGTATTTGGCTTTATTTCTGGGCTCTGTATTCTTTTCCATTGGTCTATGTATCTACTTTTATAGCAGTTCCATGTGGTTTGGGTAACTATAGCCTTGTAGTATAATTGGAAGTGGGGTAATATGATGCCTCCAAATTTATTATTTTTCCTTAGAATTGCTTCAGCTATTCAGGCTCTTTTTGAATTCCATGTGTATTTTAAGATTATTTTCTTTTTAATTCTGTAAAACATGATGTTAGTATTTGGATTGAAATTGCATTGAATCTGTAGATTGCTTTGGGGAGTATGGTCATTTTCACAATATTGATTATTCCAATCCATGCACATGGGATGTATTTCCATTTGTTCATGTCATCTATGGCTTCATTCAGCAGTGCTTTGTAGTTCTCCTTGTAGAGACTTTTCACTTTATAGGTTCAGTATGTTCGTAGGTATGTTATTTTGTAGCTATTATAAAAGTGACTGAGTTCTTAATTTGATTCTCAGCCTGGTCATTGTGGTGTATAGCAGTGCTACTAATTTGTGTATATTGATTTTGTAACCTGAGACTTTGCTGAATTCATTTGCCAGATCTAAGAGTCTTTTGGAGGAGTTGTTAGTGTTTTCTAGGTGTAAGATTATATTATTGGCAAAAAGAGATAGTTTGACTTTCTCTTTCTGATTTGGATGCTCTTTCTTTCTTTCTTTTGCCTGATTGCTCTGGCTAGGAATTCCAGCTCTATGTTGAGTAGAAGTGATGAAAGTAGACATCCGTGTCTTGTTCTAGTTCTTAGGGGGAGTACTTTCAACTTTTTCCCATTCAGTATGATGTTGGCTGTGGGTTTGTTGCATATGACTTTTTAAATTTTGAGGTATGTTCATTTTATGCCTAGTTTGTTGAAGATTTTTTTGAAAAGATAAGCAAAATTCATAAACCACTTGCTAGTCAAGAAAAGAAGAGAGACAATTCAATTAATCTCAATTAGAGATGGAAATGGAGCCATTACAACTGACACCACAGAAATACAAAAGATCTTTTGAGACTACTATGAACACCTCTATGAACACAAACTAGAAATCTAGAAGAATTGGATAAGTTTTTGGAAAAATGCAACCACCCCCACAACAGCTTGAATGAGGAAAAAGTAGAAATCCTGAACAGACCAAAAACAAGCCGTGAGATTGGATTAGTAACACAAAAACTGCCAACCAAAAAAAGCACAGGTCAGTCGGTTTCACAGCTGAATTCTATCAAACATTCAAAGGAGAATTAGCACCAATTTTACTGAAACTATTCCAAAAGATTGAGAAGGAGGGAATCGTCTCTAACTCATTCTACAAAGCCAGTATCACCCTAAGAAAACTACAGACCACTATCCTTGATGAATATAGATGCAAAAAACCTCAACAAAATACTTGCAAACTGAATACATCAGCACATCCAAAAAATGTCACCATGATCAAATGGGTTTCATTCCAGGGATGCGGGGATGGTTCAACATATACAAGTCAATAAATTTGATTCATCACATAAACAAACTTAAAAACAAAAACCATTTGACCATCTTAATAGATGCAGAAAAAGCATTTCATAAAATCCATCGTCCCTTTAATGATAGGTATGGCGTTTGAACACCGTGTTTAATTTTTCAATTTCAAAGAATTTTAAAGCAATATTCCCATATTATCTTACAAATGATGGAATTTTTTGAAGGAATTAATTGTTCATGGAATTGAAAAGTGCATTATTTTATGTGTTTAGCTATAAGTAAAGTGTTCTATAAGTTTTATATATGGTTAGATTTATTTTTCAATTTCAGCCATTTTATTATACTGGATTTAAAAATTATATGCATATTTTTAAAAAGTCATATTGAAGTTTATTTATAAATAATCTGCAAATGTGAAAAAACTCAAACCATAATGTTCTGCTAATAATAATTAAATGGAGAAAAAACATATTTATTTATAGTTTCATTTATATTTCTTTATATGCTCTTACCTTTTATTCTCACTCATAAATTTTTCCAAAAGCATACACCATATATATTTGGCAAAGAAATAAAAAATGGACTAGATTTTGAAAGAAGACATGCCAATTCAGGTATTCAAGGTAAACATTCCGATCTACTGTCATTTATAATATTCAGACTGTAAATGCCCCATGAATTACCAAAGGTTTCTATAGAAAGGAAATAAAAATTCAGGATTTATCTAGGGTACTATGTTTTATATAAAATCAAATTCAAATGTCATTTATAGGAAATAAATTTCAAGCAGGCTTATTCATACTAATGTAATGTTATCTCTGCCTTCAGTTGTCAATAATGTAAAAGAATAATAGCAATCAATAGTAACCAGCTATATGGACTTTCTTTATCATGAATTAGTTATTAACTAACTGAGTGACTTTGAATAATACAGACTTTCTGATTCTGAGTTTCTCTAACCACAATGTTTCCATGATTTCAAGAACATTAAAAACAAAAAAAGTAAGACAGTTTATCCTGCTTTAAGAAAGCATAAGAAGATACAAATTAAATTTATGAAAGAGATAAATTAGGGAGACATTGTTTATGTAAAATTTTCACATTAACACAAGTTTATTTCTGGGTTAACTTAAAAATGATCTCCTGTGGTACAGTTCAATATTTACACATAATTTATACATCATAGAGGGCAGAATATAAGGGCTTCCATCAGAGCTTGCTTAGAAGTTAGAGATATTTGAGGGTGAAAGAGTAGGAGATATTTGTCATATCCCTATTATATGTCATAGAACATCAAATGTTATTAAAAACTTCCGATGATTCATAAACTGTTCAACCAAAGCATGTTTAAAAGCACATTAAAAGCACATTTAGATAGACACATGCACATACACAAATAAATGCAAAAAATTTTTAGGGAAAAGGTGTGAGGATCAATGCTAATTTGTAAAACCAACATATTATTTTGATAGACAGAATGTTATCTGCCTGAATTATTTTAGTAAAATGGCTGCCTCCAGATATGTGCTATATTTAACTTTTTGCCACAGGTACCCATAGGATACCACCATGTAGCATGAATTTTGAGCACTTCCTTTTCAGATGTGGACATAGGGATCCAAAATGGCTAATGACAAAATGGCAGGTCAAGCCCACAGAGCATAGGTCACCCATTTCCCCATTTTACACACAACCTGAGGTTAGAAAATATTTGCAAATCATATTTCTAATAAGGGACATGTATCAAGAATATATAAAAAATCTCTTACAATTCAATAATAAGAATTCAAACAACTCAATTCAAAAAATGGAAAACTTACCTGAATAGCCATTTCTCCAAAACTGATGTGTTTATAGACAAGTGGCACATGAAAAGATAACCAACATCATTAGCCATTAGGGAAATGCAATCCAACTACCAATAAGATACCACTTAACGCCCATAAGGATGACTATAATTTTAAAAGACTGATGATAACAAGTGTTGGTAAGAATGTGGAGGAACCAGAACCCTCACATATCACTGGAGAAATGTAAAACGATGCCTGTGTCTTGAAAAACAGTCTGACAGTTCCTCAAAAATATTAAACATTGATTTACCATATGACCTAGGCATTCTACTTCCACTTCCATTTCTTTCTTTTTTTTTTTTTTTTTGCATTTTTAAAAATTATACTTTAAGTTCTGGGATACATATGTAGAATGTGCACATTTGTTAGGTAGGTATACATGGGCCAAGGTGGTTTGCTGCACCCATCAACCTGTCATCTAGCTTTTAAGCGCTGCATGTATTAGGTATTTATTGTTATGCTCTCCTCCCCTCGTCCCCAACCCCCTGACAGGCCCTGGTATGTGATGTTCCCCTCCCTGTGTCCATGTGTTCTCTTTGTTCAACTCCCACTTATGACTGAGAACATGTGGTGTTTGGTTTTCTATTCCTGTGTTAAGTTTGCTGAGAATAATGGTTTTCAGCTTCATCCATGTCCCTACAAAGGACACAAACTCATTCTTTTTAAAGGGTGCATAGTATTCCATGGTGTATATGTGCCACATTTTTTTTTTTATCCAGTCTATCATTGATGGGCATTTAGGTTGGTTCGAAGTCTTTCCTATTATAAATACTGCTGTAGTAAACATACATGTACATGTGTTTTTATAGTAGAATGATTTATAATACTTTGAGTATATACCACTTCTATTTCTTTTAGGTATTTACCCAAAAGGAATGAAAATATGTATCTGTATCAAGACTTATACATGAATTTTCATAGCATCATTATTTATAGCCAAAACATGGGGAAAAATCTAAGTGTCCATCAACTGAGGATGAATAAATTGTTCTATGTCTGTACAGTGGAATATTATCTATCAATAAAAAGTGACAAAGTACTGATACATGCTACAACACGAATGAACCTTAAAAACATGTAAGTGCAATAATTCAGACACAAAAAGCACATGTTACATGATTTTATTTGTATGAAATGTCCAGAGAGAATAAATATAGAGGCAGGAACAAGATCAGTGGTAGTTTTCTGGTAGTGGCAGAGGGAATTGACTATTAAGTGGGGTGGTAGACGTATTTTAAAATGAATTGTAGTGAGAGCTGAGCAACTTTTTAAAAATATATATATATACTTCAAGTTCTAGGGTACATGTGCACAACATGCAGGTTTGGTACATATGTATACATGTGCCATGTTGGTGTGCTGCACCCATTAACTCATCAATTACATTAGGTATATCTCCTAATGCTATCTCTCCCCCTCCCCTCTCCCACCTCCCCACAACAGGCCCCAGTGTGTGATGTTTCCCTTCCTGTGTCCAAGTGATCTCATTGTTCAATTCCCACCTATGAGTGAGAACATGCGGTGTTTGGCTTTTTGTTCTTCCAATAGTTTGCTGAGAATGATGGTTTCCAGCTGCATACATGTCCCTACAAAGGACATGAACTCATCCTTTTTTATGGCTGCATAGTATTCAATGGTATATATGTGCCACATTTTCTTCATCCAGTCTGTCATTGATGGACATTTGGGTTGGTTCCAAGTCTTTGCTATTGTGAATAGTGCCGCAATAAACATGTGTGCATGTGTCTTTATAGCAGCATGATTTATAATCCTTTGCGTATATCCCCAGTAATGGGATGGCTGGGTCAAATGATATTTCTAGTTCTAGATCCTTGAGGAATCGCCACACTGTCTTCCACAATGGTTGAAGTAGTTTACAGTCCCACCAACAGTGTAAAAGTGTTCCTATTTCTCCACATCCTCTCCAGCACCCGTTTTTTCCCTGACTTTTTAATGATTGCCATTCTAACTGGTGTGAGATGGTATCTCATTGTGGTTTTGATTTGCATTTCTCTGATGGCTAGCGATGAAGAGCATTTTTTCATGTGTCTGTTGGCTGCATAAATGTCCTCTTTTGAGAAGTGTCTGTTCGTATCCTTTGCCCACTTTTTGATGGGGTTGTTATTTCTTGTAAATTTGTTTGAGTTCTTTGTAGGTTCTGGATATTAGCCCTTTGTCAGATGAGTAGATTGCAAAAATTTTCTCCCATTCTGTAGGTTCCCTGTTCACTCTGATGGTAGTTTCATTTGCTGGGTAGAGCTCTTTAGTTTAGTTAGATCCCATTTGTCAATTTTGGCTTTTGTTGCCATTGCTTTTGGTGTTTTAGACATGAAGTCCTTGCCCATACCTATGCCCTGAATGGTATTGCCTAGGTTTTCTTCTAGGGTTTTTATAGTTTTAGGTCTAATATTTAAGTCTCTAATCCATCTTAAATTAATCTTTGTATAAGGTGTAAGGAAGTGATCCAGTTTCAGCTTTCTACTTATGGCTAGCCAGTTTTCCCAGCACCATTTATTAAATAGCGAATCCTTTCCCCATTTCCGGTTTTTGTCAGGTTTGTCAAAGATCAGATGGTTGTAGATGTGTGGTATTATTTCTGAGGACTCTGTTCTGTTCCATTGGTCTATATCCCTGTTTTGGTACCAGTACCATGCTGTTGGTTACTGTAGCCTTGTAGTATAGTGTGAAGTCAGGTAGTGTGATGCCTCCAGCTTTGTTCTTTTGGCTTAGGATTGTCTTGGCAATGCGTCTTCTGTGTTGCACACGCTGGGAGCTGGAGGCTGTAGCTGTTCCTATTTGGCCATCTTGGCACAGATCTAGTTGAGCAACTTTGTAAATTTTTTCAAAATCATTGAATGGAGTATTTACAATGTATGAAGTTTATAGTGGGTAAATCAGACTTTAAAATAAAATTGTATATATATGCAAAAATACAGTAAAATGTTTGTATATAAATAAGATTTGTATTTGTAATATGGAATATTATAATCCTTTTTAAAGCAAGTATGAAAATCTGTTGTCCTGTGTTCAGTATGCAACATAAATCAATGCTATGTTAAAATGCAAAGAATGATAATTTTCATACTCTACAATAGATAATCCTCTTACAATATAGTGCATGAAACCTTTGTAAAATTTGACATTTTTCTTCCTTTTAAAATTGTGCACAGAACTTGTATGTCTCAAAAATACTGCTAAAAGAAAATTTTGACTTACCTATAGATCAGAGAAGCAATTTCCAAAAATCTCCAAAGAATTTAGCTCAAACAGGAACAATTACTGTCAAATGCAAGTAATCCACCCTTGAAAGCTGTTGCTCTAAACAGTTCAAGCCTGGAGAAGATATTGACAGTTCTAATCTCCAAAGACAGGTTGTTCCTTACTGATTCTATTTTGAGAAATAAAGTTAAATAACTGGGAAAAATTACTTAAATGTTATTTCAAGTAATTTTGCACAATTCAAGTTGATTAGCTAATAAAAGTAATTATGACAATGAAAGCTTTCAGTCAAATAGATTTCAGAACTTCAGACTAGTGGATTGCTTTTAAAACTTTACATTATCAAAAAGCAAATCCCACAGATGTTTATATAGTTTTTGCCTGTAAGAAACAAAATATTGAATACTAAAATATTTTTCTCTTCCTATTATCTATAATGCCAAGAACATAATTTCTTTAAATTGCATCCAGTTTGAATTTTGGAATAGCATTTAATATTTGTATCTCTTCCTGGTTTATAAGTTACATTAACATGCATATATCAGTTAATATAGCAGTGTAGTGGTTACAGCACTTAGGAATCTAACAGAACATCACTTACTAGTTGTGTGTCCTTGTACAACTAATTTCACCTCTCTGACCTTTGTTTTATGTATATGATATAACATTAAAATGTAACAAAATATTATGATGTGTGTTAAGTGCAAAGCTTATAAATATTAATTACTTTCATTATACTCCATACATTATATATGATACTGATATGGTTTGGTTATGTCCCCACACAAATCTCATCTTGAATTCCCATGTGTTGTGGGAAGGACCCGGTGGGAGGTAATTGAATCATGAGGGCAGGTCTTTCCCATGCTATTCTCATGATAGTGAATAAGTCTCATATGATCTGTTGGTTTTATAAAGGGGAGTTTCCCTGCACAAGCTCTCTCTTTCTGCCTGCTGCCATCCATGTAAGATGTGACTTGCTCTTCCTTGCCTTCCGCCATGATTATGAGGCTTCCCAAGTTCCTCATGTGGGAACTTCCATATGAGTTCCCACATGGAACTGTAAGTCCAATTAAACCTCTTTCTTTTGTAAATTGCCCAGTCTCAGGTATATTTTATCACCAGCATGAAAACAAGCTAATACAAATACTACTTACAAATACACTGTGAGCTGTGAGCTATTTATGACAGAAGTTTCAGTCATAACCTATATTCAAAGGAAATTAATTCTTTCCTCTGAGTTCCATTTCACTTATCTAAAATGTCCTAACATTTAAAAATATATGATACTATCTGTTTCACAATGTTGTTGTGAAAATAACTTGGAATCATGAAAATATGAAAAATGCCTGAAATGTTCCCTTCAATGGAGTTAACATTTGAATGGAATTTTTTTCTTGTTACTCTGAATGACTGAGGCAGGTCCTAAAGAATCTACATTGTAAGGAGTCAAGGCTGAAGCTTAATGGCAGCAAAGTTCCTTGGAACTAATGGTCATAGCAGCCAGGACATGTCTTGGCAAAAGTTAATGCTGAAAAATGACTGAAGGCTTCTGCTGTTTTTGGAGGCTGGGCAGTGATTTAAGTCATTTTGTGTAGCTATTTCTTCTAGTATAAAAATGCTTGCTGGTTTCAATCAGGTTCCTTTAGTTCCCTCATTATCTCTAGATCAGGGTTTCTCAACAGTGGCACTATTGAAATTTTGAAATTGATAATTCTTTGTTGTAGAAGACTGTACAGTGAATTGTAACATGATGCCGGCAGCATGTCTTCTATGTCAGTTTAACAACCAAAATACCTAATATCCCTTCAGGGACATTACCAGTGGTTGAGAACCACTGCTCTACATGAATATTTTTCAAAGTATCATGTGCATCAGAATCAATTAAAAGGCCTGTTTAATGCATATTCTCAAGGCCCACACCCAGCAATTCTAATTCAGTATATGTTTCTGATGCAAGTACTCCATTGTCCACACTTAAGAAAAACTGCTCACTTTCTGCAAAAGAATTGGAGAAGATTGAACCAATGGAAGAACACCATATAGAATCTGAGTGTATTAGTCTTGGATACTGGACCCCTAGCCTCCTCCTTTGGCCCAACTATTACCATTCAAGGAGAATAGACTTTTTTTCCCCAAAATATTTTTAGTAAGCTTGACAGGTATATTTGTTTGGTGTTGCCTGATATTTTTCATTTCTTCTAATAGTATTCTGTACATTCTACTCTGCATTAAAAAGAAGTTAAATTTTATTTGAAGTTGATAGCTCAAAGCCAACCTTCAAATTTGAGCATTTTTAGTCAAAATCATCACAGCATTTGAATGTACAATAGTAATAGTTTGGAGAAGACACGTTATGATGTGTCTGACAGGTAAAGATCACTCCTGTAGTCTCTGTTGATGATCATAAACAAAAAAACAGAGCAAAGTTGGAGGACTTACATTTTCAGATATCAAGGTCAATTATAAAGCTATAAGATAATGTGATATTGGCAAAAGAATATATAAGCTAACCAATTGAGGAAAATAGAGTCCAGGCATGGTGACTCATGCCTGTAATCCCAGCACTTTGGGAGGCCGAGGCGGGTGGATCACCTGAGGTTGAGGGTTTGAGACCAGCCTGACCAACATGGAGAAACCCCCTCTCTACTAAAAATACAAAAAAAAATTAGCCAGGGAGGAATCCCAGCTACCAGGAGGCTGAGGCAGGAGAATCTCTTGAATCTAGGAGGCGGAGGTTGCAATGAGCCGAGATCGCGCCATTGCACTCCAACCTGGGCAACAAGAGCGAAACTCCATCTCAAAAAGAAAAAAGGAAAATAGAGTCCAGCAACAGTTCCACACCTATAGTCATCTGATTTATGCAAAAATTACACTACAGCACAGTGAGCAAATGAAGAACTTTTCAATAAGTTCATGCAAAGGACATGAACTCATTCCTTTTTTATGGCTGCATAGTATTCCATGGTATCTATATGCCACATTTTCTTTATTGAGTTTATCACTGATGAGCATTTGGGTTGGTTCCAAGTCTTTGCTATTGTGAATAGTGCTGCAGTAAGCATACGTGTGCATGTGTCTTTATAGTAGAATGACTTATAATCCTTTGGGTATATACTCAGTAATGGGATTGCTGGGTCAAATGGTGTTTCTGTTTCTAAATCCTTGAGGAATCACCACACTGTCTTCCACAATGGTTGAACTAATTTACACTTCCACCAACAGTGTAAAAGCATTCCTATTTCTCCACATCCTCTCCAGCATCTATTGTTTCTTGACTTTTTAATAATCGCCATTCTAACTGGCATGAGATGGTATCTCATTGTGGTTTTGATTTGAAATTCTCTAATGACCAGTGATGATGAGCTTTTTTTCATGTTTGTTGGCCGCATAAATGTCTTCTTTTGAGAAGTATCTGTTCATATCCTTTGCCCACTTTTTGATGGGGTTGTTTGCTTTTTTCTTGTAAATTTATTTAGTTTTTTTTTTTTTTTTTTTTTTGGTAGATTCTGGATATTAGCCCTGTGTCAGATGGATAGATTGCAAAAATTATCTTCCATTCTGTAGGTTGCCTGTTCACTCCGATGATAGTTTCTTTTGCTGTGCAGAAGCTCTTTAGTTTAATTAGATCCCATTTATCAATTTTGATTTTTGTTGCCATTGCTTTGGGTGTTTTAGTCATGAAGTCTTTGCTCATGCCTATGTCCTGAATGGTACTGCCTAGGTTTTCTTCTAAGGTTTTTATGGTTTTAGGTCTTACATTTAAGTTTTTAATCCATCTTGGGTTAATTTTTATATAAGGTGTAAGGAAGGGATCCGGTTTCAGTTTTCTACATATGGCTAGCCAGTTTTCCCAACACCATTTATTAAATAGGGAATCTTTTTCCCATTGCTAATTTTTGTCAGGTTTGTCAAAGATTAGATGGTTGTAGACGTGTGGTGTCCTATTTAAAAAACCACCCTTAAAGGAGTAAAAAAGAATTCTTAGAGTAAGGGAAATATTCACAATACTTATACCCAATAAAAGACTACCATCCAAAATATTTGTAAGATATCAATAACAAAAAAGACAGAGAAGCCAAGAGAAGAAAGACTAGAATTGGCAATTTACCAAAGAAGACATGCAAGTTAATGATAAACATATAAAAGGAAACTCAACTACATTAGTCAATGAACTATCAATAAGTATTCACCAGAATCATAAACTTGACAAAGAATGTTAACACCAAGTATCAGAATGTGGAATTAGGATGCTCATACTACTGGCAGTAGTAAAACTGATAAAACCACTTTAGGAAACTCTTTGTCAGTAACTCCTAAAGTTGAATGATGTTGCATACTCCAAGTAGCAATTACACTTCCTGGTATACACCCAACGGAAAAAGCACATATATTCACCAAAAGACATGTACTAAAATGTTCATAGTTACTCTACTCATAATAACCTGTAAACAGCCTAAATGCCCATCAGTAGTAGAATGTTGTATAGTCATGCAATGAATGCTATATGGAGAGTTGATGAATGCTATACAGCAATGTGAATGAACTACCTAAAACTATATATAACAATCTGTATGAATCTCATATACAACAATTTGAGTGAAAAAATCTAGAAAAATAGTTCATGATATATAATTCCAAGTAAATAAAGTACAAAAACCTGTGAGATTTTAAAAGTCAGTGTGGAGTTTACCATTTGTAGGGGCACGGGGGTTGTGATGAGAAGGGATTATGAAGAGGGCTTCTGTAGTCCTGGTAATGTTCAGTGTGTTGATCTGGGTACTGATTACTCAGATGTGTCCATTTTGTGAAATTTCCAATTCTGTATGTTGATTAGACCCTAATATAAAGATGAAAGAAGAGACACCTCACTTGCTTCAGATTTTATCTGCAACTCCCGTGTCACATGCCAATAATGCTTTCAGCCAGTTTTTTGTTCTATCCAGTGCCAAATATACAGTCACCTCCCACTTAGTTTGCTCAGCTGCCTTGGCATATAGAAAAGACTCACTTTTCTTCTATAGCTGCTCACTTGTTAGCTCTAGCTCAGTTTCTTGCAAATTTTAAAATCCTGCCTGCATTTTGGTTTTAACAAAATGCGACATCCCTGATGGGTTTAAGCATTTTTGACTGAATATATTGGTTACTTTCCTCCTTTTCCCAGAATATGTCACTTCTCCTTCCTGTAGTGAATGCTATAAATAGTAAGACCCAGCAGTTAAGTATAAATAAGCCCCAAGACACAATGTGTAGTCACCATTCTTTTATTTATTAATACAAATATCAAATATATAAACTCCTCCATTTGCAGACTACTTTGGAAAAAATTCACAATAAGGCATTTTAAATTATAGAAATGCAAATAATTTTTTCTGAAGGCTTATTATATTGCTCTAAAATATATATAATTTTATCAGGATTTGTGTGTGCATGAGTCTGTTTGCTATTAACTATTGTCAGAAAAAGAGATAAAGTCTTTGCTTGAAAGATAATTTCTCATTGTCAAATATTTTGTTATCTTTTAATTAGGTGAATTTAAGTTCATTAGTGAATATAAAGTATGAATTGCTATCTTGTTTTCTGTTTGAAATTCACTGTGCTAGGAATCAAGTTGAGTTAATGGAACTGAAATTAATAACTCTAACACTTCCTTCTAAACAAAGTGAAGACACAAAATTAGTCTGATGTAATGGTCCAAAAAGTATATCCATACCTAATGCTCTTCAACTTGGTGTTTGTATGGTATGTGGTATAAAATTAAGAATATTTTCTAATGATTGCACTTAGTATTCAGCACACTATTCTTCCCAGAAGTATAATAAAGAATAAATGCATTTATATAGTAGTGATACAGGAGGTGGGCAGGGAAATGTTGGTTAGAGAAGTGTGGGGTCCCTGGTGAAGGCTCCACACTTGGGCCTGTACCCTTGGCCCTAAATGAGGACAGGCATTTCTGTTTTCGCACCCAAAAGTTGCCTTTTGGCCCACCACGCCCCTCCATCTGGCCTCCATGTAAACCCAAGACTTTAGCAGGCACAGACACAAGCAGCTGAACATCACAATGAAAGGAGCAGAGGAAAAGAGTTGCAGAGAGTAGCAGAGAGTGGCAGGGCAGCATGGCAGAGAAAGAGCGAAGAGGAATACCAAGGGGAGTTCAGGCAGGACTGGTCGGAAAAGGAAAAGGAAAAGGAAACGACCACCTTCCATCCCCTACTTTTGGCTCCCCATCCATCTCACTTGAGAACCACCTTCACCACTCAATAAAACCTTGCATTCCTTCCAGCTCTCGTGCGACCTGATTATTCCAGTACACTGGGCAAGAACTCAGGCTGTCACACTGGCCCCCTGCCCTTGCGATAAGGCAGAGGGTCTATTGAGCTGATTAACACAAGCTGCTTGCAGATGACAAAGCTGAAACAGCACACTGTAACACACGCCCACTTGGGCTTCAGGAGCTATAGACACCCACCCCTAGACCCTGCCTTGGGACTAGAGTCCAAAAGCACTTCCCACCACCTCTGCACCTGCCCATCTGCATGCTCGCACTAGAACAGTGAGGCACACCTGTGTCACACGTCCTGTGAGGGGGATAAGGGAACTTTCACCTTTCAGTAGCTACTTTTGACTTCCCTGCCTTCAAAGAATAAACAATTTATTATTCTTGGACCCCCAGGCTCAGAACTGGTATTCATTCCCTCTGGATATTCTATCAGTCCCCAAATTCTTATTCATCTTTAGCATTATTTCTTTACTTAACTTCTGTTTCTAGAACTACTACCACCTCACTTCATGCCCAAATGCATGAAGTTGTCTTCCGATGGCAAGACCATCATTCTCTCTATGCTCCAAATCATAGATGGTTCCTCCCTCATTGAGTAGTCATTTCTCCATTTTTAACAACATATATTTAAGCTACTCAAATTACAACTCCTCCCCAGCTTTAGTTTTTATAGCTGGGCCTTGTCCTATTGTTCACATTTCTCATTTTTTCAAAATTATTCCCATGATTTTGCTTTCTAGGCTCCTCACATAAATTCTCTTCCTCCTTGATAAGAATTCCCTCAGTTTCAGAGCTCGCAGTGAGCCGAGTGGAGATCGCACCACTGCAACTCCAGTCCTGGGTGACAGAGCGAGACTCCGTCTCAAAAAAAAAAAAAAAAAAAAAAAAAAAAAAAAAAAAAAAAAAAACAATAATACAAATAAATAAATAAATAAATAATTCCCTCAATTTGCCTCCTTTAAAATCACTGTCTTCATCTTGCTGCTCCTTTCTTCCTATCTGCAAGGCTAAGCCTTCCTTTTGTGTTCAGCTGCTACAGGGATTAGAAAAACAAACAAATGAACAAACAAGGAAAATCCAAAGGATTTGATTCTGCTAAAACTCCATCACTTACAAGCTGCTTGACTTTGAGCAAATCACTTATTCATTCCAACCTCAGTTTCTTTGTTCATAAAATGAGAAGATGGGGATAATTAGGCCATCACCTGTCCTACTTTTTTACCTCGCAGGAATGTCATGAGCATTACAATGTACAGTCCAATTCTGTACATTCATTGTACAGAAAAATTGAAAAAAAACATTTATTTATTCAATAAATGTTTATTTAGCATCTGCTTTTCTCCACTCACTATTAAAAATTCTAGGGCTATATCACTAAATGCACTATTTTAACAGAGCTTACTTTCTAGTGAGACCTGACAATAAACACATAAACAATTTAGAAAATAATTTCAAAGAATGAAAGTTTCTATGAATAAGAATTTAACAGAGTGAGGTAGGAGAGTGACCAGTATGATTAGGGAAGTACTCTTAGACAAGATGACATTTGAGTCATGACAATGGTAAAACACTGAAAGATTTAATGCTGAGATTGGAATCAAGACAATGATTCTCATCTTATCTCTTTTGTGCACCATTATACTGGAGTTCCTAGTCACTATGACAATATAAAAATAAATAAAATTATAAATATTGGGAAAAAAGAAATGTATTTTTATTCATATACCAATTATCCTTAATGTAGAAAATTAAAAGAAATCTCAGAAATATTCCTAGAATAAATAATGAATATAGCAAGGTTGCTGCTATTAAAGTCAGTATGCAGAAATGAATTGTATTCTATAAATATTTAGAAAATACAATTTATAAAATATACAATTGTCACTAAAAATATTAAATACCTTGTGATAAATCTAGCAAGAAATGTGCAAGGCCCCTAGGAAAAAAAATTTGTAACTTGACCTCTAATTTATGCCATTTACAAAAAAAACTTATCTCGATTATAGATCTAAATGTTAAGGATACAGCAATAAAACTTATTGATGATTACATAAGAGAATATCCTCATAACTTTGAGGCAGACAAAGATTTCTTCAATGGAATACAAGAAGTACTATTTAGAGTACTTAATGTACAAGAAGTACATTAAGGAAAGATTGATAAGTCAGACTACATTAAAATTAGACAATTGTATGAATTAAAGGGCCTATTAAAAATGTAAAAAGGTAAGGCACCAAGTAGAAAAATATGTTTGTAATCAATTCAGATCTTGTAACCAGAGTATATAAGAACCCCTAATAATCAATAAGAAAAGGACAACTCAATGAAAAGACATGCACAGACATTTCACAAAGGATTATATCCAAATGGGTAATAAGCACATTGAAAAAGTGCTCAACCAACTCCTTTATCAAGGAGATAGAAATTAAAACCATGATGTGATAACACTGAAGCTCACCAAAATACCAATTATCGGCCAGCATGTAAGCAAAAAGAACTCTCAAACATGGCCCATGAGGTTGTAAAGGAGTGCAACCAATTTGGAACTCTATTTGGTAGTATCTACTAAAGCTGAAATAAGTATACCATATAATCCAGCTACAACACTCCTAAGTGTGTTCTCTACAGAATACATATTAAAAACATGTACAAAAATTCCCATACTCAGAGGTGAATACATGTTACATGGAATGGGAAGCTTATATAATTTGGGGGTGGTGGGCTCTGATTAAGAAACAAACACAAAATTTTGAATGTAAGATTAGATACAGAAATAATAAGTATGTAACCAGGATAATTTTTTAAAATCACCAAAATTGCAGGAGGCTTTGGGATTCAGGCCTGTTTCTTCTGCAACTTCTTTAGGCATTTGACCAGAAATGTTTTTCTGGGGCAGAACAAGATGGCTGAATGGAAGCCTACCCTATTCAGTCCCCCTGTTGGAACAGTAAAAGTTAACAACTAACTACACACAAAAAGCACCATCACAAGAACTAAAAAATTAGGTGAGCAATCACATGACCTGGTGTTGACTTTATATCACTGAAAGTGGCACTGTAAGTGGGTAGGAGAGACAGTCTTCAATTGCTGATACCTCCCCTCCCCCATTCCCCTGAAGTAGGTGCATGGTGCAGAGAATCTGTGCACCATGCACAGTAGGGAAAGTGCACTGATAGGGAGATTTTACATTGAACTTAGTGCTGCCCTATCACAGCAGAGAGCGGAATTGGACTATATCCAGATGATGCCTGCCCACTGAGGCACTTTGGCCCTAGCCAGAGGGGAATTGCCTACCGTGGTAGTCAGAGCCTGAGTTTCAGTAAGCCTCATCACCAAGGGCTAAAGTGCTCTGGGGCACTAAGTGAACTAGATGGGCAGTCTAGGCCACACAGACAGCAAGTCTTAGGCAAGTCCTAATGCCAAGTTGGGCTCAGATCCAGTGGACTAGTGGGGCATGTGACCTACTAAGACATCAGCTGTGGTGGCTAAGGGAGTGATTGTGCCACCTCTCCCCTTCCCCTGGCAGCACCCACATGGTGCAGAAAAATCTGTATGCTTGGGAGAGGAAGAGCACCAGAGAAATGGGTATGCTTGGGAGATGGAGAGCACAGCAACTGTAAGACTTTCCAATGAACTCAGTGCTGTCCTGTTGCAGTAGAGAGAAAAGCTGTGATAGGCTCAGCCAGTGCCCATTCATGGAGGAGCATTTGCACCACAGCTAGACAGAGGGGAATTGCCTATCCCAGTGTTTGGACCTTGAGTTTGTCAGCAGGCTTTGCCATGACAGGCCAAAGTGTTCCAGGGTACTAGTTAAACTTGAAAGGCAGTCTAAGGCACAGGGATTGCAATTCCTAAGCAATACCTAGTGCTGGGCTGTGCTTAGTACCAGTGGACTAGGATGGCACATGACCTAGGGAGACATCAGTTGGCATTGCTAAGGGAATGCTTGCATCACCTCTCCTCCAACCCTAGTCAGTGCAACTGGAAGCAACAAAAGTGACTCTTAACCTTCTGCTTGAAGAGAGGAGAGCAAAGAGGACTTTGTCTTACATCTGTGATACCAGCTCAGCCACAGTAGGATAGGGCACTGGGCGGAGTAATGAGGCTCCCATTTGAGGCCATAGCTCATGGATGACATTTCTAGACACAGCCTTGGCCAAAAGGGAACCTGCTGCCCAAAAGGGAAATACCCAGTCCTGACAGCATGTATCAGTGCTGACTAAAGAATTCTTGGGTGCTAAATAACCAATAGTTATATGCAGGTAATATGCCATGGGCCTTGGGTTCTGAAATGTGCTTGCTTCAGGTGTGACCCAGCATATTCCCAGCTGTGTTGGCTATGGTGAAAGACTCCTTCTGTTTCAGAAAAGCAGGGGGAAAAGTAAAGGGGACTTTGTCTTGCACTTTAGGTACCACCTTGGCAACGGTGGAGTAGAGCACCAAGCAGGTTCTTGGAGTCCCTGAGTCCATGTGTACACTCTTGGTCAGAATCTATGAACCTGCCTTAGGCCAGAGGGGAGGCCCCTGACCTGAAAGGTGAGTCTCAGGCCTGGCAGCAAAAGCTGATTGAAGAGCCCTCGGGCCTTAAGAGAACATCAGCTGTGTCCTGGCAGAACTCCCTATGGGCCACTGGTTGTGGTGGCCACAGGAAAAGGCTTATCTACCTGTGGAAAGGGGAGGGAAGTGTGGGAAAGACTTTGTCTTACTGTTGAGCGCCACCTTAGTCACAGTAGAATAGGACATAGAGTAAACTTCTAATATTTTTTTACTCCAATCCCTGGCTCTGAGACAGCATCTCTGGACACACCCAGCACCTGGGAAAAGTCACCACCTCTAACAGAGGGACTCAAACTGGCTGGCTTCACCACCTGCTGATTGTAAAGCCCTAGGACCATGAGTGAACATAAGTAGTAGCCAGGTAATAAATGGGCCTTGGACAAGACCCAGTGCTGTGTTGGCTTCAGGTCTAAATCAGTGCAGTTTCAGTGGTATTTATGTGATCACAGAGGTGTTTGTGTTCCCAGTTGCAGATGGCTAAGGGCAGAGACAGAGACTCCATTTGTTTGGGAGATGATAAGGGAGAAGAACAAGAGTCTCTTCCTGGTAATCCAGAGAATTCTTCTAGATCTTATTCAAGACCAACGTGGAAGTACCTCTATGAGCATGCAATAACCAAAGTCTTATTGAGTTTGGGGCCCAAATTCAAACTTTGAATACCTGGAAAGCCTTCCCAGAAAGGATAGGCACAAATAAGCCCACACTGCAAAGACTGAAATAAACATCTAACTATTCAATACCCAGATACTGAAACACATCTAAAAGTATCAAAATCATTCAGGAAAGCATGACACTACCAAATGAACTAAATAAGGTACCAGGGACCAATCTTGGAGAAAGAGAGATATGTGACCTTTCAGTCACAGAATTCAAAATAGCTGTGTTGAGGAAACTAAAAGAAATTCAAGAAAACACAGGGAACGTATTCAGAATTCCCTTAGATAAATTTAACAAGGAGAATGAAATAATTGAAAGGAATCAAGCAGAAATTCAGGAGCTGAAAAATGCAATAGGCATACTGAAGAATGCGTCATAGTTCACTAATAGCAGAATTGATTAAGTAAAAGAAAGAATTAGTGAGCTTCAAAAAAAGCTTTCTGAAATTGCACAGTCAGAGGAGAAAAAGTAAGGGAGCACACCTACAAGATCTAGAAATAGCCTCAAAAGGGCAATTTAAGAATTTTTGGCCTCAAAGAGGAGGTAGAGAGAAAGAGAATTAGAAAGTTTATCCAAAGGAGTAATAACAGAGGAATTCCAAACCTAGAGAAAGATATCAATATTCAAGTACAAGAAGGTTATAAAACACCAAACAGATTTAACCCAAAGAAGACTACTTCAAGGCATTTAATAAACAAACTCTCGGAGGTCACAGATAAGAAAAGGATCTTAAAAGCAGCAAGAGAAAAGAAACAAATAACATACAATGGAGTTCCAATACATCCAGCAACCGACTTTTCAGTGGAAATCTTATGGGCCAGGAGAGAGTGGCATGGTGTATTTCAAGTGCTGAAGGAAAAAAATGTTCATGCCAGAATAGTACATCCAGAAAAAAAATGTCCTTCAAGCATGAAGGAGAAACACGTCTTCCCAGACAAACAAAATCTGAGGGATTTTATGAACATGAGGCCTGTCCTACAAGAAATGCTAAAGGGAATTCTTCAGTCTGAAAGAAGAACATGTTAATGTGCATAATGAGCAATAAAAAATCCACTTAAGGTAGAAAATTCACTGGTAATAGCAAAGAGAAAAACACAGAACATTATCACTTTGTAAGTGTGGTGTATAAACTACTTTCATCTTAAGTAGTTAAACCAAAGAACGAAGCCATCAAAAATAAAAACTACAACAACTTTTCAAGACATAATTAGTATAGTAAGACATAAGGAGAAACAACAAAAAGTTAAAAAGCAGGGTGACCAACATAAAGTGTTTTGTAAGTTTTCTTTTTGCTTGTTTGTGTGGTTATACAATGAGTGTTAAATTGTCATCAGTTTAAAATAATGGGATATGAAATAGTATTTGTAAGCCTCATGGTAACCTCAAATCAAAAATCATACAACAAATACATAAAAATAAAAAGCAAGAAATTAACAATACCACCAGATAAAAATCACCTTTACTAAAAGGAAGACAAGAAACAAGAAAAGATGGAAGAGAAGACCAGAAAACAACAAGAAAAACAAATATAAAATGGCATAAGTATGTTCTTACTTTTTCTAATAACAATACATGTACATGGAGAAAACTCTCCAATAAAAGGATGTAGAGTAGCTGAATGGATAAAAAAGCAAGAATCAATGACCTGTTGCCCACAAGAAACACATTTTACTTATAAAGATACACATAGACTGTAAATATAGGGATGGGAAAAGATATTCCATGCCAATGAAAACCAAAAAAAGAGCAAGAGTAGCTATTTCTGTATCAGACAAAATAGATTTCAAGACAAAAACTTTAAGAAGAGACAAAGAAGGTCATTATATAATGATAAAAGGGTCACATAAGCAAGAGGATATAGCAACTGTAAATAAATATGCACCCAATACTGGAGCACGAAGATATATGAAGCAAATATTATTAGAGCTATAGTGAGAGGTAGATCCGGATACAGTAATAGCTGGAGATTTCAACACCCCACGTTCAGCATTGGACACATCTTCCACACAGAAAATCAACAAAGATCAGACTTAATCTTCACTGTAGACCAAATGGACCTAATAGAAATATTTATATCTATTAGGGTTTTTTCTGTCTCTATCACCTTCAATTCTGCTCTGATCTTAGTTATTTCTTGTCTTCTGCTAGTTTTTGAATTTGTTGCACTTGCTTCTCTAGCTCTTTTAATTTTGATGTTAGGGTGTCAATCTGAGATCTTTCTGACTTTATATGTGGACATTTGGTGCTATAAATTTGCCTCTTAACACTGCTTTAGCTGTGTCCTAGAGATTGTGGTACATTGTCTCTTTGTTCTCATTGGTTTCAAAGAAATTCTTGATTTCTGCCTTAATTTCATTATTTACCTAAGAGTCGTTCAGGAGCAGTTTGTTCAAATTTCCATGTAATTTTGTGGTTTTTGACTGAGTTTCTTAATCTTGAGTTCTAATTTGATTGCACTGTGGTCTGTGAGACTGTTGTTATGATTTCAGTTCTTTTGCATTTGCTGAGGAGTGTTTTCTTCCAATTATGCAGTCAATTTTAGAATAAATACCATGTTGCACTGAGAAGAATGTACATTCTGTTGATTTGGGGTGGAGAGTTATGTAAGAGCTATTTATAGCAAACCCACAGCCCATATCATATTGAATGGGGAAAAGCTGGAAGCGTTCCCTTTGAAAACTGGTATAAGGCAAGGATGACCTCTCTCACCACTCCTATTCAACGTAGTATTAGAAGTTCTGACCATGGCAATCGGGCAAGAAAAAGACATAAAGTGACTTTAAATAAGAAGAGAGGAAGTTAAATTGTTTCCATTTGCAGATGATATGACTGTATATTTAGAAAACCCCACCATCTCAGCCCAAAAACTCATTAAGCTGATAAGCAACTTCAGCAACATCTCAAGATACAAAATCAATGTGTAAAAATCACAAGCATTCCTATACACCAACAATAGACAAGCAGAGAGCCAAATCATGAATTAACTCGCATTCACAATTGCTACAAAGAGAATAAAATACCTAGGAATACAGCTAACAAGGGATGGAAAGTACCTCTTCAAAGAGAACTACAAACCACTGCTAAAGGAAATAAGAGAAGAGACAAACAAATGGAAAAACATTCCATGCTCATGGATAGGAAGAATCAATATTGTAAAAATGGCCATACTGCCCAAAGTAATTTATAGATTCAATGCCATCCCCATCGAGCTACCAATGACTTTCATTACAGAATTGGAAAAAACTACTTTAAAGTTCATATGGAACCAAAAAAGAGCCTGCATTGCCAAGACAATCCTAAGCCAAAAGAACAAAGCTGCAGGCATCAGACTACCTGACATCAAACTATACTACAAGGCTCCAGTAAACAAAACAGCATGGTACTGGTAAAAAAACAGACATATAGACCAATGAAACAGAACAGAGACCTCACAAATAACACCACACATCTACAACCATCTGATCTCTGACAAACCTGACAAAAACAAGCAATAAGGATAGGATTTCCTTTTCAATAAATGGTGCTGGGAAAACTGGCTAGCTATATGCAGAAAATGGAAACTGGACCCCTTTCTTACACCTTATACAAAAATTAACTCAAGATGAATTAAAGACTTAAATGTAAAACCCCAAACCATAAAAACCCTAGAAGAAAACCTAGGCAATACCATTTAAGACATAGTCCTAGGCAAAGACTTCATGATGAAAATGCCAAAAGCAATTGCAACAAAAGCCAAAATTGACAAATGAGATCTAATTAAACTAAAGAGCTTCTGCACAGCAAAAGAAACTATCGTCAGAGTGAACAGACAACCTACAGAATGGAGAAAATTTTTGCAATCTACCCATCTGACAAAGGTATAATATCTGGAATCTACAAGGAACTTAAATTTACAAGAAAAAAATAAACAACTCCATTAAAAAGTGGGCAAAGGATATGAACAGACACTTCTCAAAAGAAGACATTTATGTGGACAACAAACATATGAAATAAAGCACAACATCACTGATCATCAGAGAAATGCAAATCAAAACCACAGTGAGATACCATGGCATGACAGTCAGAATAGTGATTATTAAAAAGTCAAGAAACAACAGATGCTGGTGAGGCTGTGGATAAATAGAAATGCTTTTACACTGTTGGTGGGATTGTAAGTTATTTCAACCACTGTGGAAGACAGCATGGTAACCCCTCAAGGATCTAGAACCAGAAATACCATTTGACCCTTTATTGGGTATTTACCCAAAGGAATATAAATTATTCTACTATAAAGACACATGCACATGTATGCTTATTGCAGCACTACTTACAATAGCAAAACATGGAACCAACCCAAATGCCCATCAATGATAGACTGGATAAAGAAAATGTGGCACATCATGCACCATGGAATACTATGCAACCATAAAAAGGAATGAGATCATGTCCTTTGCAGGGACATGGATGAAGATGGAAGCCATCATCCTCAGCAAACTAACACAGGAACAGAAAACCAAGCACTGTATGTTCTCAGTTATAAGTGGGAGTTGAACAGTGAGAACACATGGACAAAGGGAGGGGAACAACACACACCAGGGCCTGTTCACAAGTGAGGCGCATGGTGAGGGAACCTAGAGGATGGGACAATAGGTGCAGCAAACCACCATGGCACACATATACCTATGCAACAGACCTGCACATTCTGCACATGTACCCTGGAACTTAAAGTAAAATAAAAATAAAATAAAATAAAGATGGAATGAATAAGACAGTATTTGACACCACAACAGGGTGACTACAGTCAATAATAATTTGATTGTACATTTTTAAATAACCAGAAGAGTACAACTGAATTGTTTGTAACATAAAGCATAAAATGTTTGTGGTGTTGGATAGACCACTTTCCATAATATGACTATTACACATTGCATTTCTATATTAAAATAGTTCATGTACCCTCTAAATATATACACCTATGTAGCCCCAAAAAGAACTGCTCTCATAGACAAGTTTCATAGATTATGATTTCTCCTTTCTATACAGAATATTGTTCACATTGTAGCAACACTAGCCCTTAAGGAGGTGTGTACAAGTGAGGAGACCTGAAGCTTAATCTTCATTATCTTCATGATATGATCATAATAGCGTTGATCATAATAGCGTTATTCATGTTATTCATAATAGCATTATTCATAACATTATTCATAATAGCGTTATTCATGATAACGTTATTCATAATAGCCTATGATCATAATAGCGTTATTCATGATAGCCAAAATTGGAAACAATCCACTATCTGTCAATAGCAGAACAGATAAATTATGGCATATCCATATAATAGAATACTATACAGCAATGTAAATAGACAAATCACCACTACATGAAACAACATGAGTGAATCTCACAACCATAATGTTGAGCTATGGAATCCAGATGAAAGTTACTACTTACTATATGATTTCATTTCTATACAGTTCAAAAACAGATAAAATTAATTTATGACAACAAAGTATGGATTGTGGTTTCCTCTGGGGAAGAAGAAAATGTTTAATTCTTGATAGGCAGCAGAAAAGGAGCTTTTGAGATGTTTGTGATGTTCTATTTTTTCATCTGAGTATTGGTTATACAAGGTATTGGTTATACAAGTGTGCTCATTTGGTGATAATCTAACAAGCTGTACACTTAGAATTTGTATAATTTTCTTCTTGTACACTACACTTGAATGGAAAATCTATTAAAAATAGCATATAAAGTCAAGGTATTATTAGTTTTTTTTTTTTAACATGGGAGAATTGGACAATCTGTAACATGGGAGAATTGGACAAGCTATGGAAACCTCTCCTCACTATATTGATACTCTTGCAAAAGAGACTGAAATAATCCTGGGGGCTAGTCAGTGTGCCATATTCACTAAAATATCCAAAGGGTTCCTGATTAATTTTGGCACTTTTATCACCTTTTGTAAATGATTCCATTCCAAATCCTACTTGTATTTGAATCCTAGATTGTCACACATTAAGATTACAGTATCTTTACATCATTCCATTCTAGCCATATTCTCTTGGGAAAAAAAAAAATTAGCCTTCTCTTAAAAAAACCATTTGTTTTCATTGTTAGGTTACAAAAATCGTATCTGTTCATTTTAGAACAAAAAAGCATCAAGACTTGTACAATTTGCAATCTGCTACAAGAATAGCATATCTCACAGGGTAATCTCCCTTAGCCTAAATTTCAGAATGAGATGGTACGTGGAGTTGAGCTACAGCTGACACACAATGGTCTACATACAGTATAAGCAATAAAATTGAAGAAACAGATTTAGGGATTTTTGTGTTATATATATATCACATGCATATGCATATACATTTATATAAATTTGCATTTCTTTTATATGTTTAGGAATATGTATAGTGGTAGAGAGAATTTTTATAACTAGTGAGTTGACATTAATAAATTGTTTTCATTAGATTTTTGGAATTCAGCCAATTTTGTTAAGCTAATTTGTATGCATGGAAATTGTCAGTATTTCTCTGGCTTTTAGAAGTTTCCTAGTATCTTATGTGTTATTTTACATATAAGTAAATATTGATGAAGGAAGTGAGTATTAAAAGCTAGTAAAATCAAATAAACAATTTTAAAGGCTATATTCAATGCTTTGAAATGTTATATAAAATATTCAGTCTGATGTAAATTGCATATATACTACTAACGGTATAATCAGGCTATTCATTTTTTAGCCCAAAACACAGAGCCAATGACTTCATTTTCTGGCATGAGATCATTTCTTTGAATGAACAGAAATGAAGTGTAAAAGATTATCATTACTGATCCTCATAGTATCTTTAATCATGAAGCAATCTGTAGAAAGATTCATCGACATTGATTTAAATCTAGTAGAAGTAAATAGATTATTACAATGAAATATATTTTGAAAGCACTGGAAGTGCTCTATAATAATCATATAGTGGCTTGCTCCAATGAGTTTTTAAAAAACCATTAAAATAAAAAATCTTTATTTTCTCAGCCATTGTTTTAAAGTTATGAATATGTAACGAAGCAAGTGAAAATTAAATATCATTATCTAGCTCTATTCAAAGACTTCCTTGTTGGTTTTTTGTGTTGATGATGAATCACAGCCCTGGAGAAAAATGTATTATTAAAATTGAAAAACAACACAACACAAAAATTTACTCCATTAGCTCGATTCTCCCAGCCTCCTAGTCAGGATAGAAAGTGGGTTCATTACACTCAACACAGGGAGAAATGTCTCATACAGATTTGTGGGGCGAAATGGTGCTCCACTGTCACAAATCTTAGAAAACAGACCTCCAAATTTTTCGTGGATTACTTACAGTTTTCCACACCATAGGCTGTCTAACAAAATATTTAATGACCTAAGGGAGCTGACCTCAAGGAGCTGGCATAGATTTTTATGAATGGGCCCTATACTGGAGGTTGCTTTGATACAAAATTTGACACATTCTAAGAATAATAAGTAAAATACTTTAGATTCTCTGAGAGAATGACGTTTTGCGGATTGAAGGAACCAGTTTTCCTAGTCCAATCCACAAATAGTTTGATATCCCTTGTGTATTCCTGCCTAGTGGTTACTCTACCTCTGCATGAACACTCCAACATGCAACTCATTCTATTTGTGAAGACCTTTAATTTTTTGAAAATGTTTCCTTTGTTGAGCTGAAATCGATTTCTATTTTAGTTTTTCTGTCGTTGAACCTAATTATATTATCTGGGAAAAACAGAACAATTTTAATTCATCTTGCACATTACATATCTGTAAATATGTAAAGAACTTTCTAGTTACTTCAACTACTTTAATATACTATGAATATTTCAGATCCTCGTTGCTTTTTGTCTGAACACATATTGGTGTGCCTTCTCTTCAAGAATAGAGCCCAGAAATGAAGAATTTTCCATATATGTCCATCAGGACAGAATGGAATGAATACACAATGTTGCCCATCCTAAGGTTTTTTAATTCTGCAGATGAAGTTTTGTATCACATTAGGTTTTCCGATCACCTTAATTTTTCTTTTGACTCATATGGAACTTACATTTGATTAAAACTAGTAAATGTGATTGGAAGGTTTTTTTGTTTTTCTGTTTTTTGTTTTTTTGGTGGGGAGAAGGGTGCATGTATTTTAGCTTTTTTTTTTTTTTTAAGTTCTATACTGGTAAAGTTGTATTTTGTTTAGTTTCACGATTTCAGTATAAAACTTTTCATTTTTTTCCCTGGAAAACATCAGCCTCTTAGATTCTACCCCTCTTTGCTTCCTAATTCTGCAATTTTATTAGTTAAAATTCTGAGCTTTACATATATCTTTATGTAATTCATTTATAAAATAATGTTATATAACAGAATTCTTCCATGCTCCAGTTTATGGCTCTGGATCTGAAATAATAACCATCAGGTTACAAGTCAGAAAACATTGACTTTGAACTTGGTGTAAATCCAGTTAAGTTACCTATGGACATAATTGTTTTCTTATCTTTGAATTGATAATACTATTACCTATCCTGCCCCTTCATAGGATTGATTGGAAGCAAATCGAATATTATTTTTGAAAAGGCTTTAAAGAGAATGAAGTGCTACATATAAAATATGTAAGCCATTGTTATTAATGCTATTTTTTACCTACACTCAAAGAGTCATATTGATTGATTTCCCAATAAAGTGACCAGTTGTTTGGCATTATATAGAGATATAGATCACAACTTTATACACATAACATTACGTACCAAAATTTATATGTCCTTCTAAATGAAAGCCTTTCAGACTCAATGACACATGGATATCAGGGCACTGAAATAGGATTACAGGAATGATTAATTCTTGCAAAGCAGACACACTATGTTGACAAAGTAAAGGGAAATTTACATTTTTATGCTTCTTTCATATTTCTAATTTTAAGACTTCTGGTACCTGTTCTAAAAGCATTCCTTTGTTCATATTTCTAAGTGCATGAGATGTCATTGATGATTCTGATTCGTGAAATGAGATTTATTCTACTACATATTTAAAAGTATAAGCATTTTGATTTATAGTCCTAATTTTAAACCTTCCTTAGTTTATTTGTATACTCAGTATCACACCAAAAATGCCCATTCAACTCACATGTAAGAGGCAGTATAAAGATAACTCTTACAAAGCACCAAGATGAAATTTTTGCAGGTTGGGTATGTGAGGATATCATAAAGTGCCATAAATTGTTATGTGTATGTATGTGTGTGTGCATATGTGTAGCATGTTTATACGTATGCATGTGAATTTTTCACTTGAAAAGTGGTCATTCTATGGTTATCTACAAAGAAGCCAGTTCTTTGTCTAAACAAGCAATGCAGAATTATTCAAGAAAAAACCACCGAGAGTAGAACTGCTCAGTAGCATTTCGTAAGGATACTGGCAGCATAAATTGAGGGTGACCAAACACGGAGGGATAGGGTAAGCTCAGAGTATAGCAAGAACAGCACAAGAGATGAGGTACTAGCAATTGCAGACCAAAGAAAAGTGGCAGATGGCTGTGGTAAATGAAAAACAACATGATTTTACTGCAGAGCAATACCTGTGTTCTGCTGGAAGGGAAAAGTACACAGAAATATATATCAGTGGCCAGGTATAGTGGTATGTGCCTGTAGCCCCAACTACCTGAGAGGTTGAAGCAGGAGGATCACACCAGTCCAGGGATTCAAGGTTACAGTGAGCTATGATCCACCACTGCACTCCAGCCTGGGCAACAAAGTGAGAACCAGTATTTATAATTTTTTTTTCAATAGCCAGGCATATTGGTACATGCCTGTAATCCTAGCTTCATGGGAGGCTGAGGCAGAAGGACTGCTTCAGCCCAGGAGTTCAAGGCTACAGTGAGCTATGGTCATGTCATTGCACTCCAGCCTGGGAGACAGAGGAAAACTCCATCTCTCTAAAAAAGAAGAGATAGAAAAATATATGGCAGTGCAAGAGTGTCAAAAAAAATAAAATTATCTTTATTAAGCTTTACATAAAGGCCAACAAGATGTCATTATGTAATAATGCTAATAACAGAAGGTGATATTAATTAAATTGCAAGTGGAATTTAAAAGCCACTGAAACACACACACACAAATGTGTATATAAAGAAAAGGGAAGTGAAGACAGAAGATGAGACCAGAGTAGATCTATGATCCTTATCTAGTCAACCTCACCCAAAGAACTAATTCCCATAGTGATTTAAGAAAACACCTTTATGAGTATAATAGTTGAAATGATAAACTCACATCTACTTAGTAAATATGTTTATAATTTATTCATGGCTTGCTCAAATTAATCTCAATTCTCTTTTAGTTTGAAATTTCCATTAAAAGCCTTAATTGAAGATTGTGTGTACTAGAAATAGCTAAATTTTGTCTAAATGTAGGGACTATCTGGTCACTAACCAGACTATCGCTCACTGAAACACCTATACTTCAGCAGATCAGGCGAGACAAGAAGGAATTATATATTTTTTTCCTTCTCAGAATATGATAATAACATTTTCTCTTCCACCATGCCCTTAAATGTTAGTAGTCCTCAGGAATCCATACGTAGTACACATTTCTTCTTATTCTGTCACCTCCCAGGGTATCTTCTAGTACACTGAACTGACATTTTCAATGACAACACAGCTCTGCTAGATGGCCCACTGACACCTAAATCTCAAAAGTCCAGGAAAAAAATTTCACAAAATTTCTCCATCTCGCTCCTAAACTGCTCCCTTGCTTGAGCTCTGTGTTTCACTTGAAAACTTTACCACCTGCCCTGTTATTCAGGCTATCAACTCCAGTGTCATTTTTTATTTTTCTCCTTGCTTTACCCTAAAATGAGTAGATCATCTATTTTGGTAGATTTCACTTCCTAACTGTCTCTCAGATTTATTCACTCCTCTTCGTACCTATTGTTACAATTCTAATTCAGGCCTTCAACATTACTTGGAATTGTACAAACCTTTCATTGCCATCTATAACTTCAGACTCTCATTTGAATATGTTTTCTATACTGTTGCCAGAGATCTATCTAAAATATGATCATATTATTCCCTTGCACGAAGTATTTCAATGGAGCCAAACTCCTGAAGTTGACGTACGCAGGTCTCTGCTGTTTAATCACTGCTTGACCTTTCAAGCCTCATCTCCTGAAGTTTTCTACAAACATCCCATGCTGCAAGATTATGAAATAACTCAATTCTCATAACACATCATTTTATTTCATGTCTACATGTATCTACCCCTCTAGTCCACTTCTTAAACTAGTATTTGTCCTTCAAGAATTGGATCAACAGCATCCTCTCTGTGAAGTCTTTTTCAAATTGAAATACCCTGCCATTCCTGGTGCAATTATTCTTTCCTTCCTCGGTGTTAATAGAGCATATACCACATACCTCTGGAATGCATAAGGCTGCTGCTAAAATGGGCAGAATTTATACCTCTTCCGTGTATAACAACTGTTGCAAATGATAAATTGTATACATATTTGTGAAATGGGAAAAGTTTTCTAGTACTCCGTACTCCTTGCAGGGTGTGAGATGGGGTTGTGGCTCGCTTCTTCAGTGCCCCGATGCTCGCTGCTCAAACCTCTAGGCAAGCATACAGATGGGCAGGCTGTGGGGCTCCAACTCCACCACAATGTCTTGGTGTGAGTGTTTACAGCTCCTGAAGCCCCAGTGGGCATGTGTTACAGGATGCTCTTTTAGTTTAGCCGTCCACAGGTGGCTTGTGTTAGTCAGCTCAATTAGACTCCCTTCCTTATCACAATGACAGAAGGCTTTCTGTATCCCGACGTTCTTGCCTTGGTGTATTGGAAGAATCAGATCACATCTGGGCTTGGAGAATGAGTGCAAGGTTTTATTGAGTGGAGGGAGCTCTTAGCAGTTGGGGGAGCCGGAAGGGGGATGGTTTTCCCCTGGAGTCGGGCCACTCAGTGGCCTGGGCTCTCCTCCGACTGCCACAGCCAGATTCCACGTTGTTCTGCCTGTAGGTGGCCTGCTGGCCTGTCAGGGCCGGCTAATGTGCTCTTCTCCACGTCTGGCCACTGTGTGTTCCTCCACTGATGTGCTCCTCTGGATGTCCAGCCGCCTGTATCTTCCGCCAATCTTCTCCTTTCCAGGTCCAGCAGCTTGTGTGTATGCCTGCTAGGGTCTGGAGGTTTTTATAGGCACAGGATGGGGCCATGGCAGGCCACGGGAGGTCTTGGGAAATGCAACATTTGGACAGGAAAACAAAAATGCCTGTCCTCAGGTGCATGGGCACAGGCCCAGGGAGGTGGAGCCCTAACCAGGGACCACGCCCTCCTCCACCAAGCACTTCCCTTCCCCCCTTCCATATCATTTAAAGGGACCATGCCCTCCTCTACCCAGCATTTCCCTTTTGTATCATTTGTAGGCTTTCAGTATACAGGAATTAACAAACCCATTGTAGGAAAGATAACCAGACTCCTTTCTATATTCTCCATAGCAGGACTGTTTAGCTTTTATTTCCTGTAAATATTTCACATATATCTAAGCTATTATTTCTATGAATCTCACTGACTGGCAATGTGATGGCTCCATCCATCTTTTGAGTTTGGGATCCTGGCCGTAGAGCAACTCCCAGGTACCTAAAATGACTAATAGAGAAAGAAACAGTGAATTATTCTCTCATCACCATTGAAGATTGGAACAATTTATCTGTCCATAGCTGCTCCTTTCTGAGCACATTTTGCTTTTCCAGTGAGGGCCTTTGCATGTTGTTTTTGAAAGGGAGGCATCAGCCATGGTGGATATGGAAAGGGTTGGAATGAACAAAGCTAGTCTTTACCTGGGCCATCTTGCCAATGTAACTAGACATTAAAGTGAGAACTCTGGCTGGGAATGGTGGCTCATGCCTGTAATCCCAGCATTTTTTGGATGCTGAGGTGGGAGGATGGCTTGAGGTCAGGAGTTCGCAACCAGCCTGGGCAACATAGAAAGACCTTGTTTGTACAATTCTTTTTTTTTAAATTTAGCCAGGCATGGTGGCGTGTGCCTATAGTCCTAACTACTCAGGAGGCTGAGGTAAGAGGATCACTTGAGCCTGGAGGATCGAGGTGGCAGTGAGCAGTGATGGTGCCACTGCACTCTAGCCTGGGGGAGAGAGCGAGATCCTGTCTTTAAAAAAAAAAAAAAAAAAGTGAGAACTCTGCATATCGTACATGTACCTCGCACACTACTTGATGAAGCCATGGTAGAAGCTGGAGATACAAAGTGGAGGTACCAAACCCATCATTACTAATTTTCATACAATCGTTAATGATGACATTTCATTGAAAATGAAAATTTGGGACAAATACTGAATGTGCTACGTGCTTGGAACAGTGGATCTAAATCAGGTCATTGTTATTTTGTGCACTATGAAAGCTAAAGGTACAAAATAACTATAAGATCCCTACTTTCAAGAAGTTAACAGTCTCATTAGACAAATATATTCTTGTGAGACAGAGAACTACACAAGAGTGAATATCCAAGAAAAGAAAAAAAGCAGTGAGTGGTATAATTTGTGGGAATTACAGTAATTTGATTAAGAGACTGAAGTATTTATAGAAGGCTACATGGAAGAGCTAGGACTTGAGCCAATAGGAAATACTTTCTAGATGCAGTTGAATGCAACCAGAAGACAGAAACTCAGTCTATGCACGATCATTATTATATGGCACTTAGTACTGCACTTGTGAATGAACTAAGCACACAAGTGATAAATAAAATTACATCACTGTCTTTGGACCCTTAGTCTTGCCTCACAGAAGAAGTAGTGTTGAGGTTGTTGCCAAGAACAGGTATGGCAGCCCACAGTGATCTGACTTTTCTCTGTGTCTAAGTTCCTGAATCTGTTCTCATGACTCTGCCCTTATGTAGACACTGGCTTGACCACCAAGTCATCTCTGGTTTTCCCAGAAGAAAATCAATAAACCACCCAGAAAGCCTAGCAGTATACTTTGGCCACACTATGATTATTTAACCCCACTGACTTCCTGTGTCCTTATATCACACATTAGCTAATACTGAGACCTCAGAAATGGAGGTTTGGCAGGACATTTTTGAACTAGTATTCAAGATAATCATTCAAGAAGCATACCACAAATATATTTATACCTGGCAAAGAAAAAGACATCAAGGCCAATTGCCTGAGGCAGGATCTCTGTCAACCATGATAATGAAAAGAGCTCTTCAGAAATTTTTATTGTTCCTATTGTATTAAAGCCACAAGTTTCAGTAGCAAAAACAATCACAGTTCCTCCCATTCTTCTGTTGAGATCCTATCAAATGGCTCCATCAATAAAGCATTAGAAAGATACCTTAGATTTGATTATTTATATAAAACTGCACTCTAATTAGTGGTGCCCTGTCTGTGTCTTGACCTAATTACCATTCCTAGATATCTTCTAATACCAACTAGAGACAAGTGTTTTTCATCATAGCGTACATTATAGACTTTAAATGCCTTTAGTTACTTTATATAATTGTTTTTCAGCTTTAAAAATATGTTTTAATTCTCTCCATCAGCCCCATACTATATGGATTTCTGCAGCTGTTTTTTGTGGCTGATTCACCAGACAAATTTCTCATTAAGCTCAATCATGGATTTCTAAAGGCATCTTGCATTTAGAAAAACAAGATAGCTGCATCTCAGGGAAAAATATTTTGAGTACTTGAAAGTTTATGAAAGAACAATGCAAATTGTATCTAATTTAGAAAAGAACACTGGAATTTTGATTTTGATATCTGTAAAACCGAAACTTTTACATTTTTTATGAACAGTTGAACTCAATATTTTCAAGTCATATAGTGAAGAACTTTCCTTCCCTCATTTACTGGGCTGTGGTGACAGTTTTCAAGTGATTGACGATCATCTGAATTCTGAATTCAGAACCTGGACAAAAGTCATCTCACACAGCCTGCTAGTGTCTTCAATACAATCTATGTGTATGATTTTCCTGGGAACAACAAAAAAAAATAAAGTGTGGCAGTGTGTTCTTAAAACAAAGAGCCTTTTACAGCTGCTCAGTTGTAAGACCAAAAATACCCCTACATTTGCAAAATGAAAATAATAATTTCAACAAAAAAGCAGTATATCTGGTAGATTATAAAACGCATGAATTACAGTTTAACAACATTGTTTACATGCTAATTTACTGAGACTACAGAGAAGCTGCATTTGGGTTTTATGGGACATGAACACAGATTTCTCTTAAAAAATCATCCAGTTTCTATTTGAAAATGAGTGTGAGTGCTCAATTACATTATACAACAAATGAATGTTGTACTACTCACATGGAAACACAGGGGTTCGCAAAACCTGAACGACCAGCTAATATAAAGGGAGACATGTTTCAGTAAAATGGATTTTTAACATGGATTTAGTGAATTTTTTGGTAAACTCCTATATTTATGGGATATAGAGATCACTTAATAGAGAATATCATACTTTACTTATTTATTTATTTTGAGATGGAATTTCACTCTTTCATCCAGACTGGAGTGAAGTGGCGCCATCTGGGCTCACTGCAACCTATGCTCCCCCACTTACCCCTCACTGGGTTCAAGCAATTCTCCTGCCTCAGCTTCCAGAGTAGCTGGGATTATAGGCATCTACCACCAGGCCTGGCTTATTTATATATATATATATATTTTAGTAGAGATGGGGTTTTGCCATGTTGGCCAGGCTGGTCTGAAACTCTTGACTTCAGGTGATCCACCTGCCTCGGCCTCCCAATGTGCTAGGATTACAGGTGTGAACCGCCATGCCTGGTGAGAAAGTCACACTGTAAATGACAACCTTTCTAAGTTCAACTTGTCCAGTTGACTTTTGTGTACATGTAGCTTAATTGAAGCCATGCTCATCTAACAGAGGCCAGCAATGTCCAGGGGAGTTTGGTGTATCTAACCCCTCACTTCTCTCTCTGGCCAGGTTTTGAAAATATCCAAATAACTAGTGAATCCAGTGCATTATATACATAGATTCATTCAACACAAACATCATTACAGCCCTTAGCACATACACTATGTGCTGAGCACATAGGATGTACCTAATTAAAATATATTAAAACACAGCTTATCTGATCTCCAACCTTTATGACTTTGCCTTGACAACCAAACTTCCTGATCGAACTGTGAACTACTTGAGGTTAGGTGCTATTTATCTTTGTATCCCCAGTGCTTTGTATAGTATGTAATACATAATAAGTGATCAAGAAATGGATGGATGCTTTATCTCTGACCCTGATCTACATCTACTTGAACCCAATTTAGTAATCTGATTTCAAAATCATAATTATTCATTTGGTTTAATGATTTTCTTTGAGCTCCTAATCTTTGTTTATTTCTAAGATATAATCAGCCTAGTCCTAGTGACTCAGTAAGATGGACCCAAGTTCCTTTTCCTAAATGGGTAGATGAGAACAAAAGAAGTGCAAAACAGAGTATAGCAATGTACATGTTCTATATTAAAATAATTGTAGAATAAGCTATTACAGAGAGTAATTTGTGTGTTAGTCATTTTTATAGGTAGAGTAGAATTTTAAGAACTAATAAAAATGGATTTTGAGTTGATAAAATTTGCTAGCTTTGTAGATAAAATTAAGCCACATGTACACAAAAGACAGTCTATTCTAAATAAGTTAAACACCAAAGCCATTCAGATTGGTTGGAAGGGAATAGTACATTCATTATCAAGGCAACTTTTCCTGATCAGAAAATAAATAAATAAATACAGTCATAGATTTCTGTTTAAAGTTACATGATTAGAACTTTTCTTTATGTTTATCTACATGGTAAATATCCATATGATCATAAATCTAACACATATTCTTTACATTTAACATTTTGATAAAATGTTAAAAAGTAGAGCAAGAACACCACAATTCGAAAATATAAAAAAAATAGAGAGAGGGAGAAACAATATGCCATAGGAAAGGTGGCTAGAAGAGGGTGTGCCATCTGGCTATTTCTTCCACCCACCACATTATCCTCAACCCAAGTCACTAGTAAGGAAATCTTAAAAGCTGTTATTAAAATCTATTTGGAAAGCTGGAAAATCCCATAGGCAATTTCTTTTTTGACCATTACTTCATGGTTTGCAAATGAGAAAAATGTTCACTTTCATTACCATCAATAGGGCCATTGAAATGCTGGAAGAATTAATGAACACTCGCAAAAGACAAAATAATTCACCAATAGCTTAGCATTACTTTGGGATTAATGCACCTGTAAAACAGAAGGAAATTTCAGTTATCCCAACTTTGCTAGAGGAAAACCTGAATAAAGAAATACATAATAAAAAGATGGCAAACTAGAAGCAGCTAGTGAGCACAGAAGGGGTGAGTAAATACAGCATCTTTAACTAAAACATCCAGGTACTTACATTAGAGCTAACCAAGGAAACAATTATACCCACGGAGAATGAAGAAAAGTAAGGCAGGATGATGGCCCACCCAGGAGCAACATAGAGCCAGGGGTATCTCCCACACTTAGGAAAGCAGTGAGTGAATATATGACCCCCGGAACCCATACTTTTCCCATGGATCTTTGCAACCCTCACATCAGGAGATCCCCTTATGAGCCCACTCCACCAGGGCCTTCAGTCTAACACACACAGCTATGTGGAGTCTTGGCAGAGCATCCACTCAGTCACACGTGGAGACTTGCGAGCCTTGGATACTCAGACTTTCTAGGCTTCCCAGCAAAAGTAGCTGCAACTCTGGCAAAGCGAGAGGTTAGAACCCACGCACACCACTAAGAAAGTGGATGAATCCAGGGGCCTGAATATTGACTTTCTGCAGGCCCCATTTTAACGACACCTCACAAGATAAGACCCACTGGTTTAGAATTCCAGCCAGCTACTGGTAGCAGCATTGCACCTCCCTAAGAAGGAGCTCCCAGAGGGAGAGGCAGGCTGCCATCTTTGCTATTTGGCCAACTTAGCTGTTCCAGCCTTCGGGCTTTGGAGAGTCCAAGCCAACTGTGGGCAGAAGTGGTTCCCCAGCACAGCACAGCTGCTCTACAAAAACATGGCCAGGCTGCTTTTTAAAACAGATCCCTGATCTTGTTCCTATTTAGTGAGTAGAACGTCCCAACCAGGGTCTCCAGCAACCCCCACCAATGTTTTCTGGCCGACGGAGATTTGGAACCTACCTGGGATGCAGCTCCCAGAGGAGGAGTGGGCTGCCCTCTTTTCTGTTTGTGCAACATAGCCATTCCGAACTTCAGGCTTTGGAGAGTTCAGGCTGACTGGGGGCAGAAGCAGTCCCCGAACAAAGCACAGCAGCTGTAGGAAAATGTGGCCAGATTGCTTTTGAAAATAGGTCTAAGATCCCATTCCTTCTCACAGGGTGGGACTTCCTTGCTAGGGTGTCCAGCCACCCCCACCAGTGTTTTCTGGCTAATAGAGATTTAAAACCTCCCTGAGACAGAGCGCCCAGAGAGAGAGGCAGGCCCCTCTTTGCTGTCTTGCAGCCTTCATTGTTGATACCTACAGGAACAGAAAAATTATAAGTGACTGGGGACTGGAGCAGACCCCTAGCATACTGCAGCAGCCCTATGGAAAACTGGCCAGACTGTTATGTGGGTGCCTATTCCCATGTCTCCTCACTGGGCAGGTCCTCCAGGTGTGGGTCTCCAACCACCCCTCACCAGAGCTATTGAGCTAGTAGCAGCTCTGCAACTCCCTGGACAGAGGCCCCAGGGGCAACTGAAGGAATTTCTGCCACTACATCTGCAGTGGAACTGCTTTTGATACCCTCGGACTAACAAAGGAGCAAAGACTCTAAGTGCCTTATCTACACCTCCAACAAGCTGCAGTCAACCCAAAAACAGGAGGCTGCTTCATCTGCCATGGGTCCAACCCATGACCCCCTGCTCATCACCAGACAGGGAACCCCCAATTTGGGTCTACAGCACAGACCCACCATCCTAGGCTGTTTGCACTGAGCAATTGCTGATCTGAATCTCTTCAGGTTGGAGCCCCCAGAAGACAAGTAAAAGACCCTTGGCCACAACCACTACTAAGATCCTTTCCCCTGCTGCCTCCAGATTGAGGAAGAAACATAAACACAGAGATCACCTGATAACTGCTGTGGGCAACCCAGGAGTGCCAAGTCACGACCCACACCCAGCACTCAACGGGGAGAACTCATGTTTTCAGAACATTGAGAGGGAACACAGCTGCAACTGTAAGAAAGCATAGGGGAGCCACACAACCAAGCAAGAGTCTACCAACTGACCAATATGCCTAAGTGCCACCTATTGGATCACACCTCAAAGCTTCAACACCAAAAATACCTCACTAACATACCCCCCTCTGAAACCAAAGACAAGGAGTCAGCTTCAAATTAAGACCCTGCACAAAGCCTCAACCTGGTGAAAACATCCAGAAAAGAAGTCTATTGACTCTACACAATCTCCACTGCAGTTAAAAGAACACCCACACACAGAGATAAGAAAGAACTAACACAAGAACTCCAGTAACTCAAATGGCCAAAGTGTCATATATTCTCCAAACTACCACACCAATTCTCCAAAAAGAAGTTTTCACCACGCAGAGCTGGTTGAACTGACAGAAATAGAATTCAGAATAGGAACAGGAGTGAAGCTCATTGAGATTAAGGAGAATAAAAACACCCAATCCAAGGAAACTAGCAACCACAGTAAAATGATACAGGAGCTGAAGAACAAAATAGATAGTATAAGGAGAAGCCAATGGATCTAACAGAGCTGAATAACACAATACAAGAATTTCACAATAGAATCACCAGTGTTAACAACAGACTGGCCAGACTACTGAGGAAAACATGTCAGAACTTGAAGACTGGCTCTCTGAAATAAGACAGTCAGACAAAAAACAAAGAAAAATAATTTAAAAAGAGAAACCTCCAAGAAGCATGGGATTATGTGAAAAGGCCAAATCTATGAATCATTATCCTTGAAAGGGATGGGCAGAAAGCAAACAACTTGGAAAACGTATTTCAGGATATTGTCCATGAAAACTTCCCCAACCTTGCTAGAGAGACCAACAGTCAAATGTAGGAAATACAGAGAATTCCTGCAAGATTCTACACAAGAAGATCATCCCCAAAACACATAATGGTCAGATCTTCTAAGGTAGAAATGAAAGAAAGAATGTTAAGGTAGGTACAGAGAAAGGGCAGGTCACATGCAACGAGAACTCCATCAGGTTAACATTGGACCTCTCAGGTGAAACCCTGCAAGCCAGAGGGATTGGAGACCTATATTCAACATTCTTAAAGAAAAAAACCTTCAACCAAGGATTTCATATCCAGCCAAACTAAGCTTCTTAAGGTAAAGAGAAATAAGATCCTTTCCAGATAAACAAATGTTGAGGGACTTTGTTACCACCAGACCTGCCTTACAAGAGATATTGAAAAGAACACTAGATATAGAAAAGAAAGATCACTACTAGCTAACACAAAAATATGCTTAAATATGCAGATCACGGACACTATTAGGCAACTACACAAATAAACCAGCATAATACCCAGCTATCAAGACAATGACAGGATGAAATCCACACATATCCACACTAACCTTGAATGTAAATGGGTTAAATGCCCCACTTAAAAGGCACACAATGGCAAGCTGGATAAAGAAGTAAGACCCAATAGTACGCTGTCTTCAAGAGTCCCATCTTGCACGTAAAGACGCCCATAGGCTCAAAATAAAGGGATGGAGGAAAATCTACCAAGCAAATGAAAAACAGAAAAAAGGTGGCATTGTAATCCTAATTTCAGACAAAACAGACTCCAAACCAACAAAAATCAAACCAGACAAAAAAGAGTATTACATAATGGTAAATGGTTTGGTTCAACAGAAAGACCCAACTATCCTAAACACATATGCACCCAACACGGGAGCACCCAGATTCACAAAGCAAGTTCTTAGAGACCCACAAAAGATACATAGACTCCCACACAAAAATGGTGGGAGACTTCAACACTCCACTGACAGTATTAGACAGATTATCAATGCAGAAAATTAACATGATATTCATGCCCCAAACTCAACATTGGAACAAATGAATTTCATAGACCTCTACAAGAACTCTCCATCCAAAAACAGCAGAATATAAATCTTTTCATGTCCACAGGGCACATACTCTAAAATCAGCCACATAATTGGGCATACAACAATCCTCAACAAATACAAAATAACCAAAATCATACCAAACACACACTCAAACCACAATATCATAGAAGAAAGACAGAAAATAAAAGTCAAGACTAAGAAAATCACTCAAAACCATGTAATTACCTGGAAATTAAACATATTCCTACATGACTTTTGGGAAAACAGTGAAATTAAGACAAAAATCAAGAAGTGCTTTGAAAGTAATGAGAACAAACATACAACATACCAGAATTTATGGGACACAGCTAAGGGAATGTTAAGAGGGAAATTCATAGCACTAAATATCTACATCAAAAAGTTAGATCTCAAATTAACAACCTAACATCACAACTGAAAGCACTACAGAAACAAGAACAAATGAACCCCAAAGCTAGCAGAAGACAAGAAATAACCAAAATCAGAGCTGAATTGAAGGAAATTGAGACACACACAAAAAAACATGCAAACAATCAATAAATCCAGGACACATATACCCTCCTAAGACTGAACCAGGAAGAAATGGATGCCCTGAACAGACCAATAATGAGCTTCAAAATTGAATCAGTAATGAATAGCCTACCAACCAAAAAGAAAAGTCCAGGACAAGATGGATTCACAGCGCAATTCTATCAAATGTACAAAGAAGAGCTGTTATAATTCCTACTGAAACTATTCCAAAATAACTCGTTCTAAGAGTCCAGCATCATCCCTATAACAAAACCTGGCAGAGACACAACCAGAAAAAAAAAATCTTCAGGCCAATATCCCTGATGAGCATTGATGAAAAAATCCTCAAGAAAATACTTGCAACCCAAACCCAGCCGCACATCAAAAAGCTAAACTACCACTATAAAGTAGGCTTCATCCCCAGGATGCAAGGTTAGTTAAACAGACACAAATCAATAAACATGATTCATCCCATAAATATACCATTCATTGTATTTCAAGTGAATTCTGTTTTCTTCCATGTTCGCATCATCTTGATAAAAAACAATCCCTCTAAAACAGTGGCAGAGAGCTCTTGCCTTAATCAAGCAAAAATGGATAAATTTTAAAAGCTTTTATCTGGGCAACATTTGGAGTTGTCTAACTGCTTTCATAGGTGTTGGCATCTTTTATCTTTAGTAGGCTCTGAATAGAGATTCATTTCCTTTTCAGACCACTTTGGTCTAAGATTCTGGAACCCTATATTGGGGTAGGGTGCAGTGTTCCATCTGTTATCTTCAGGTTTTATGCCAAGAAGCTTGTTTAACCTAACTTCTCATCCTGAGGCATTCATTTCTAAACAAGTACAGAGCTACACTCTGGCCAAGAACCTTGAATTCAATAGCTGGAAGCTAGAGGCTGATTGCATCACCTTACATATAGCAGGAAGGTGGCAAAGAAAGGGTTGGAGCTAAGGGAAAAAGAAATTCACAAATCTCATTTTTATGCCAGCCAAGTTTATAGCATCAATGCAAACCATTTTGTCAAGGAATTACTTTTTTCATTGGCTGCCAAAGTTCACTCATCTCCTTTATTCACTTCTATATTCCATCAGTCATCATGTTCTATTTATTTTACCCCCTTTGCATGTCTTAAGACAATTTACTTCTCAGCATCTCCACTGCCATGACCTTTGTCTGAGCCAACACCACCTCTTGTCTAGACTAGTGCCATGGCCTCTAAGTTTACTTCCTGATCTCCACTCCACTCCCTTCCTATCTATTCTCTATACTTCCACAAGATTGGCCTTTTAAAACAGAAATTATGTAATGTCATGCCTCTACCCTTTCCCAGCCTCTGCCATACTTAACATCTTTCATTTACCTCTCATTGCTCTAGCACAAAAATAAATATTCTTAACATAGCCTGTAGGCACAGCTTAGGCTCCTTCATGCCCACACCTGTAATATCATCTTTTCACTGAGCTCCCCTGCAGTTTCTGTGCTCCAATCACACTAACCTTGTGTGTATGTATGTGTGGATTTTCTAGGCTAACATCCCTACAATAAAGATTTTTTCCATATTCTGCTGACTAAATCACTCCTCTGTGGCACCTTCACCCTTATTTTAAGTTAACTCTTTAGCACTTTTTATTATCTCAAATATAATTTCCTCAGATAAGCCCTGTCTGACCCCTCAGACCATGCCAGTTATATATTTTCTTATATGTTCTCATAGCACATGTACCTTTTCTTCATAGCACCTACCAGAGACTTGACTTTACATTTCTTTGTGTGTTTGATGATTGATTCCTCTTTCTCTCCACTACCAGATTGTAAAGTTTCATAAAGGCAAAAGCTGTATCAATTTTACTTACCATTTTATCCTCAGATCCCAGCACACTACCTGGCACAGAGTTGATGACTGCAGTGAACACCCTAACTGGCTCGTGTGACCTTGGACAGATTACTTAACCTCTCTGTGCTGCAGTTTCTTCATCTGTAAAAGGTAGACGTGGAAGAAGACAAGTAAAATTAGCTTACTAATACATTAAGAGATGCAGCGTGCTTGTGGAGGTGGTGTGATAAATGGGGATATGCCAGTCTGGGTGAGTATGATCCTTTTAGAATGGTGCTGTCAGAGAAGAAAAGATACTGCTTTTGTGATCCAGAAAAGGAATTTGCAGTTATTAAGCAATTACTCTGTGTCAGGCTCTATGCTTGGCACTTGCTATACGTTATTTCACTGAATCTTCTCATCTGAAAGCTTGCAGAGTCAATCTACTTAGCTGATATAAAGAAAGCAATATGTCTCCCTCTCTCTTCTACCTCTCTTTCAATATGATATCTGACTGAAATGCAGTCTAACATGTCAGCAAGAATCATACTATGTTCTGGTGATTGAGAAAATAATCAAACCTTATAACACTTCTTTCTGCATGTAACTCATATCAGTAGACCTGGTTATGGACCACTGTTAATGTACCATTTTCGGTGCTAAATTTAACTTCTGTGTAATTCTTCTTTTTTCCGTCACCTTAGTTAATGAATTAATTTCCCTAAAATGTTTTTCAGGCCAGCCAATTCTCTCCTCATTTTACAGATGAGGGAACAAAAACAATGAGATTTCCTTAATGTCATATCTGAGTCACAAAGCACTCAATATAATACACCTTAGGGATATCAACTTTTTAAAGTCCTTCCAGGACATCTCCACTCAGCTGAGTGGCTCAATGTCATGATTCTCTGTGAAGTCAGGAAGCAGATGTGGTAGCAACATGAATGGAGAAGCTTAAGTTCAGACACTAGTGAGCGCTGTAGAACTTTTATTTCTCTTGGAATTAATTCTCGGTAGCTGTAACATTATGGTAAAGCCATCCAGCATGATATGTGTGTGTGTGTGTGTGTGTGTGTGTGTGTGTGTGTGTGTGTATATATATATATATATATAAAAAATAGAATGCACATTCATGTCTCCTCCATGATTTAATTGTATTCATAAACAACCCTTACTTCATTAGAACACCAAATTTCTCCATCAACCAGGAATAGAGAGCATTAAGTGGATATAAAATAGGTGGCAGAATGTGTCATAGTTTGTATTTGGGTTTAGTATTTTATTCTAATGGATTTTTTTCTTTTAATCTATGGCAGAATAAATTGAACAGGGACCTATGTACATAATTAATTTCTATTTTCTTTCTGACAGTTAAGATTTCCCCCTTTCTGGTCAAACAGAATGTTATGTTGCAATGGTAATGTTGAGATGTTTGTGAAGTGGAAAGCGAGAGAAATCATGTAATTATTTTGAAAAAGATGTTCAGCACCACAACTGTTAAACTTACTGATCAGCTTTTGTTTTCCTGGCTCCACATTTAGGCAGATGTCATAGATCAAAAGACAGTTTCATATTCAAAATTGCATTGATCATTTACAAAAAGCACATTTTTAAGACTATGTATTAGGCATATCCTACACCTACCACTTTTCTAGTTTTCTGTCCTAGTCAATAACCATAGACTATCAGAATGGTACAGTATCCTCAGGATCAAATAAATAATATTGATCCCAGGAAAAATGATTTCAGACCTGTGGAACAGAATAGGGAACCCTGAAATAAATCTAATCAGTTACAGCCAACTCGTTTTTTACGAAGGTGCCAAGAACATACAATGAGGAAAGAAGAGTCCCTTTAATACATGATGCTGGGAAAATTGGATATTCATATATATAAGAATGAAGCTAGATCCCCATCTTTTACCATATATAAAAGTCAACTCAAAGTGGATTAAAGACTTAAATGTAAGGCCTAAAATTATAAAACTATTAGAAGAAAACACCTAGGAAATGTTACATAACGTGGGTCTGGGCAAAAATTTTTTGGCCAAGACCTCAAAAGTCTGTACTTTCAACATATTATCTAACTGAAATGCAGTCTAAATGCAATAAAGGCAAAAATAGACAAATGGGATTACATCAAGCTAAAAAGCTTCTGCACAGCACATGAAACAATCAACAAAGTAGAGAAACAACCTATAGAATGTGAGAAAAATTTTGCAAACTATCCATTTGGTAAGAGATTAATAACTGTAATATATAAGGAACTCAAACAACTCAATAGCAAAATAAAAACCCTCAAGTAAGCCAATTAGAAAATGGGCAAAAAAACCAAACGGTTATTTTTCAAAAGAAGATATACAAATGGCCAAGAAGTACATGAAAAAATGCTCATCATCATTAATCATTAGGGCAATGCATATCAAAGCAACGTTGAAATATCAATCACCCCAGCTAAAATAGCTATTATCAAAAAGACAGAAAGTAACAAGTGCTGGCAAGGATGTGGAGAAAGGGGAACTCTTATGCACTGTTGGTGGGAATGTAAATTAGTACAACGATTATGAAAAACAATATAAAGGTTCCTCCAAGAACTAAAAATAGTACTACTATGTGATCCAGCAATTCCACTATTGAGTATATATCCAAAAGAAAGGACATAGGTATATAAATGAGATATCTGCACTCCCATGTTTATTGCAGCACTGCTCACAATAGCCAAAATATGTAATCAACCTAAGTGCCCATCAATGAATAAATGGATAAAGATAATGCAATATACATATATATACACAAATATATATACACATACATATACATATATATATACATATATACACATATATACACACACACAAACACACACACATATATCTATACACACACACACACACACACCATGGAATGCTATTTGGCCATAAAAATAATGAAATTATGTCATTTGCAGCAATGAGGATGGAACTGGAGGTCATTATATTAAGGGAAATCAGCCAGGCAGAGAAAGAGAAATATTGCATGTGCTAACTCATAGGTAGAACTAAAAAAAAAAAATTGGATCTCATGGAGGTATAGAGTAGAATGATAATTACCACACAGGCTGTAAAGGGAAGAAAAAAGAGGGATGAAGAGAAGTTGGTTAATGGGTACAAAAATACAGTTAGATAGAAGGAATACATTCTAGTATTTGATAGTACAGTAGGAAAATTATAGCTAACAATAATTTATTGTATATTTTTAAATAACTAGAAGAGAAGTATTGTCATGTTCCCAACAAAAAATAAAGATAAATATTTGAGGTAATGGATATTTCAATTACCCTGACTTGATCATTACACATTGTATACGTGTATCAAAATAAAACATGTACCCCCAAAATATGTGCCACTCTTAAATATCAACTTTTAGAAACTTTAAATTAAGAAACAAACTTGATTTCATGCATTTCAGGAGATTTTCTAAAAAGCTTGTAGACTAAGGGAAAATTAAGGAATATCATATGTTGGGGCAAAAAAAGTAAACAGTTTTTGCTGGTGGGTTTATTTATTTATGTGAGATAGGGTCTGGCTCTGTCACCCAGGCTGGAGTGCAGTGGCCTGATCTCGGCTTACTGAAACCTCAACATCCCCTGCTCCAGTGATCCTTTCATGTCAGCTCCCTAAGTAGCTGGGACTACAGGCACATGCCACCATCCCCAGCTAATTTGTGTATTTTTTTTAGGAATGGGGTTTCACCATGTTACTCAGGCTTGTTTCGAACATCCTGAGTTCAAGAGATCTACCTGACTTGGCCTCGGCATGAGCCACCGCACCCAGCAAATAAATATTTTTATAGCCACTTTCCTCCATCATTTTGATTAGTTAAGGTTTTATATATATCCTTTTAATTGAGTTATTGAAAGTCGAATTCTTTTTTTTTTAAACACATCTATGCCTTCTTAGCAGAAAATCAAATTCTTATATATTCTTTGTCTTAGACACTTGTGATCTGAAAAGGCAATGTGAATTTTTGAACAAGAATTTTCTGTTAATCTCAGGCTTCGTTGAAAACCAATGGACTTTCCTTCTGAGGAACGGAGAAGGAAAAATCAGTCTTTTCTCAATTCAAGGAATAAGCATATGATCATAAATTCAGAGTCACTGAATAAAATTTGAAAACATACAACCAGCAAAATCACTTACATGTAATAAATCTCCCTGCCCAAACAATTCTTAGGTCTCCCAGGTAGACCTAAGAATGAAACAGAGGGATGCACCATAGTTAACCCAGGGAATGGGACATTGGGACCAGAACTGCAGCCTCTCTCTCCATGATCCAATAAGATTATCAAATAGATTGTGACATTAGAACACTCCTAATCCGAAAAATAAATAGATGCATTATAATGGGTTAGCTCTGAAAACGAGAATCACTGGACATGACAGAAGAAAAGAAAGAATGTCTTCATTCAGAATTTTTATGTCATAAATAAGAAAGGTATTGATGTATAAAGTTAGGTGATGAAGGTTTACTGTAAGGCTACATAAAGACATAGGGAAGCACAGGAAATAGTCTTAACAATCTAATAGCATCATGGAGGCTTGAAGCATTGTTCAGAATTCCACAATCATTGTCATCCAAGAAAATCTTTAGCACTTGAATGATTTTGGAACACAGCACCTATCCCTGTTTACTATTTTTGCTTCTACTGTATTTGACCATATGGTTCACATTCAAACTCTTTGCAAGAAAGGCTCTGTTTATGTCAGTTGGTCACTGTCCAATATAAGGTATCCTTAATGGACAGAGTTTTCTTTCCTGGGCCACTAATATAATGCTAGATAGCCTCAGGCCTTCTTTCAATTAGGTATGCCCAAGTTAGCAGATTCACATGGAATTCAACACCATAATGAACAACCGGTGGCTATTTTTTTCAAAAGCATTGATGTAATCAGAAAACAGTTTGAGACTTTGAGGCTTTAACAACAAGGAAGACATTTTTCTTATATATTTATCATAATGGTTGATGATGAGTATAAATATGAGGTCAGGAGAGAGCAACATATTTTGACCTTTGCAAATTGCTGAAATATCGTAAAGAAGTTAAAAGGAAATGTCTAACAAGCTACTTCCAAAAGTAAATTTTTGCATTTCATGAAAGTATCAAGAGTTTTCTTGACAATATGGTCTCTTCTGTCTTAGCCTAGGTGTTCTATGTCAGGTTACATGACCTCTCCCCAAAACTGAAAACAAAATCAAAAGAATAGGGATTTACATTTTTAAAAGAACAGTATCATCCCCATTACTATCTATCTTTATTGCCTTTTCCTTCCTATTTTCTCCTCTTGACATTTTTCCAGTTGATCCTCAAACTGTGATTCAATAATTTCCATCTTTAGGTCTTTGAGGAATTGCCACACTGCCTCCCATAATGACTGAACTAATTTACAAGACCACCAACAGTGTATAAGTGTGCCTTTTTCTCCATAGGTCATTATCCTTAGCAAACTAACACAGGAACAGAAAACCAAATAATGCATGTTCTCACTTATAAGTGGGAGCGAACTGATGAGAACACATAGACACATAGAGGGGAACAACACTCACTGGGACCTTTCAGAGGGTGGAGGGTGGAGGGGGGAGGAGGGACAGGATCAGGAAAAATAACTAATGGGTATTAGGCTTAATACCTGTGTGATAAAATAATCCATGCCACAAACCCCATGTCACAAATTTACCTATGTAACAAACATGCACTTTTACGCCCCAAACTTAAAATAAAAGTTAAAAACACAAAATTTCCAGAAGCCTTTATGTTGCATTGATCCTCTAGAATTGGAATATTTTTGATTGAATAAACATAATAAATAGCTTGTTCAATTCAAGAACATGTTATAACCTTCAATGGGCTATAACATGTTGCACAATGTAGTGAGGCATCAATAATTCCCCCAAAGCACATTCATGCTATTTAAATGACTAAAATCTGACTATGTTAGCAACAGCTAGGGCATAATAATTTTCTCGTTTTAAGACAGACATTATTTATTATGAAGCCAATGACAACCTTAAACATATTGTCCACTTTAATCTAAGAGGCTTCTTTCAATGATTCCATTGCAATGACACTAAACTGATGTGCATCAGTATAGAAATGAAAGACGCAAACGTTAGAGAACTGATAAAAATTAAGAGTAACAGGACATAAACCTCCTAAATTTCATTATTTGAGAGAATGTTTTAAAGAACAATGTCTGTAATAATAGCTCAGTAGTTACTATCAATCTCTTACACCTTAGGGAAAATTGTATGTTAACTTCTTGTGTCAAAGGAGGAAAAATTAAGTACATTTAAAGCAATAAACAATTAGAGATGGAAAACTTTTATAATGAGCTTTGTGGAGATCAGGAAGCAATTATGTGTTTTCAGTTTAGCAAAATCTTGCTGCTTCATTGGAAGCCAGGGCGTACCTGACTCAAAACAACAACAACAACAAAAACAAACGAACAAACAAAAACACAGAGATGCACTTCACCTCCCTTATAAAGCCCTTACTGACCTGCCCCATATAATTCAGTATTTATTAGCTGTGCTTCTTGTAATGGTTAATTTTATGTGTCAACTTGACTGGGCCATGGAATGCCTAGATAGCTGATTAAAGATTATTTTGGGGTGTGGCTGTGGGGATATTTCTGGGAGAGATCAGCATTTGAATTGGTGGACAGAGTTAAGCAGAATGCCCTTCCCAGTGTGGGTAGGCTTCATCCAATCTATTGAGGTCCAGAATCGAACAAAAAGGCAGAGGAAGGTTAAATTAACTCTGCCTGATGACTGCAGGTGCAACATTGCTTTCCTGCCCTCAGCACTCCTGATTCTCAGGCCTTTAGACCTGGACTGGAATCTATACCATTGGCAGTCCAGCTCTCAGGCCTTCAAATTACACCACTGGTTTCCTGGGTCTCCAGCTTGCAGACAACACATTGCAGATTGGGGGACATTTCAGGCTCCATAATCAGATGAGCCAATACCTTATAATAATTATCTTTATATTATATATATAAAGTTACGGCTATCTTCATATATATATATATATAAAGATAGTACATATAAAGTTTATAAACTATATAAAGTTAGTATACATATATAAAGATAGTTTATGAACTTTATATATACTATCTTTATATATATATACTAACTTTATATATAGTTATAACTATTTTCATATGTATAGTACCTGTATTAAGATATACTATATAAATACTTTAGCATAACTATCTTTATTTAAAAATAGCATATATATAAAGGTATTTATTATAAGATATTGGCTCCTCTGATTATTAGCATAGATAGATAGATAGATCTACTAGTTCTGTTTTTCTGCAGAACCATGATTAATACAATCCCAAAAATCTTCCTGTGCACTCATATAACAATAGTTATTATGTGGTACCATATTTGATTCATCAATATATCCTTAGCACCTAGCATATTAGCATATAGTTTTGTTTAATATAAGTGCTCTAGAACCAGTAAAATAAAGGAAGCCTCACAAATATACTTTTAACTCTACTCCTTCTCTTCCATCTTCTGTATTTGTCTGTGTATTTTGTGTGTTGATTTTTTTTTCTAGTTTAGTTAATTTGATGGGACACATAGAGGGCTGGTTTGTCTACATAAAATAGCAAAAGTGAAGGGTAATTGTCAATGGTTGATAAACAACAACAAATATCACCATCTCACACAAACATAAGGTGAAAAGCAAATGGCCACATTCTTTCCTTTTTCAAAAAAAAAAAAAAAAAAAAGAAGCCCATCTTTCTTTCAGAGGCTAAATATTCACATTGTTCTCGTGATTAAATTCCTTGTAGCCCCCAAGGGATCCTTCTCCTTAGTCTACAATCATGATCGAGGACCCCATTTTATTTTTGTAAAATTCTCTTTTAACCGAAGGTATCCCTCAAGCTACTACTATTTCTCTCCTTGTTTCATCACCGTAAATGTCTTCAGAAAGTGGTCCACAATTCCTGAACCCCCAAACTCTACAAAAAAACAATGTCTTAATGTCACCAATGATCTAAGCGCAATAGTATCAATCTATATCATACTTATGTTTAGGACTTACTTTTAGATTCCACAGACATTTCAAACATAACACCCCTTAACTTCTGATACATTATCTTTATATTCAAATATGCTCTTTCTCCTTCATTCTGTTTTAGTGGTGTCCTATTTTTTGTTCAACTAAGCTAGAAAAACTTCATTTGTAATGATAAATTCAATAATAGAATAATACTATTCAAATTGTACAGAGACATTTTCCCACAACACAAACATTTTTCTGCTGAAAGAAAAACTTGAAAGAACATATTTTTTGACTAGATAAGCCATTGTGGAGGTTGGCTATCCTACATATTTTAACTGGCAACTCAAAAACTCCCATACTTCCTTCCCTATCATGGTGAGAAAACAGCAAATCTAAATTGACCATTGCATGGCCAATTTTTCTATATGATGGAAACAAAAAAAATATGGAGGTGAAAAATACTTTATAGAGTGCTCCCTAAACAATTCGCAATTGTAAGTCATGTTGCTGTCAACATGAGAGTGAATAAGCAGAGTATGGTATATCTGCACAAAGAAATACTACTCAGCAATGAAAAGGGACAAAAAAATGAATGTGTGCAAAAATAGAGTTAATTTCCAAAAACATTATGCTAAATGAAAGAAGCCATAGAAAAAAATTGAAATGTATAATTTAAGTGATAACCGAAGTAAGGTAAATTCAATATAGAGTGAACAACAAAAAAAAAATCAGTACAATACTGCCTCTTGTAGGGTTCAGGGCATGGTTAGAATGGAAAAGTGCAAGAGAAAAATTTGAGGGATTATAGTAATGCTCTATATCCAGAAAAAAATTTTAATACATAGTTGTATGCATTTGCCAGTGCATGCTATAGAATAGCACTTCACCTTAAAAAGGAAAAAAAAAAAATAACAAAAAGTAAAGCATTGAAATCTAATTAAATATATGCAGACTGAAGTGTTCAGGGGAGAATGGACCAATGTCTGCCACATACCTTGAAAGGATTCAAATTATAAGATTAAGTATGGGTATACAGAAGGATAAATAGAAGGAAAGATGTGTGATAAAACCTGATAGTAAAATATAAATTATAGATTCTGAGTGGTGGAAACATGAGTGTTCACTCTACAAGTCTTTTGATATTTTTGTATGTTTGAAATGCTTTGTATTAAAATACTGAAATATTAAACAATCAGCCTATGATTTTATTTTGGACATATACTTGGAACATTTAATAACCAGTGTTAATATAACACTTACTATATCTTTTGAAGTCCCATAATTTTGAAGTGTTCTTCTCCTTAAAATGCTTTCCTTCTATTTGAATATATAGTGAAATACGATCGGCTTCATATGCTATATAACAAATATAAAGAATTCTGTGCTTCACTGTGCCAGTTGCAATATGTCTATTTTTTCACTATATGAACTGGGCCTCTTTTTCATTGTTATAGATAACCAAATCATTTTTTAGGATCATGTCTAATTCCCCACTATTGTCCCTCCTCAGACTTAGGACCAAACAGAAAGACAACTGGATTATTGCCACTATCTTTCTTCATAAGTTTCCATCTGCACTATCCATGAGATTTTTACTAGGAGCACTTCACCTCCTTACATGACCAGTTTTATTCCTTGGCCTTTCTCTCTGGTTAGTTTGTATTCCCTTAAATAATAATAATTGATGTTATAAGTATGGATAATATTCATTAAGGACTGCCAATGTGCCAAGCAATGTCCATGTAGCTTACATGTTTTATCTCATTTAATCCTTACTATGCTGGGAGATGTGTGGATTTATATATCCATTTGTTACTATCTTCCTTCTACCAAAAAAAATTTCAATTAACATTTGTTATTGTCCAGATCTGCTGCTGATTAATTCTTTCAGATTTGTGCCTAAAAATGTCTTCATTTTACCTTCATTTTTAAAGATATTTTAATAGGTATAGAACAACATATACAATTAAAGAAAAATACTTGTAATTTCTCAAAAGTGTTAGTAAAAATGAATCTTTTATTTTGATTGTTGTAAGATATTTAACATGAGATCTATCCTTTTAACAGACTTTTAAGTGTGTAATTCTTAAAAATTTTTAATTATAGGCACAATGTTTTACAGTACGTTTCCAGAACTTACTCATCTTGCCTAACTGAAACTTGTACCTGCTAAATAGCAACTCTCGATTACCCCGTCTCCTCAGCCCTGGCGACCACCATTCATTCTCTACTTCTATGAGTTCAGCAATTTTTGATACTTCATATTAGTGGAATCATACAGGATTTGTCCATCTATAATTGGTGAATTTTGCTTAGCATAATATTCTCAAGGTTCATCCATGTTGTTGCAAATGGTAAAATTTCCCTCCCTTTTTAATGCTGAATAAGATTCTGAGGGATCTTCAAAAAAGTTCATGGAAAATACATTTTATGGAAAAAAGATGCATGGATTTAGAAACATTTTTACACCGAAATAAATTCATATTAACTTGTTACAACACATCTAAACAGGATCTAGCTGGAGGCACTAAGTAGCATAAGACATCAGTTTGCAAAGAGCCCCTCTGAGAGCGACATAAATTCTGCTAAAATTAAAGCAAGTGCAAACATGAAATTTATGTTGAAGCTTGGGTGGGAAATGGTGAATTCATTTATGTTTACAAAAAGTTTATGGGGCAATGCTTCAAGTAAATTAGCAGTTTGCAAATAGATAATGCATGTTAAAAAAGGACGAGACAATGAAGATAAAGCCCACAGCGGCAGACCATCCACATCTATTTGCAAGGGGAAAAAAAAGGCTTGTTCCTTTCCTACTTGAAGAGGACCAACAATTAACAGAAGAAACAATAGCCAACATCATAGACATCTCACTTGCTTTAGCTTACACAATTCTGACTGAAAAATTAAAAGTTGAACAAACTTTCCACTCAGTAAATACCAAAACCATTGCACCCACATCAGCTGCAGACAAGAGCAGAGCTTTCAATGGAAATTTTACACAAGTGGGATTAAGACCCTGAAGCATTTCTTCAAAGATTTGGAACGAGAGATGAAACATGGCTTTACTAGTATGACCCTGAAGACAAATCATAATTAAAGCAATGTCTACCAAGAGGTGAAAGTGATCCAGTCAAAGCAAAAGCAGACCAGTCAAGAGCAAAGGTCATGGTAATAGCTTTTTGGGATGCTTAAGGCAATTTGCTTGTTCACTTTCTGGAGGACCAATGAATGATGGCATCTGCTTAATGTAAGAGTGTTTAGCAGAAAAACACCCAAGCAAGCTCCACCAGAGAGTCCTTCTCCACCATCACAATGCTTTTGCTCATTCTTGTCATCAAACAAGGGAAATTTTGCAAGTGTTTGGATGGGAAATGATTAATCCTCCATTTTGCAGTCCTGATTTGGCTGTTCTGACTTTTTTTGGTTTCCCTAATCTTAAAAAGTATTTAAATGGCACACATTTTTCTTTAATTAATAATGTAAAAAAGACTGCATAGTATGGTTAAATTCCGAGGACCCTAAGTTCTTTAGGGATGGACTAAATGTCTGGTATCATTATTACAAAAGTGTGTTAAACTTGATGGAGCTTATGTTGGATAATAAAGCTTATACTTCTTATTTTTATCTTTTAATTCAATTTTTATATGACTTTTTTGCCATACTCTCATATTTTATGTATATACCTCATTTTTATTATCTGTTCATCATCAATGGACATTTAGGTTGTTTCTGCATCTTTGCTAATGTAATACTGCAGTGAACATAAATTGTAATTATCTCTTCAAAATCCAGATTTCAATTCTTTGGAATATATATTCCCAGAAGTGGGATTGCTAGATCATATGGGAGGTCTATTTTTAATTTTTTGAGGACCTTCCATATGTTTCTTTCATAGTTGTTGAATAATTTTATATTTGTACCTATGGTTGTACAAGGGTTCCCTTTTCTGCACATCCCCAACAGCATGCGCTATCTTTTGTTTATTTGCTTGTTTTTATAATAGCCATCTTAACAGATGTGAGATAATATCTCATTGTGGTTTTGATTTGTATTTCCCTGATGATTAGCAATTTTGCACATCTTTTCATAGGACTTGGGCATATGTATGTATTCTTTGAATAAATGTTTATTCAAGCTCTCTGCCTATTTTTAAATTTTTTTTTCATGTTGAGTTGCAGAAGATCTTTCTATATTTTGAATATTAACCATTTATCTGGTGTATGGTTAGCAAATATTTTCTCCCATTTTGTAAGTTGCCTTTTCACTCTGTTGTTTCCTTCACTCTGCAGAAGTTTTTTAGTTCAATGTAGTTTACCTTGTTTATTTTGCTTTTGTTACCTGCACTTTGGGTGCCATATCAAAGAAATCATTCCTGAGACCAATGTCATGAAGCTCTTCTGTTTTCTTCTGAGAGTCATCTGTGGTTCCATATGAATTTTAGATTTGCTTTTTTCTATTTCTATAAAAAAAATGCTATCAAAATTTTGATAGAAATTGCATTGAACTTGTAGATAGCTTCGGATACTATGGACATTTTAACAATATCAACTCTTCCTATCCATGAACACAGGATATCTTTCCATTTATTTGTGTTTTAATTTTTTTATCAGTGTTTAATAGTTTTGATTGTATGTCTTTCATCTTCTTTTAAGTATTTTATTATTTTTGATACTAATGCAAATTAACTTTTCTTAATTTCCTTTCCAGATTCTTCGTTGTTACTCTTTAGAAACATTATGCATAAATAATGTATGCAAACACAATGCAACTGATTTTTACATGTTGATTTTGTATCCTGCAACTTAGCTGAATCAGTTTATTAGTTCTGTCTCTTTTTTCTTTCTTTGGAGTCTTTAGGGCTTTCTACATGTAAGATCGCTTCATATGCAAACAAATAATTTTTCTTCTTTTCTAGTTAACATGTTTTTTATTTCTTTTTCTTACCTAATTGCTCTGGCTAGGACTTCCAGTACTGTGGTGAGTAGAGGTAGCAAGCACGGGCATCCTTGCCTTGTTCCTGATCTTAAAGGTAAATCTTTCTCTCTGTTACTATTGAGTATGATGCTAGCTGTAGGATTTTCATGAATGGCTATGGTGAGGAAATTCCCTTCTATTCCTAGTTTGTTGAGAGTTTTTATCATGAAAGTGTGTTGCATTTTTGCAAATGTTTTTCTGTATCTATTGAAATGATCATGTGATTTTTATCCTTCATTCTGTTGATGTGGTATGTCTCATTAACTGATTTTAATGTTGAACCGTTCTTGCCACCCAGGGATAAACCCCCCTTGATCAGAGTGTATAATACTTTTTAAAAAAAAAGTGACTGGAAACTTTTAAGTTCAGGAATACACGTTCAGGATGGGCAGCTTTGTTAAACATGTATCATGGGTTTGTTGTACAGATGATTTCATCACCCAGATATTAAGTTTAGTATCCATTAGTTATTTTTCCTGATCCTCTCCCTCCTCCCACCTTCCACTCTCTGATAGGCACCAGTGGATGTTGTTTTAATGTACTCTTGGATTTGGTTTGTTAGTATTTTGTTCAGAATTTTAACATCAATATTTATCAGTGATATTGGCCTGTACGTGGTTTTTTTTTTTTTTTTTCCTTGTAGTGTCTTTGTGTCTTCCTTCCTCTTCAATTTTTTGAAGGAGTTTGAGAAAGAGTAGTGTTACTTCATCTTTAAATCATCTTTAAATGCTTGGTAGAATTCCCCAGTGAAGCCATCTGTTCCTGGACTTTTCTTCTTGGGAGATTTATGATTACTGATTAAATCTACTTTTTTTTTTTTTTTTTTGATCTGTTCAGATATTTTATTTCCTCATGATTCAGTCTGGTAGGCTGTATGTTTCTAGAAATTTATCCATTTCTTCTAGATTATCTAATATGGAGCTATAGAGTTGCTCATAGTAGTCACTTATGATCCTTTTTATTTCTGTTGTAGCAGTTAAAATATCTCCTCTTTAATTCCTGTTTATACTTATTTGAGTGTTTTCCCTTTTTAAATTTAGTCTAGCTAAATTTTTTTCAACTCTGTTTATCTTTTCAAAAATCCAACTCTTAGTTATGCTCATTGTTTCTATTATTTTTCTATTCTCTACTTTAATTATTTTTTCTCTAATCCTTATAATTTTCTTCCTTCTGCTAATTTTGGGCTTAGTTTATTCTTTTTTCTAGTTCCTTGAATGTAAAATTCAGTTGCTTAAAAATCTTTCTTATTTTTTAATATAAGCATTTATCACTATAAAATTCCCTCTTAGTACTGCTTTTGCTGTATCTCATAGTTTTTGGTATGTTATGTATTACTTTGCATTTTTCTAAAGATATTTTCTAATTTCAATTTTGATTTCTTCTTTGGCCCCTAGATTATTCAGGATCATGTTCTTTAATTTTCACAGAGTTGTAATTTTTCCAGTTTTCCTTCTGCTATTGATTTCTAGTTTCATTCCACTGTGGTCATAGAACATACTTGGTATGATTTTAATCATCTTAAATTTGTTAAGACTTGATTTGTGCCATAACATGTTATCTATTCATAGGACTGTTCCATTGAGAAAAATGTATATTCTGCTGCTGTTTGAAAGAATGTTCTGTATATATCTGTTCAGTTCATTTGAGACACAGTACTTTTCAATCCCACTATTTCCTTATTGATTTTCTGTCTCAGTGTTCTGTTCATTATTGGAAATGGAATATTGAAATGTCCTACTACTGTGGTATTGCTATCTATTCTTCCCCTCACCCATGACAAGGTGTTATATATTTAGATGCTCTGGTGTTGGGCTCATATCTAATTGTAATTTATATATCTTCCTGGTGAATTACCCTTTTTATCCATTTATCCGTTTTATCCTTATATAATGTCCTTCTTCTTCTCTTGTGGAAGTTTTTGACTTAAGTCTATTTTGTCTGACATAAATCTAGCCACCACTGCTCTCATTGTTTACCATTTGCATGAAATACTGTTTTTTCCATCCTTTCAACGTCACCCTATGTGTGTCCTTAAATATAAAGTGAATCTCCATAGACAGTATATACTTAGACCTTGTTTTTCTTTTTATTGATTTAGCCACTCTTTACCTTTTAATTTGCCAGTTCAACCCATTTTTATATAATGTAATTATTCATAAGACTTACTATTGCCATTTTATTTATTATTCTTTGTCCTGAAATTTTGTCCCTCTTTTCCTCTCTTGCTGCTTTTCTTCGTGTTTTATTGATTTTTTTGTATTTATATTGATTCCTTTTTCTTTCTCTGTGTTTGTGTGTGTGTCTTTATAGGTATTTTGTTCGTGCTTATCACGGGACTTACATAAAATTTCTTATAGTAGTATATTTTAAGTTTATTGTTTAACTTCAATTGCATACCAAATTTTTTTTCTTTACTACTTCCTCCTCATTTTATGTTATTGATATCACTATTTACAACTTTTTATATTGTGTATCCAGTAACATGTTTTATTTGTTGCTATTTTTAATATTCTTTAACTTTTATACTAGAATTAAAAATAATTTACCAGACACTGTTATAGTAGTACATTATTTGTCTATAAATTTATATTTCCAGTAGGTTTTATATTTTCATACATGTTGTGGTCTAAATATTTTTGTACCCTCAAAATTGATATGCTGAAATCCTAATCCCAACATGATGATAGGAGGTGGGGCCTTTGGAACATCATAAGAGTGGAGACTTCATGAATGGGATTAGTACCCTTAAAAATGAGACCCCAGATACCTGTCACTCTATTTCTGCCATGTGAAGATACAAGGAGAAGTCAGCTGCCTGCAACCTAGAATAAGATCTTCACCAGAATCCATCCATGCTGGCACTCTGATCTTGGACTTTCAACCTTCAAAACTATGAGAAATAAATGTTGTTCGCCTCACTCTGTTTATGGTAAGCTGTTATAATAGTCAGAGCTGACTAAGAAAGAAACTGGTGCCAAGAAGTGGGTGCTACTGTAAAAAAAAAAAAAAAAAAAAAAAGCAAAAAACTAAAAATGTGTAAGTGGTTTAAGAACTGGGTAAAGGTAAGAGTCTAGAAGAGCTTTGAAGTGTATGCTAGAAGTTGAGAATGTTGTGATTCTTTCTTTCTTTCTGAGCCCTCACCAGAAACACATTCAGCACGTTGAATATACATGTGATCCTGTTCACTTCTGTCTTGCATGGTTTTTCTTGAAAAATCCACTGATAGTTTTATGGAGGTTTCTTTGCATGTGGTGAGTCACTTTTCTGGTTCCTAAAAAATACTAAAAATAGAGTTACCATATGATCCAGCAATCCCACTTTTAGGTATATACCTCAAAGAAAGGAAATCAGAATATTGAAGAGATATCTGCACTCTCATGTTTATTGCAGCACTATTCACAATAGGCAAGATCTGGAAGCAACGTAAGCACCCATCAATGGATGAATGGATAAACAAAATGAGGTACATATACACAGTGGAGTACCATTCAGCCATAAAAAAGAATGGGATCCTGTCATTTGCAACAACATGGATGGAACTGGATGTCATTATGTTAAGTGAAATAAGCCAGGCGCAGAAAGACAAACCTCATATGCTCTCACTTATTTGTGGAAGCTAAAAATCGAAACACTTTATTTGTTCTCAGTGGCCTCCAGGAATCAAGTGTATGCCAGGTTCTGTCAGTGCTCCAAGACAAGCAGAACAGAAGCCAGTTCTTTGTGCAACCACCAGAGAGGTTGGGGCATTGGATGGACAGTTCAACTCCTTCCCTTCCTTGAGAGAAGCTAAGATCTTGGAGTTTTTGTCCACTTTCTTTGTGCTGAACTGGGGGGAAGGGCCATAATGACTAATAGCCTAAATCACCATCTCTGATTTCACTGGTTCCCAGGCAGCTAGAGTATATCAGGTTCCATCACCGTTCCAAAACAGGCAAGACAGAAGTCAGTTTTCTAGAAAGTCCTCAGAGAAGTTGGGGTATTGAACACGTAGTCCAACTCTTTTCCTACTTAGGGAGAAGATGGGAGTTAACAGGTTTTCTCCTGATTGTATGGCATTGTGATGGGTGGGGGTAGGTATAGTGAATATATCAAATTTCCCTTCTGGCTTTGATGTGGCTGGTTTCACTCTTGCCCAGGGTATAGTAGCCTGTCATCTGGTTACTGAATTTCCCACAAAGAGAATTTTCTCATGTTTTGTTGTTGAATCAGTGTGTACCAATTCCACCATCTTCCTGACATCATTCAGTTCATTTTTGAAATTGTGAGCTATAATACAGTTAGAAGTGTCTTGTGTTCTATAGGAATTGGTTTGATCTCTCAATTAAATATCTTAACTTTTTAAAAATATGTATCTTTTTAAATTCATTTCCTGATGAATTTCTAACAAAATACATAATGTTGAAATAATAATTTACCTTATCACTTCTCTACCTAAATATGGTTTTCTTTCTTTGCAAAAATTCAAGTAGCTTTATAGCTGGCTAAAATCACAAGCTCAGGCCCTATTATTACGTTGGTGCAAAAGTAATTGCGGTTTTTGCCATTACTTTCACTTGCAAAAAAACACAATTACTTTTGCACCAACCTAATAAAAATTATTTATATATACTTTGGGGCATCTTATTTCAAGGTACACATTTTACTGATTGCACTTGACCATTGAGAAGGAACATCAAATTCATTATGTTTTTGCCGAAAAATGTGACTGAATATTTTCTGTTTTGTTATGTTTTAAACTGCAAATAGTTTTTTTTTCCTCTTTCATTTTGCTCTGTCACAGCAACCTGCAATTACCATTCATTGAGAAATTTTTAACATATCTTCTTCCAGTCTTTTTTTTTTTTTTTATTGCTCTGGTTGTGCTTTTAGCTTCCGCATCTCCACTCAACTCTGTACCTACAGTATGCTTCATTTTAAATTTCAAATCTTCTCACGCCTTTTTTTAAACTAGAACAATAATTTAACTATATTGTATTTTTAAAGTAAGTGTTTAAATTTAATAACCAATTATGATTTATATAGTATGACTCTAAAACATACTGTCTGTATAAAATGTGAAAATAAACATATTACTATTTTATGTCAGTGCTTAGAATAAATCATTTAACTGAAACAATGTCTTGATACTAACTAGATTGATGATGTAATTATGTGTAACACTAAAAACGACACATGAATATGACATAAAAACTAATGCAAGAATAGTATCTTTCTTGTATGTGAATCAAAGGCAAAATAAAATGTTGTCCTACCAAAATAATAAAGTTGTGTTTAATAGAAAACATTTTGTACTGCTTCAGTTGTTAAATCTAAATTTTAATGAATTAAAATAAAATGACATTTAAAAATTCAGTTTTTCAATCACACTAGACTCATTTCAGCTGCTTACTAGCCACATGTGACTAGTAGCTACCATACTGGACAGGATAGGTATTAGGTTGCAGACAGCATGCCTGATATTACTTGATGTGGCCCCTCTACCACTGTGCATAAGACAGCCTATTAGTTTATTCAAATATTTGGTCAATCCAAAGAAAAAATACCGATCTATCTGGCTGTTGCAGGTAACTGTTGGAAGTGCATTTAGTTACACATATCTAATACCACTTTTTTGCACTGCCTATATGGCAAACAAACTTGGGGAACAACTAACCTATGAATTTACTCTTGAAATACCAGCATGATAAGATAACTATAAATTCATATGGAAGAGAAAAATCCTTCCAAATAGTCAATAACATTTGTTAAACCAAGAATAATGAGGCAAAACTTGTCATACTAAACTTCAAAACCCTTTAAAGCTACATGGTATTTAATATATTGTCTTACTGGCATGAGAACAGAGTATTCAACACATAAATATGGTACAATTAGATATCCACTTAGAAAAAGATAATGTAGGTCTTTATTTTATCCCATATGCAAAAAAACTCCAGATAGATAAAAGAGTTAAATATATAATTACAAAACTGCATTTTTAGAAAAAAAAAATCTTAGAAGAGGAAAAGGCACAAAAACAAAGATTCACAAGTGAAGGTTGGCAGATTTTTTTCTGCATAAAATTAAAATATTTTACACAATAAAAGTAAAGAAAAAATAAGTTTGGAGAACAGATCTGTTGCATAAATAATAAGCAAAGGATCATCATTCAAAACAAAATTACTACAAATCAATAAGATATAAAATTTGGTAAAAAAATATGAACAGGAAATTCAAAGAATTATAACAAAGGATCAATAAGCATAAGATGTTAAATCTCACAAATAATACAACAAATATACATTAAAATAAAAATAAGATTTTACCCCATGTTTGGCACCATTGAAAAAGGTGTATAATATTATATTGTTATTTAATAGAATATTATGGGTTCTTTCATATACAATTGATGACTATATATTTGTATAGCTTATTGAGATGGCAACTTGGCAACATCTATAAAAATTTTAAATTGCGTAACTTTGACCCTACAATTCTTCTAAGAACCTGTTCTATCTAAATATACATGTGCATATATATATACCATAGTTCCTCTGTATGTGTGGGATTAACTTCAGGACCTCTCATGGATGCCAAAAATCTGCAAATGCCCCCGATATAAATGATGTAGTATTTGCACATCCTTCTGTATAGTTTAAATAATCTCTAGATTACTTATAATACCTAATGCACTGGAAGTCCTATATAAGCAGATTGTTATAGTGTACTGTTTAGGGAATAATGGCCAAAAAAAGCCTATACATGTTCAGTACAAACGCAATTGAAAAAAAATTTTGATACATGATTGGTTAAATCCACACACGCAGAACCTATGAATAGAGAGGATCAACAAGATAGATAGGTAGATAGATAACAGATATAAAAAATTTAACAAGGTTATTGACTTCAGTCCGACCAATTCTACAATTACACATCATACAAATATATGCATTTCACATATTTTTTCCCATGCATAATTCCATGTTTTCTCTTACCTGGAGAACATTTTTTCCTCCTTTCCTCCAATTTCTATGCACTATTTCCTTCACAATCCTCTTTTCTCAAGAAATCTGCCTTAAGCTAACCTATAGTAAGCATAAATTGTATCCCTTTATATGCATCCAGGATTTATAATAAAATTAATTATATTCGTAGAGTAGCAAACATAGGAAGATTGCTTAGGAAAAATGTAGTCCGGTGGCTTTAACATTTATATTAGCCATTGTATTAGTCAGGGTTTTCCAGAGAAACAGAATCAATAGGATGTGTATATATACATGAAGAGCTTTATTACAAGGAATTGGCTCATGTGATTATGGAAGCTGGACAGTCAAAATCTGCACAGTGTTTTAAAATATTTTAACTTTTATTTTAGGTTTAGGGGTGTAGGTGCAGGTTTGTTATATTGGTAAACTCATGACTCGGGGATTTGGTGTACAGATGGGTAGGCCCCAGTGTCTGTTCTCCCTCTCTCTGTTCATGTGTTCTCATTATTTAGGTCCCACTTATAGGTGAGAACATGCAGTATTTGCTTTTCTGTTTCTGCATTAGTTTGCTAAGGATAATGGCCTCCAGCTTCATCCATGTCCCTGCAAAGAACATGATCTAATTCTTTTTTTGGCTACATGGTATTCCATGATGTATATGTGCCACATTTTCTTTATCCAATTTAGTATTGATGGAGATTCAGGTTGATTCCGTATCTTTGCTATTGTGAACAGTGCTGCAATTAACATACATGTTCATGTGTCTTTAGGGTAGAATGATTTATATTCTTTTGGGAATATAAATCCAGGTAGTGAGATTTCTGGGTTGAAGGGAAATTCCGTTTTTAGTTATTTGAGGAATCACCACACTGCTTTCCACACTGGTTGAACTAATTTACACTCCCAGCAGCAATGTGTAAGTGTTCCATTTTCTCCACAACTTTACCAGCATCTATTATTTTTTGATTTCTTCATAGTAGCCATTCTGACTGGTGTGAGATGGTATCTCATTGTGGTTTTGATTTGCATTTCTCTAATGATCAGTGATACTGAGCATTTTTTCATATGCTCCTTGGCTGCATGTATGTCTTCTTTTGAAAAGTTTCTGTTCACGTCTTTTGTCCACTTTTTGATGGGATTGTTTTTTGCTTATATGTCTAAGTTCCTGGTAGATTCTAGATATTAGATCTTTGTCAGATGTGTAGTTTGCAAATATTTTCTTCAATTCCATAGGTTGTCTGTTTACTCTGTTAAAATAGTGTGCAGAAGCTGTGCAGGAGCTCTTTGGTTTAATTAGGTCCAGTTCGTCCATTTTTGCCTTTGTTGCAATTACTTTTGGAATTTTGGCATGAAATCTTTGCCAGTTCCTATGTCCAAAATGGTATTTCCTAGGTTATATTTCAGAGTTTTTATAGTTTTAGGTTTTACATTTAAGTCTTTAATACATCTTTAGTTGATTTTTGTACATGGTGTAAGAAAGCGGTCCAGTTTCAGTCTTCTGCAGATAGCTAGCCAGTTATCCCATCATGTATTGAATAGGGAGTCCTTTCCCTATTGCTTGTTTTTGTCGACTCTGTCAAAGATCAGATGGTTGCAGGTGTGTGGCTTTACTTCTGGGCTGTCTATTCTGTTTCATTGTTCTATGTGTTTGTTTTTGTACAGTACCATGCTGTTTGGGTTACTGTAGCCTTTTAGTACAGTTTAAAGTCCAGCAATGTGATTCCACCAGCTTTGTTCTGTTTACTTAAAATTGCCCTGGCTATTCGAGTTCTTTTCTGGTTTCATAAGAACTTTAGAATAGTTTTTTCTAGTTCTGTGAAGATGCCATTCGTAGTCTGACAGGAATAACATTGAATCTGTAAATTGCTTAGGATAGTATGGCCATTTTAACAATATTTATTCTTCTTTTCCAAGAGCATGGAATGTTCTTCCATTTGTTTGTATCATCTCTGATTTCTTTGAGCGGTGTTTTGTAATTCTCATTGTAGAGGTTGTAGAGATCTTTAACCTCCCTGGTTAGCTATATTCCTAAGTATTTTATTCTTTTTGTGGCAATTGTGAATGGAATTGTGTTCCTGAGTTGGCTCTCAGTTTGGATGCTGTTAGTGTATAGGAATGCTATTGATTTTTTTTACCTTGATTTTGTATTCCGAAACTTTGCTGAAGTTGTCTATCAGATCAAAGAGCTTTTGGGACAAGACTATGGGAATTTCTAGATATACAATCATGTCATCTGCAAACAGGGATAGTTTCACTTTCTCTTTTCCTATTTGGATACCTTTTATTTCTTTCACTTGCCAGATTGCTTCGGCCAGAACTTCCAATAGGATGTTGAATAGGACACCAATGTAAATATGAATTTTATCTAAATACGTCCTCTAAATTGACACTTATAATTAATAATCACAGCCATGAAAGCTTTTGCAAATGAAGTCTTTCATGAACGCAATTGCCATTGTCATTGTCATTACCACCATCATAGGTAATTAATGTTATTCAAGAAGTTGCTATGGTCTTGACACTAGCTTAATTGCTTTAGTTTTTTTAATCCTCACAATTATATTGTGGCACAAATACTTTTTATCATCCCTGTTTTACAACTTAAGAAACTGAGGTACAGACGGTGTAAATAACTTGTCTGGGGTTATACAGATACCAAGTGCAGGACCAGAATTTGGATCCAGCCAGTTTAAATTTAGGCTTCCCTATGTTACATTGTCTCTCATGGAGATATGACGTGAAAAGCAGACTTTCTAAAAATGAAAATTGAAGTACATCCAGTAAAATCTTATTGCTGATTGAGTCTAATCTCCTTGTTGAACAGGCATTCATACATATGCTGTCCAACTCTTACCAGTGTTTCTTGACTCAAACGTTACTGTGGACAAGTAACTAACAATTTATTTTCTCTATATTGCAACCTTAGGCTTGAGGAAGAGGGGATCAGGAGAAAAGACATATAAGTTGCAACTATGTCTAGATAATTTTTTTAATGTCTTGCTGCTTAATAAAATAAAAAGTGGAAATTACTGGTTATCTCATGTTGTAAGTCTTTTTTGTTTACTCCCTAATTTTTATGTGCACCTGAGCCTCATCACCACAGATAGGCAGAAGTTACTTGAAGCAGGAGGATTATACCCTTGTTATTCTGAAATACTCTGATAAAGCTTACCCAGAATTTTGAGTTTTTCATAATGAAAAGTGAATAAATAAACATATAATGCAGGGCTTTGGAAAAAGTAGCATCTCCTTCAGTAATGCTAAGCCATTTCCAGATGAAATATGATGAGGGAGAGTACAATATAGTGGCCACTGACATGGGCCATGGAGACAGATGTGATTTTGTATTTTGCCTTCCCCACTTACTAGAGACAGTTCATAACCATTTCTGTGCCTCAATTCCTTCATCTGTCAAAAGGAGATACTAATAGTAGCCATCACGCAGAACTGTAGTGAGAATTAAACATGGAAATGCACACAAAATTCTCAACACAGTTTTTGGCAAGTATTCAAAAGTAAGTATTCAAAAATATGGGCAAATTAGATAATATTTACCTAAGCAATCACACATGAATCCTCATCTACCATTTGAGATAAGTGCAGTCATCCCTTGGTCTGCTTAGGGATTGGTTCCAGGATCCTTGATGTATATCAAAATCTGCGAAAGCTGAAGTCGCTGATATAAAATGGCATAGTATTTGCATATAACCTATGCACAGCCTCTTGTATACTTTAAAACATCTCTAGATGACATATAATACAAAGTAAATGCTATGTAAATAGTTGTTATACTGTATTTTATCTGTATTATTTTTTAGTATTGACTTTTTTTTTTTTAGTACAGTCATGTGCTTCTTAACAAAAGAGATATGTTATAAGAAATGCAACATTAGGTGATTTCATCATTGTATAAACATCCTAGAGTGTACTTACACAAATCTAGATGGTATGGCCTACTACACACCTAGGCTATGTGGTATAGCCTAAAACTTCTAGGCTACAAACCTGTACAGCATGTTACTATACTGAATATTGTAGGCAATTGTAACACAATGGTAAGTATTTATATATCTAAACATAGAAAAGGTACAATAAAATACAGTAATATAATCTTATGGGATCACTGCCATATATATGGTCCATCATTGATTGACTATGTGGTGCATGACTGTATTTTTAATCCACTGTTAGTTCAATCCACAGATCCAGGACCCACCGGTATGGAGGTCCAACTGTAACACTATCATCGCCATTTTACAGAAGAGAAAACTGGGCAAAGTGACTTGCCTAGGGCCACACAACTAGTTTAGCTGCAGAGCAGGGTTTCAAACCCATAGTGTCTGTCTCCAGAAACCACGTACTTGGCAACCATATTACACTGCGTCTTGGGATGCAGTTGAATTTCTATTTCTATAATTCCTTCTACAGGAGATGAGAAATATCCTCTCTAAAAATTGAGAAGCTTTTTCCCTTGTTAAAGGGACTCGAGGCTTCAACAAATGGTTTGGGGTTGTGTTTGGGGGGAAAGGAAGTCTTTCCAGGATCTGAAACATCACTGGCAGCTACCTCCTTCCTTTATTAGAAGGCCTTCCTTTTTGCTGGCCAATTATTTTTGTTTTATTTTTTAATGATACATAATAGATATACATATCTATTATGTACCATGTATTTGGGGGGTACAGGTGATAATTTAATACATTCATATAATTTGTAAAGATCAAAGCAGTATACTTAGGATACCACCACCTTAAATATTTGTCTTTTCTTCATGCTAGAAACATTCAAATTATTCTCTTTTACCTATTTTAAAATATAGATTATTGTAAACTATAATCACCCTATTGATCCAGCAAATGCTAGGTGTTATTTTTTTCTATCAAACAGTTATTTGTACCCATTAATCAACCTCCCTTTCTCTCTCCTCCCTGCTATCCTCCCTGTCCTCTAATAACAACAAGCTATTCTCTATCTTTATGAGATCCAATATGTTAACTTCCACATATTAGTAAGAACATGCAAAAATTATCCTTCTGTGCTTGGCTTACTTCACCTAACATAATGACCTCCAGTTCCATCCATGCTGCTGAAAATGACATAATTTCATTCCTTTTATAGCTGAATAATATTTCATTGTGTATATATACCACATTCTCTTAATTCATTTATTCATTGATGGACATTTAGATTGATTCCATACTTTGGCAATTGTGAATAGTGCTACAATAAACATGGAAGTGCAAGTATCTCTTTGAAAGGTTGATTTTTCTTTCTTTTGGATGTATACCCAGTAGTGGAATTGCTGGATCATATGGTAGTTCTATTTTTGTTTTCTTGAGGAACCTCCATACAGTTTTCTATTGTGGCTGTACTAATTTAAATGTCCACCAACCATGTCTGAGAGTTCTCCTTTCTCCACATCCTTGCCAGCATCCATTATTTCCTGTTTTGTTGTTGTTGTTGTTGTTGTTGTTTTTCCTCAGCAGCCATTTTAACTGGTATGAGATGGTATCTCATTGTGATTTCAATTTGAATTAATCTAATGATTAGTGATGTTGAGCATTTTTTCATATACCTGTTGGCCATTTGTATATCTTATTTTGAGAAATGTCTATTCAAATCATTTGCCCATTTTTAACTGGATTATTTGCTTTATTGCTATTGAGTTGTTTAAGCTCCTTATGTATTCTGGTTACTAATCGGACAGCTTGCAAATATTTTCTCCCATTCTGCAGCTTGTCTTTTCACTTTGTTGATTGTTTCCTTTGCTGTGTAGAGCTTCTAAGCTTGATGTAATCACATTTGTCTATTTTTGTTTTGGTTGCCTGTGCTTTTGAGCTGTTACACAAAAAAATCTTTGCCCTTTCCGGCCAGATTTAGTGAACTTGCCTTAAGTATTTTCTCTTACATAGCAAGTAATTTATACACAGCAGACAAGGAAGAGCTGTCACCACGTGAATGAAGCTTCCCTAGTCTTGACATGGTGCATTAAAATATTCTTTAAAGGTTTTCAGAGACTCAGCCCACTGAAGCAATAATTGTGTTACAGCAGTTATTTCACCTGATGGGTATTACAGCATTCAAATGGGAAGATATAATTTTTCAATACTTCAGTTATGACCAATCTCTTGCTTCAAAACTAATTTGACTTCTGTACAGAATACAATTTTGGCATGGGCATATTCCTTTTAAAATTTAACAATTAACCAAAACAATACTAAAATATCATCAGTGAGTCATCAGTGCACAGCTATTCAAAGACATAGCTTTGTGAAGCAAAATGTCTTTAGCCTTCATCAGCATGACTGCACTTAAGAAATATGGGTACATATACGGCAGAAGTTTAGAGCTGCTACTGGAGACGCAATACTCTAATTCTGGAGAAACTTCACTTTGTCAATAGATGAGTCAAATTATAGACTTCTATTGAGGCCCTGAATGTAAAGTATTATTCCCTAGCCCATGGTTTCTCAAACCCTGATCTATAGAAAGCTAACATTCCACTTAGTGACCTTGGGAGCCTTTGGCAATACTTATCTATTTATTTTAGTAGAGACTGGGTTTTGCAATGTTGGCCAGGCTAGTCTCAAACTCCTGGTCTCAGGTGATCCACCCACCTTGGCCTCACAAAGTGCTGGAATTAGAGGCATGAGCCATAGCAAATGGCCTGTGGCAGTATCTTATGAAGTAAGATTGACTATGCATGGCTTGCCTGCCATCCCTACCTCTGCTTAAACCAGAGTAGCTCCCCATTTATCCTTTGATATAGTAAGATTCCTCATTGGATTTCCTTTAAATTAAAAAAAAATATTGATTTGACGAAATTTAAAAATGACCTTTGGGAACAGAAAAAGAAGTATGTGTTCACTGTTTTCTGTGAGACTTACTATCTTTTGAAAATACAGAATGCACAGAGTACAGAACAATCTATTATAAGTATCTCGGGGGGAAATAATTTTGAGCCCATCAGGATTGGTGAACAACAAAACAAGGCAGCACAATTTGCGCGAGGCATTTTATACCCATTGTCACAAAAAGCCTTACTACAACCATGATAATGGTCTACTCATTTTCATTTTATGAATCAGTAACTGAGATTCAGAGACTTTAAGTGATTCTTAAAAAATCACATAACTAAATAACCTGCAGAGAAGGGCTTCAAATATATGTCCGTCTGTCTTCAAAGTCCATGGTCCTTCAATGTTATATTACACCCAACCACATCTCCAACACATACCACTGTCACAGGATTTCAGAAATGGATGACATCATTGTAGACTGTGGGAGTCCCAGAATGCTGACCAAATAAGTCTAGCACACAAGGGCTCAATTATAGATATGATGTGAATTGGTTTGGCCACTGTGGATTTACAGAGCTTTGAAAGGGTTAAATTAAAGAAGTTGCAAACAGACAAACCCTTGGGTTGCATTTAACATGCAGATGTGCTTTGTTTATCCTACACAAAGGCCAAAAACATCAGGACATTCTACTAAATATCCAGATTTGCATTTTTCTTTTTTTAAAAGTGGAGTAAGTAGACACCCTGGCCCCCACATTTCTGCATGACAAAAATCAAGTATAACTAAGCAGAACTGCCTCATCTAAATCAATTAGCTCTATACTCTCTCCTTCACCACAATCCTCTCCAATCCCTATTGTATTTTAATGCCTGCTGTACTCAGTTATGCTACTTGCCAAGATTCTGTGAAAAAATTGTATTTGTAACTTCTTTTTTAGGGACTAAGAACAGAAAAAGAGAAAAACTTCCTCCAACTAGCCAGTTGGAGACCATCCACCTGGACATATACCAGATGGAGATTGGATTGGGGAGCACATTAATAATATGAGGTGAGATCACAATTCAGGAAAATGCTGTAAAAGAAGTACTGAATTCAATAATTTAGCTGATCAATACCAAGAAGCTAGTATGGGATGAAGCACCATATAAGACCATGAAAGACTATCTCTTCCTACAACACATACTTATTGGGAACTTACCATGTCTCTCAAAGCAACAACAAGACAAAAACATGTAAGACATGATCCCTGCTCTCAAGTTGCTCAGTCTAGTAAGGCAAAAAGACAAGAAAATAAACACGATTAAATGTGAAAAAAAGAAAAACACAATGTAATCAAAATAAGCATAGAGTATTGTGAGAGAGTATATAAAACTAGGGTTCAGGAGAAGCTGTTATGAATGACAATTAGGAGTCACTGTGAAAAAATAGAGGGGAGGGAGAAAAGACAATCAAAGTAAAGGAACTGCATTTATTTAAGCAGAGAATTGGAAACATCATGACTCTTCAGAGAAGTGTAAGTTTTCTCCCTATGACTGGAGCAAAGGAAGTATTCAGGGGAAGTGGTTAAGTTGATGGGTGCTGACGAGTTGATGGGTGCAGCACGCCAACATGGCACAAGTATACATATGTAACAAACTTGCATGTTATGCACATGTACCCTAGAACTTAAAGTATAATAATAATAATTAAAAAAAAAAAGAGGAGGCTGGAAGAGTAGGTATACATTCATATATACATAAATTCACATATGCATTCTATGGGAGCTTAAAGATAGTGATTTAGGCGTGGAGAATACAACAGAGAACACGGCAGAGAGAACCCCACCCCAGTGAAACTTGCATTCTGAAGAATTGAGTCAGATTAAAAAAAAATTACAATTTTTTTTACAAATTACAAAAAAGCTCCAAAATTAACCAGATGAGTGCCATGACAGAAGTTTGGCCTTTTAAAGCGTTATGATGGAAACCAACCAGAAAGCTGGCTGTCCATAAGATGATTTAGAATAACCAAGCTTCTCGGAGCAAAATGGCCGAATAGGAGCAGCTCCAGTCTCCAACTCCCAGCGCGAGCCACACAAAAGACCGGTGATTTCTGCATTTTCAACTGAGGTACTGGGTTCATCTCACTGGGGAGTGCCGGACGATCAGTGCTGGTCAGCTGCTGCAGCCCGACCAGCGAGAGCTGAAGCAGGGCGAGGCATTGCCTCACCTGGGAAGCGCAAGGGGGAAGGGAGTCCCTTTTCCTAGCCAGGGGAACTGAGACACACAACACCTGGAAAATCGGGTAACTCCCACCCCAATACTGCACTTTAAGCAAACAGGCACACCAGGAGATCATATCCCACACCTGGCCGGGAGGGTCCCACACCCACGGAGCCTCCCTCCTTGCTAGCGCAGCAGTCTGTGATCTACCGGCAAGGCAACAGCGAGGCTGGGGGAGGGGCGCCCGCCATTGCTGAGGCTTAAGTAGGTAAACAAAGCTGCTGGGAAGCTCGAACTGGGTGGAACTCACAGCAGCTCAAGGAAACCTGCCTGTCTCTGTAGTCTCCACCTCTGGGGACAGGGCACAGTAAACTAAACAAACACAGCAGACACCTCTGCAGACGCAAACGACTCTGTCTGACAGCTTTGAAGAGAGCAGTGGATCTCCCAACACGGAGGTTGAGATCTGAGAAGGGACAGACTCCCTGCTCAAGTGGGTCCCTGACCCCTGAGTAGCCTAACTGGGAGACATCCCCCACTAGGGGCAGTCTGACACCCCACACCTCACAGGGAGGAGTACACCCCTGAGAGGAAGCTTCCAAAGCAAGAATCAGACAGGTACACTCGCTGTTCAGAAATATTCTATCTTCTGCAGCCTCTGCTGCTGATACCCAGGCAAACAGGGTCTGGAGTGGACCTCAAGCAATCTCCAACAGACCTACAGCTGAGGGTCCTGACTGTTAGAAGGAAAACTATCAAACAGGAAGGACACCTACACCAAAACCCCATCAGTACATCACCATCATCAAAGACCAGAGGCAGATAAAACCACAAAGATGGGGAAAAAGCAGGGCAGAAAAGCTGGAAATTCAAAAAATAAGAGCGCATCTCCCCCGGCAAAGGAGCGCAGCTCATCGCCAGCAACCGATCAAAGCTGGACGGAGAATGACTTTGACGAGATGAGAGAAGAAGGCTTCAGTCCATCAAATTTCTCAGAGCTAAAGGAGGAATTACGTACCCAGCGCAAAGAAACTAAAAATCTTGAAAAAAAAGTGGAAGAATTGATGGCTAGAGTAATTAATGCAGAGAAGGTCATAAACGAAATGAAAGAGATGAAAACCATGACACGAGAAATACGTGACAAATGCACAAGCTTCAGTAAACGACTCGATCAACTGGAAGAAAGAGTATCAGCGATTGAGGATCAAATGAATGAAATGAAGCGAGAAGAGAAACCAAAAGAACAAAGAAGAAAAAGAAATGAACAAAGCCTGCAAGAAGTATGGGATTATGTAAAAAGACCAAATCTATGTCTGATTGGGGTGCCTGAAAGTGAGGGGGAAAATGGAACCAAGTTGGAAAACACTCTTCAGGATATCATCCAGGAGAACTTCCCCAACCTAGTAGGGCAGGCCAACATTCAAATCCAGGAAATACAGAGAACGCCACAAAGATACTCCTCGAGAAGAGCAACTCCAAGACACATAATTGCCAGATTCACCAAAGTTGAAATGAAGGAAAAAATCTTAAGGGCAGCCAGAGAGAAAGGTCGGGTTACCCACACAGGGAAGCCCATCAGACTAACAGCAGATCTCTCGGCAGAAACTCTCCAAGCCAGAAGAGAATGGGGGCCAATATTCAACATTCTTAAAGAAAAGAATTTTCAACCCAGAATTTCATATCCAGCCAAACTAAGTTTCATAAGTGAAGGAGAAATAAAATCCTTTACAGATAAGCAAATGCTTAGAGATTTTGTCACCACTAGGCCTGCCTTACAAGAGACCCTGAAGGAAGCACTCAACATGGAAAGGAACAACCGGTACCAGCCATTGCAAAAACATGCCAAAATGTAAAGACCATCGAGGCTAGGAAGAAACTGCATCAACTAACGAGCAAAATAACCACTTAATATCATAATGGCAGGATCAAGTTCACACATAACAATCTTAACCTTAAATGTAAATGGACTAAATGCTCCAATTAAAAGACATAGACTGGCAAACTGGATAAAGAGTCAAGACCCATCAGTCTGCTGTATTCAGGAGACACATCTCACACGCAGAGACATACATAGGCTCAAAATAAAGGGATGGAGGAAGATTTACCAAGCAAATGGAGAACAAAAAAAAGCAGGGGTTGCAATACTAGTCTCTGATAAAACAGACTTTAAACCATCAAAGATCAAAAGAGACAAAGAAGGCCATTACATAATGGTAAAGGGATCAATTCAACAGGAAGAGCTAACTATCCTAAATATATATGCACCCAATACAGAAGCACCCAGATTCATAAAGCAAGTCCTTAGAGACTTACAAAGAGACTTAGACTCCCATACAATAATAATGGGAGACTTCAACACTCCACTGTCAACATTAGACAGATCAACGAGACAGAAAGTTAACAAGGATATCCAGGAATTGAACTCATCTCTGCAGCAAGCAGACCTAATAGACATCTATAGAACTCTCCACCCCAAATCAACAGAATATACATTCTTCTCAGCACCACATCATACTTACTCCAAAATTGACCACGTAATTGGAAGTAAAGCACTCCTCAGTAAATGTATAAGAACAGAAATTATAACAAACTGTCTCTCAGACCACAGTGCAATCAAACTAGAACTCAGGACTAAGAAACTCAATCAAAACCGCTCAACTACATGGAAACTGAACAACCTGCTCCTGAATGACTACTGGGTACATAACGAAATGAAGGCAGAAATAAAGATGTTCTTTGAAACCAATGAGAACAAAGATACAACATACCAGAATCTCTGGGACACGTTTAAAGCAGTGTGTAGAGGGAAATTTATAGCACTAAATGCCCACAAGAGAAAGCAGGAAAGATCTAAAATTGACACTCTAACATCGCAATTAAAAGAACTAGAGAAGCAAGAGCAAACACATTCGAAAGCTAGCAGAAGGCAAGAAATAACCAAGATCAGAGCAGAACTGAAGGAGATAGAGACACAAAAAACCCTCCAAAAAATCAATGAATCCAGGAGTTGGTTTTTTGAAAAGATCAACAAAATTGACAGACCACTAGCAAGACTAATAAAGAAGAAAAGAGAGAAGAATCAAATCGACGCAATTAAAAATGATAAAGGGGTTATCACCACCAACCCCACAGAAATACAAACTACCATCAGAGAATACTATAAACACCTCTACGCAAATAAACTGGAAAATCTAGAAGAAATGGATAATTTCCTGGACACTTACACTCTTCCAAGACTAAACCAGGAAGAAGTTGAATCCCTGAATAGACCAATAGCAGGCTCTGAAATTGAGGCAACAATTAATAGCCTACCAACCAAAAAAAGTCCAGGACCAGATGGATTCACAGCTGAATTCTACCAGAGGTACAAGGAGGAGTTGGTACCATTCCTTCTGAAACTATTCCAATCAATAGAAAAAGAGGGAATCCTCCCTAACTCATTTTATGAGGCCAATATCATCCTGATACCAAAGCCTGGCAGAGACACAACAAAAAAAGAGAATTTTAGACCAATATCCCTGATGAACATCGATGCAAAAATCCTCAATAAAATACTGGCAAACCGGATTCAGCAACACATCAAAAAGCTTATCCACCATGATCAAGTGGGCTTCATCCCTGGGATGCAAGGCTGGTTCAACATTTGCAAATCAATAAACATAATCCAGCATATAAACAGAACCAAAGACAAGAACCACATGATTATCTCAATTGATGCAGAAAAGGCTTTTGACAAAATTCAACAGCCCTTCATGCTAAAAACACTCAATAAATTCGGTATTGATGGAACGTACCTCAAAATAATAAGAGCTATTTATGACAAACCCACAGCCAATATCATACTGAATGGGCAAAAACTGGAAAAATTCCCTTTGAAAACTGGCACAAGACAGGGATGCCCTCTCTCACCACTCCTATTCAACATAGTGTTGGAAGTTCTGGCTAGGGCAATCAGGCAAGAGAAAGAAATCAAGGGTATTCAGTTAGGAAAAGAAGAAGTCAAATTGTCCCTGTTTGCAGATGACATGATTGTATATTTAGAAAACCCCATTGTCTCAGCCCAAAATCTCCTTAAGCTGATAAGCAACTTCAGCAAAGTCTCAGGATACAAAATTAATGTGCAAAAATCACAAGCATTCTTATACACCAGTAACAGACAAACAGAGAGCCAAATCAGGAATGAACTTCCATTCACAATTGCTTCAAAGAGAATCAAATACCTAGGAATCCAACTTACTAGGGATGTAAAGGACCTCTTCAAGGAGAACTACAAACCACTGCTCAGTGAAATAAAAGAGGACACAAACAAATGGAAGAACATACCATGCTCATGGATAGGAAGAATCAATATCGTGAAAATGGCCATACTGCCCAAGGTAATTTATAGATTCAATGCCATCCCCATCAAGCTACCAATGAGTTTCTTCACAGAATTGGAAAAAACTGCTTTAAAGTTCATATGGAACCAAAAAAGAGCCCGCATCTCCAAGACAATCCTAAGTCAAAAGAACAAAGCTGGAGGCATCACGCTACCTGACTTCAAACTATACTATAAGGCTACAGTAACCAAAACAGCATGGTACTGGTACCAAAACAGAGATATAGACCAATGGAACAGAACAGAGTCCTCAGAAATAATACCACACATCTACAGCCATTTGATCTTTGACAAACCTGAGAGAAACAAGAAATGGGGAAAGGATTCCCTATTTAATAAATGGTGCTGGGAAAATTGGCTAGCCATAAGTAGAAAGCTGAAACTGGATCCTTTCCTTACTCCTTATACGAAAATTAATTCAAGATGGATTAGAGACTTAAATGTTAGACCTAATACCATAAAAATCCTAGAGGAAAACCTAGGTAGTACCAGTCAGGACAGAGGCATGGGCAAAGACTTCATGTCTAAAACACCAAAAGCAACGGCAGCAAAAGCCAAAATTGACAAATGGGATCTCATTAAACTAAAGAGCTTCTGCACAGCAAAAGAAACTACCATCAGAGTGAACAGGCAACCTACAGAATGGGAGAAAATTTTTGCAATCTACTCATCTGACAAAGGGCTAATATCCAGAACCTACAAAGAACTCAAACAAATTTACAAGAAAAAAACAAACAACCCCATCAAAAAGTGGGCAAAAGATATGAACAGACATTTCTCAAAAGAAGACATTCATACAGCCAACAGACACATGAAAAAATGCTCATCATCACTGGCCATCAGAGAAATGCAAATCAAAACCACAATGAGATACCATCTCACACCAGTTAGAATGGCAATCATTAAAAAGTCAGGAAACAACAGGTGCTGGAGAGGATGTGGAGAAATAGGAACACTTTTACACTGTTGGTGGGATTGTAAACTAGTTCAACCATTATGGAAAACAGTATGGCGATTCCTCAAGGATCTAGAACTAGATGTACCATATGACCCAGCCATCCCATTACTGGGTATATACCCAAAGGATTATAAATTATGCTGCTATAAAGACACATGCACACATATGTTTATTGCGGCACTATTCACAATAGCAAAGACTTGGAATCCACCCAAATGTCCATCAGTGACAGATTGGATTAAGAAAATGTGGGACATATACACCATGGAATACTATGCAGCCATAAAAAAGGATGAGTTTGAGTCCTTTGTAGGGACTTGGATGCAGCTGGAATCCATCATTCTTAGCAAACTATCACAAGAACAGAAAACCAAACACCGCATGTTCTCACTCATAGGTGGGAACTGAACAATGAGATCACTCGGACTCAGGAAGGGGAACATCACACACCGGGGCCTATCATGGGGAGGGGGGAGGGGGGAGGGATTGCATTGGGAGTTATACCTGATGTAAATGACGAGTTGATGGGTGCAGCACAGCAACATGGCACAAGTATACATATGTAACAAACCTGCACGTTATGCACATGTACCCTACAACTTAAAGTATAATAATAAATAAATTAAAAAAAAAATAAATAAAAAATAAATACATATCCTTTTTAAAAAAAAATAGAATAACCAATAGTTCATAAACTTACATGTTCTTAACAAAAGAGCTCTAGGCTTTATTCTAAGGACCACAGGAAGCCACAGAGGGCTTTTAAGAGGGGCAGAATTGTGGTATGATCAAGTGTATTTTAGAGCAATAACTGTGACTAAAGTATGAAGGGCCGATTGGATGAGGGAAACTTTGGAAGCAAATAGACTAGTTGGGAGACTCAGCTAGTAGCATAGGTAAAGAGTGTAATTGAATTCTTTGTGACTCAAAGGGTTAAATGCTTGAGGGAATGGATACCCCATTCTTCACAATACGCTTATTTCACATTGCATGCCTGTATCAGAACATCTCATGTACCCTATGAATACATACACCTATTAGGTACCCACAAAAATTTAAGAAATAATTTTCTTTTAAAAAGAGGGGTCATGGCCTCAACTACACCATTTTTTTGGCAGAGACAAGGAGAAACATACAGGTGAGGAGCTGTGACTTGCTAAATTACTGTAGTGAGCTAGAGATGGGAACTTTTAGTAGACCCAGATTTCTATGCTAGTGCACCGATACCGAGATCCAAAACTCTGACTAAGTTTAGTGAAGGTCAGGGAAGGTGAATTTACTCCAGAAAACAATGAGAGTAGATCAATTCATAGACTCCATCATTTCATCTCATTATAATGAAAGTAGTCTCATTATTTGAGCAGTGCCAGTCCTTTCTTGAAGCTACGTCATAATTAGGTGTCCCATAACCAGGTAAAAATGGTATCTAGTATTTGAGAAACAGGTCATGACAAAAGTTTTATGAATAAGTTGATGTGGACCAATGAGGATAAGAAAGCTTTGAGTATGGGAAAATTCAGGCAACTAGATATGTAAGGCAAGGTGAATTAATAACACAATGAAAAAAACATTCAAAGATGAAAATCACTAATATATGTTTAGGGGATAATAGCTGGAGCAGAATATTCATGTTGGGATAAATGGAGAATGTGTTATCTCCAATATTTTTGGCAATTACTAAAGTAAAAGAATATTGAGTACTCTACTTTCAGAAAATTTACAGAATTCTCCATTTCTGAGTGATCTGACTATAAAATTTTTAAAACATTCTTTTTGCTTTATTTTTCTCATTTAACATTGCCTCATGAAAATCATATTAAAACACACCCTTTATATCACCAGAAATTTATTTGACCTGTTCTCACAAATTTTGATTAAGATTCTATGCGTGTGTGAAAATTAGATTATTTTCTTGTGAGAATATAGCATATTGAAACATTATTGCCTGAATATTACCTAACAAAATCCAAGTCCTGCCAAACAAAGTACAAACTGGAAATTATGGGAAATCTCTTTAGTATAAATTAATGAACTCAGGAAAGTTAACATTTTAATAGAAATGCATATTCCAAACAAAAGAGGATAAAGTCAGCCTATTGAAACTTTGTAGCATAGAGTAACTTTCTTTTCCATCTGCTTAGATTTCGTTAAACAGCACCATCTCTAAAAATAAATTCTATATTAGGAAATTACTGCACTGTTATTGCTATGATGTTCTACACAAAATCCAAGGAGACACCTGTCTTTTGTGTTGGTACAGAAATGTATAGATGCTCTAACTATTGGCAATAGCTCCAAAATTTGAAAGCTATTTACTAGACTATCTGAATCTCTTAAATTCCAGAGGCTTCAGACAGAACATATAAACTAAGAGGAAAAGAAAAGATGAAATTTCATCAAGCACCTAGAGGGGCTTAATGAAGTTCCAGGGTAACCAAGATATGGACCAGACTGCTCAATGTTATTGAATCCAGAGAATTAGGTAGAGCAAGAGTCTCTGAATCTTCTCTCAGATTTTTCATCTGTGTTTCCCATTTTTGAAGCACTCTCTTTGGTTGCTCCTTTTTCTTTCTTTCTTTTTTTTTTTTTTTTTTTTTTTTTTTTTTTTGCTTCTTTTCTGCCTTACCAGGGCACGGTGATGTTCCTTCAGTCATTACAGTTTGAAGTTCTGTTCAGCTAATACTGATTAAAGGCAAAAGAAAAGTTTATTTTGTTTACATGGGGCTTAAGATTAACGTTTTCAGTCTTTATTGTGCTATATTTTAGATTCAATTTTTGGATACTTAATGTACTTCTACATTTTAGTGATCAGCTTTAAAAATTGGTTTGGAATTCAGATAGTGCTCTTAATTAACAAAATGAGAGCTATTTAGCTACTTTAAGAGTAGGCTACAGAGTCTGCTTACACATATTTACTTAGCACAAATTCACTTCTTCATTAAATGAGAATAATGATATATAATATCTTGTGTACACTTTTTTGAGTGCTAAAAGTGCATTTCAAAAAACCAGAAAGACATTTTTCCTAGCTAAAAGATGCAATTAGAAATAAGATACATTAGTATCTTACTCAAATAAAACCAAGTTTTGTGGAGGTTGGGCTAAGCATGGCAGTGCATCCAAAAGAAAGCAAATCCAATTCCAAAACCCAAAAATGCCATAAACAATTAATTACAAGCATGTTGATCAAGAACAGATCCGTGTCATAGAAAAAGTAACATTGGAGCAGAATCTTGAAGGACGAGTAGGTTTTCATAAGGCAAAATTGTATAATGGGTGGAATCACAAGGGAATTTCAGGCAGATGAAATAGCATGAGCAAATGCCAAGGGGCATCTAAGTATACTACAGATTCAGAGAACAGCAATTAGTGTAGTAGAGCTGAAACAGAGTTTGCATGATAAGGAAACAGGAGTAAATTAAATGTCAGGAATCAAGGGTGGGCCAGGGTCACGTGATGACAGTCTTCAATGTCAGGCAAAGGAAGAAAGAGTTTATATTGTAGACAATAAAGAGGCCCTAAAAATGTTTAATCAAATGAATTATGTGTTAAGACATGCTTCAGAATGATTACTTTGGCATAAATGTAAGGAATGGATTTGTTATAGAAAACAGTGGAGATGTAGAGACCAGTTAGAAAGCTGGTAGGAAAGGCTAGGAATCTGAACTAGGGAAGAAGGAGTAGAGATGGAAAATAAGCAACACGAAAGAATCTGAAGAAATAACAACAAAACCCAGAGAATGACTTCATATTGAGTAAGGGAAAGGAATCAAGCAACTATAACTCCTCGGTTACTAACCTGATTTACTTAATAGATAGCTGTGTCTTTCACCAGGAAAATGAATATAAATTTAAAAAGTATGAAGTCAGGTTTGCAGCAGTAATTAATTGAGTTTGGGACAATTTGTGCAACACCCTGCTGGGAATGCAGGTCTGCAGCTATGCCTAAAGATAGAGCATTTAGGCGTCAAAGCAGAAGGGAAGTGAAACCACCCACAGAAAATGTACAGAGAGAGGAGGAGGGGAGGGGTTGGGAGGGGAGGGGAGTGGGCAGAGGGGACAGGAGGGAAGGGGGGAGAGGGGACAGGAGGGAAGGGGGGAGAGGGGACAGGAGGGAAGGGGGGAGAGGGGACAGGAGGGAAGGGGGGAGAGGGGACAGGAGGGAAGGGGGGAGAGGGGAGGGGAGGGGAGGGCTGAAAAACCCTAGAGGACATAAATATTTAGTGAGGGATTAGAAGATGAAGAATCAGAGGGAGAGAATGAAATGGAACTGTGAGAGTGCAGGACATTCTGAAAAGGTAAGTAGATCCCTAGCCAAGACAGGAGAGACAATTCAACCAGAAAGGGATAGTGGATTCCCTCCATCATGCTTTGAGATGAAACAGATGTCTGATCATATCCCACATCCCTGAATTCTCAACTAGCTGTCTATTGCCACAGTATATTCACAAGCTACAAAGTACCAAGAAACCAAGAAAATTCACACTTTTTATGATTAACTAAGACCTTATCCAGTACCACATAGTGATCCACCTATCCACTGAGTTGGGCTGAACCAGCAGAAGCTAAACAAACCCCTTTTGATCTTTGGCTCAGGAATGACGTAGAAGCAAGTCAAGTGCCCTGTCCTTGGCACCATCCCTCTAAAAGCATACTAAGAGGAGGCATAAGAAAGTAAACCCACATAGAGCTTTCTCTCGGTGTCCACAGCTTACTGCCCGCTTTCCAGTAGGACTCACTCTGACCAGGATTTTAGTGTAACCAGGCTTAACCCAAAGCTATCCACAAACTAAGCCAAATAGGTATCTCCATTATATTTGCTATATTCAGCTATATCCAGGTAGATTGTCCAACCTAGTTCACCAGAGAGGGATTATAAAACATCCACCAGATAAAAAGCAACAAACACTTCAAGAAAACATAAAACGTATCACATTTGCTATCTCTTTACAGCATGTATCAGTTTAAAGTCCTTTTTGTTTTCAAAGGCAATCTCTTGTTCCCAGAGACAAAAAGTTCTAAAAATTACATTTATTATCTCTTATCCCACTAGAAACAAAAATGATATGTACTATTTTATGCACAGTGCATCTTCCTTCTCTTATTTTATTTTTATGTTTCTTTTTATCATGAAATATTTCAAACATGCAGAAGGGTAGAGATAATAATAGAATGTTTAATCACTACCCAGCTTAAATAAATCTTAAGTCTTTCACGTCTTTTGTATCTTAAAAAACACAGAATTACAGTCTCTTGGGTGTATCTCTCAAATCCCATTACTTTCCTTTCCCCCATTTCAATACTAAGGATGATAAATACAATTCTAATTTGTTTTCATATATTGGCTACATATGTATTCATCTCTAAAATATGTGCTAATGTTTTATATTTTTAATTTACATAAATGGTATTTTCCTATGCATATCATGCTGGAATTTTTATTTTTATTATCTACTATTAAATATGTATGATTTCCTCTCTGATTTGTTTCTTATTCCTAAAGTTATTTAGTAATTCATATTTTTAATCTCCAAGCACGTGGTTCTTAATCATATATATATACACACACACATATATATATATATTCTATCTTTTAACTGAAATGCATTCAGAGAAAGCTGCCTGCATGATATTGGCTCTTTAAAAATTTGTTTAGATTTTCTGCAGGATCTGAAACATAATATATTTTTGTAAATTTTATATGCAAACTTGAAAATCAACCTCACAAAATGTATCATATTATGCATTTCTTCTCTAAAGGAATGTATATATATGTTAATTAAGCTTGCTAATTGTCTTTTTTTTAGTTTTCTAAATACTAGTTTTTTGTCTGCTCGATTTACTGATTTCACATAGATATGTGTGAAAATCTTTCACCGTAATACAATTTTACCAATTTCTACTTTAAATCTGTTAATACTATGTATGTGTTTGAAGCTATGTTTTTTCAGTGCATAAAAGCTTATGCCAGTTATATCTTTTTGGTGACTTTTTCCTATTATTATAAGGTGATATCACTTGTTTCAGTTAATGCTTTGTGCTTTAAATTCTATCAAAAGAAGCCTTATCCATCCCTCCTCTCTCCTCATGTAAGTAGCCCCAGTCCTGAATTTTGTGTTTTAACTTGTTTAGTTATATTTGAATCCTAAAATAATATATTATTTAATCCTTTGTATTTTTAATGTTAGATAAGTGAACTTATATTGTATATATTCTTGTGTAATTTTCTTTTGTGACTCACTCAACATTAGTACTAGGAGATTCACTCATGTTGGTGAGCAACGCAGTACATTCATTTTCATTGCTGAATATAGCTACTTATATGAATATGCAACAATTTGTATGTTCTACTATGGATAAACATTTGTATTGTTTCCAGATTGAGGGCATTAACAAATAGTGCTTGTAGGAATATTTTTATAAATCTCTCTCTTTCTCTGTGTGTGTATATATATACATATGCACACAGACACACACACACACACACACACACTAGAGTTTCTCTCAGGGGTTGGCAAACTTTTCCTTTAAAGGGTCTAACAATAAATAATTCAGGCCTTTTAGACCACATACGATGTCAGTCACATATTCTCTCTTTTCCTACAATGCTTTAAAAATTTAAAAATCATTCTTAGTGTGTGGGACCTTACCAAAACAGGTCATAGGACATATTTGCGCATGACCCAAGTACCAACCCCTGCAGAGAAAACAGCCAGGAATGAAATAGCTTTCACACTTTTAGATTTTTGCCAAATGAGGAACGTAAAATGGTATCTCATTGTGATTTTAATTTAATGAGGCTGAACATCATTTTGTATGTTTATTGGCCACTTGGGTTTCCTCTTCTGTGCAATGACTATTGAAGACTTCTGCTCATTTTTCAAGTGGATTGCTTTTTCTTATGACCTGTATATTAGTCCCTTCTGAGTGATATGTGTTGCACATATCTTCACAGTTTTTGTCTTGTTTGCTGAATAGAAACCTTTAATCTTGATGTAGTCCATCTACCTTTTCTCTATTACATCTACTTCTTTTCCCTTAGATTGTCACTTAAAAGTTTTTGTAATATTAGCCTTAAGTTTTTCATACACCTAGTATCTATTTTTATATACAAGGTGATATGGGAATATAATATCATATTTTTCTATTGCAAAGTTCATCCTTTTCCCCATTGAACTGGAATGCTGATTCTGTCACATATTAAGTTCTCACTAAATTATGTTGCAATAACAAACAATCCCCAAATCATGGTGGCTTATGCAGCTTATTTCTTGCTCACATTATATACTGACAGCATGTCAGCACTGGGTTCCATCTACAGTTCTTTTTTCTTTATTTCAGGATTAAAACGGAAAGAGCAGTCCTTATTTGGCATATGACATTTTTTTGGCAGAAGGAAAAGAATTGTCAAACCTTGCAATGAGATTTCTGTCATTATAGTTATATACTCACCATGATTAAAGTTTCTGTCAGGTGTGGTATATGTCACCTCTGCTAGCATTTTATTGGCCAAAGCAAGGTAGGCGAAGCCCAACATCAATGGCAGGGTATGGGAGGGGTAGGGAGGAGTTCACTCCTTTCCCAGGGAGGCACAGCAAGTGATATGGCCACGAATGGAAATATATAATCTTATAGCAAAAGAAGGAATTTGAGGGAGGAATAATACCATTTACTACAACATATGCATGACTTTTTTTCTGGGCACTCTATTTGGTTCCTATAGTCAGGTTATCTATCCCTGTGCAAATACCACAAATACCACACTGTCTTAATTAGTATAGTTTCATAATAATTATTGACATCTGGTAAGGCGAGGCATTGCAACATGACCTCTTTCTTTAGCAGTGTCTTTGACTCTCCTTGGCCTTTGCCCTTTCATGTAATTCAGAAACTTTTGTAATATTAAAATATATTAAAATACTTTATCCTACTAATCATGGTATCTTTTTATATATTGTAGTGAATATAAATGTACTTTATGAATTTTATATCCAACAAACTTGTCAAACTGTCTATTCATTCTATTAATTCTGTAGGTTTTTTTTTTCAGTTTTTTAATGTAGGTAATCATGTCAAGTGTAAGTAATGACAGTTTTATATACCTCTTCTAATATCTCCATTTCCCAAAGTTAAACTGTGATTTGGGTCTCTCTTTTATGCAGAATGTAACTGAATTTTGCAACCCCAATCGGATACTCTTATTTACCTCTCTTTTATTGTTTTATTTTTTCTAGTTGACACATAATGATTGTACATCATTCAGTCTACTCTTGGGGATAGGAGTTGTGACTTATGTGACTGGTGAATTTGGAATAAGGAACCAGACATGTACACTCAACCTCTGCCTCTCCTTTTCCACTTGGGATCCTGCACCCAGTATGAAGTACATATCCTGGTCAACTCCTTTATGCAATGAGCTTTAAGCATGGTCACATCCCCCATATGGGGTAGTCTAAGGTTTTCCAATGCTTCCTGTGGCTGGGAGGATACATTTTTCTAATGTTGGAGTATTATAAAAGAAAGGCTTCTTACCCACACATACAAGCCACAATATCTAATATCAGCTTTACTAATTATAGATATGATGTGTTTATTTGTATCTTATTTGTATTTGTAAATATTTTAATAAATTCAAAATTCAGATGGGGAAAATTCAGGTCACCTCATAACTTCAACAGGGAGAAATAATACAATTGTTTAAGGTTTATAATTTATACAGTTTGGCTTTTCCAATAAATAAGTTATATTCTTCAATTCTCTTCTCCATCCATTTCTTGGATACATACAGTAAAGGCCCAATGGCTATAAAAGCACGGATTCCCCTTTCAAAAACAGGTAAAGACCTAGGGAAAATATCTGCAGGTATATACATAACAAGAGGTTAATATCCAGAATATATATAACAAACACCTACAAATCAACAAAAATAATTCAATTCAAAATTGGGCAGGCATTTCTCCAATGAAAATGAAGACATTGAACAGATATTTCTCCAAAGAAGACATACAAATAGACAAGGAGCGTATGACAAAATGCTCAGCACCATTAGTCATTACAGAAATGCAAATCAAAACCATAATGAGATACGATTTCACAGCCATGAGAATGGCTTTATTTAAAAAATCTAAAATAACAAGTGTTGGTGAGGATGTCGAAAAATTGTAACCCTTGTCCATTGCTGGTTGGAATGCAAAATGGCACAGCCGCTGTGGAAAACACTTTGATGATTCCTCAAAAAGTTAAATATAGAATTACCGTGTGATCCAGCAATGGCACTCCTAGGAACATACCCAAAAGAATTGAAAGGATGGACTCAAACAGATACTTGTACATCAACGTCCACAGCAGCACTATTCACAATAGCTAAAAGGCACAAACAACCCATCTATCAACAAACAAATGGATAAACAACATGTGGTATATAAAAATAATAAAATATTACTCAGCCATATAAAAGAATGGTTCTAATACATGCTACAACATGGATAAAGTTTGAAAACATTATGCTAGGTGAAATAAGTCAGAAGACACAGAAGAATAAATCCATTAATATGAAATTATATAAATTCATTAATATAAAATATCTAAATTAGGCAAACTCATAAAGACAGAAAGTAGATTAGAGGTTACCTGGGACAGGGAGAAGAGAGAATGGGAGTTATTGCTTAATGGGTATGGAATTTTTGTTTGGGATGATGACAAAGTTCTGAAAATGGATAGTGGTGATGGTTTTACATCATTGTTAATGCGTCTGATGGCACTGAGTCGAATCGTTAATAATTGTTAAAATTAGAATTTTATATTATATATATTCTTTCACAATAAAAAACTAAAAAATAAGTAAGGCAGACAGACTGTATATAATAACACTCTAATACTTTTATCCATTTCAAACATGTCACTGTCACATAGTAGATGTATAAACGTAGGAAAACTACTTCTTTCTTTGAAATTCATCTTTATCATTTGTTAGATTGGGATCACATTGCACTGCCAGCCCCATACAGTTTGAAGCTCAATTGCAGCCTAATGTTTCTAAGCTGCCTAATAGTATATACATAGTAAGTGTTTGGAGTACTTAGCCCTTTATGTTTACAACAAGCATGTGATGTTAAGTGTAGTTTTTCTATTACTAATAAAACTGCCATTTGCAAAGATGACTGTGAAAAACACGTCTTCTGGGTAAGGGATTTTTGTTATAGAACTGCAACTATGGCCTAGCTTGAATAATTGCTTTAGTAGTCAAGTCTCGTCCAGAAAGGAGGAATTTCAAGTGGGTTGGATGTCTCACAGGCATCTTAAACTTAACATGTCCTAAGCAAATTCTTTAACATTTCTCCTAAACACAATCCTTATGCAAATGTTCCACATCACAGTAAATAATACCACCAGCTGCCCAGTTGCTCAAGACAGGGACACCTCCCTCTTTCTCCTCCTGCCCACCCCACACTCATTCCACTACCAAATGCAGTTTATTCCACTTCCAAAATATGTCTTCAACTTGCTTCTTCATTCCCACTGACACTGTCACCACTTGGAATGCAGCAAAAGCCTACAAATTGGTCTCCCTACTTCCTCTCTGGACTATCTATTCTATTATACATAGAGTAACGAGTGACCCTGAATATAAAATTACATTATGTAACTCTTTCTAAAACTCTACTTGCTTCTAATTCATTTTGAATAAAATCCAGACTTTTTAATGTGGATTTGCAAGCCTCTGAGTGATCTAGCCTTTGTCTGCAGTCCAGCCTCATCCCAGGCTTCTATTCCATCACTTATTTGGCATCAGCCACACTTGTCTTCATTCTCTGGATATGCCAAACCCTTTGCACCCTTAAGGCCCCTGCACACACTGTGTCTCTGCCTGAAACATTGTCAACCCATTCTTCATCTGGTTTCAGCACACTTCTTCAGGATGACCTACCATGACCCCGTATCTAAAGTAGGTGTTTCTATTACTGGTACAGCACCTGCACACTGATCTATATATGCACTTTGTTGCTGCTTTCTTACACCTTATTTCTTGCTACTTTCTTACACCACAATGTAATCTCTACAAGAATAAGAATTATAACTGTTTTATTCACCACTATATCTGTAGCACTACCATAGTGCCTGGCACATGGTAGGCATTCAATAAATATTGGTTAAATGATTCAATAAGTAAAGTAAGCAGCAACAACTTGATACATATTAACATCTACGGGTTTCTTGAATATGTACCACTGTGTGTAATGATTTCCCACACATAAAATATTATATGAGTATGAAGATATATTTTCATTTCAACAGTTAGAAGGTATTATTTGAATATTTTAATTTCCATACAGACCATGACCATTTTACATTCACATAAGGGCAACTTATGAGGGCTTTGTTGGTAAGCCGTCAACCTAAATGTCTTTGCCTTTCTAGCATGTACAGCTTGTAAATAATCCAATAAAGATCAGAGGGAATCATTCTCAATGAAACCCTTACAAAGTTGAATGTCTGGTTATATCATATCATCTACTAAATTGATTTTGAGTAAGACACAGCCAGTACTTTCTCTAAGCTTATCCTCCGCTTTTGTCCAAATGCACACACACACACACACACACAGATTTACATTTGTATCCACAGACTTACTTTTTAAAACATAGATTGTTTTGTTTTACTCTTTATAATTGTATCTCTAGCATTAAAATTACAGAAAGCACATTGGGGGTAGAGGTCATGCTCAACAGTGGCATTCAGAGAGCTGGGAAGTAGGAGGCTGACATAGATGACTTTTCGAGGGGATTTCTGAGGCATCAATTTTATGACATTTCTTGATGCTCCTCTGGCTAAGTGTATGTTGCTGTCCAAATCAGCATTTTCATTATCTGATGCTCTGTAAGTTATTTGCCCTAGTAAAATTGACAGCAGGACGCTACCTAGCCAAGTTAATTAGGTTTGTCATTAACGTTTTAGCTCTGGTATCACTTTGCCTTCAATATGATGAAGGGTGTTTTGAAGTAACAAATTTAAATAAGGATCAAACAAACTTAATCTGGGAGGCTACAGATATCCTTTAGCTAACTTTCATTGCATTGGACTAAAATCAGTCATGGAGAAGGAGCAGTTAAAGCAGGATATGCTCTTCAACTGAAAGTAGTTTAAAATGCACTATTGGGGCAATTCCATTTTTGATTTGGTTTATATAATTTAATTAAAAGGCAACAAACCTTTAGTACTAATCCTTTCGTATTACCACTCTTGTGCCTGAAAGCTGCTCACATCAAATCACATCATCTTAATATAATTACCAGCTCACCATGTAAGAAAAATGTGACCTAAAGTAAGTTAAGGCATATTAGAATGTTAGTTCAAGAAGAGCCTTGAGCCATCACTTAATCTAAGGATTTTCTAACAAAGAAATTCTTTCCTCAAATATCGTTTAAAAAGGAAGCCCTAAATGTAGATGATAATTGCAATGACAGTGACAACCAGCACTTGTATAGTATTAGCTATCTGCCAGACATTGTTCTAAGTCCTGAACACATATTAACTCATTTAATCATCACAAAACTCTAATATCAGCATCCTTATTTAATAGATAAGTAAAAAACACAAGAGCATTAATAAAATGCTGCTAATTGGTAAATCCAGGATTTGATGGCCAGCAGGCTGGCAGGGGCAGTCTGCTCCAGAGTCCACTAATTACCATTACCTCTCTAGGGTAAAGGAGAGCTATTCAACTTAGGAAGTAAACAAGAAGGTTCTTGTTTTATGGACCCTAAAGAGACTTCCCCAAAGCACCTCCTCCCCTGTGATTCCTCACACAGGAAGTTACTGGATGGCTGTGATAAGGCTATGACCACCACCAAACATTAAAGGTAGAAATATATTAATATTAATACATAATTCACCTTTTAAGACTTCCAGAAGACTAGGAGCTTCACCAGCCAGAGGTTGGTAATGAAAGAGTAATCAGATAAGTGACAGTATTATGGACGGAAAGTATTTATGTGCTAATTAGAGAGGCTATACATTTCTAATGAGTCATCAGTCAACTGATTGGCTTTGAATCCTAACTAGCACTTAAAAGTGCCACCAAAGAGGGAATTTTTATTATAAAATGTATCAGGCCATGTCATAAGTGCCACTTATCAACCTAACACCTGTGAGGTATCTGGGGTGCTACCTAAAGGGCAAGGGAAATACAGAGAGGTGAGTGGGGAAGACCTTGGTTGAGAATCCCTGAGAGAAAGGAGATTAACATCAAGCGGACAACATGAACTAGTGGGTCCTTCTCACTATAGCCTCCTCATCCAAACTCTTTTTTCCCTCCAAAGAAATAATAGGTTCCTTTACATACGATGATATCTTGGAGTCCAGAGAGGTAAAGCTTTTCAAGGTTTACATTTATGTTAAGCTTAAACCCAGGCACATTACTGCCAAATATGGCTTTATTTTGTTGTTACGACTGTTGTTAACTTGAAAATACCTTCTGAAAGAAACTCTTTGAGAGTACTTGGAAAAGTTCATACGATTGGTAGATATTATTTTACTTTAATAAGTTTTCTTTTCCATACCAGTGATTTCCATTTGTTTAAATCATGGTTTTGTCCATATCTACTGATGTAAATGGCAATATTTAGATTAGTTCTGGTACAGTTGAAATAACACTTTACTTACAATAGGGAGACTATTATTGGAAAACTATAGCAATTATCTTTCTTACCACTGATTAACTGATCTCAATTACATTGTTACTGCCTTTTTGGAAAATAAAGCAAAATAAAATTTTAAAGTATGTCAAATTAACAAAAGCACTTTCAGACAAAAATCATTCTAGTCGGACTGAAGGAGACGTGCTTTTTGCAAAAAAAAAAAAAGAAAGAAAAGAAAAAATTAAAAAAAGAAAAAGAGAGAGGCAAGTCCTGATTTCTTCAGTCTGAGAAGCAAGAAACTGATATCCCAGCTTTATCATTTCTCCCTTTAGAATACCAGGGTGAGACCAAAGTCTCAGTGTAATTTTGTTGGTTAGAAATATTGTGTCTATGGTATCCATCTCAAAAATGCCAGTAAATTTCTTATAAGCAGTTTTGTTTCCATATACGTTTCCATGCTTATTCATGAGCTTGAGCATGTTTTATTATGTTTTTGTAGCATTTGTGTAACCCGATTTTGTGAAGCTACATATATTTTTAAATTTTTATTCTGAAATAATTTTTGATTTACAAATGTTTTGCAAAAATCGTACAGAGAGCTTCCATGCACCCCTCATATGTTTGCTCAGCATCAAAAATGCACACTCATCCCATTAGTTGTTGTCAGCACAGGCTACGGAGACTCCAGTCACCATGGGACATCAGATTTATTCTGGCTGCAACAAGGTAGGACTATACTTGTTAGACAGACATGAGCCTATGGAAATGGTTTTCCCTGTTGGTTTGCAGATAATTTGGCAACCTGTACGGTTGTAGTAAAAAACATTCAACTGGAATTATAGTAGGAACTCAGGTAGAAGATGATTGTAGGCCAGGTACAAGTAGCTTCTGACCTCAGCATTAGTCCCATGTTTGGGACTCACTTCTTGAAATCCAAATTATATTGCCTGGTCTTAAGTCAACTCTTTCCAGAATTATTATTCTTATGCTCTACCATAAGGTCTAAAATATCCCCATTATGCTTTTTAAAACAGAAGGACATCTTATATTTTATAATGAGCAATTAATCTAAGCCAGGTGATTCTTTCCATACATCATCTCGTTTAATCCCTGGTTAAGAATTGGATAGCCAGAATTTCATCCCAGGCAGTCCATCTCCACAGCCCATGCTAAACATTACTACATGACAGTGCCTCTTAGTAACTTCTCTCAAAATTAATTCATCTCTTCACAGATATTCTGATACAAAGTTCAGTACTCTTACCCCCAAACTGCATTGCCTTATCTAAAATATATATATTTTTTCTTAGGTAGAATTTTCTCTTTTTTTATTTTACTTTAAGTTCTGGGATACATGTGCAGAACGTATGGTTTTGCTACATAGGTATACATGTGCCATGGTGGTATGCTGCACCTATCCACCTGTCAACTAGGTTTAAAGCCCCGCATGCATTAGGTATTTGTCCTAAGGCTCCCCCTGTGTCCATGTGTTCTCATTGTTCAACTCCCACTTATGAGTGAGAACATGCAGTGTTTGGTTTTCTGTTCCTGTGTTAGTTTGCTGAGAATGATGGTTTCCAGCTTCATCCATGCCCCTGCAAAGGACATGAACTCATTCCTTTTTATGGCTGCATAGTATTCCATGGTGTATATGTGCCACATTTTCTTTATCCAGTCTATCATTGATGGACATTTGGGTTGGTTCAAAGTCTTTGCTATTGTAAATAATGCAGCAATAAATATAGATGTGCATGTGTCTTTATAGTAGAATGGTTTATAATCCTTTGGATATACACCCAGTAATGGGATTGCTGGGTCAAATGGTATTTCCTGCTCTAGATCCTTGAGGAATCACCACACTGTCTTCCACCATGGTTGAACTAATTTACACTCCCACCAACAGTGTAAAAGCGTTCCTTAGGTAGAATTTTCATGAGGAAATTGATGTTTTGATATTTTTATAGTTTGAATGGGTGGTTCTTTCATGTGGTTCAAAATAAATTGGAGAAGTTTGTCTCCCACCCCTACCCTAGTTCACTCGTTTCCTGCTGCTGCCCCTATCCATTGATGATTTATCACTGCAGTATTTCTTTATGCAGATATGAGAAAGGAGGAATATATAGTCTCATTTTACCACTTTCTTATAAAAAAAGATGGAATATTATAAAGGCTGTACTGACTCTTGCCTTTTTCACATAACAAGGTATGTTAGAGATCTTTCAGTACCAGTATATAGAATATATATATTTCTCTTTCTATATATTATATAGAATATATATTCCTCATTTTTTTCAGCTGCTGTGTACATGTGCCATAATTTATGTAACAATCCCTTTATGAAGAGGATATGAATTGGTTTCATCTTTTTCTATTATTACAAATAAAGCTGCAATGGTTAATCTTGTACATACATTTATGAGAGAACTTTAGGCTATTTTTTGATGACCCTTGTATGTTTTGCATAAATCAGTCCTAGGAGACATTTGAAAGTAGGCAAAATATGCAAGCTCTGAAGATAACTTACTACTCTACATCTGCTACTACGACAGCAGTCATTCCCTCTGATTCTTGTTCTCTGAAATGATAGTCATCCAACAGCTTCACACACTCCAAAATGCTGACAAAGTACTTGCTTAATGTTTGGAAATGGCAATACTTTTTCCAAAGGAATGATTACTAAAAATGTAATTTCAGGCAACTTGATAAAAGGTGGGAAAAGTGATTTGGAGTAAGATGTGAGGCTTTCCTGTTACCTTCCTAATTGTCCAGACAAAAGAACACTCCAACTAATTATAGACTATTTTTCCAATCTGTGATAACCCAAGATTTATGTTGTAGGAACATAATAATTATTTTAGTTTTTGAAATCACTTCAACATAAATGTGTTCTGGGTTTTGTTCTTAAGAGACCACAAGCATTTACAACCCAAGTCCCAAGTGTTTGCTCTGTTGCGCAATTTTGTCAATAAGACTCTATTTCCTGAAACTGGTAGATTTGTGTGTATATATGCATGTGTGTGTACAAGTTTTCAGTTTGGGATGAGATCTTGGGACATGGGAGAGAACGAAAGGATGGGAAACAATATAGTTTAAAGAGTTTCTTAACAAAATCTAGTCAACATCCTTCTCCTTCTTCAGGCTCTTTGGGTCCTATCAGGCATTTTCCTGAGCAGCTAGATATCACAAGCTCAGGTTAGTGATCCAAGAGGAAGAACACAGTAATGAAGACCATAGCTCTGGGAATCCATTGCCTGGATTTGAATTCCAGCTCCATCACTGACCATCTGACCTTGAACCAGGCCTTCTTGTGCCTTTATTTCCTGGTATTTAAAAAATAAACTTACTGTCTAATGGGGCTGTTATGTAGGTAAAATGATACAATATAGGAAAGTACTTAGTGCAAATTATGAGCTCAATAAATGTCAACCGTTATACTTATTACATTTTTACTAAACTGTAAAGTCCTTGAAGTTAACTTTACAGAATTTAACTATAAATTTATGGCTATATTTCCATTTTCTAGCCAAGTAGTGGGCACATAATAAGTGATCAATTAATGTTGACTAAATATATGATTGAATAAAGAAATGTGTGAACTCAAGGACATCAAGTTCTCCCTCAGGTAAGTGAAAGTTTTGTTGGTATACCACTTGTCACCTTGATGAGCTAGGAAAAGGGAGATAAATATTAGGTAGAGCCATCTTATAAAGCACTATTCTTTTTTTCCTATTTGGTCAAAAAGTATGAAACTTAATTCACAGACAATATATGAAATCTTGACTTCGTGTAGGTTTGTTTTTCAAAACAAGTTGTTGACTCATATATATATAGATATATGCATACATACACATATACATACACATATACTTTTTTCCACCTTTGCAAAACTTATTCTATAAATACATTTGCAAATTTATGGAGAAGAAATGCCTTTGTCAAATTATGTGTCAAGTAACGATTTTCAGTTCCGAAAATACAATCATTACAGGGATCATACTTAATTGTTACCCTGTCAACTTCTTCCCCACTTCTCCATGGAACCCTGATGAGTTAGTTTAACAATTCTATTGTATTTGTGTCTTTTAACATAAGCCATTTCAAATTAATTTTAGTAGCAGGTGGATATACAACTATATTCAATGATAACTAGATAGAGAGACATAAGATAGTTAGAGATAGATGATAGAATAGACAGTAGATAGAGATAGATAAATAGATACATAGATAGATACATACATACATAGATATAGATACATAGATAGATACCTACATACATTGATAGATAGATGTGATAGACAAGTAAATAGTCAATTCTTACAGTGCCTAACATAGATGGTTGAATAATAAGTATTGAAAGGTTAGCAACTGGTATGTGTACTTCATTTACCCTTGTATGGAGCTAAATTTAAAAAGTTAAGTGTGTTCATTGTTCCCCAGAAATAGAGCATCAGAAACAGCCTTAGTCTTTTAAAATAAAATGTCTCCTTGACATTTCAACTTGGATGGTTCACAGACATCAAAACCTTAACATCCTTTATATAAATGTCTTGATTGTTCCCTATTATCCTAGTCCTCTTCATCTATGTAAATGGCATCATATTCCTCCTCCAAACTAGAAACCTAAGAGTTATCATCAAATCTACCTTGTCTCCCACCTCTACATCAAATCAATTAAGAAAACCTGTTATTCTACCATCATATCTTGAGCCATCAGTTTCTCTCCATCTGCATTGACACTGCTCTCATCCAAGTCACTATCATTTCTGTGTCACAGACAATGTCCCTACCTGTCTCCCTGTTTCCAGTCTTGTTTTTTCCCCAATCCATTCTTCTCACAGAAACAAAAATGATCTTCTTAAAATGTAAATCAATTCATGTCACTCCCTTGATTTAATCTAGCAGTGGCTTCCCATCGTATTTAGAGTAGAAGTCAAGCTCTTTACTAGGGCTTAGAATTCCCTGCAGTAAGTGACCCCTGCCAACTTTCCCATCTAATTTCCTGTCCTTCCCTTGATCACTCTATTCCAACCACTTTTGTGACACTTGCTCTAGTATTTAGCCACATATTTAGACATAAACACGCTTGTAGTACTGTTAATTGATTATTGACTTTTAGGTGTTATCTATCAACTTTCTCTTATAAAAGATGAGGGCTCGACTCTCTTCTTGTAAAGCACCAAGCACTTTTCCCACCTGAGGTTCTTCATAGGTTTTACTTCCTCTGTCAGAAATTATCTTTCCACTACCACTACACACATCTTCACATGGCCAACCCCTCAATTTTTAGGTCGAAGTTTAAATGTCACTTCCTCAAAAAGACCTTTCCTAAAACTTTGTCTAAAAGTATTCTTTCCTTATTCTTTTAGCTTAGCTCCTTGTTTGTCTCCTTCACTGCAGCGAATGCAATTTGCAATTCTTTTATTTATGTTGTCATCTTACTCTTTTTTCTTTCTCCCTGACTTGAATGTAAGCTTAATGAAAAAGGGATCCTACAGTTCTCATTTTTTTATCACATCTCCACCATTTTACTACTGTGAGTACCACACATTGCAGCCAAATAAATATTTTTCAATAAATAATTAAAAGCAATGCACCAAAATTTGAAAAGTTTGATTTTCACATCTATTGCAAATTAAAAACAAAAAATGCAGTTTAAAAATCTATATAGTTTTTGCAGTTATGAGACGGTCACTGGTTATACATATTTCATAACACTCATCCTATTTCTGATTTAGTCTATATTTCTCTGAGTGTATTTAATAATTTTCATATAAATAACAAAAAAATATTTTTCTGAGTCTAAATACAATTGGACACAGTGGCTAAACAAATGTCAGGCATAAATAAGTAATTCAAATAATCTTAAAGAAAATTTGTATTTTATATATAAGAGCAATTCTTCAAAACCTTATTAACAGTAAAGTTTTGGAAGTAGAAGCACACACTCAATAATAAATGAATAAATTCCCTAGGAAATAGGTTTGAATTTAGGTATAAACAACTATAATTTTTCCAAACAATGACATAGAAAATAGTTTTCCTTGGAGGGAGCAGGCTTCCTTTATGCCAGAAGATAAGTTTATGATGGGTCCTTAATGTCAATAACAAAAATATAATGGCACCATCAACATGATCAAGAGGCATTTGCTAACATGACCAGTTGAACATTAAGATGTTCTATAAATGAAACTTCTGGCTAATGGTCCATTACTTACCACAGCAACTTCAAAAAGTGCTCGTTTTCTGAAGAAACAGCATGCACATTTGACATCTGATTGCTTTCCATTCATGAGTCAGATTGTGAAGGTCGGGCAACACCCCCGTGCAGTACATTTAAGTAAGAATTTCCCACTAATTTCAAAGTCACCTTCACACAAAGAAAAGTTCCATGCAGTATAGGGAAGAAAAACATTCAAAGATGCAAAATATAAACCAATATTTATTTTCTATGCCTCTATCAGAGAAACAATAGAAATGTGGCATTCATTTTGTTCTGTATCTTGTTTTTGCTTTTTAAAAAACTGCGCTTTTAATTAAATTAGTATATTTGCATTGCTTAAAAATCCAATCATTCCGTAAGGCTTATAACAGGAAACAGGTCCCCTGCCCCCTCTCCACCACATCCTAGATTTCTCTCCATAGGAAATATTCATCTATTTGAGCTGTTTCTTTTTGTTTTTACCTCTGTGATTGTAAATATTAATAACATGCTTATAGTGTTTTTTCCTAAATTTCTAGTTTTGTATATTTTCCATGATCTATCTTCCTGCTGTGGAAGATAAAAACTCATCACTTTTACATACTGTCTTATACACAACACACACACACACACACACACACACACACACACACACACACACACACACACATATTCCCCTTGCCCCATCCACACCATAGCTTTATATAATCAATTCAGGTTAAATTAGTATTCATTACTTACATCGTTAGGACTATATAACTACTATTCACTGCCAAGGGATGCAGGTGCCATGACTACCTCCTTTTTTCACAATTTTTTATTTTACCTGGAATTAAACATGATTTTAGTTTTCCATTCCATTCCCTTTATCATCAATATAACTCACCAACTTAGTGCTAAGTGCTCTATCAGAGACATGAAAATCCTCTCAGCCATGTCAAATAGTCATACTGTTCCTTCCTTCCTTCCTTTCTTTATTCTGGTTGTCATTCTTTTGGGAGCTCTCTGCCCTCCTGCTGTGTTCTGAACTGTAGATGTCTGGACTTGCTATGAAGTGCTCATCCCAAAGCTTCCCTCACAACATCAAGGGAATTCCGTTCTCTTTTCTGTTCTGTTGAATCCAGTGTTTCCTGGATCCCATATTCTTTTCTAACTTGGTTTCCCAACTAATTTTAATGGAGTACATCATCTAGAGTTTCCTAGAAAGGGATACATGAGAGGTAAATTCTTAAGACATCAAATATCTGAAAATATCCTCATTCTAATGCATGTATTTAACAATGTGAGTGTAGACTTTTAGGTTGGAAATTAATGCAAAATCAAAATGTTGTTATTAAACTTTATTTTCCAACTACTTTGTAAACATTTACACCATGCTTTGGTTAACATCCAAGAGCTAGCTTGCTTGCTTTCTCTCTTTTCTTTTCTTTTCTTTTTCCTTTTTCTTTTCTTTTCTCACTCTGTAGCCCAGGCTGGAGTGCAGTGGTGCCATCTCAACTCAGCGCAACCTCTGCTTCCCAGTTTCAAGTGACTCTAGTGCCTCAAAGCCTCCCAAGTACCTGGAATTACAGGTGTGCACCACCATGCATGGCTACTTTGTCTTTTTAGTAAAGATGGGATTTTGCCATGTTGGCCAGGCCGGTCTTGAACTCCTGGCCTCAAGTGATCCATGTGCCTTGGCCTCCCAAAGTGCTGGGATTACAGGCATGAGCCACCACACTCAGCCTGTCTTTCTTGAAATCTCTTTTTCTATGTTGCTAGAATCTGCTTCTTGTTTCTCGAATGCAGTTTAATAATTACTACCTCTCTAATGAAATCACAATCTTCCAAAGAGAGGAATCAGATGGAATCCACATTTTGTTACTCCTAACAACTAAGAATAATTATTGAGAAGTTTTTATGTACCACGAACTCATGTAAACACTTCTTCACACGAATTAATTTATTATATCCTTACAATAATCGTATGAGGTGCTTTTATTATATTCACTCTACGTGTGAAGAAACTGAGAAAAAGGGAGTTTATGTAACATGTCCCTGGTCATGGAACTAGCTAAATGTTAGAGCTGGGATTCAAACTTAGGGAGTTTAACTCAAAAGCCTATATCCTTATCTTTTTAATCATTATGATATACTGCTATTCAATAGCCTTTTTAAATTATTTTATGAAAATACTAAGGCTTGTTTTTTTTTTTTCTTTTTCTGTTGCATGTGTCACTCTATTTCTTAGTTACTTTTCTGTTTTGATTTCTGCTTTTCATGTTGGAGCTTTTCCTCAAATGTCATCCCTTGATTATTCATTTTTAATTTAAGATTGAGACAAAAAATGTTTATTAATAGTTTCATGTGTTTGAGCAGGGCCTATCAAATGATGTACTTCACTGTACACTGATTTAATAAGTACACAGCTGTTTCATTGGGATCTCTAAATTGTTACTCTCTGTAGACCTTTGTTATCAGCCTGGAAAATTTCTCTAAAGAGGACTCTTTCTAATTTCTGCATGAGAACTTTAAACTAGACTGCTAGTTTTCCCAGAGTTAAATTACAGAAAGGTCTGGAGATGTCATTGTGTAGTATGTTGATTCCCTCTTAATCCTTCTGTTTTCAGTATCGGACCACTACCCTCAGCTGTGTCTGGTTTCTCTAAGTCCAGGTACTGCTACTTAAACTTCTTGGAGAATAAACCTCTAGCTTTCTGTCCAGAGGTATGTGTGGGTGTGGATGAAACTACATGGTCTGGGAGAGGATTTGGCAGTTGTCCTTCTTAAACAGACCTTCAACATGATCCTGTTAACATTTGCCTTACAGAGCTACAAGGTACCTCAGTTTCTACCTCTTTCCTAAACTCTAAAGTACCTATTAGCTTTCTTTTTTGACTTCTTAACTTTATCTTCCACCACAATCTCTGTCCTGCCCTCTCAAGCTTAGGTTTCACATTTCTCCTTTCTGCCATGGCTTGCCATTTGTTTATCTACTTTCCAGCTTCCAAAATTGTGTTAGCATCTCGTCTGTTCTGCTGTTCTCTATTTCCCTGTGGATTTATGTCATTTTATCATATTAGTGGGTTTTGGAAGGGAGCAGAGATTAATGCATGTTCATTCTACCATGTTTAACTAGAAGTTGGCATTGACTTTCTTGATAGATCAAGGATAGACTGCAGACAAAATTATTTTATGCCTCACTACCATTCTGAAATGAATTTGTCAATTATTGTGTGAGCTCAGCTGGTGCTAATAGCAAAGTTGTGAGTTAAAAATCTTGGTAAGGATCAATTATCTCTACCGTGTTATTGGATCACAACTGTACCTTAGCCTTCACCCCAAAGCTCAAAAGCATTTTCTAAGGTCTGCAGCAGGATCAGATAAAGAACTATATATAGCCCCCCTTTTTTTTCTTCCAGTGGGATGGAAAGTGTTAGGAAATAATAGGAAAATAATACTAGGAATAATAAGAAAATTTATTCACAAATACTCTCTATAAGAAATAGTTATACTAATTACTAAGCAGGTAGCATGTGCTTAAACAACAGCCTGAGATTCCTCTTGTCTTATTATCATTCTCAAGAGCTCAATTTCCCTGAATATGCAGAGTCCTAGGAACAGTCGGAAAATACATCCAGTCCTCCAAGTACTTAACAGTTTCCCATCCCCCAGTTTTTTGTTTGTTTTTTGAGACCAAGTTTCGCTCTTGTTGCCCAGGCTGGAGTGCAATGGTACGATCTCAGCTCACTGCAGCCTCCGCCTTCTGGGTTCCAGCAATTCTCCTGCCTCAGCCTCCCCAGTAGCTGGAACTACAGGTGTGCACCACCACACCTGGCTAATTTTTTGTATTTTTAGTAGAGATGGGTTTTACCATGTTGGCCAGGCTGGTCTTGAACTCCTGACCTCAAGTGATCCATCTGCCTTGGCCTCCTAAAGTGCTGGGATTACAGGTGTGAGCCACCGCGCCCGGTCAGCTCCCTTTTTTTGAGTGTTTTCAGACCTGTGGCTAAATGCTCAGCAGATGGCGGCAATACAGAAATTGAGTGTGCTTAGGGGCAAGACTGCCTACTGCCTTATCGTCCTGCCATCTGAGTAAGAGAGTGATGTAAAAGCAATATAGGACTGAGTTGGAAGAAGACTGGGGCCCGTTAAAGCTTTTGACTTAACACTGGAGATACAATACATCTGCTATACACACTGTTGTCAGTTGCTCTGCCCAGAAATAGAATCAACAGAGTCCTCTAGCTAGTGTTGATGTTACTGCAAGTGTTGATAGTACGCCCTTCAGCACTTCACACTTTCCTCAGGGCTTTTTGTCTACTTTGATTCACTGCTTCAGTAATTTTGACATAATTAAAAAGCAATAATATTTAACTCTTCTAAACTGAATGTACCTCAACAATGCTTCCCTCAAATCACATATTGTTTAATTAAAACACAATCAATGTCTTATCATATCTAATTAAAATGCTTTTTGAAAGCAGGTAATTTAGATTGCAATTATTTCTCTGTAACAGTTTGACAAGAATCTGCGTAAGCGTGAAGTCTTCACTAGCAAAAGAAGTGGGATATATAAATCAGTTTTCAAATCATTTTTACGGATGTCTGTAGAATTTCACTTTGATTGCCCCTAGCTCTTCTTGAAACTCTTGCAAAAGTCATTTTGGAACTCCAGATCCCCACGTTTCGTAGTACTTCCTTGGTCCTCCTGTTAACATTGCCTGCCACTTTTATTTTCAAGACTGTCTGTCTTTGTCTTCTCGTCATTATCCATTCTTCTTGTTTTATTCCTACCAGTCGGATCACGACTGCTTGATATGCCCACACTCTTAGCACTGGATCGATTTCTCCACACACCTCTTCTATGTAAATTTTCTTAACCTTGTTTTTTCTTCTCTCATGGTTTAAGTTCAAGTCTATGCCATCTCACACTTAGACTATTGCATTAGACTCCTATCTTACTTTCTGTCATCAATCCCACCCTACGTATCATCACAATTACCTTCTAAAGTACCAACTTTCTCATATCCCATCTCTCCTCAGGAACCCTTAACAAGATCTTCACCGTTTATGATATAAAATTGATATTTCTTATTATTCTATAAAATAATCCCAGTAAACACCCTCAGTTTTATCTAATACTGATCTCCCCCATCAATCTCAGCCACCCAACACAAGCAGCTGTTACCCAAACATACCACTCGCTCTCCTAACTTTGTGTTTTTACTCAGAATCTCTTTTACCCATAATGCCTCATGGTTTCTTTTGCTCACACATTTCCTTTAGAGATTTTATTCAAATCATTCTACTACAGAAAGAGCTCCTGAAGTCAGAATTTATCTCCATCACCCTTTGTACACTCCCCTCACATTTTGAAATATGTGAATTAACAGAGAAAAATGGACACTCCCTTCACATTTTGAAATATGTGAGTTAACAGAGAAAAATATAATAAGCCCTATATTTGATCAGGTGCTTGACTTTATTTTTTTTTTTTTAATTCAGTAGGTTATTGGGGAACAGGTGGTGTTTGGTTACATAAGTTCTTTAGTGGTGATTTGTGAGATTTTGGTGCACTCATCATGTCTGAGCTCAGACTCTCCTTGGGCGGGTCTTGCTGCAGCTACTATGGGGGATGGGGGTGAGATTACCAGGTCACTGGAGTTGTGTACCTAGGAGGATTATGGCTGCTTCTGCTGAGTTATGCAGGTTGTCAGGGAAGTGGGGGAAATCCGGCAGTCACAGGCCACACCCGCGCAAATCGAAGGGCTAGTCTCACTCCCATCATGCCCCCTGCAACAGCCCCAAGTCTGTTTCCAGGAGGAGGCTGAGAGGGGCTTGAAAACTTGCCAGAGGCTACCTGCCTCCCAAATGCCAAAGAAAAGGGCTTTAGTTCTTCCCCCACCTGTGAAGTCTGCATGCCGGATTCCCTAGAGTGTATGTGAGGGAGAGTAAGGTCTCCCTTTCCTACTTCCGCAGTTGGGGCACTCACAGTATTCGGGGTGTCTCCTGGGTCCTACAGGGGCAGTCCGCTTTCTTCAGAGGGTCTGTGGGTCCTCTTGGGATTGGTGGTTGGTTTTTGCAGTGGATCTGGAGCTCTCATGCTGTCACCAGGTCCCCGCAGCCAGCTTCGCCCCACGCTCCCTCCAAGTCGCTTATACAAGGTTTTATTATTGTCCGTTTTAACAGACGGAGGGAAACTGGGCCTAAAATAATTTGTACAATTGCCCAAAGTCATACAGTGTTTAGAGCCAAGATTTAAATCTGGGTCTACCAGACTTGAGAAAATTCATAATTGTAACCACTATATACACGAAAATATATGGTAAGTTCCTTCCTTTTTCCATTCACTTATTCATTTTTTTTCCTAGCGGATGAACAGAAGGTTGACAAAATACTTCACACTTTTGTGTATATAGATACACAAAATGTATATAGATGACAGATGATAGATAGATGACAGATAGATAGGTGTTAGATAGACAATAGATAGCTATAAATCATGATAGAGCTATCTACTTAACATGTTCTTGGTGATGAGAGCTGTTAGAGGACAAGACTATTCAAGAGAGCAGCTATTATTTCTTAGCGCTTAACTTAACATTAACTTCCCCAACAATAGCAGAAACAAAATCAAGTTAAGCAAACATGGAAGCCAGCTTTCAAATAGACAATATTTGTCAATAAGGCAGACCACCAGGGAGCCCATAAGATAGGCTGCTTGGGAGCCTGTGGTGAGAATAAATACAACAAAGCTGAAAGTGGTATTTTCATCTGTCAGGTCTGTTTGAGAGGGAAAATGTGGAATGAATAAATTTTAAAGCCACAGAAATCAAAAGGGCAACTTAGAATACCATTGTCCTTTTACCAATATGACTAATGCTTAACTTTTCAACCAGCATCTCCTATTACCTTCAAATGTTTGAATGAGATACCTTAAAAGCAATTATTAGACTCAAAATGTATATGATGCATTAGGAGTCACTGTTGCTTTTTATTTGCCAAGAAAACATCATATATATATATATATATACACACAATACACAGAAAATCCATGACATCACTCATATTGCTAAAATTCTTTCATATAAAGGCCTCAGTTTGATCCTGGAAAGTTTATAACTACCTATTTTCACATGTCCTTTTTGCCTTTTAATTCTACATCAGTAGCTATTCCTTTACTGGTGATACATGATGGTAGTAGCACTGGCTGTTTCAGATTCACGGAGGAGAAAATAAAGACATTCTATGACCTCATGGAACATAAAAAAGATCTAAAATACCTCTCTCATCCTTTACTGGTGACAAAACACTTAAAATTTTGTAAATTATTAATGTCGACTAAAATCAGGTATGTCCATTTTTATCACTTTTTCTAAGTGTGATTTTTGGAGAATAAACTCAAGTGCTTTGTAAATAGACCATATCTTATACTTAAGGAATCAGATAGCCTAGAGGTGAGGCCATGGAGTCCACAATTCACAAATCTCCCCCATATCAATTTTGTGCACTAAAGTCTGAAAATCACTATATGAGACCCTTTGAAGAAACCACCATGTGATGTAGAAAACTCATAGTTTCTCTCTATCCCCACTTGGGAAAGGAATGTGTTTAATGGTAAAGTTAAAACTTGCTGAGGGCTTCCTCTTGCACTAATACTTCTTATGGCACTAATAATTCCTGGTGGCACTATTTTATGAGTTCAATATGTATCACTGTATTTAATTTTCAAAACCACCCTATTAAGTAAGAACTAATATTGCCTTCATTTTATAGACAGGAATCTGGAGGGCATTTCAAGAGATATCACTACCACCAGAAAATTTTCCAGTGGCTTTTGATCTGAGCATGAGGAAGTGAGATTAGGCCAGAAGATGAGAAAAGAGCAGATATTTTTAGATGAAAGATACCAGAACCTTGGGGGAAAAAAGTTGAGCATCTACTACACACCATTCACTACACTGAGGCACTAGCCTCATCTTCTTTAATCTTCACACTAACCTTTTGATGTCTCATTTTTATTTCTGTTTTATAGATGAGAAAACCAAAAGCCAGAAAATTAACCAACTGGCCCAAAGTCACACAGACAGATGGCAACAAAACTGGGATTTAAAGTTGTCTGTCTCATTTCAAATCATGTAGATTTTTTTATTATGCTATTTTGCTCTCAGGGGAAGTTCGGAGGTATTTTGTACCAACTGTTGCTAACTCCTAGTCTCATTAGGAGCATTATAAATAAATACTGTAATTTTAGATAGTAACAAATTCTGTGAAGAAAATGAAACAGAATGCTGCCATAAAGAGCTATTGCAGGAGAGAGATGAAAGACATCAAATAAGGGCAACCTCCCTGAGGAAGTAACATTTGAGCTAAAACAAGCAAAGGAATTCAGATAAATGACGATCTAGGGGAACACAAAAGAAAATATTTTGAGGAAGGGCAGGCTCGCTCTGTTTGAGGACCAGCAACAAGATCACTCTCTGGGGACTAAGTGAATATGGAAGGGATTGATAAAGATGAAGACACATCTAACAGTGACCTGTAAACCAGGAGACAGTGATTAGATTTTATACTGTAATGAAAACCATTAGAAGACTTTAAGCAAAGAAGTGTAATGATTTAATTCACACTAAAAAGTGAAAACTATTTTACATTTTGTCTGAGGAATAGGCTGTAAGAGGACAACAGTGAAAGCAAGTAAAGCAGTAAGAAGAAAATACAGATGAGAGATTATTGAGGCCTAGAAGTAGGATAGATAGTTGTGGAATTGGTAAGACGTAGTTGTATTGGAAGAGTATTTTCAAAATAGAGCTGATAAAATTTGTTCTTGGATTAGATATAAGGAATAAGCCAGAAAGAGAAATCAAGATTTTTTAATTGAGTAGGAATATTAAATTGAGTAAGTAAATTAACTTGAGAAAATTTAATTCCATTCAGTTTCTTGGGGAAGATTGAGAAAGAGATGGCAATTTTGCAGGAGGTGGGAAAGGGAGTGAGGAAATGGAATTATATTTGGCCATGTTAAGTTTGAGATGCTTATTCAACATTCTAATGAAGAAGCCACGCAGTCAGTTGCATATAGGAGTTTGGAGTTCAGGCTTTTTCAACACCCTTAAAAGTATGTTCACCTATTCTTCTCATGTAACTTCAAGCCAATGGGCCAGATAAAACGTTGCAAGAAATTGTTAGCCTAACACCCTTTTCTTTACCCCTCTACCATTAGAGAAATAGGTGCCTCATATATCACTATGAAGAGCTTTTACAAAACTATAGTTCATGTCTCCACCCAGATAATGCCCATAAAGAAAAAGCATGGCTTTCAACACCAATAATTTCCTATACCCATATAGGCTAGTCCAGAGCCAGTAAATTTTTTTTAAAAAGCCTAGTATACCTATTGCCAACAGATAGCCCCTTAATGTAACAGACTTTTAGATGTATATGTAACAGATATAGATGGCTTTCACCCTTTAGTATGCTATTGTGAAGAGAAAGCTAGTTTGGACATCAGAAGTGAATCTGAATCCTGTGTTCCTTCAATATATCTGACATTGGGTAGCTAATTTGTGTCTTATTTGACTAATCTATGAAACAGAGACATTAATAGTACCTATCTTATAGGATTACTATTAGTATTGAATCATATAATCCATGGAAACCCTTAACACGATGCTCAAATAAATGTTTATTCTTTTTTATTCTTGGCATTATTATTTGGTCAAACCAGATAAAATTACAAATATTTGAGTTTTTAATGCAACAAAACAGCAATTATATGTAGTATAACAACAACAAAAGTGTAAGTCTAGTTCATTTAGCAATACCAGAAACAAATTGGTGGTTCTATTCTACTACTCAAACCACATAAAGATCAGACCTTTCCACAAACTAGGGTTATGCTTTGAGGGTACTGGTAATAAAATAAGATAGTATCCCTTTTACAGTTAAATCTATAATTCAGGCAGGAGGAATGAAACTTATTAAATTCCAAGTCACCAAAAGCCTTTTTCTGGGGAGAGTGGGCTAAAATATTGATTGAGAACAGGAGAGTAAAAGGAAAACAGCATACTGGAAACCCAGAAATCCAACATTAGATAGGGTCAGTGCCTCCCAATAATAGAAATGCCAGGTCAACTATCCAGTCACTGTCTTCTCTCCTTCTGAGAGACTTGACCACTTCCTTTCAAGGATCAGTATATGGTGCCTCCAAACTGAGGCATCTAAAAAACAAACAAATGAAACTCTAGAACAGCTTTAGATTTACAGAACAATTGTAAACATATTATAGATAATTCCTGTGTACCCCACACCTAGTTTCCCTTATTAGCATCTTACATTAGTATGGTACATTTGTTACAATTAAGGAAACAATGCTGACAAATTATTATTAACTAAAGTTCATATTTTATTTGGATTTTCTTGGTTTCTATCCCATGTCCTTTTTCTGTTTCAGAATCCCATCCATGCTAAGGCATTACATTTAGTCATCATAGCTCTGTGGGCTCCTCTGGTTATAATTGTTTCTCAAATTTTGCTGTTTTGATGACCTAGACAGTTTTGAGAATTACCAGTTGGGTATTTTGTAGAATGTCCCTTAATTGGAATACATATGATAATTTTTAAATAATTAGTCTGGAATTGTGGGAATGGGAAGAAAAACACAGAGGTAAAGTGCCTTTTTTATCACATCATATCAAGGGTACGTGATATAAACATCACTGTCACTGTTGATGTTGACCTGGCCGAGGTAGCAATTGTCAGGTTTCTTTACTGTGCAGTGATTCTTTTTTCCTCTTTCCATACTGTACTCTTTGGAAAGAAATGAGTATGTTCATGTCCCACTCAAGGAGCATAGAGTCATGCTCCTCCTCATTGAGGAAGTAGTATCTACATAAATTATTTTAAATTTCTCTGCACAAAAATTTGATTCCTCTTCTTCATTTAATTATTTATTTATCCAGTCATTTCTTTATGGTAACATGGACTCACGAATATTTATTTTTTACTTTGGGTTATAATACAGTGCTAATTTATTTATTTTATTACTCAAATTATTCCAGCTTTTGCCATTTAGCGCACTTTCAGTTCCTGTGTCCCTTTGACATATCATCCACTATTGTGGGGTTTGTTTCATTTTCTGAGCACTTCCTTACTTTCTGGTATGACAAGTTGCTTGAGGCTCACTTTCCTTTTTCCATGCTCCAGTCCTATGTATTTATCTAACCGATGTGAAAAGTTAGGTCAACACAAAATCTACCTGCAAATGTTTATAGCACCGTTATTGCTAATTAACAAAAATTGAAAGCAGCCAAGATGTCCTTCAGTAGAGCAAAGGATAAACAAATTGTGGTATGTTGACATAATGAAATATTATTCAGCAATAAAAGAAATAAAATATTAAGTCATGAAATGGCATGACTAAATTTTAAATGCATATTACTAAGTGAAACAAGTCAGTCTGAAAAGGCTGTATACTTTATGATAACAATGGCATGACATTCTAAAACAAGAAAAACTATAGTGATGGTAAAAATGTCAGAGGTTGCCAGTGGTTCAAGAAGAGAAAGGAAGGACAAAATAGATGAAGCACTGGTTTTGTTTTTATGATGATGAAGCTATTCTGTATGGAAATGTAATGGTGAATACATGACAGTATGCATTTATCAAAGCCCATAGACTTATATAAAACAAGGAGTAAAACATAAAGTATCTAAATTTTAAAACATTATCTAGGAGAAAAGGAATTCTGGCATGGAATGAAGAATGTGACGAATCAATCTAACTGTATTATAAGTGTGTGAAACAATCTTACTAAAGGGGGTAAAGGACAAAGGTGTAGACCTAAAATCTTTGAATAGAGACTATAAAATTAAAAGTAAAAGAAAGTATTCATAAGCAATAAGCTTTAGTTGATATTTTTCCCTCATGGAGGCATAAGTTAACTATATCAATACTACTCTACATATGTACTAGAATTGAAAAATTAAGTAAATGGATGGCAGTTGGTTGGAACCATGTTTCTCACTGTTAGGGTGGGAGTTTACAATAAGCAAGGGTAGGAGGCTTTATAGTAGGAGATAGCAACACGAATGTGTGTTGGGCTTAATATAGATACAGATAGTTACAAATAGAAATACTTGTAAATATGTGTATACACAGGGATTAGCATATACACTTGCATTTCTTGTCAGCTGAGATGACTTGGAAGCAACAGCACCCCAGTAGCAATGATTACACCTATTGCCCACATATTTGTTTCTAATACTATACTTAAAAACAAACAGGAGTCCTTGAAGAAATGGCCGACGTCAGGCATTTTTCAACCTTACATAAACAGAATCAGATTAATCACATTCCTTGCTTCATGTCTAATGAATTTTTGGTTCCTTGGTCCATAGATAATCTTCTTTTTACTAATTTTGACTGTGTTCCATAGGAGTAGTGTGTCCTTTGGCAAAGCACACCCTCTCCTAATTTCAATTTTTTAATCAAAAAAGGAACACTAAAAACACTTAACTTATAAGTTTTCATACAAATTAAGTACCATGTTGCATGTGCAATATTTGAAAAAAGAACTTGGCATATAGTAAGCATTCAGAAATTTTTAAGTCTTTCTTAAGTTTTCCAAGTTGGACATAAAGGGAAACTTGGAAGCATATAGAGATCTGAGTGAAGTTAACCAAGTTTTAGAGAGCAAGTGTTTTCAGTGCCTTTGATCCTTCTGAACACTATGACACCCACATTAGCCTGGAGTGAGCAGCAGAACTAGGCCTTGGTTGCAGTAATGAGGTGGACAATAAATTGGGCCTTGGGAAGCCTGGCTAAAGAGACTTTAACTTCACTATGTTTTTCTTTTTCTCTTCAGCTACCTTCAGCTACGTTGGAAGCTACTGAGGAAGCATAGAGAGATACGTGTTGTAGGAGATACACAGTAGTGAAAGGGCTATAAAAGATATGTGGAGAAAAAAGCTTGATGGTAGAGGTAATGAGAAGAGTAGAGTAAATAGCAGAGAGGGAACATCTTAGTTACCTGTTCTCATTTAAAAGGTATAGGTAAGTCTGAAATGGCCTAACAGAGGAGTTTTAGTAATTAGAAGAAAACCAGTTGATAATGGTTTGAAATGTTTACTTTTCATGTGATGGCTTTGGCAAAATGAAGAAACACCTTTAATCTGAACTAAAGATTGTATAGTAACCCTTTCTCAGAGATACTTTTTTGAAAAAAATTCCATGGTGATCTCAATAGAATACCGTAATCATGATATAGCACTTTTAATTTTGGAATAGAATTTAAAAGACAAAGCATACAGTGTTTCTCCAATGTTTTCTTCTAGTATGTTCATATCTCAGGTCTTATATTTTAAGTCTTTGATTCATTTTGATTTGATTTTTGTATATGGTAAGAGATAGGGGTCTAGTTTCATTCTTCTGCATATGGATATCCACTTTTCCCTACATCATTTACCGAAGAGACTGTCTCTTCCACTGTGTCTGCTCTTGATGCCTTCATGAAAAAATGAGTTCACTGTGGATATATCAATTTATTTCTGGGTACTCTACACTGTTCCATTGGTCTAGCATCTATTTTTCTGCCAGTATCATGCAATTTTGCTTATAACTTTGTAGTATTATTTGAAGTCAGGTAATGTGATTCCTCCAGATGTGTTATTTTTGCTCAGGATAGCTTTGGTTCCATGGAAATTTTAGTAATTTTTTAATATTTCTGTGAAGCATATCATTGATATTTTGATAGGGATTGGATTGGATCTGTATATTGCTTTGGGTAGTGTGAACATGTTAACAATACTGATTTTTCCATTGGTCTAAGCAAATGTTTCTGGAGTAGGATGACAAAAGCACAGGCAACCAAAGCAAAAATGAACAAATGGGATTACATCAAGATAAAAACCTGCGGAGCAAAGGAAACAATCAACAAAATGAAGAGACAACTCATAGGATGGGAGAAAATGTTGGTGAACTAGTGATCTAACAAAAAATTAATAACTAGAATTTATAAGGAGCTCAAACAACTTAATAGCTAAAAAACCGCACAAAATCCAATTAAGAAATGGAGACCTAAATGGACATTTCTCAAAAGAAGAAATACAAATGACAAACAGATACATATAAAAAAATGCTCAACATCACTAATCATCAAGAACTGCAAGTTAAAACTACTATGAGACATTATCTCATCCCCGTTTGCGTGGCTATTATCAGAAAGACAAAAATAACAAAAACAAATGCTGGGGAGGGTGTAGAGAAAAGAAAACACTCGTACAATGTCAGTGGGAATGCATATTAGTACAACCTCTGTGGAAAACAGTATGGAGATTTATCAGAGAACTAAAAATAGAACTACCATATGACCCAGCGATCTTACTGGTGCTTGGTTTTAGCATCTACTACTGTACCCAAAAGAAAGGAAATCAGTATAACAAAGAGATATCTGTGCTCCATGTTTATTGCAGCACTATACACAATAACCAAGATTTCGAATCCACCTAAGTGTCCATCAACAGATTAATGGGTAAAAAAAATGTGGTACATATACACAATGGAATATTATTCACAATGGAATAAAATTCAGAAATTATTCATATTAAAAATAATGAGATCTTGTCATTTGCAGCTATGTGAATCAAACTGGACAACATTATGTAAAGTGAAATAAGCCAGGGTCAGAAAGACAAATACCACAGGTTCTCACTTACATGAAGGATCTAAAACAATTGAATTCATAAAAATAGGAGCATAAAATGATGGTTATCAGAGACTGGAAAGGGTAGTGGATGGGGGGATAAAGTAGGGATGGTTAATGGGTACAAAAATACAGTTTGATAGAATAAATAGGATCTAGAAAACTTTGGCAGAATTGAAGGAAGAAATGAACAGTAACAGAAATAGGAGACTTTAATACATCACTTTCAAAAATGGATAGAAACGTGGATAGAAGATCAATAAGGAAACACAGGACTCGAACAACTCTATAGACCAATGGTACCTGACAGACATATACAGAACTCTCTTTCCAGCAGGAGAGAAACATACATTCTTCTCTAGAGCACACAGAACATTCTCTAGAGATCACATGCTAGGTTACAAATGAAGTCTTAACAAATTTTAAAAGATTGAAATCCTACCAAGTATCTTTTCTAACCACAAGAGAATTAAACTAGAAATCAACAGCCATTGAAAAACTGGAAACTCACAAAAATGTGGAAATTAAACAACATACTATTATATAACCAATGGGTCAAAGAAGAAATTACAAGAGAAATGAGAAAATATCTTGAGACACACAAAACTAAAAACATAACATACTAAAACTTATGGGATATGGGGAGGAGGCAGAAAAACTTGTTTTAATAGAAACCACCAGTGATCTTCCTCCCCATAGGAACATCAAATTGAGCAACTGTCTACACAAGAAAGTGTCTTTAAAATAACCAAAAATCAAGTGAGTAATTACAATACTTGGTTTTAACATCACATCAAGGAAAGAGACACTAAAGAGGGTAGGAAAGACAGTCTGATTTGCCTGTACCACTCCTTCCCCATCCCCCAGCAGCTGCCAGGTGGTGCAGAGAGAAAATCTGTGTGCTAGAGGGAAGAAAAGCACAGTGATTATGGAATTTTGCATTGGAACTCTGTGCTGTCCTGTCATAGCAGAAAGCAACACTGGGCAGAATTCAACCAGCACCTACGGGGGAACATTTAAACTTGCTTTAGCCAGAGGGGAATTGTCCATTAGAGCAGGTAGAACCCGAGGTCTGGCTAGTCCCACCACCACAGGCTAAAGTGCTTTGGGGTCCAAAAATAACTCAAAAGGTAGTCTAGGCCACAAAGACTGCAATTCCTAGGGAGGTCCTGGTGCTGTGCTGGGCTTAGAGCCAGTGGACTTGTTGCATATGTGACATAGTGAGGTACCAGTGGGAGTGGCCAAGGGAGTGCCTGCATCATCCCTCCCCCAAACCCAGGCAGCCCAGCTCACAGCTCCAGGACAGACTCCTTCTTTCTGCTTGAGGAGTGGAGAAACAAGAGTAAAGAGGACTTTGTTGACCGGGCACGGTGGCTAACGCCTGTAATCCCAGCACTTTGGGAGGCTGAGGCTGGTGGATCACTTGAGGTCAAGAGTTCGAGACCAGCCTGGCCAACATGGTGAAAACTTGTCTCTACTAAAAATACAAAAATTAGCTGGGCGTGGTGGTGCACACCTGTAGTCCCAGCTACTCGGGAGGCAGAGGCAGGAGAATCACTTGAACCTGAGAGGTGGAGGTTGTAGTGAGCTGAGATCAAGTCACTGCACTACAGTCTGCCAGTCTGGGCAGCAGAGTGAGACTCCATCTCAAAAAAAAAAAAAAAAAAGAGGAATTTGTCTTGCAACTTGGATACAAACTCAGTCACAGTAGAACAGAGCACCATGCAGAGTCCTGATGCCCTGGCCCCCAGACAACATTTCCAGACACAGGAATCCACTGCCTTGAAGGAAAAGACCCAGTCCTGGCAGAATTCAACACGTGCTGACTAAAGAATGTTTGGACACTGAATAAACATGAAGAAAAGTGTCAAGATGACTGACTAGAAGCAGCTAGTATATGCCACTCTCACAGAGAAAAGAAAAAGTGGTGAATAAATACTACATCTTCAACTGAAACATCATGCAGGGATTCATCAAAGAGAAAATATGGCCCATGGAGAACAGGGAGGGGCAAGAGAGGACAACCACTCACGTGGGAGTGGCATGAAGCCAGGGGAGGCTTCCTCACCACAGGGAAACAGTGAGTGAGTGAGAGACCTTGGGAATCCACACTTCTTCTATGGATCTTTGCAACCCTGGGCTCAGGAAATCCCCTTGTAAGCCTACCCCACTGGGGTTTCAGACAAATGTGAAGAGCTACATGTAGTCTGAGAAGAGCCGTTGCTCAAGCACACACAGAGTCCCAGAAGCCTTGGATCCCTGGGGATCCCAGCATTACTGGCTGCAGCTCTGGCAAAGAGAGTGGTTAAGCTCCCTCACATGTCCCTAGGAAAGGAACCAAATCCAGGAGGCTGAGCATTGATAGTCTGCAGGCCTTGCTTCCACTGCATCTGGCAAGATAAGACCTACTGGCCTGGGACTGCAGCCATCCCCTGCCAGGGCTCTTGGTCCCGCAGCAGCCCTGTACTTCCCTGGGATGGAGCTCTTAGAAGTAGGGGTGGGCCGCCATCTTTGCTGTCTCTCAGCCCTTGCCATTGTTGCCTTAAAGCTCTGGAAAGTACCTCGACTAGGAACTGGTGCAGAACCTCAGCACAGTGCAGTCACCCCACAGAAAAGCTGCCAGACTGTTTTTTAAATCGGTCCCCATTTACATTTTTCCTCACTGGGTAACGCCTCCTGACTCCAGCACAACTACCCTGTCCCAACCTGAACACTTCAGTCGGTGGCAGCGCTGCATTTATCTGAGGAAATCCCAGAGTCAACCCACAACCCTTTCTCCATTGCAGCTGCAGTGGTACTGTCCTAACTGCCCACAGAATAGGGAAGGAGCAAAGGACCTACTCGCTACTGGCACCTCCAGGACATGGCAGCCACCATATGGAAAAGAGTCCAGTCTGTCTTCCCTGTGAGTTCCCAATCCCCACTCTTCACCAGGGAGGGCCCCTAGCTCAGGACTGCAGATCAGCCGCCCCACCAATGGCTGAGCACACCCACTGGTAGTGTCTCTGAGTTTACCTGGGGAGGGGCTCCCAGAGGGAACCAACAGCCCTTCTGCCACTGCCACAGTAGTGGTTTACCCCTGCTGCCCTGGTCTGGGGAAGAAACAAAGATCTTGAGGGCTTCACCTAGGCTTATAGCACACCACAGCCACCATACAGAGGTGAGCCAAGTCTCTCTTCACTGTGAACCTTTGAACCCCCACTCCCCAACTAGGGGAGTCCCCAGCTCAGGCCACTAGTACAGCTGTCCCACCCACTGACCGAACATTCCCAGTAGCAGTGGCTCCATGTTTCTCAAAGGTGGAGCTCGCAGAGGCAACCAAAAGCCCCTCTGCCACTGCCACCGCAATGGTACTACCCTTGCTGCTCTCAGATTGGAGAATGAGCAAAAACCATGAGTGCTTTATCCACACCTCCAGCAAGCTGCAGTCATCCTAAGGAGAGTAGGCCAATCCATCTCCCCAGTGTCCCACTCACCCTGCACCCCATTTGTCACCAGGCAGGGCCCCTCCATTTTGGGCCCAGAGCACAGCGGCCCCATCCTGAGCTAATAACGCTGATTAAGAGCAGCTTTGCCTATCTCTAGGGTGGAACCCCAAGGAACAACTGAAAGACTGTCTGCCAAAACTACTGCTAAGGTCTCATTCTCTACTGCCTCCAAACTGGGAAGAAACATAAAGCCTGAGATTGCCCGTGAGTGCCAAGGCAAGATCTGCAACCAGCAATCTGCAGAAAGAGGAGCCAACACTTTCAGGGCACTCAGAGGTAGCATAGCTGCAATTGTGAGGAAATACAGAGGATTTCTGTATACAGTCAGCCACATGACTGAGCAAGAGACCACCTACTGGACATTACCCTTAAGTGTCACCTACTGGATTACAGCCCAAAACTTCAACACCAAAAATATTTTTGCTAGCATGCCCCCCTGAAAAACCAAGGACAAGAATTCAACTACATATAAAGACCCTGCACAAAGCTTTGGTTCTGTGAAAACATCCAGAAAATAAGTCTACTGTCTACACTCAATTTACACTGCAATTAAAGAAATACAAATCCACAGATAAGAAAGAACCAGTGCAAGAATGCTGGCAACTAAAAACGCCAGAGTATCTTCTTTCACTGAAATGAATGCAGCAGTTTCCCAGCAAGGGTTCCTAACCAGGCTAAAATAAGTGAAATGATGGACATAGAATATGGAATAGGAATAGGAATGATGATCATAGAGATTCAGGAGAACATCAAATCCAATCCAAGGAATCTAAGAACCACAGTAAAATAATACCAGAGCTGATAGATGAAATCTCCAAAATAAAACAGAACCAAACTGATCTGTTAGAGCTGAAAACCACACTACAAGAATTGCATAAAGCAACCACAAGTATTAATAGCAGACTAGACCAAACTGAGAAAAGAATACCAGAGCTCAAAGACTGGTTCTCTGAAACAAAAATCAGACAAAAACCAAGAAAAAAGAACAAACAAAACTTAAGTACATAGACCGTTGACACTATAAAGTAACTACAGAAACAAGTCTGCATAATAACCAGCTAAGAACATAATGACAACATCAAATCCACGCATATCAATATTAACCTCGAATGTAAATGGGCTAATTGCCCCAACTATAAGGCGTAGAGTGACAAGCTGGAGAAAGAAGCAAGACCCAGTGGTATGCCATTTTCATGAGACACATCCTTCTCACATGCAATGGCATTTATAGGTTCAAAATAAATGGATGAAGAAAAAATCTATCAAGCAAGTAGAAAACAGGAAAAAAAGCAGGGATTGCAATCCTAATTTCAGACAAAACATATTTTCAACCAACAAAGATCAGAAAAGACAAAGAAGGGTATTACATAGTAGTAAAGGGTTTGATTGAACAAGAAGATCTAGCTATCCTAAATATTTGTGCACCCAAGAAAGGAGTACCAAGGTTCATTAAAGCAAGTTCTTAGAGACCTATGAAGACACTTAGATTTTCACACAATAATAGTGGGAGACTTCAACATCCCACTGACAATATTAGACAGATCATCAGGGCAGAGAATTAAACAAATATATTCAGGACCTGAACCTGAACTCAATACTTCACCAAATAGACATAATAGATATCTACAGAACTCTCTACACAAAAACACAGAATATGCATTCTTCTCATTTGCACATGGCACACACTCTAAAATCAACCGCATAATTTGACATAAAATAACCTTTAGAAAATGCAAAAAAAAAGAAAAAAAAAAAAAAAACCAACTGAAACCATACCGATCATGCTCTTGGACCACAGCATAGCAATAATAGAAATTAATAGTAAGAAAATCAGTCAAAACCATACAATTACATGGAAATCAAATAATCTGTTTCTGAATGACTTTTGAGTAAATAATGAAATTAAGGCAGAAATCAAGTAGTTCTTTGAAAGTAAAGAGAACGAAGATACAACATTTCAGAATGTTATGGACAGAGTTTAGGCAGCGTTAAGAGGGAAATTTACAGTACTAAATCCACATACAAAAATTCGGAAAGATCTCAAATTAATAACCCAACATCGCAACTAGAAGAACTACAGAAGCAAGAACAAACCAACCCCAAATCTAGTAGAAGACAATAAACAACCAAAATCAGAGCTAAACTGAAGGAGCTTGAGATAAGAAAAACCATGCAAAAGATAAACAAATCCAGGAGTTTTCTGTTTGAAAAAGATGAATAAGATAGACCACTAGCTAGACTAATAAAGAAAAAAAGAAAGATGATCCAAATAAACACAATCAGAAATGACAAAGAGGACATCACCAATGACCCCACAGAAATACAAAACATCATCAGAGACTACTATGAACACTGCTATGCACACAAACTAGAAAATCTAGAAGAAATGGGTGAATTACTAAACACATACAACCTCCCATAACTGAAACAGAAAAAAATTGAATCCCTGAATAGAGCAATAATGAGCTGCAAAAATGAATCAATAATAAAATGCATATCAACCCAAAAAAGCCCCGGACCAAATACATTCACATTCAAATGAATGAAGAAGAGCTAGTATCTTTCCTACTGAAACTATTCCAAAAAACGGAGAAAGAGGGAATCCTTCCCAACTCATTCTATGAGGCCAGCATTATCCCAATACCAAAATCTGACAGAGACACAACAAAGAAAGAAAATTTCAGGCCAATATCCTTGATGAACACTGATGTAAAAATTCTCAGCAAAATACTAGCAAACCAAATCCAGAAGCACATCAAAAAACTAATTTGCCCTGATCAAGTAGGCTTATCCCTGGGATGCAGGTTTGGTTCAAGATATGCAAATCAATAAATGTGATTCAGCATGTAAGGAGTCCTAAAGACAAAAGCCATATGATTATTTCAATAGATGCAGAAAAGACTTTCGATAAAATTCAACATTGCTTCATGCTAAAAACCCTCAATAAACTAGGCATTGAAGGAACATACCTCAAAATAATAAGAGCTGCCTATGACAAACCCACAGCCAAAATCATATTGAATGAGTAAAAGCTAGAAGTATTCCAATTGAAAAATGGTACAAGATAAGGATACCCTCTTTGACCACTCCTATTCAGCATACCGTGGAAAGTCCTGGCCAGAGCAGTTAGGAAACAAAAAGAAATAAAAAGCATCCAAACAGGAGGAAAGGAGTCAAGCTATCTCTGTTTGTAAGTGACATGATTCTATAACTAGAAAACCCCATCATCTCTGCCCAAAAGCTCCTTGAACTGATAAACAACTTGAGTAAAATTTCAGGGAATAAAATTAATGTATAAAAAGTAGCATTCCTATGTACCAGCAACATCCAAGATAAAACCAAAATCAGGAATGCAATCCCATTTATAATTGCCACAAAAAGAATAAAATACCTAGGAATACCGCTAACCAGGGAGGTGAGAGATCTCTACAGTGAGACTTACAAAACACTGCTCAAATAAATCAGAAATGACACAACCAATGGAAGAACATTCTAGGCTGGAAGAATCAATATTTTTAAAATGGCCATAATGGCCAAAGCAACTTACAGAATTAATGTTATTCCTGCCAAACCACCAATGACATTCTTCACAGACTAGAAAAAAGTATTCTAAAATTCATATGAAACAACAACAAAAAGCCCAAATGGCCAAGGCATTCCTAAGCAACAAAAACAGCACTGTAGGCATCACATTATCTGTCTTCAAACTATACTACAGGGTTAGAGTAACCAAAACGGCATGGTACTGGTACAAAAACAGAACACATAGAATAATGGAACTGAATGGGGATGTGAGAAATAAAGCCACACACCTACAACCATCTGATCTTTGACAAAGCTGACAAAAACAAGCAATGGGAAAAGGATGCCCTCTTTAATAAATGGTGCTGGGATACCTGGGATATGCAGAAGACTGAAATGGGACCCCTTCCTTACACCATATACAAAAAACAACTCAAGATGGATTAAGGACTTAAATATAAAACCCAAAACTATAAAAAACCTGGAAAATAACCTAGGCAATACCATTCAAGACATAGGCATGGGCAAAAATGTCATGAAGAAGACACCAAAAGCAATTGCAACAAAAGCAAAAATTGACAAATGGGATCTAATTAACGAGCGTCTGCACAACAAAAATAAACCATCAGCAGAATAAACAAACTATCTATAGGATGGTAGAAAATATTTACTTGCTGCATCCAACAAAGATCTAATATTCAGAATCTATAAGGAACTTAAACAAACGTACAAGAAAATAAAAAACAACCCCATTAAAATGTGGGTAAAGGACAGATAGTTTTCAAAAGAAGACATACATATGGTCAAGAAACAGGGAAAAATGTTCAGCATCACTAATTATTAGAGGAATGTAAATCAAAACTACAAGGAGACACCATCTCACACCAGTCAGAATTGGTATTATTAAAAGTCAAAAAGTAACAGATACTGGCAAGGTTGCAGAGAAAAGGAACGTTTATACACTGTTGGTGAGCTGTGCCATCTCAGCCACAGTAGGATAGAGCACCAAGCAGGTTCCCATCTGTAGGCCCTGGATTCTGGGTGACATTTCTGGACCAGCCTGGGCTGGAATTGGGGAGGCACTCACTAACCTGAAAAAAATGACACAAGCCTTGCTGGATTCACCACTTGCCAACTGAAGAGCCCTTGGGCCTTGACTGAACATTGGTAGTAGCCAGGCAGGCAGTGGTTGTCGCAGGCCTTAAGCAAGACTGAGTTCTCTGCTGGCTTCATGTCTGACCCAGTGCATCCTCAGTGTTGGTAGCCACGAGAGTGCTAGTGGCACCCCTCTGCACCTCCAGGAAGCTCAGCATGGTGATACTCCATTTGTTTGTGGAAAAGTGTAGAAAGAGAACGAGAGTATCTCCCTGTTAATTCAAGCAAAACTCTTGGGTCTTAGTGAAGACATTAAGGCATTTCCTCTACAAGTCTGCAAGGGTTACAGCTTTAGTGACACTGAGGAGCTCCCCAATACCCACACAGATGCAATACACATACAGATTCAGTGACCAAAGACTTAGATCACAACACTCAATTACTTTTGAATACTTGAAAAGCCTTCCCAAGAAAGATGAGTACAACTAGCCCAAACTGTGAAGACTACAATAAATTCCTAACTCTTCAGTGTTCAGAAACAGATGAATATCCACAAGCATCAAGACCATCCAGGAATACAAGACCTCATCAAGTGAACTACATCAACCATCAGGGACCAAGGGTGGAGTGACAGATATATGTAACCTTTCAGACAGATAATTCAAAATAGCTGTTTTGAGGAAACAAAGAAATTCAAGATAACACAGAGAAGGAATTCAAAAACTAATCAGAAAATTTAACAAAGAGATAAAATAACTTCTAAAAATCAAACAGAAAGCAAATGACGAATCTAACCGTTATTGGTCTTAAAGAGGAGGCAGAGAAAGAGATAGGGGTAGAAAGATTACTCACGGGATAATAACAGAGCAATTCCCAAACCTAGAGAAAGATATCAATATTTAAGTACAAGAAGGTTATGGAACACCAAGCATATTTAAGCCAAAGAAGATTACCTCTAGACATTTAACAAGCAAACTCCCAAAGGTCACAGATAAAGAAAGGATTCTAAAAGCAGCAAGAGTAAAGAAACAACTAACATGCAACAGATCCTTAATATGTCTGGCAGCAGACTTCTCAGTGGAGACCTTAGAGACCATGAGAGAGCAACAAGACATATTTAAAGTTCTGTAGGAAAAAATGTTTGTTCTAGAACAGTTTATCCAGTGAAAATATCCTTCAAATATGAAGAATTAAAACCTTTAGCAGACAAATAAAAACTAAGAGATTTCATCAACACCAGCCCTATTCTATGAAAAATGCTAAAGGAATTCTTCAGTCAGAAAGAAAAGGATATTAGTGAGCAATAAGAGATCATCTGAAGGTACAAAACTCACTGGTAATAGTAAGTACACAGAATAGTATAACACTGGAAGAGTTTGCACACTGTGGTGTATAAACTACTGTTATCTTAAGTAGAAAGACTAAATGATGAACCAATCAAAAATAATAACTACAACAACTTTTCAAGACTTAGGACAATAAAACATAAATAGAAACAACAAAAAGTTAAAAAGAGGGCGGATGAAGTTAAGGTACAGTCTTTTTTTAAGTTTTGCTTTGCTTGCTTGCTTGTTTGTTTTTGCAAACAGTGGTAAGTTGTTATCAGCATAAAATAAAAGTTTATGAGATAGTATTTGCAAGCCTCATGGTGACTTCAAACCAAAAAATATACAAAATTAAGTTCAGGCAAGCCTACCACCATGGACTAAATTGCTCTGGAGCATTAAATATACTTGAAAGGCAGTATAGGCAACAAGGACTGAAAATCCTAGGTGAGCCCTTGTGCCTAACTTGGCCCAGAGACAGTGTCCTGGGGGAGGGATTGTCTGCAGTGAATAAGAGAGTACTGGCATCATCCCTCCCCTAATCCCACACTGCAAAGCTCATGGCTCTGAAAGAGATCATTTTCCACTACTTGAGGAGAGGAGAGGAGAGGAGAGGAGAGGAGAGGGAAGAGTGGGGAAAACTGTTTCTGGCCTCTTGGATACCACTTAAGCCACAGCAGGATAGGGCACATGTCAGAGTCATGTCTTTCCGCGACCTACTTCACCTATGACATTTCTAGACACACCCTGGGCCAAAAGAGAACCTGCTGATTCAGTCCTGTCAGCATTCATTACCTGCTAACTGAAGAGCCCTTGGGCCCTGAAAGAAAAGCAGTGATACCCAGGTACTACGAGTACTACATTGAGGGTCTTAGGTGAGACCCTCAGACTTGCCGGGTTCAGGGGAGACTCAGCACACTCCGAGTTGTGGTATCTGTGGGGCGAAACTCCTTCCATTTGTAAAAAGTGGAGGAAAAAAAAAAAAGGGACTTATCTTCCACCTTAGGTAACAGTTCCGCCACAGGAGGGTACAATGCCAACCAGCCTCTTGGGGTCCATGATTCTAGGACTTGAGCCTTGAATGGCATTTCTGGAGCTGCCCCATGACAGAGGAGAGCCTACTGCCTTAAAGGGTGAGGCCCTGGCCAGGCAGCATTCACCACAAGCTCCCTTAAAAGCCCTTGAGCCTTAAAGGAACATCAGTGGTAGTCTGGCCGTACTCTTCATGAGGCTGTGGTGGCTATAGCCATTGGGTGAGGCTCATTTGCCTTTGGTAAGGAAAGAAAAGAGTGGAAAGGAAAGTGTCTTGTTATTTGAGTTCCAGATCGGCAACAGTACAAAAGAACACCAAGTACACTTCTAACGTTTTTGACTCTAGACCCTGGCTCCCAGACAGCACCTCTGGACACACCCGGAACTGTGGTAACTTGCTGCCCTGAAGGAAACACACAGGCCTGGATGGATTTGCCACTGACTGATTGTAGAGTCACAGGGCCTGGAACAAATATAGGTCACAGCCAGGGAGAGGTTACAGCAGGCCTTGGGTGAGACCCAGTACTGTGCAGGCATCAGGTTTGACCCAGCACAGTCTGAGTGCTGATGGCCATAGGGATGCTTGTGCCATACCATACCCAGCTCCACGTGGCTCGTAACAGAGGGAAAGATATTTCAATTTTTTGGGAGAAAGTAAGGGAAGATAACAAGAGTTTTTGCCTGATAATCTAGAGAATTCTTTGAGATCTTATCCAAGATCATCAAGGGAATACCTCTGTGAGTAGGCAAGAACTACAGTGTTACTGGACTTGGGTGCCCCCTAAAGAAAATACAGCTTAGATCACAACACTCAGGTCTTTTTGACTATCTGGAAAGCATTCCCAAGAAGAATGGGTACAAAAAACCCAGACTGAGAAGACTACAAGAGATACCTAACTTTTCAATGTCCAGACAATAAAGAACATTGACAAGCATCAACACCATCCAGGAAAACATGACCTCACCAAAAGAACTAAATAAGGTACCAGGGACCAATCTTGGAGAAATAGAGATATGTGACCTTTCAAGCACAGAATTCAAAATAGCCGTATTGAGAAAAAAAATTCAACATAACACAGAGAAAGAATTCTGAATTCTTTCAGATAAATTTAAAAAATAGATTAAAATAATTAAAAAGAATCAAGTGGAAATTCTGGAGCTGAAAAATGCAACTGACATAGTAAAGAAGGGATAGCTTCAGGAGAAATACCTAATGTAAATGACGAGTTAATGGGTGCAGCAAACCAACATGGCACATGTATACATATGTAACAAACCTGCACGTTGTGCATGTGTACCCTAGAACCTAAAATCTAATAAAAAAGAAAGAAAAAAAGAATGTATCAGAGTCTTTTAATGGCAGAATTGATTATGCAGAAGAAGAAATTAATGAGCTTGAATACAGGCTATTTTAAAATACAGTCAGAGGAGACAAGAGAAGAAACAATTAATAATAGTGAGGCACACCTATGGGTCTAGAAAATAGCCTAAAAAGGGCAAGTCTATGAGTTATTGGCCTTAAAGAGAAGGTAGAGAAAGAGATGTGGGTAGAAAGTTTACTCGAAGGGATAATAACAAAGAGCTTTCCAAACCTAGAGAAAGATATTAAGATTCAAATACAAGAAAGTTATAAATATAAAACACCAAGCATATTTAAGCCAAAGAAGACTACCTCAAGACATTCAAGACATTTAATAAGAAAATTCCCAAAGGTCAAGAATAAAGAAAGGATTCTAAAAGCAGCAAGAGAAAAGAAACAACATACAATAGAGCTTCAATATGTCTGGTAGCAGACTTTTCAGTGGAAACCTTATAGATCAGGAGAGAGTAGCATGACATATTTAATGTGCTGAACGAAAAAAACAAACAAAAACAAAACAAAACAAACAAAAAAACGTTTACCATAGAATTGTATATCCGGTGAAAAGATACTTCAAACATGAGGGAGAAATAAAGCCTTTCCCAGACAAACAAAAGATGAGGGATTTAATCAACTCCAGAGCTGTCCTATAAAAAATGCTAAAGGGAGTAATTCAATGAGAAAGAAAAGGATGTTAATGAGCAATAAGAAATTGTGCAATGAAACAAAACACACTGGTAATAGTAAGTACACAGAAAAACACAGAATATTATAACACTATAACTGTGGTGTGTAAACTACTGTTATCTTAGTAGAAAGACTAAATGATGAACTAATCACAAAATAAAATTACAATAAGGTTTTTCTGTTTTTGTTTTTGAGAGGAAGTCTCACTCTGTTGCCCGGACTGGAGTGCAGTGGTGCAATCTCGGCTCACTGCAAACTCTGCCTCCTGAGTTCAAGTGATTCTCCTGCCTCAGCCTCCCAAGTAGCTGGGATAACAGGCAGGCACCACCACGCCCGGCTAATTTTTGTATTTTTTATAGAGATGGGGTTTCACCATGCTGGCCAGGCTGGTCTTGAACTCCTGACCTCAGGTGATCAACCCACCTCAGCCTCCCAAAGTGCTGGGATTACAGGCGTGAGCCACCACATCTGTCCAAGTTTTCAATATATAGACATTCAATGAGATATAAATAGAAATAACAAAATCTTTAAAAGTAGGTGTATGAGGTTAAGGCATACAGTCTTTATTAGTTTTATTCTTGCTTGTTTGTTTACACAACCAATATTAAACTGTTATCATCTTAAAATAATGGGTTATAAGAGTATTTGCCAGCCTCACAGTAACCTAAAACCAAAAAGCATACCATGAATACACAAAAATTGAAAAACAAGAAACTAAACCATATCAACAGAGAAAATTATCTTCATGAAAAGGAAGGCAAGAGAAAAAGAAAAAATAAAGAGAAGACCACAGAGTAAGAATACCTGGAGACTTTAACACCCCGCTTTCAGCATTGGATACATCTTTCAGGTATAAAATCGACAAAGAGACATCAGACTTGATCTGCACTATAGACTAAATGGACCTAACATATATTTACAGAACACTTAATCCAATGGCTGAAGAATACACATTCTTTTCCTCAGCACATAGATCATTCTCAAAAATAGACCATATATTAAGTCACAAAACAAGTCTTAAAATGTTCAAAAAACTGAGATAATATCAAGCATCTTCTCTGACCACAATGGAATAAAACTACAGATCAATAACAAGAGGAATTTGGGAAACAGTAGAAACACATGGAAATTAAACAATATGCTTCTGAATAACTAGTGGGTCATAAAAAAATGAAGAAAGAAATTGAGAACTTTCTTGAAATAAATGATAATGGAAACAAAACATAGCAAGCCCTATGGGATTCAGCAAAAGCAGTGGTAAGAGGGAAGTTTATAGCTATAAGTGCCTACATCTAAAAAGATGAAAAACTTTAAATAATCTAATGATGCATCTTAAAGGACTAGAAAATCAAGAACAAACCAAACCCAAAATTAGTAGAAGAATAGAAATAATCAAGATCAGAACAGAAATAAACAAAATTGAGATGAAGAAAGCAATACAAAAGATTAGTGCAACACAAAGTTGGTTTTGTTAAAAGTTGAACAAAATTGACAAATCTTTAACCAGACTGACAAAGAAAAAAATCTAAATGAAAAATATCAGAAATGAAAAAGTTGACATTACAACTGATAATGCAGAAATTCAAATGATCATTAGTGGGCTATTATGAGCAACTATATGCCAATAAATTGAAAAATCTTGAAGAAATGGGCAAATTCCTAGACATGTACAATCTACTGAGATTGAACCTGGAAGAAATCTAAATCCTGAACAGACCAATAACAAGTAATGAAAATAAATATATAAATGAGATGAATAAATAAAAGCATAGAAATAAAAATAGCAAACAGGTATATGAGAAGTTGCCCAACGTCACTGATCATGAAAGAAATACAAATTAAAACTATAGTGAGATATCATCTCAGCCCAATTAAAATGGTTTTCATTCAAAAGACCAGCAATAACAAGTGCTGGTGAGGAAATAAGAAAGGGAATCCTTGTACACCGTTCGTGGGAATGCAAATTCACACAGCCACTTGGAGAACATTGTGGAGGTTTCACAATAAACTAAATATAGAACTGCCATATAATCCAGCAATCCCACTGCTAGGTGTGTACTCAAAACAAAGGAAATCAGTATATTGAGGAGACATCTGCTCTCCCTTCTTTATTGCAGCATTATTCACAATTGCCAAGATTTGAAAGCAACATAAATGTCCGTCGACAGATGAATGAACAAAGAAAATGTGGAACATACACACAATGGAGTACTATTCAGCTAGTAAAAATGAAATGCTTCATAAAAATGAAATTCTGGCATTTATAACAACACGAATGGAACTGGAGGACATTATGTTAACTGCAATAAGCCAAGCACAAAGAGACAAACTTTGCATGTTCTCACTCATTTGTGGGGGCTTCAAATTAAAGCAATTGAACTCATGGAGATACAGAGTAGAATGATCATTACCAGCTGTTGAGAAGGGTAGTGGGATAGGAAGAAGTGGAGATGGTTAATGGGCACAAAAATATTGTTACATAGAATGAATAAGATGTAGTATTTGATAGCACAACAGGGTGATTATAGTCATCAATAATTTATTGTACATTTCAATATAACTAAAAGGGTATATTTAGAATGTTTGTAACAAAAAGAAATGATAAGTGCTTAAGGTGATGGATATCCCATTTACCCTGATGTAATTATTATGCATTGTATTCCTGTATCAAGACATATGATGTACTCCATATATACAGCTATTATGTACCCAAACAAATTAAAAATTAAAAAGCAAAAAAAAAAAAATGGGATGCAACAAAGTAGTAATAAGCGGACAAATATTATGCTTTAGATTTAGTGACATTTCATTTGCATACCTCTTCTTGGGAAAATACAGCACATTTTTAAAGAGTGCTTGGATTAAAGATTCTCTTATTGACAAAAGACAGTGAGCAGTATATTACAGAGTGCAACAATTCCATGATATTCCCATCCTGGTGAATGTAATAAAGAAGAATTTTGTAAAGCTATCGCTATCTATGTTTCATCAGAGCTCCAAAGTGTCCACATAGCTCCAGACTTTATTCTGAAAAGCTCACTACATAGTAACAAGTGCCAAGAAAATTAAGGCCTCTTGTCTTAGGAATACACTTGCAGCATCCCTATGCTAAAAAATTGGTCTGAGCTTTGTTTACCACAATCAGTTACTATGCAATGCATAAACTTGAAATTTAGGAAGAATTCTGAAGCAACTCAGCCAAGCATTTCTCCATAAAATTATTTAATTAAAATCTTATTTACTAAAATTACTAAAAATTTTCTAGTAAAAGCAAATTTGGAGGTTTTATAAGGCTTATATTGACAATAGTATTTTTGGAAAGGTAATAAAAACGATGTTATTTTCTTTTCAGCATTATTAAACTGTTTTTACTCTTAAGTTTACATTACAGTTAAACCATGTTCAAAGGATTAGAGTGCCATAATCAACAAACAATGTACAGAATGGGCATAGGAATGAGGGATAGTGGAATGCCTGCTGTATGTTTGTCACTTATGGCCCGTGCCTTACCTCATGCCTGAATTCCTGCAGTAGTTTCCAACCTAGTGCCATTGCTCCAACTAATTTATCTTTTAAATTGCCCTTCTTCCAGCACTGCATTTACTGTATCACTTGGATGTTGACTATCACAACATCCAAGATTTCAACCAAATTATTCAACTTATTTTGCAAGGGTACTAGAATTTCAGCCCATCCTATATAGCTAATCTTATCACTCCTTCAATGCACACTTTCAACATTTGCCAACGTTATCATGTTACCAGTCCCCCTAACATACTATATTCCTATTCCTGCATACATTAGTTTATATTATACCCTCCTACTTGAAACACACCCATCTTCTATACTTATCTGAATAGAAATTTTCTATTTTAATTTGGTTCTTTATAGTGCAATAAATGCAGCTAGTCTAAGTAATATCAATAAGGTAGTGAGGAAATTTATTGTAAGAAAATGTGTGTACTAAAACTAAAATTTTAACTTGGAAGTCACTAGTAACTGAGGAAGCTCTGAAAATTGGCTATCCTCTGTTTATCTCTCATGGGCCATAATGGTCTTTCCACTTCTGATTTCCTACTTTAAATCTCACTCTGTGCATTTACTTTTTTTTTCTTTCTTCTCTCTACCAAATAGACTTTTCTGCTTCTTCAAATTTTCTGCCACCTCACATTTCCTACTTCCTTATAAGACAGTCTTGGAAATGGTTATCATAGCCTGTCTAACTATCCCATATATCAAGATTTCCTCTGCTAACATTTCAATCTGTCAGTACTCTTAAGTGAAAATTTAGAGACCAGGAATCTGGTTGGCCCCGCTGATTTCTTTGTACCAGCCCACAGTATGGGTCACTGAACAGTCATTGTATTGATTTTTCATGGGTCAGATAGGCAACCATGAGCTGGTAGGGTGAGGGGCATAGGAAACATGTAGAGCAAAACGTGATGGCAGGGATTATGGATGAGCTAGGTTCTGTTCAAAATATAAGGGCAGGGAGACAATGGGACAAAAATGTCCAATTCTCTCTCTTTTACTTCCTAGCTCAAGTCCCTCTTTCTTCATGAAGCTATCCAAATTAGTAGATGAGAGAGGTTAATCTCCCTTCTGGGAATTTCAATATAATTGATAGTCAATATCATTTATTAAGTTTTAGAATATATACTTACATATTGTTGTTAAGTTTTAATCAAAGTCTAGTCTCAATAAGTTTGAATATATATTAAGTGCAAGAATCATGACATAAGCTTTTGTTTTGTTTTGCAGTTGTAATTATCCACAATACCTAACACAATACTTGGTACTCAGCAAATAGCCAACACTTTTATGGATATTAAAAGAGTGGAATTTAAAATGTGATTATATTTTCAGGCTAAGGAAAAGAACAGGCATTGCATCTCAAAATAAATTATGTAAATCAAGATATTGGGCATATGGGGTTATAATTAAGTAACTCTTTCATAGGTAAATTATTTGCTATTCATTTTTTCTCCTCTGGGAAATTATAGGAGTCAGTTCAAAGAAACCTTAAAAATTCCATTTGAAGAGATTTCCCCTGGGACTAATTTACGTCAGAATATGTGAAATGACTTGTTTTCATTTAAACATTCTAATTCCAAAGTCAGTCACATGGTTATTTGAGTGGCATTTTAAAAAGACCATACAGTTTTTACATTAGGAGGTTTCTGTCTACTATACAGCTCAGGATACTCAGTATAGAATTAGTATGTTACCTTATAAAAATAAGCATTATACTCTTAATGTTATAATTCATTCCTAGTGAAAAATTATTTTAAATTTATTCACACCTGCAGTATGATCCAGATTCCTAAAGTGCAACCATATGGAGTGCATGTGTTTGTGTGTGTGTGTGTGTGTGCGCTTAATTGCAATCTATGGATTAAAATACCTAGAGTCTCAATGTAGGCAGTTTACTTTAAGCTACATAACTTTGGAAAAATCAATCCACCTATTTCTTGGTTTTTCTGATTAAGAAAATGAAGAGGGCAAAAACTGCGGAAATATTTTCCACTTATAGGAAAATTACTCAAAATTGCATATTTCCAGAACAAACCTCTCCTCTGAGCTTTAAGACCACATATTCAAATGTTCTGTCTCCTTCACTCCATATTATAGTTCATCATTGAATCAACTTGAACATCTCTTCAATACATCTACTTCTTTCCATCTCTACGACCACCTCCTTAATCTTAGCTTTCATTTTCTTTTGCTCTAAAAATTAATAACTTATTAATTGGTTTAATTTCCATCCTTTTTGCACTCCCTTCCATCTGTTCTCCACAGTCGGAATGGAGTGTTTGAAAGAAAATCTGCTGATGTTTACCCCTTGCTTAAAAATCTTTAGTGTTTTCCTTTAATGCTTAGGGTTAAGGCAAGATTCCTTAATATGCTCATCAAGACTTCTGATGGTTCTGTCCGTAAACACATCTACATTATTTGAACCATGTCTCGCTTATTCTCTTTCTAACTACACTAGCCTTCTCTCAGACACTCATATTCACCATGTTTCCTCCCAATACAGGTGGTAGCACACACTAGTTTCCTCAAACTTTTTGCCTAGTTAATGTCTCATCAGCCATCATATCTCAGCACAAATGTTGCTTTTGAATCATTCAGACTGAAGTCTCATAAAAAGATTCCAAAGTACTATATACATCTTAGCATTCATTCCAGTTGTAACTTTACATTTATTTATGTGAACCTTTGGTTGATATCTGCTTACATCAGCTCACCAAACTATAATACCATGAGGGCAGGTGCCATGCTTGTTTATGCTCTCCATATCATCTTCAGTGTACAGCATGATGTTGCATTGGCAGGTTTTAGATGGTTGAAAATATTTTGTTGAATGAATTGAAACATTGCTGTTCTAATGTGAGGTTATAAAGCATGTCTTAAAGGGAGTTTCATTAATGTTTCTATGCTATATTTTTAATTCTAGTTAATTCTATCAAGTAGTTTATGCCTCTTATTTAAGTAGCAAACTCAGAGATTTAAGTATGAAGAACTTCAGAACTTTAAAACAAAGTAGATGTGATGGTTAATTTTGTATGACAGCTTTGCTGGATCATGGTTCCCAGATATTTGGTCAAACATAATTCTAGATGTTTCTGTGAAGGTGTTTTTCATATGGGATTAACATTCAAATCAGTGGACTTTGAGTAAAACATATTACCTTCCATAATGTGGGTGGACCTGATCCAATCATTTGAAGTCCTTAATAAAATAAAGACTGGAGGCAAGGCAAGATGGCAGAATAGAAAGCTTCACCAATCATCCCCTTTACAAAGACATCAAGTTAAGAACTATCTATACAGAAAAAATACCTTCATAAGAACCAAAACTCAGGTGAGTGCTCATAGTACCTGGTTTTATCTTCATATCATTGAAAGAGGCACTTAAGAGATAGAAGAAAAACAGTCTTGAATCACTGATGCCAACCCTCCATCCCCCAGCAACCCTTCCACCCTCTCACCCCATGCCAGCAGCAGCAGTGTGGTATGGAGAGCATCTCTGGGCCTTGAGAGAGGAAGAGCACAGTAATCATGAGGCACTAAACTCAGTGCTGTTTTGTTGGAGCAAAAATGAAAACGGGGCAAACTCAACTGATGCCCGCTGAGAGAGGGAGCATTTAAAACAGCCCCAGCCAGAGAGGATACAATCAACGAAGTCAAGAGACAACCCACAGAATGGGAGAAAATATTTGCAAACTACCCATCTGACAAGGATTTAATAAGCAGAATATATAAGGAGCTCAAAGAACTCTATAGGATAAAATCTAATAATCTGAACCACAAATGGGCAAAAAATTTTAGTAGGCATTTCTCAAAGAAAATATACAAATGGGAAACAGGCATATGAAAATGTGCTCAATATTGTTGACTATCAGAGAAATGCAAATCAAAACTACAGTGAGATATCATCTCACCCCAGTTAAAATGGCTTACATCCAAAAGACAGGCATTACCAAATGATGGCAAGGGAACTCTTGTTCACTGTTGGTGGAAATGTAAGCCAGTACAAGCACTATGAAGTACAGTTTGGAGGTTTCTAAAACAAAACAAAACAAAAAAAACCTAAAAATAGAGCTACCAGAGGATCCAGCAATTCCACTGTTGAATATATACCAAAAAGAAAGGAAGTCAGAGACAGACAGAGAGAGAGGATTGTTGCAGCACTGTTCACAACAGCTAAGATTTGGAATCAACCTAAGCATCCATCCAACATGTGAATGAATACGGAAAATGTGATATTTCTTTTCTTTTCTTCTTTCTTTCTTTCTTTCTTTCTTTCTCTCTCTCTCTCTCTCTCTCTCTCTCTCTCTCTCCCTCTCTCTCTCTCTCCTCTCTCTCTCTCTCTCTCTCTTTCTTTTTTTTTTTGACGAAGTCTCACTCTGTCACCCAGGCTGGAGTGCAATGGTGCAATCTCGGCTCACTGCAACCTCTGCCTCCCAGGTTTAAGGGATTCTCCTGCCTCAGTCTCCAGAGTAGCTGGGATTACAGGCGCCCACCACCATGCCTGGCTAATTTTTTGTATTTTTAGTAGAGATGGGGTTTCACTGTGTTAGGAAAATGTAGTATTTCTACACAACGGAGTATTATTCATCCACAAAAGAGAATGGGATCCTGTAATTTGCAAAAACATAGATGGAACTGGAGATCATTATGCCAAGTGAAATAAGCCAGGCACAGAAAGACAAACATCACAAATTGTCACTTATTTGTGGCACCTAAAACTCAAAACAGGTAATCAAGATATATTTTGAGGCAGGACTAGCTAGCAGCTTCCACTCGGATGGACAGAGTAGCATGTGGATACTCACATCATAAACTGTAGTTCCAAGAACTACCACAGGAACATATGAGGAAAGTCAGGAGAATCCACAGACCTTTTGAAGGAACTGGATCACTGCTGCAGGCTCCCTGAGATGCAGAAAACCTGTGAGTCACTTGCTTTTTCAGTGGGGAGGCTCATGGTCTGGGGCAAGTTCTCAGCCCTGATCACTGGCTGCCTGGAAATAGACTTGGTGCTGTTGGGTGGGGCATGGTGGGAGTGAGACTGGCCTTTAGGATTGTGAGCTGCATGGGAGCGGAGTGTGGCCTGTGACTGTCAGGTCTCCCCCACTTTTCTGGCAGCCTGTATGACTCAGCAGAGGCCGCCATAATCCTCCTGGGAATATAACAGCATTGGACTGGGAATTACACCCCCATCACCCACAGCAGCTACAGCAAGCCCTGCCCAAGAAGAGGCTGAGCTCAGACATGCCCATCCCTGCCCTTCCCTAACTGGTGGTCTTTCTCTACTCTCCCTAGTAGGCACAGCCAAAGGACATACTCTCTTGGGACCTCTATTGCCCTTCCCACTACCTGAGAAACCTGAATACTTAACCAGATGTCCCTAGGGCAAGTTTGCATCCTCCTTATAGGACCACAGATGATGAACCCTTGAAAGTGCCTACCTCTTGGCTGGAGGCAAACCAACATAAAACCAGCCCACTAAACAAAAACACAACCAAAGACCCTCACAGAGTCTACTTCACTCCCCTGCTATCTCCACTGGAGAAGGTCAGTGGAACCAAAAAACAGCCCACATAGCCAAAGCAAGACTAAACAAAAAGAACAAATCTGGAAGCATCACATTTTCTGACACAAACTATATTCTAAGGCAATAGTCACCAAAACAGCATGGGACTCATATAAAAATAGGCACACAGACCAATGGAACAGAATAAAGAACCCAGAAATAAACCCAAGTACTTACAGCCAACTGATCTTCGACAAAGCAAACAAAAACTTAAAGTAGGGAAAGGACACTCTATTCAACAAATGGTTCTGGGATAATTGGCAAGCCACATGTAGAAGAATGAAACTGAATTCTCATCTCTCATTTTACACAAAAATTAACTCAAGCTGTATCAAAGTCTTAAATCTAAGACCTGAGACCATAAAAATTCTAGAAGATAACATCAGAAAACTCCTTCTAGACGTTGGCTTAGGCAAAGACTTCATAACCAAGAACCCAAAAGCAAATGCAATTAAAACAAAGATAAATAGATGGAACTTAAACTAAAATGCTTCTGCACAGCAAAATAATCAGCATACTTAACAGAACTCACAGAGTGAGAGAATCTTCACAATCCATACATCTGACAAAGGATTAATATCCAGAGTCTACAAAAAAAAAAAAAAGAGAAAAAAAAAAAACCTCAAATATATATATACCATGGAATACTACTCAGCCATAAAAAGGAACAAAATAAAGGCATTTGCAGCACCCCAGATGGAATTGGATACCATTATTCTAAGTGAAGTAACTCAGGACTGGAAAATCAAACATCGTATGTTCTCACTCATATTTGGGAGCTAAGCTATGAGGACATAAAGGGATAAGAATGATACATTGGACTTTGAGGACTTGGGAGAAAGGGTGGGGGGACGGTGAGAGATAAACGACTACACATTGAGTACAGTGTACACTGCTCAGGTGATAGGTGCACCAAAATCTCAGAAATCACTACTAAAGAATTTATTCATGTAACCAAACACCAGCTCTTCCCCAGAAACCTATTGAAATAAAAAATAAAAAATTTTAAAAGATACATTTTGATAATAGTGATTGAAACAAACAAACAACAAAAAAAACTTGAAACAAATGAACTCATGGTCATAGAGAGTAGAAGGATGGCTACCAGAAGCTTGGAATAGTATTGGGGGGTTGGGGGAGAGATGAGGGTGGTTAATGGGAACAAAAAAGTAAGAAAGAATGGGTAAGACCTACTGTTTGATAGCACAACAGGCGACTGTAGTCAATAATAATTTATTTAAAAATATCTAAAAGTGTAATTGGAGTGTTTGTAACACAAAGAATAAATACTTCAGAGCATGAGGACCCCATTCTCCATGAGGTGCTTATTTCATATTGCATGCCTGCATCAAAACATCTCATATACTCCATAAATATATACACCTACTATGTACCCACAAAAATTAAAAATTAAAAACTAAAATTAAATATAACACATTTAAATGTTACATAATTTTGGTTGAAATGGTGGCATTAATTTTGCTTTTTAGTTGTATTAACTTTAATATTTTAGAATTAAAAATAACTTTAAAAAATATTTTTATTTAAATTTACATTTTATACAAAATGTTAGATTTTGTAAACTTTTAGTACATTTTTTTTAATCCTTCAAACCAGAACTGTGAATACAACACAGATTAAGTCAAAATCTTGATTATAAAAACGAACATCATTTGTTTACATAATGCTACACATTCTAATAATCATGAAATTTAAGGTCCAAATCAAAGAACACAAATGTTATTAATATATGGCATATATTCCCTACATAATAAAAGTAGCCATGTTTTCTCACTCTTTTCTTGAGCTTAGATGCAGTTTCCTCACTTCTCCTGATTCTTATGCCAGTTTCCCACTCAACTCTAATATGGAAATACAGAGACAGCAAGACCAGCAGGAAGAAGTAAAGTTAAACTACATCCATTTGTAATATTATAAAGCAAAATGGTAACCCTACGACACTTTCCCCATGTTGTTCTGGGCTTCAAGTAACTCTGATGTTCTTGAGTTCTTCATATTCGCGTCACTTAACTACATCATCACTACTGTCTATAGTCAATTCAAATACTCAGAACATTTTTATAACTGCTACTTTTACTTGAAGGGTTGTGTTTGAGAAATAAATTGTAGATCTTTACATTTATCTCCATTAAATTTCATTTTGATAGTTTCAGCCCAACATTCTGGATTCTCATGATCTTTTGAGATTCTGAATTTGAGCTATTTCTCCACATATTTGATTATCATCTCATTAATATCTTCACCCAAATGACTGATAAAAACTGCATTGGACAGCACCAAAAATAGAGTAATCTTAAAAGAAATCCCCCGCAAATCAAAACCACAATGAGATAACACCTTACACATATAAGCTGGCTATTATCAAAAACAAAAGAAAAGGAAAAAAAAAAAAAAAAAAAAAAAAGGACAGCAAATGACGGAGAGAATGTGAAGAAATTAGAACCCTGATATGTTGTTGCTGGAAATGCAAAATTGTGCAACACCTATGGAAAACAGTGTTAAGGTCTCCCCCCCAAAATTAAAAACACAATTACTATATGATCTGACAACTCCATTTTGGGGTACCTGTCCAAAAAATTTGAAATCAAGATCTTGCACTTCTCAAAAGACGACATGCATGAGGCCAACAAGCATATGAAATAAAGATCAACATCACTGATAATTACAGAAATGCAAATCAAAACCACCATAAGATACTATCCAACAGCAGTCAGAATGGCTACTACTAAAAAGTCAAAAAATAACACATGTTGGTGAGGCTGTGGAGAAAAACGAACACTTTTACACTGTTGGAAGAAGTGTAAATTACTTCAGCCATTGTGGAAAACTGTGTGGAGATTCCTCAAAGGCCTAGAGACAGAAATATCATTTGACCCAGCAATCCCATTATTGGGTGTAAACCCAAAGGAATATAAAGTCACATGAACACATATGTTCATTGCAGCCCTATTCACAACAGCAATGTCATGGAATCAACCTAAATGCCCATCAATGATAATTGGATAAAGAAAATGTGGTACATATACACTGTGAAATACGATGCAGCCATAAAAATGAATGAGATCATGTCCCTTGCAAAGACATAGATGGAGCCGAAGGCCATTATCCTTAGCAAACCAACACAGGAATAGAAAACCAAATACCACATGTTCTCACTTATAAGTGGAAGCTAACTGATAAGAATACGTGGACTCATAAAGGGAAACAACACATACTGGACCTACCAGAGGATGGAGGGTGGGAGGAGAGAGAGGATCAGGAAAAATTACTAGAGGACACTAGGCTTAATACCTGGGTGATGAAATAATCTGTACTACAACCTCCCATGACACACATTTACCTGTGTAACAAACCTGCACATCCTGCACATGTACCCCTGAACTTAAAATAAAAATTTTTCAGAAAGAAATCAAGATGTTGAAGAAACATTAGCACTCTCGTGTTCACTGCAGCACTATTCACAATAGCCAAAATGTAGAGACAACCTAAATGTCCATCAACAGATGAATAGATAATGTAAGATATACAGATACTTGAAAGCTCTTCTGCCCTTAAAAAGAAGGAAATTGTGTAATATGTAAAAACATGGATATGCTTTGAGAACATTATGCTAAGTGAAATAAGCCAGCAACAAAAAGAAATATACTGCATGATTTCACTTATATGGTTTATCCAAAATGGTCAAATTCATAAAATTAAAGAATGTAATGATCGCTGCCAGCAGCTAAAGAAGAGGCAACTAGGGAGTTAGTAATCCACAGACATAAAGTTTCAAGTAAGCAAGATGTATAAGTTCTAGATATACGCTGTTCAGCATTGTACCTATGGTCAACAATACTGTATTGCACAATTTAAAATGTCATAAGTGTATTTTATGTTGTCTTCTTATGATAAATTGTTATAAAACTGAGGAAAATGAAATATTGAAAATGATTTTTTATTTGCTTTAGAACATTTATATGAAATTTGAAACTTTATATTTTAACATAACATATTGTCATTTACTATTGCTTACATTGTACTATATTTATTTTCAACGTTTTATCTAGAATTTCTGAAATGTTTCATTTTCCCAATTACAAAAGTAAAATATTGGTATTTTTGAAATTCAATTTTGAAAAAAGAAATCTCTCTCACTAGGTTAATATCAACTCTTCAATGATTTATTAAGACTAGTCATTCAAGCATTTATAGACCCACCTACTTGTATTTTCATTTAACTACAGTATCTCCATTCTATCCAAAAGGCTATCAAGGTAGTTCAACTAACAGTTTGCCATATTAGGTTCACTTGTTTGTGTTATGTGAATTTTACAGTAACTGATATCTTGCACTAGTCTCCAGTAATTAATTCCCCTCTCCCAAGAAACAGTTGCCATAATTATCAGCACAACCAGTAAAAAATAAGGGAGGAATGACACATAACAATGAAATAGCAGTAATATTACCACTTAAATTTTGCACAAAGCTTTCACTTATTATTATTATCTCCATTTGGCACACAAATTGACAGATATTTTATTATTATTATTCTCATTTAATGAGTGAGTAAACTAAAGCTCTGAATGATTAGATGACTTATCCAGAGTCACAAACTTCATAAGCAGGCCATATAAAAACAAAACACAGATGATCTGACTTAGAGTTCCATTTTATAGTACACTAAACTGTTTCACTAGATAAGACACTTTTGCAGATGAATAAATAAGAGGATTGATTCTAATTCACATAATGTCAAGCTGCTCAAATCTAACCTACCTTCTCCACAACTTGTAAAAAACAAGGTTCATGTGTATCTCAAATGTTATGTTCATAAAACATTGGTTTGTCCCTCAATAGAAGACAAATATGTTTTCTGTTATTTCTGTATATAATGAAATTCATGTGATAAGAAGAAAGGAGAAATTTGTTTTAAACCTTTAGAAACACTAGAAACAAAAATGTCATGAGCATTTTAATCATGGTTTGGAAGTGAATCCACCAAAATATTTTTTAAAGGAAAAAGTCAATATTTAACAAAAAATTGTGTGTTCTTAAGATCCATTTGTCATGCATCCTTTGGGTTTGAGTATTTAATCCACTGATTAACTGCATTTTCCATTTAACATTTCTGATATAAATTTAGAAATGGCCTAAATATCACCTTTCTGATGGCTGATAGAAAACACTTTAAATTGTCATTACTGTCTTATACTAAATTGTATTTGTTATAATAGACTTCAGGATACAGTTCATATGTTCGGAATACAGAATACCAAAAATCTGGATAGTTAGAGGAACTGCCAGAGACTAATTCATTTAAATACTTATTGTCCTTTGGTTTGACATAGTTTAGAATTAGCATTGATTAGGTTTAGAGACCATTGCCCAATTGCACTAGACCTCATATTTCACCACAATGAGTTGGTAATAAATGCATATGTGTCCCATGAATAAGCTTCCTCATTCTTTGATAAGTCAAAAATCAGAGATTGTGCCATCTCTGACTCTGCCTGAACTCCGCAGAGAGAAAAGCTAGTTAAAGATGCTTGAGTATGCTGAGGTTAATCTAACATGCAAGGTCAAGATAGAGGAAATGACTTACTGCCACATCCATCAAAACCACCACTATAAACACTAGCACCTTCATAAACCTTATTTTCTTTGTTGGTGATTTGCTTCTCTAGTTCTCTCTTTTTCCAGTTTAGGATTCCTACCTGTCTTAACTTCAATTTAGGGATGTGCCTCTAATACTCTACATACTGCTTACTATTCCTTGATTTCTAACTTCTCTTCCCAATAACCTGGTATTTTGACCCATTTCCTGATCATAATTTTGCATCATGATATGATTTTCATGTTCTTAATTCTGAACTATATGGTGTGATAATAATGTCTTTGTCATAGTTGCTTGATATGGTTTGGATATTTGTTCCACCCAAATCTCACGTTGAAATGTAATCTCTAATGTTGGAGGTGGGGCCTGGTGGGAGATGTTTGGGTCATGGGGGTGCATCCTTCATGGCTTAGTGCTGTCCCCACAATAGTAAGTGAATTCTCATGAGATCTGGTTGTTTAATTGTGTGTGAACCTAGAAATAAGACAGCACACCTATAACAATCTGATCTTCCACAAACCTGACAAAAACAAGCAATGGGGAAAGGATTTCTTATTCAATAAATGGTGCTAGGATAACTGGCTAGTCATATGCAGATTGCGACTGGACCCCTTCTTTGTGCCATACACAAAAATTAACCGAAGATGGATCAAAGACTTAAATGTAAAACCCAAAACTATAAAAACACTGGAAGACAACCTAGGCAATACCATTCAGGACATAGGCAAGGGCAAATATTTCATGACAAAGACACCAAAATAAACTGCAACAAAAGCAAAAATTTCCAAATGGGATCTAATTAAACAAAATAGCTCTGCAAAGCAAAAGAAACTACGAAAAGAGTAAACAAACAATCTATATAACAGCAGAAAATATTTGCAAACTATGCATCCTACAAAGGTCTAATATCCCACATCTGTAAGGAACTTAAACAAATTTACAAAAAAAACAAACAACCCCTTTAAAAAGTGGGCAAAGGACATGAACAGACACTTTTCAAAAGAAGACATGCATGTGGCCAACAAACATATTTTAAAAATGCTCAACATCACTCATCATTAGAGAAATGCAAATCAAAACCACAATGAGATACCATCTCACACCAGTCAGAATGGCTATTATTAAAAAGTCAAAAATAGCAGATGCTGGTGAGGTTGTGAAGAAAAAGGGATGCTTTTATACCGTTGAAAGGAGTACAAATTGCTTCAGCCATGTGGAAGACAGCATGGGGATTCCTCAAAGACCTAGAGGCAGAAATACCATTCCACACAGAAATGCCACTATTGGGTGTATATCCAAAGGAATATAAATCATTCCATTATAAAGATACATGCACACATGCATTCATTGCAGCACTACTCACAATAGCAAAGACATGGAATCAACCTAAATGCCCATCAGTGATAGACTGGATAAAGAAAATGTGGTGCATATACACCATGGGAGTACTATGCAGCCATAAAAATTATTAAGATCATGTTCTTTGCAGAGACATGGATGGAGCTAAAGGCATTACCCTTAGCAAACTAACGCAGGAAGAGAAAACCAAATATAACATGTTCTCACTTATAATGGGGAGCTAACTTATGAGAACACATGGACACACAGAGGGAAACATCATACACTGGGGCCTTTCAGAGTATGGAGGATGGGAGGAGGAAGAGAATGAGGAAAAATTACTAATGAGTACTAAGCTTAATAGCTGGGTAATAAAATAATCTGTACAACACACCCTAACGACACAAGTTTACCTATGTAATAAACCTGCACTCATACCCTTGAACTTAAAATAAAAGTTTTTTAAAAGTGTGCAACACCTCTCCCCTTGCTCTCTCTTGCTCCCACTTTCATCATACCTGCTCTTACTTTGCCTTCTACCATGAGTAAAATCTCCCTGAGGCCTCCCCAGAAGCTGAGCAGATGCTGGTGCCATGTTCCCTGTACAGTCTGCAGAACCATGCGCCAATTACACTGCTTTTCTTTATAAATTATCCAGTCTCAGATAATTCTTTATAGCAACACAACAAGAGCCTAATACATGGCGCAACAGAATAATCTTCATCTAAGCAGCTGTTATTTCATCATGATCCACTGAAGCTAATTGATGATTATTAAAGTAAAAGGTACATTCACCCAAGCTTGGTTAGGGGGAGAGTTGGTTCTCTTTAGGGCTGCAAATTCTAAAACCATCTTTAACAATGGGAAATTGCTGTCTATTAGTAGTCTATTTTATTACATTTATATAAACACATATTGTTGCAATATGAGGAAAAAATTTGAGTTTGACTGTTTCACTTAGCTATATAATTGATGAAGTCAGAAGCAAATGTTAGGCACAGATAACAAAAGGGAATTGGAAATTCGTCATTGAATAACCTTAAAATGGTTAGAGATTCATCCATCTTTTGAATAGTTATAGACCATAGCTAGAGTGAATTGATAACATTCTGATTTTCCTTCTAGCCTTCTGGTTATATTACCCTATTTGTTTTGTCAATGGGAAGAGTCTTGTGTATATAAATCAGATTGCCAACGCTGTCCATTTTGGTGCAACATAAGCATTGTAATTCATTTCTCATCACCAATTGAAGGTATGCGGAAAGACAAAATCAATGAAAAAACATTCAAGCAGATCTCCTGCTTACAACAAGGTAAACAAGCATTATTACAAAGAGCAAAGTATTTGTACCTAAGAGATTCATGCAGCAAAACAGCAAGAGTAAGCTTTAAATTTGTAGGAAAAACATAAAGCGCTGTATATTCTACAGCTATGAAAAAAATAATATGGTTTTGAAAGTACACTATATAAAATTTCTGAGATAATTATCTGAAAAAGGTGTCAAAGACAACTTTCTGATTATTTTAAACTTAGTTATCTTTTTTGTTTGTTTGTTTTGGTGTTGTCTGTTTCAAATGATAAAAGTTTTTGCAAGTGAATTACAATTTTATGCATGCTTCTATCTGAAAAGGTCAAGGGCAAGCAACTGTGTCATTTTCATCTTTATTTTTATATGATATCGAACATACAATTCAATAAATGCAATGTTTGTCGAATAGATAAATGATCGTGCTGCTGTTAAAAAACAAAACTCTAATCATTAGTGAACTTCTGCCATGTCCAAATCTACCCTAGGCATCCTGAAGAATATTAAAACAATATATGGTGTTTTTATCACCACCAACAACTTTTCCTAGTCAGGAGGATCTTTGTTCAAATGAGAAACTTCTACTTAACCTCCGTATAGCACCAGTTAAAACTCGTCCTCAATGACCCTTAATATAGTTCTCTCAGCCCTCACTCAAGTCATTCATTTCGTACTTTTTATTGTCCTCCTTCAGTTCACTGTCACCTAACAGTTTGTTATCCTGTAGCTATAGAAGCCTTCAAAGTTTTGCAGCCACTGAAATTTCACTGGGATAAGCACTATCGTGATGTCAGGTTTTGTTTCAGGAATGCATTCCTAGAAATCAATCCTGTTGTATTATATTTCATAGGAACTTTCTTCTTAAATTAGTAGGTCATAGTGGCATTATTGCTTCTCCAAACAGGCCTTGACAGTGTTCCCCTTACTTTTTCATGGGAACCCCACTTTCTTTGCTTGGTTTCTGCTTCCAGACTCTATGTATCCGTGAGAGACACAACTTTTCCGTTTTTCTCACTGCACCTGTGACTCTAACACTGACCAGCTGCCCACTTTTCCTATCCTTTGGAACTCTCTTTCAATAATCCCCTACTCTATTTTCTTCTGCTTACTCTTCCTCCTCTACAAAAGATACAGGATAGATGGCTGTGAACGAATTGCATCTGGATGTTGTTTCACTCAATTGAAAGCAAGGGATTGGTCTTTCCAACTCTAAAATTGATCCATAAGTCTGTGATTTTCCTACCATCCCTTCAGTCTCTGTAAGAATTGAAAACTGTCATACTTCTCAAAAAGAAAAAAACTGCAAAAGGAATGACAAAATGAAGGTTACTAGGGGATGTGAATGGCTGCTCTTTCCATTCTCCTGCCGTCTAGCTTCTTATCCTGAGCATAAAAACCATAAAGACAAAGAGAACGATAATTGCACATAAAATGAGAGACGTAAAAGCTAGGCTGAATTGTAGCTCCTAGTTCTCTACGACCTTCGTCATGAAACATACACTTGATGTAACGGGGCTTTGTGAGCCAGAAATTGAGACAAATGTCCTGTCAAGGAGTTCGAATATTTGAAATTGTAACTGTCTCTGAAAATTCAATTCCGTGAGGAATATAGAACAGGTACTATTTTCTCCATTTGTTGGATGAAAAAATGGATGCCTAGAAAGATTGAATGGAGGAAGCCTAGGAAAAATAAACCCTAGGTTATAAAGCCCACATGTCCTGTCCCCAGACCAATATTTTTTCAACTATGTGTTCTGACTCTGCCTCCCCTGAACAGGACCTTGAAACTAGATAACAAATGAACTCCCAGCCACATCTCTTTTTCAAATATTCATTAAAATCCTTAAATCAAAATGCATAATTATATTACAGAAATAATTAACAGTATGCAGGAAAAATCATTACTCTAAAAATTTCAATCAGCAATAATTGTGCCTCAGGAAAACTTCATGAAGTGTGATATTGCCACTGAACAAAGATGCATTGATAGTTTATAGAAAAAAGGTATGAAAACCACTTAAAACTTATGGATGGGCAATTTTAACACAGCAATTTACTACTTCTACTTCTTTTGTACAACTTTTGATGAACTGACTTACCTGTGTAGCTTCTAACTTTTTAAAAACCTAACTTTCCTAGTTCTAGCTGATGAAATTTCTTGCACCATGATAAACATCTCTAATCAACTTTAGTTTTACATTTGAAGAGACACACATCTCGGCTGTGAGCAAAGCAATAGCAAGTGACTGTAATGTCATCCTTAAGAATTATCTTGGTACGTAGAAAGGAGGGTGAGATGTAATATTTTTTTAAAAAACAGAAGGGAGTGACCTTGAGCAAAAGCAATGCTAATCCATCCAAAATGTTTAACAGGACTGAACTACTGAGAGTAGAGGGGGACACAAATAGTCAATGAACCCTGCTGATAGTCACTTTTAATTCTTTGAGCATGTAGATGTCTTTTACAAAGTTTGTCTGTGGTGTTCCAGCCATACAATTATGTTCAGCCTCCTGTGGGAAAGTCGCAGATGTCTCCAAGGCAGCTGTGGCTGGAGTCTAGAGTGTTATCTATAGCAGTAGCACAAGAAAAAGCTGACTAAGTGGAGCACATCTGTAAACTTGGCCTTATCAGCATCTTGTGCTTACATATAGAGTTCTATAGTAATCACAATAGTAAAAAAGAAAAAAAAAGGCAAGTCAATTATTTATATTTTTGTATTACATTTCAGACTGCAAATGGTAGGTGAGGAAATGTTGAGAGAAAAATTAGTAAGAGTGACTGTTAATTACTCTTTCAAGAAACTTATTGCTGAAAGGAAGGAAAATAAGTGGGCAATACCTCAAGAGATAAGTAGAGTTAAAGTAATATCAGGAGAATTAGGGTGAGAAAGACATAAGCATGTTTGCAGGCTACTAGTAAAAGGAGATAGCAGAGGAAGAGAAGCTATAAGTACAAAAGAGAGAAAAAAATGAATGACATCTGACTGTACACTTACTTTATCCTTCCAAACCTGTTCTTCTTTCTTCACATCATTCTCAAGCTATTGTCTTTCCCATATCATAAAATATCACCCCTCCAGTTGCTCACGTCAAAAAATCTAGAAGACATGCAATTCATTAAAAAGTCCTGTCACTCCATCTCCAAGTAAAATCCAAAACCAACCACTTTATATAGTAATTCACTCTCATCCAGGCTACCTACATCTCAGACCTAGACTGGAAAAACCTTCTAATTTTTCTACCTGTTTTTACTTTTGCACTCTTCCATAATTCATTCTCCATGTAGGAACTAAAAGTGTATTTTAAAAATATTATAACTCGAATGCCTTTCTAAAGCATTACAATAAAATCCATATTCTATATTCTGCAGGTCCCTATCTGATATGGTGTCTATGGACCTCTCAACTTCACCTTACATCACTCTTCCAAGTGCCCACTAGACTTGAATGCACTGGTCTTCTTTCTGTTCTTCTGATGTCAACCTCATTTCTACCCCTCATCAGTGCATTTGTAATTCTCTCAGTCCTTTACATAATTACCTCCTTGGGCCTCAGCTCAAATGTTATCTCCTCAGACAGACCTTTTGAGACCAGCATTTCTAAAATAGGTTATCAGCCCCATATCATGTTCTTGATATTATTTTAGTCCTTCATGATACCTCCCAGATCTGAAATTATATTGTATATTTATTTGTTTTCTAATTTGTTGTCTTTTTCCCTCCTTTAGAAGGCAAGTTCCATGAGAAACACATCTTTGTCTTATTTGCCACTGTGTTCTCAGCACCTAGAACAATGTCTGAAGAATACATCTATTAAATGAATCAGTGAATGAATGAATAAGTAAATAAAACAAGGCATTTGAGAAAATCAAGAATATATCATCAATAGACTAAGAAGAAAAATATCTTGCCATCTGAGACAGAAGAAATGGAAGTTAGGATGGCCATATATAGGTTTGGAGTTAGGAGGGTGACACAGGTATTACTTGAAGAGAAGTCAGTCTTCAGCTGAGGACAAGTGGAGCACCTTGTCATTGCTTTCCGTACAGCAACATATAATCTGTTGACAACACTTCCCTAATGTATATTCCCTGGCATAGCTAATATTGCCAGCAATTCCAGCTCCATATTCTCTTATATCAGTTTTTCCTCACCAATTAATCACTCTCTGTCTCTGATATCTGCTATGTGCTTTAAGTTTGAAGAACATTTGCCTTAATCAAGGTGAAAATGAGAGCTGGCATAACAGAGATCCCTTCTCTATTAACTGCTAACATCGTATCATATGCCCTATGAAGTGCCTTGCCCTTTTCATCTTGCATCTATGACCATAGGTGAAAAAGCTGCTTTTCTTGTCTTTGTCACCTTAAACTTGAGCTTATTCTAGATTTTAATTCTCATGGAAAAGCCATGCATTCATTGAACACATCCTTGATTATGTGTCATCACCAACAACCTCAGGCCATCTGTTTCTTTCATGTTCTGTTAATCTAAACTCAACCATTATTTTCTCTCCTTCTTTCTCTTGTATTTGCATAATTTATAATTTTCAGAATTTGCTATTCCTTTTGAGGCGTCATACTTTCAAAGTTTCTGAACATGAGATTATACCTGTATCTTCTCTAACCTTTCTGAAAAGCACTTTCATGGAGTGTAGGGCAGTATCTGAACATGACCTACATCTCTTTTGCTTGTTGATTTGATCCTTTTACCCAATTTCTATCTATGATTTACACAATATTAGAGTTCACGTGTCCAAGCTCCTAGTCCATTACTATTATCACTCTAATGCACTAGGCAAAGCAGAGTAATAGTTGCCTGAACACCCTCTGGACTTTCAATCAATGTAGGTCCTGGAAGCAAACTGGTGACTATATTGCCACATTATAGGCTTTCTTAGCTGAAAAAAAGGAAAAATATACATATATATGAATAAATAGATAGACTTCATTGTTTTTGATGGCTACAAGGCATTCCATAGTATGTATTACCAGATAAATAAATGTATAGATGAGTGGATATATGATTAATTGGTTGATTGATAGATAGATGTAATATATCTAGATAGACTAAACAGATAGGTAGAGCTCACATCCAAAGGGTTCCACGACCACCCATGAGGTCAGTGATTTACTAGAAGGACTTCACACAGTTCGATATAAAGCTATACTCATGGCTAAGATTTATTGCAGCAAAGGATACAGTGTAAGAACATCAAGAAAAAGATATCCATAGGCAAAAGGTAAAGTTAAAAACAAACTTTCTTATCTTCCCTCTGTTAGGATTTCATGGGTGCTTTTTTTCTCTCCAGCTGTGAACTTCAGGGATAATTGAGAGGTATCCTTGACCAGGAAAGGTCACTTGAGTCTTATAATTCATAGTTCTTAAAGGAAGCTATTCATGTAGGCACATACCTTCCATGTGGCCAGGCATAAACTGAACTCCAAACCAAGTGCACTTTCTAAATCTTCACGTTTATTTTAAACATACTGACAAACTAGTTTATCTTGATATACTGATTCAGGAGTATAGAATAACATCATTACCTAGTAACTTGGTGAATACAGTTGACCCTTAAACAATGCAGGGATTTGGGTACCACCCCCAATACAGTCGAAAACCTGTGTATAACTTTTGGTTCCCTAAAAACTTAATTACTAGGCCGGGCGCGGTGGCTCAAGCCTGTAATCCCAGCACTTTGGGAGGCCGAGACGGGTGGATCACGAGGTCAGGAGATCGAGACCATCTTGGCTAACACAGTGAAACCCCGTCTCTACTAAAAAATACAAAAAAACTAGCCGGGCGAGGTGGCGGGCGCCTGTAGTCCCAGCTACTCGGGAGGCTGAGGCAGGAGAATGGCCTGAACCCGGGAGGCGGAGCTTGCAGTGAGCTGAGATCCGGCCACTGCACTCCAGCAAAGGGGCACAGAAGCCTTCCCAATAATAAAAGCAGTTGATTAACATATATTTTATATATTTATTATACACTGTATATTCTACCAGTAAAGTAAGCTACATAAAATAAAATATTATTTATAAAATCATAAGGAAGATAAAATATATTGACTATTCATTAAGTGGAAGTGGATTATCATAGACGACTTCATCCTCTTTGTCATCTTCATGTTGAATAAGCTGAGGTGGAGGAGGAGAGAAGGGGCTAATTTTGCTGTCTCAGGAGTGGCAGAGATGGAAGAGATGGAGGAGGTGGAAGGAGAGGCAAGAGAGACAGGCACACTTGGTGTAAATTTTATTTTAAAAATTTGCATATAAGTGGTTCCACCCAGTTCAAACCCATGTTGTTCAAGGGTCAACTGTATTTCAGGAGTTTAGTTCTTTAAGTCATTGCCATGGTCACAGAAATCAGAGATAAGTAAGAATTGAATAAAACAGACTTTTGAGTTAATTAATATATTAGAGTTATACATATATATATATATATATGCCTGGAAATATATATAGCTATACTATATCTAGTTAAAATATAATAAAATGTATGTGGTATTGTAAATTATATATGTGCAATTTCCAAACACTGAGCTCTATGCACTTCATATGTTTTATACCATTTAATTCTCACAACAATCTTGTGAAATGGCTTTGATCATTCCTACTTTACAAATGATGGAACTAGGGGCACAGACACCTTACAGGATAAGTAACCAAGTCATACATTTACTACATTTTAGAGCTGAAATGCATACTCATGCTTTTCTTGCTATACCACATCTCAAGGTCAGTTGAGCCCGGAGTAGGAAAATCAGGACAGATCAAGTTGAAATAATGGCATTCAGAAGTCTCTTTGCATCCATCATCCTTGTAGAACCTCATGAGGGCCCTGAAGCTCAGCTGGTGTTGGATAGACTGCCACTCTGAGTCACCTATGTAGGCTTAAATTTGTTTTTCCAGCAGGCACTTAGTGTATCCTTAATTGCTAATTTAATTGGGTTACCCTAGAAAAGACTTTAAGGTGACACAATTTGTGACAGTTAATATTGTCAACTTGATTGAATTGAAGGATGCAAAGTATTGTTCCTGGGTGTGTCTATGAGGGTGTTGCCAAAGGAGATTAACATTTGAGTCAGTGGAATGGGAGAGGCAGACCCACTCTCAATCTGGGTGAGCACTATCTAATCAGCTGCCTGTGTGGCTAGGATAAAAGCAGGCAGAGGAACATGGAAGGACTAGACTGGTTGTCTTCCAGCCTTCATCTTTGATACAATTTTGCTGTGTGACCACCCAAATCTTATCTTGAATTGTAACTCCCACAATTCCCACGTGTCATAGGAGGAACCTGGTGGGAGGCAATTGAATTATGGGGGTGGGTATTTCCTACACTGTTCTCATAATAGTGAATGAGTCTCATGAGATCTGATGGTTTTAAAAACGAGAGTTTCCCTGCACAAGCTCTCTCTGTGCCTGCTGCCATCCATGTAAGATGTGACTTGCTCCTCCTTGCCTTCTGCCATAATTGTGAGGCCTCCCCAGCCATGTGGAACTGTAAATCCACTAAATGTCTTTCTTTCGTAAATTGCCCAGTCTCAGGTATGTATCAGCAGCGTGAAAACAGACTAATACAATCTTTCTCCTGTGCTGGATGTTTCCTGCCCTCGAACATCAGACTCCAGGTTCTTCAGCTTTTGTACTCTTGGACCTACGCCAGTGATTTGCCAGGGACTCTAAGGCCTTCAGCCACAGACTGAAGGTTGCATTGTCAGCTTTCCTTTTTTTTTTTTTTTTTTTTTTTTGAGAAAGAGTCTCACTCTGTCACCCACATTGGCATGCAATAGTATCTCATCTCACTGCAACCTCTGCCTCCCGAGTTCACGCAATCCTCCTGCCTCAACCTCCCAACTAGTTGGGATTATAAGTATGTACCACCATGCCCATCTAATTTTTGTATTTTTAGCAGAGACGAGGTTTCACCATGTTGGTCAGGCTGGTCTCGAACTCCTGACCTCAAGTGATCTGCCCACCTTGGCCTCCCAAAGTGCTGGAATTACAGGCATGAGCCACCATACCTGACCCCTATAGGTTTGGGGACTCAGACTGGCTTCCTTGTTCCTCAGCTTGCAGACAGCGTATCATGGGACTTCATATTGTGATCGTGTGAGTCAATACTCCTTAATAAACTTCCTTTCATATATACATCTTTCCCATTAGACCTGTCCCTCTAGAGAACCCTGACTAATATGCCATTTTTTTAGAACTGTAGAATTCCCACTAGAGTTCAACACTCTACATGGAACTTTCTAAAACTGCCTTTAAACTATGAAGCAAGAACTGGAGTGAAGGAAGAAGAGAGAGCTAACTAAAGAAGGGCTTATTTGCTTATGTAAAAAGGCAAAACAGGGTTATATACTGAATTTGCCCTTTCCTGTTTAGAGCATGTTTTTCCCAGGCCTTTGGTTTTATGGTAGAAGTCAGCTGGCTGCAGCCTCGGCCAAATCTCACTGCAGCTTGTTTTTGTAAATAAAGTTTAATTGGAACACAACCACATCCATTTGTTTATGTATTGTCTATGGCTGCTTCCATGCCACAATAGGAGACTTGAGTAGTGGAGACATGGGCTGTATGTCTTGAGAATATTAATATTTTAATATTAGCTATTTGGACTTTTACAGAAAAAGATTGCTGGGGAGCCACCCAGGTCAGCCACGCAGGTTGGCTGACTAGATGCAGCCAAGTGGAACAGCTGCCACTGAGTGATAAGGATGATTAGTGCACTCCTAACAGATCTTCAGAAAGACGGCACTGAGTGTGGACAGAGGGAAGAACACAGAAGCTTGACTGATGGAGGAGGAAGCTGGGAATGCTACATGGGGCTACCATGCACTGGGACTTGTTCCTGGCCCCGATGACTCTAGACGAATGGTTGAGTTGAACTGGCAAGCAGCAATCCACTCTTGTCAAGTAATGTACAAACCAGTGTCTTGTCCTAACATATCCAGAAGATCTGTTTTCTGCCCTTTTCTATCAAACCAAATGCAAAAATGAACATGAATTTGAGTAAATTTTATTTCCATAGCAACCTAGAAAAACACAAGCCATATAAAATCGTAATGTCAAGATAAGGAAAATGTATAAAGGACATGAGAAAGCAAATATTAATTCTGAAAATGACTAAAAGAAAACTATAGCCACATATTTTATTTGTCTTTGTTTCTTTAAAATCTTAAAAATGCAACATAGAAACTTATTTTTATGTTCAAGTTAATAAAAGACAAACCAATTTTAAATATTTTTACTGAGAATCTATATGATGGTATTTAAACAATAAAAATTGTAGCTTTGAAAACTTTATAGAGAAAACAGATAAAATGTTTAGCCTAAGCTTGATATTTTACTATTAAGTTTATGCCCAGTTAATGCAAATGATAGATTTAAAGAATCTCATATTATAATAACTGTAATGAATACATCATAAATGCATGAACTCCCGTAAATTCTTATACATTAAATATGTGACTCTGACAGGTATAATAAGTTAAGTATTTTAGTTATGTGTTTTTGTGTGTGTACATGCATATGCACATGTGTACGTGTGTAGAAAGATGTGTGGCTGGGCCAGATCAAAAGAAGACAAGGTCTCCACTTTCAAAAAAGAAACAATTTTTGAGTACGAAAATATGCCCACATGAAAGAGTCAGTGATATATATCTGAGTATCACACTAGTGATACAGAAATCCAAGTGTACTAGGGTCAACTGAATCCTGAGGGACAAGTAAGATCTGCATAAGAAGAGAGGCAGACATAAGCACTGTATGTTCAGTGGACAATAATGTATCTGGGCTAGTGATTTCCTAACATTTGCAAACAATCAAATGGAACTAAAACCAAAAGACAGGTGTGTACTCATTTTAAAATGTTAAATTGAAAAGATTAACAGATTTGTTTCACAGACACTTCTCATAGCTGTAAGGGTCCTTTGAGGCACCACCACCAACAAAAAGCAATCTTTTTCATTGTTTTTCTCTTTTTAAGGGTGTCTAATTGAAGCCCTGACATTTTGATGCTTCACCTAGTGAGAAAAGTGCTTCAACTCACATCACAAAATCCTGGCCTTAGAGGACACAGCTGGTATCTGTGACTTTATTCTTGAGAGTAATTATGAGCTGAATCATATCCAAAATTAATTTTAATGGCAAAGTTCTGACACCAAATTAAAAAATTAGAAGTTTAACATAAACTTTTCATTTCATTTAATCATAATTTGGGAGCTATGCTAAGATCATGAATAATTCACTTAGCACACTGCACTTTCTTTATCCAGGATTTAAGAAATAAGTTACAATGTACAGGGCTGGTCTCAAAAGTAGGTCTACCTTAGTGTAATCTCTGGGTTTGCTCCATACATGAGTTTTAATAGATGCCATAGATGTCACAATTTAGAGAAGCAAGTCTAATTATTTTATTAAATATATTAGATTTATACTTACAATGTAGAAAGTTGCAAAAGCCATTACTTTTATACTAACAATGAGAATAATCCAAATACACTGTGAAATCATAATTGCAAAAATTCATCAGTGAGCTGAGGGCACAAGTGGAACTAAATTGAATAATTTCTGGAATTTGACAAGTACTTTTAAGGAAAGAAGAAAAACAGATGCTAACTTTGTTAACTAACATAACTACTTTTATCCTTAACAATCAGGAGGAGGCATATAGAAGGAGACATAAACTGTGGAAAGAAGAAACTAGAAGGATTTTTTAAAAACTTCTGAATACCAGAAAATAGTCAAGATGGCCAATTAGGAGGAGTTCAGGTCTGCAACTTCCAGCATGATTGACACAGAAGACAGGTGACTTCTGCATTTCTAACTGAGGTACCTGGTTCATCTCACTGGGACTGGTTGGACAGTGGGTGCAGCCCACAGAGGGCAAGCCAAAGCACGCAGGGCGTCACCTCACCCAGGAAGCACAAGGGATTGGGGTATTTCCCTTTCCTAGCCAAGGGAAGCTGTGACAGACTGTACCTGGAAAAACAGGACACTCCTGCCTAAATACTGTGCTTTTCCAATGGTCTTAGCAAACAGCACTCCAGGAGATTATATCCCACAGCTGGTTTGGCTGGTCCCATGCCCACAGAGCCTTGCTCACTGCTAGCGTAGCAGTCTGAGATCAACCTGTGAGGCAGCAGCCTGGCAGGGCGAGGAGTGTCCACCATTGCTGAAGCTTCAGTAGGTAAAAAAAGCAGCTGGGGAAGCTCGAACTGGGTGGAGCCCACCACAGCTCAGCAAGGCCTGTTGCTTCTGTTGACTCCACCTTTGTGGGCAGGGCATAGTCAAACAAAAGACAACAAAAACTTCTGCAGACGTAAAAGTCCCTGACTCAAAGCTCTGAAGAGAGCAGTAGTTCTCCCAGCATGGCATTTGAGCTCTGAGAATGGACAGATTACCTCCTCAAGTGGGTCCCTGACCCCTGTGTAGCCTGACTGGGAGACACCTTCCAGTAGGGGCCGACTGACACCTTATACAGACAGGTGCCCCTCTGGGATAAAGCTTCCAGAGGAAGGATCAGGCAGCAATATTTGCTGTTCTGCAATATTTGCTGTTCTGCAGCCTCTGCTGGTGATACTGAGGCAAACAGGGTCTGGAGTGGACTTCCAGCAAACTCCAACAGACCTGCACCTGAGGAACCTGACTGTTAGAAGGAAAAGTAACAAAGAGAAATGGATAGCATCAACATCAACACAAAAGACATCCACACCAAAACCTGTAGGTCACCAACATCAAAGACCAAAGGTCGATAAAACCACAAAGATGGGGAGAAACCAGAGCAGAAAAGCTGAAAATTCTAAAAACCAGAGTGCCTCTTCTCCACCAAAAGATCGCAGCTCCTCACCAGCAATGAAACAAAGATGGATGGAGAATGGCTTTGATGAGTTCACAGAAGTAGGCTTCAGAAAGTTGGTAATAACAAACTTCTCTGAGCTAATGGAGGATGTTTGAACCCATCGAAAAGAAGCTGAAAACCTTGAAAAAAGATTAGACAAATGGCTAACTAGAACAAATGGTGCAGAGAAAACATTAAATGGCCTGATGAAGCTGAAAACCATGGTACGAGAACTACGTAACACATGCGCAAGCTTCAGTAGCCAATTGGATCAAGTGGAAGAAAGGGTGTCAGTGATTGAAGATCAAATTAATGAAATAAAGTGAGAAGACAAGGTTAGAGAAAACATAGTAAAAAGCCTCCAAGAAATATGAAACTGGATCCCTTCATTACACCTTATACAAAAATTAACTAAAGATGGTTTAAAGACTTAAATGTAAAACCCAAAACTGTAAACACCCTAGAAGAAAACATCCTAGAAGAAAATCTAGGCAGTACCATTCAGGACATAGGCATGGGCAAGATTTCATGACAAAAACATCAAAAGCAATTGCAACAAAAGCAAAAATTGAGAAATTGGATCTAATTAAACTAAAGAGCTTCTGTACAGCAAAATAAACTATCATCACAGTTAACAGACAATCTACAAAACAGGAGAAAAATTTTGCAATCTACCCATCTGATGAAGGCCTAATATCCAGAAATTATAAGGAACTTAAACAATTTTACAAGAAAAAATCAAATGACCCCATTAAAAAGTGGGCAAAAATCATGAACAGACACTTCTCAGAAGAAGACATTTATGTGGCCAGCAAACATATGAAAAAAATCTCAACATCACTCATCATTAGAGAAATGAAAATCAAAACCACAATGAGATGCTATCTCAGGCCAAACAGAATGGTGATTATTAAAAAGTCAAGAAACAACAGATGCTGTCAAGGCTGTGGAGAAATAGAAACACTTTTACGTGGTTGGTGGAAATGTAAATTAGTTCAACCATTGTAGAAGACAGTGGCAAAGACCTAGAGGCAGAGATACCATCTGACCCAGCAACTCCATTACTGGGTATATACCCCAAATAATATAAACCATTCCATTATAAAGATACATGCATGCATATGTTCATTGCAACACTATTCACAATAGCAAAGACATGGAATCAACTCAAATGTCCAACAATGATAGACTGGATAAAGAAAATGTGGTACATATACACCATGGAATACTATGCAGCCATAAAAAGAAATGAGATCCTGTCCTTTGCAGAGACATGGATGGAGCTGGAAGCCATTATCTTCAGCAAACTAACACAGGAACAGAAAACCAAACACTGCCAGTTCCCACTTGTAAGTGGGAGCTGAACAATGAGAACACATGGACACAGGGAGGGGACCGAACAGAGACTGGGGCCTGTCGTGGGGGCAGAGGGAGGGAGAGCATCAGGATATATAACTAATGCATGTGGGGCTTAATACCTAGGTGATGGGTTGATAGGTACAGCAAACCACCATGGCACACATTTACCTAGGTAACAAACGTGCATGTCCTGTACATGTATCCTGCAACATAAAATAAAATAAAAATAAACAAACAACAATATTAACAAACATGATCTAATTGGCATCAATAGAGCATTAGATCCAAGTGCAAAATGCTCAATTTTTAAAGTATCTGTAGTATGTTCACCAAAATAGATCATATAAGCTATAAATTAATTCTCCACAATTTTAGAAAGATTGAAAGCATAAAAAGTAATTTCTATGACCACAAACATATTAAATTAAAAATGAATAGATAGGAGTGATGTCAGAAGGCATGACAGAGTAAGAACCCCTGAAAATCCTCTCCTTATAAAAACAGGATCACAGGCAAAAATTGTCAGAATCAACATTTTCAAAATTTTGGAAATTAGCAACTTACAAAAATTCTGGAAGTGTTTATTCAAGAGAAACAGCTGAAACTCAGTAAATAAAGTAATCCTTGTGCTGTTTTAACTTGCACAAATTCTATCCTCCTCTCCTCAGCCCTGCAGTAGTCTTGAAAACCAATAGCCCAAAATAATGGTGAAAATCAGCAGTCTAGTAGCCCCAGGAGGGATCGTAATAGGACTTCCACTAAAGCTCAATTTCTAGTCATTTGACATGGACCTATCTGTCTGCTCCCTGGAAAATGAAAATCCCACTCACAAGGCTTTTCTTTATTTAATTTTCCCCAGAGGTCACTCTGTGGGAATAGCTTTTCCCTAGGGGTGTTTATGAAAAGCCATCAAAATTTCCCTAGTGATTGTTTAGTTTTGTAGCTGCCTAAGGTGGTGATAACGGTTGGGGCAATGAGCTAATAAAATATCTTAAAAAGAAAAGATGGAGAATAAGATGTTCATAAAGACACTGGTAAGATTTTTGCTAGGCCAGAAAAAAGACAAGACACTGAAAAGCTGAAACAAATTCCTGGGAATCTAGAAGGCCAGGTGCATATGCGGGGCTGTGTGTATGCTCAGGAAAAACCTGAGAAGGCCCCAAACTCTCACACCTGTCATTGAGGCTATGAACAATCAGGAAGTAAAGGAAAAGGGTGGAGCTATAAAGCGCCTGCCTGAGAGTTGAAGGTGTCCTTCAACACATACATAGACTCTAGGCAAAGATTGGTAGAATTATTGGCTCCCAAGACTTAAGGAAATCTCCATCCAGTTATTACAGTCCGTTAAACTATCCAAGCAAGGAGAAATTTCAGTGGCCACACTCAAAAATGAACACATATTAACTTTCCCAAATTAGTCAAGATAAGTTTCTAAACAACAGAAAAGCAACAATAATGACAACAACAAACTGCAATAACAACAAAGCCAGTAGGCATCTATATTCAGAATTGCCACATTACATTATTTAAAATGCACAGTTTTCAACAAAAAGTAACTATCAGATATGGAAGCATCAAGGAAGTACGTTCCATACATGGGTAAAGAGAGGAAAGAGCCAATAGAAACTGTTTCTGAGGAGGCCTACGAGTTGGACTTACTAGGCAAAAACTTTAAATGAGTTTTATATGCTCAAAGAGCTAAAGGAAACTATGTATAAATAACTAAGGCAAAGTATGAAAATTATGGCTCACTAAATACAGAATGCCAACAAAGATGTATTTTTTTAAAGACATAGCAATTCTGGAATCTAAAAGTATAATAACAGCAATGAAAAATGTGTTAGAGGGGCTTATATTGGTTTATTATGGCTGACATAACAAGGTATAAACAATACAAATTTATCTTCTCACTGTTATGGAAACTAGGAGGCCAGGAACAAGGTGCCAGCAGAATTGATTTCTCCTGAGGCCCCTCTCCTGGTATCATTTTCTGTATTTTTCTGTGCTGCTATAACAGAATACCTGGGACTGACTAATTCATAAACAATAAAAATTAATTTTCTCACAGTTTTGGAGGCCAGGAAATTCAAGTCTACCCTTATTGGGTTCTCTCAGCTTTTTAAAAAACTTCTTTATCTATGCACCTGGCCAATGGATGGCAAGATGCAACAACTTGGATTATGTATTTAAGATATGTGGCTATTTTGCTTAACCTTTTGCTAAGTTACACAATTCAGCAAGTATTTAACAGAAATCTCAGAACTGGGGTAACTGGCCTGGGCATAGCTTTAATCTTAAGGTGATACTGCTGTTCATACATATGTCTTCTTTGGGAACATCAAGTGGATAGGTGAAGGTTGGAGAGGATGCAACTGGCAGGGCATGAATCAAATATTCCCAAGACTTGTGGCCAAATATCATCTGTATTAATTTTCTAGGGCTGCATAACAATGTCCTCAAATTTTGTGATTTAAACAGGAGAAGTTTATTGTCTCACAGTTTTGGAGGCTGAATCTGAAATCAAGGTGTCAGTAAGGTTGGTTTCTTCTGATGGCTGTGAGGAAGAATCACTTTCAGGCCTTTCTTCTACTTCTGGTAGCCTTAGGAATCTTTTGGGTTGTAGATGGTGTACTCCCTGTTTCTTCATACTGCCTTACTTTTGTACGTATCTGTCTTTTTACCTGTTTTTTTTTTTTTTTTTTTTAAATATATAAGAACACCAGTCATATTGGATTAGGTACCCATCTTTCTTCTGTATGACTTTATCTTAATTAATTATGTCTGCAATGACCCTATTTCCAAATAAAGTCACAATCAGAGGTATGGGGGTTAGGATTTTAACATAGAAATTGGGGCTGCGGGGGAGAGGGGTGCAGGCACAATTCAACCCATACAGTCTGCCATTAACATTAGGAGAAAACCAAAGGCAGCGATGACTTGCCCTACCAGGTCCTCTGGTCTTCTCTTTTGCTTGATATCATACCGTAACCGCTTCAGCATTTGACATCTTTAAACTTGTGGCATGCTTTTAGTTTTGCAAATATATCATGCTATTTTATACCTCTTTGCATTTTATTTCTGTACTTTTTTTTCTGGAATGCCCCTTTATACCCTATGCTTGGCTTCACTTATCTCAAGAGTAATGTACAAGGTCATCTCCTCTTTGAAGCCTTTCCTGACCACATTTATAGCTTTATTACCTTTCAACTCTATTGTCCAGGTAGAACTTTACTCATTTTTATCCCAATTTTTCTGCTCTTACACTTATTATAGAACATAATACCCTTTTGCACTATTTTTCTCTTTGAATGTTTTCCCCTTCTAGAATACAAGCACCTTAAGATCAAGGTTTCATGAACTATTTCCCTTTGTTTCCCTGAAATTTAGAGCAATTTCTGACACATGTAGGTGCTCAATGGATTTTTTTAGGAATTAAAAATTATTATTTATAGGAAAGGCATCATGTCCAAGAGTTTTTGTTGTTGTGGTGGTGGTGGTGGTTGTTGTTGTTGTTGTTGTTTTTTGAGAGAGAGTCTCGCTCTATCACCCAGGCTGGTGTGCAGTGGCGTGATCTGGGCTCACTGCAAGCTCTGCCTCCCGGGTTCAGGCCGTTCTCCTGCCTCAGCCTCCGGAGTAGCTGGGACTACAGATGCCCACTGTATTTTTGTATTTTAAGTAGAGACGGGGTTTCACCTTGTTAGCCAGAATGATCTGGATCTCCTGACCTCGTGATCCGATTGCCTCGGCCTCCCAAAGTGCTGGGATTTTTAAAAATGTGTATTTTAGTGCCAATGAAAGTCTGAGAAAAGTCATTTAGGATGTGTGAGAAGGTGAAAAAGAATTTTAGAATTCTAGTTGACTAGGATGTGGAAACCCCTTTTACTCACACACTGTATCCAACATCAGGCATTGAAAATAGTGTTCCTTTTCATCATTTGCCCAGAATCAGTCTTGGCAACTACCTACTAATGAGTATATTAAACAACAACAACAAAAATGTATGCATATGACCAAACTAACAATGTGGCCCCTAGAGTTTGAGAGGAAAGGACTCACTAAGTTCATGCCATATCTGGTTTCCTTCATACTCTTCAAAATACAATGACCAGAAGCATATTAATACAAAAACATCTCCTATAAATGATATTTAATTATTTATTTTAAAATTAAATAACACTGAATAAAACTTTTTGAAGGTATAAAGAACAATTCTTAAATAAATCAAAGTGACAGTAATAAATAACTGGGATGTGGGAGTGGATGGAAATTAATTTAGATTCCTTACATTGCTTAGTCCAAAGTAAACCAGGGTTTCCATTAGGCTTAGCAAAGTCTAGGGCATTATGCCTTTGATTTGTTTTTATTTTTTTAATTTTTAAATTTTAAAAACATTTTTATCAAGGTGGAATATACATACCAAAAAATCCACCATTTTAAGGTGAAGAATTCAGTGACATTAAGTACATTCACAATGTTATGCAACCATTACCTCCATCTAGTTCCATCACTTTTTCATGATCTACAAGAGACCTGTCAAGCAGTTACTCCCCACTTCTCACCGTCCCCCGACCCTTGGCAATGAATAATTTGTTTTCTTTCTCTATGGATTTACCTATTTTGCATATTTCATGGAAATAGAGTAAACCAGTATGTGAGCTTTTGTGTCTGACCTCTTTCACTCAGCATGTTTCCAAGGTTCATTCATGTTTTAGCATGAAGTAGTACCCCAGTCCTTTTTATAGCTGAATAATATCCCATTGTATGGATATACCACATTTTATTTACCCATTCATAAAGTAATGGACATTTGTGCTATTTCCACCTTTTGGCTATTGTGAAAACTCACTAGGAACATTAATGTGTAAATATCTGTTTGAATTACCTGTTTTCAAATTTTTAGTGTATATAACTAGGAGTGCCATGGCTGGGTCACATGGAAATTCTGTTTAACTTTTTGAGAAACTGTCAAATTGTTCTCCACAGTGACTCACCATTTCACACTCTCACCAGCAATGTACAAAGGTTCCATTTTTCCACATCCTTGGCAATACTTGTTTCTTTCCATATTATTATTATTGTCGCCATCATAGTGGGTATAAAGTAATTGTGGCTTTGATTTGCATTTTCATAATGAGTAATATACTTTTCATGTGCCTGCAGGTCATTTGTATATGTTCTTCAATCAAATGCCTGTTCAAGTTCTTTGCCCATTTTCTAACAGTGTTGTTTGTCATTTTATTGAGTTTTAAGGGTTTGTTTTATATATTCTGGATGTTCAAACCTTATCACATATATGATTTACAAATATTTTCTCCTAGAAGTTTTCTTTTCATATTTTTGATAGGCACAAACATTTATAATTTTGATTAAACCCAATTGATCTAGTTTTTCCTCTTTTTGCTTGTGTTTCTGATGTCTTGTCTAAGAATCCATTGCCAAATCCAACGTCAGGAAAATTTACCAGTATGTTTTCTTTCATGAGTTTTATAGTTTTAGCTCTTACATTTATATCTTTGTTTTATTTTGATGTATTTTTAATATATTGTGTTGAGGTTTATTCTTGTTAATATGGATATTCAGTTGTCACAGTATCATTCGTTGAAGCCAGTATTCTTTTTCTACCCTTGTCAAAAATCAATTGATGATAGATATATGGGCTTGTTTTTATACTATTAATTCTCTTCCATTCATCTATATGGCTATCCTTATGCCAGTCCCACACTGCTTTAATTACAGTATCTTTGTAGTAGTTTTGAAATTGGAAAGCCTGAGTCTTCCAACTTTGCTATTTTTTTTCCTTAAGATTGTTTTGGCTATACAGCATTGCTTACGATTCTATAAGACTTTTATTAAAATTTTTTGTTCAATTTCTGAAAAATGTGTTGTTGGTTTTCCTAGAGATTGCATTGAATCTGTAAATACCTTTGGGTAGTATTGCCATATTAACAATATTAAGTACTTCAATGCATGAACATGGAGTGTCTTCCCATTTGTTTTGCCCTTCTTTAACTTCCTTCAGCAATGTTTTGTAGTTTGTCATGTGCACATCTTGCTCCTCTTGGGTTAAATTTAATTTCAAATATTTTATTCGTTTTGATGCTGTTGCAAGGGGAATTGTTTCCTTAATTTTCTCTTCAAATTTTCTACCACTACCATATAGAAATACAAATGATTTTTGCAGTTTGCTTACTCCTTTACTTTTAAGACTACTGCTGTACCAGTTACTGGTCTTCAATTTACAAAGACAATATTTGGCTAAAGGACAATAATTGTATTCTCCCCTGTTGGTGATTGATTGCCTTGTACAAAATGCTTGCATTTTTATCATTACATATAATTAGATGGCCAAATTATAGGCAAATATCAGAAGTAAAAGATTTTGTGTATGTGTGCATACAATAACCACTCTTGCAAAGTATGTTAATACAAACATGAATATTCATTTTAAGATTGGAAGACAGATGAGTAAACTTTACTAAAGATCTCCGTGGTTTGAAATTTACATTCTATGTAGCAACGAATAACCTGGTTATCAAATTCTCTTTTAAAAGGAACCAATATTACACAAGATAATCATTATGGTAGACTACTCTGTGACAGCCCCTGTACGGCCCTCCCAAATAGCAGTCAAAAAGTTATTAAGGAGAGGTGGCGAAGATAGCCAACTAAGAAGCAGCTAGTATGTGTTGCTCTCATGGAGAAGAATGGAAGGGTCAAGTAAATACAACACCTTCAACTGTGTATTAGTTCGTTCTCACACTGCTATGAAGAAATACCTGAGACTGGATAATTTATAAAGGAAATAGGTTGAATTGACTCACTGTTCCACATTGCCGGGGAGGCCTCAGAAAACTTACAATCATGGTGGAAGGCCAAGGAGAAGCAGGCACCTTCTTCGCAGGGTGGCAGGATGGAGGGAGTGCAAGCGGGGGAAATGCCAGATGCTTATAAAACCATCAGCTCTTCTGAGACTCACTCATTATCATGAGAATAGCATGGGGGAAACCACCCCCCTGATCCAGTTACCTCCACCTGGTCCCGCTCTTGACATGTGGGGATTGTGGAGATTACAATTGACAGTGAGATTTGGGTGGGGACAAAGTGCCAAGCCATATCAAACTGAAATATCCCAGTATTCACACTGGGACTAATCAAGGAAACAACTCGACCCATGAAGAATGGAGAAAAGCAAAACAGGATGATGGCCCACTCAAGAGCAACATGGAGCCAGGGGAACCTCCTTTGCCCAGGGAAGCAATGGGTGAATGTGCGACACTAGGAACCCACACTCCTTCCTTCCGTGGATCTTTGAAACCCTTGGGTCAGAAGATCCCCTCAAGAATCCACTCCACCAGGGCCTTCAGTCTGATGCACAGAACTACGTGGAGTGTTGGCAGAGCAGCCACTCAAGCACATGTGGAGACTGGGAGCTTGGATACCTGGGCTTTCTGGGCTTCCTGGTAAAAATAGCTGCAACTCTGGCAAAGTGGGATGTTAGACCCCTGTACATACCCCTAGGAAAAAGGCTGAATGCACGGGGCTGAGCAGTGACAGTCTGCAGGCCCTGCTTCCCACTGGCTTAGAAATCCAGCCAACCACCTGTAGCAGCATTGTACCTCCCTGAGATGAGGCTCCCAGAGGAAGGGGCAGGCCACCATCTTTGCTATTTGGGTGACTTAGCCATTCCAACCTTTGGGCTTTGGAGAGTCCAGGCCGACCAGGGGATGAAGGGATACTCCAGCACAGCACAGATGCCCCACAAACATGGCCAGGCTGCAGATTTAAGTGGGTCCCCAATCCCATTCATTCTCACTTGCCAAGACTTCCTTACTGGGGTCTTCAGCCGCCATCTCTGGTGTTCTTTGGCAAAGCAGTTTCAAACCTCCCTGGGATACAGCCTCCAGAGGGAGGGTTGGACCACCATCTTTGCTCTTTGGGCAACTTAGATGTTCTGCCCTTTAGACTTTAGAGAGTCTGAGGCAACTGGGGACAGGAGAGGTCTCCCTGCACAGCACAACTGCTCTTCAAAAATGAGGCCTGACTGCTTTGTTAAGCAGGTCCCTGATACCATTTCTCAACACTGGGTGGAACTTCTCAACCAGGGTCTCAAGCTACTCCTGTCAGGGTTCTCCTACTGACAGAGGTTTCATAGATCCTGGGACAGAGCTCCCAGAGGAAGGGGTGGGGTGCCATCTATGCTGTTTGGGTGACTTAACCATTCCAGAATTCAGACTTTGGAGTGTCTGAAGTGATTGGAGGGCTAAGTGAACCCCAGCACACCACAGCTGCTCTACGAGAATGTGGCCAGACTGATTTTTAAAGCAAGTCCTTGATCCTGTTCTTCCTCACTGGGTGGGACTGCCCAATTGGAGTCTCCAGCCATCTCCTACAGTGCATTCGGGCCAGCAACAGATTCATACCTTCTTGGGATGGTGCTTCTGAAGGGAGGGGCAGGCTGCCATCTTTGCTGTTTCACAACCTTCACTAGTGATATAACCGGGTACTGGAAAATCTGAGGCAACTAGGGACTGGAGTGAGCTTCCAGTATACTTCAGCAGCCCTACGTAAAAGTGGCCAGACTGTTACATTGGTGCCCATTCCTATATCTACTCACTGAGCAGGTGCTTCAGGCCTAGGCCTCCAACCACCTCTCAGCAGACCAATCGAGCCAGTAGCAACTAGGAACTCTGTGGACAGAGCCTCTGGGGGCAACTGAAAGCCTCTCTGCCACTGCCTCTGCAGTGGAACTGCCCTTGATACCCTTGGACTGATGAAACAGCAAAGACTCTAAGTGCCTTATCTACACTTCCAATAAGCTGCAGTCAAACAAAGGAGAGGCAGCCAGTTCATTTCCTACGGGTCCCACAAACCCTCTACTGCTCATCACCAGACAGGGAATCCCTTGCTTGGACCCACAGCACAGACCCTCCATCCTGGGCTGACTTCACTTAGTAATTGCTGACCTGCATCTCTCTGGGGTGGAGCATCCAGGAGACAAGCAAAAGACCCTTGGCTACAGCCACTACTAAAGTCCCTTCCTTGGCAGCCTCCAAGCTGGGAAAGAAACAGAAACACTGAGATCACCACAGTACTTCAGTGGGCAGTCCAGGAGTGCCAAGCCATGATCTACACCCAGCACTCCAGGGGTAGAGGAGCCACTTTCAGAGCATTGAAAGGGAGCATGGATTCAACTATGAGGAAATACAGGGGAGACACATAACTAAGCAAGAGTCTACCAACTGACCAACACACCTAAGTGCTACCTACTGGATCACACCCCACAGCTTCAACACCAAAAATACATCACTAACATACCCCTCTCTGAAACCAGAGACAAGAAATCAGCTTCAAATAAAGACCCTGCACAAAACCTTGGCCTGGTGAAATCATTCAGAATAGAAGTGGTGGAAGGATAAAATAGCCAGTATAGAAAAGAACCTAACAGATCTGACAGAGCTGAATAACATAATACAAAAATTTCACAATGAAACCACAACTAGTAACAGCAGAATAAACCAACCTGAGGAAAGAATCTCAGAGCTTGAAGATTAGCTCTCTGAAATAAGAAAGTGAGGCAAAAATAAAGAAAATAAATAAAAATGAATGAATAAAATCTCCAAGAAGTATCTGGTGGTTGAAGTATGAGCTTGAAGGAACATACCTCAAAATAATAAGAGCCATCTTTGACAATCCCACAGCCAACATTATACTGAATGGGAAAAAGTTGAAAGCATTTCCCTTGAAAACCAGCAAAAGACAAGAATGCCTTCTCTCACCATTCCTATTCAACTTCCTATTGGAAGTCCTAGCCAAAGCAATCAGGTAAAAGAAAGAAATAAACAGCATGCAAATAAGAAGAGAGGAAGTCAAACTATCTCTGTTTGGATATGACATGATTCAATTCCTAGAAAACCCCATAGTCCTAGCCTAAATGCTCCTTCAGCCAAAAAACAACTTTTGCAAAGTTTCAGGATACAAAATCAATGTACAAAAATCACCAGCATTCCTATACACTAACAATAGCCAAGCTGAGAACCATATCAGAAAGACAAGCCATTCACAATTGCCATGAACAGAATAAAATACCTAGGAATACGGCTAGCCAAGGGGGTGAAAGGTCTCTACAATGAGAACTACAAAGTATTTGTCAAAGAAATCAAAGACGACACAAACAAATGGAAAAACATCCCATGCTCATGGACAGGACGAATAAATATAATTAAAATGGCCATATTTCCCAAAGCAATTTACAGATTTAATGTTATTATTACCAAAATACCAATAACATTCTCCACAGAACTAGAAAAAAAAAATTTAAAAATTCATCTAAAACCAAAAACCAGACTGAACAGCCAAGGCAATCCTAAGCAAAAAGAACAAAGCTGGAAGCATCACGTTGCCCAACTTCAAACTATACTACAAGGCTACAGTAAGCAAAACAGCATGGTACTGGTACAAAAACAGGTGCATAGATCAATGGATCAGAACAGAGGCCTCAGATATAAGGCTACACATGTACAACCATGTGATCTTTGACAAAGTTGATGAAAACAAGTAATGGAGAAAAGACTCCCTATTCAGTAAGCAGTGTTAGGACAACTGGCTAGCCATGTGCAGAAGATTGAAGCTGAATCCCTGCCTAACAACATACACAAAAAGAATCTCAATATGTATTAAAGACTAAAATGTAAAACCCAAAACCATAAAAACCCTTAAAGACAACCTAGGCAACATCATCCTGGACATAGGAATAGGCAAAAATTTCATGACAAAGACACCAAAAGCAATCATGACAAAAGCAAAAATTGACAAGTGGGATCCAACTAAACTTAAGAGGTTCTGCACAGTAAAAGTAACTATCAACAGTGTAAACAAACCACTTACAGAATGGGATAAAATATTGGCAAATTATGCATCTTTTTAAAGGTCTAATATCCAACATCTATAAAGAACTTAAATTTACAAGAAATAAACAACCCTATTAATAAATGGGCAAAGGACATCAACGCATACTTTTCAAAAGAAAACATACATGCAACCAATGAGCATACGAAAAAAAGCTCAATATCACTGATCATTAGAGAAATGCAAATCAAAACCACAAGATACCATCTCACACCAGTTAGAATGGCTATTAGAATACTCAAAATATAACAGATGCTAGTGAGGTTGCAGAGAAAAGGTGAGAGTATAAATTAGTTCAATCATTGTGGAAAACAGTATGGCGATTCCTCAAAGTGCTAAAAACAGAACTATCATTTGAACCAGCAATTTTATTACTGGGTATATCCAAAGGAATATAAATCATTCTACCTTAAAGACACATGTACGTGAATGTTCACTGCAATGCTATTCACAATAGCAAAGACATGCAATCAACTTAAATGCCCATCGATGACAGATTAGATAAAGAAAATGTGGTATATATACACCATGGAATATTATTCAGCCATAAAAAAGAACAAGATCATGGCTTTTGCCAGAACATGGATGGAGCTGGAAGCTAATATCCTTAATAAACTAATGCAGGAACAGAAAACCACATACCACAAGTTCTTATTCATAACTGGCAGCTAAATAATGAGAACGCATGAACACAAAGCAGGGAAAAACAGACACTGGGGCCTACGTGAGGGGAGAGAGTGGGAGGAGCGAGAGGAGCAGAAAAGAAAACTGTTGAGTACTGGGCTTAATTCCTGGGTGATGAAATAATCTGTACAACAAATCCCCATGACATGAGTTTACCTATGCAACAAACCTTCACATGTATGCCGAAACCTAAAATAAAAGTTTAAAAAAGTTATTAAGCATACATGCTCTTGCCTGAAAGATGACAACAACAAAATCAGCTAGCAGTTGGAAGAAGACAAAACTTCCCAATGTGGTTGGCAATTTTCTGAATAATCTAGCCCCTAGTTACCTCTTGCCACTCTTTTTTAAAGAGTTTATTTTTAGAGCAATTTTAGACTCACAGCAAAATTGAGAAGAAAACAGAGATATCCAGCATGCCCTCTGCCCCAGCACATGCATATCCTCCCCCATTAACATCTCCCAACAGATACATTGACACAGTATCACCCAAATTCAGTAGTTTACATTAAGGTTCACTTTTGATGTACCTTCTATGAATTTGGAGAAATTTATCATGGCATGTATTTCTATTATAGTACCACGGAGTATTTTTCACTGCCCTAAAAGTCCTCCGTGCCCTGTCTATTCATCTCCTCCAACCCCTCTTACCCTGGCAACCAGTGATTTTTTTTTTACTGTCTCCATAGCTTTGCCTTTTCCATAATGTCATATAATGGCATAATGGAATCATATCAACTATTTGACATTCTGGAAAAGGCAAAGGTATACAGCCTTTTCAAATTGGATTTTTTTTTTCACTTAGTAATATATGTTGATGTTTCCTCCATGACTTTTCATGACTTGATAGTTCATTTCCTTTTAGCAATGAATAACATTCCATTGTCTGGATGTACGGATGTACTACAGTAAATTTATCTATTCACCTACTGAGGGATATTACGGTTGCTTCTAACTTTGGGCAATTATGAATAAAGCCATATAAAAATATGTGTGGATGTTTTTGGGTGGACATGAGTTTTCAACTGTTTTGAGTAAATACTAAGGAGGATGAATGATGAATGGTGTGATAAGAGCATATTTCATTTGGTAAGGATTTAACAAACTATCTTCCAAAATGGCTGTACCATTTTGCATTTCCACCAGCAATGAATGAGAGCTCCTGTTTTTCTACATCTTTGCCACCATTAGATGTTGTCAACATTCTGGATTTGGGGATTCTAATAGGTGTGTAGTGGTATCTCATTATTGTTTCCTCTTGCCATTATTTTTTAATTGTATATATTTAAGGTGTATAATGTGGTATTTTGATATACATATACATAGTGAAAAGAAGAAAAGTCAATTAATGTGACCAGTATCTCACATAGTTACCTTTTTTTTATGTAGTAAGAGCACCTAAAATCTACTCCCAAAGCAAATTTCCAGTATACAATACAGTATTATTAACTATATTTCTCATGTTGTACATTAGATCTCTAGACTTATTCATTCTAAATAACTGCAACTTTGTATCTTTTGTCCTACATCTCTCCATCACCCCTAGCCCCTGGTAACTACTGTTTTACTCTCTGTTTTAATGTATTCAATTTTTAAAATCCACATATAAGTGAGATTATGCAGTATTTGTCTTTCTGTGTCTGGCTTATTTCACTTACCATAATATCCTCCAGGTTCATCTAGGGTGTTACAAATGGCAGAATCTCCTTTTTTAAGGCTGAATAACATTCATACATATATATACACACACACACATACATATATACATATATATAAAATCTCACAATTTCTTTACCCACTTATTCATTGAAGGACATTTATGTGGTTTCCATATCTTAACTATAGCAAATAATGCTGCAATATAATATGAGAATGCAGATATCTCTACATGGTACTGATTTAATTTATTTTGGTTATATACCCACAAAAGAGATTGCTAGGTCTGATGATTGTTTTATTTTTTCATTTTCTGAAGAACCTCTATACTGTTTTCTATAGTGGCTGTACCAAGCTATACTCCCACTAACAGTGTACAAGAGTTCCCCTTTCTCCACACCCTTGCCTTATAATGATAAACCCATTGTAAGTTGAAAATGTCCTTGGCAACACGTGTTATTGCTTGTCTTTTTGATAATAGCTATTCTCTTGCTATTTTTTTACATCACAATCTACACTAAAGCCAAATCTGGCACCTTTTAATTCCTAAAACGTATCATATTCTCTCTTCAATAGAGATCTCTACACACATTCTTCATACTACCTGAAATGCTCTCTCTGACCATTCTTCATCTAGCTAGCTTCTTTTTATCCTTTAGCTTTCACCTTAAGCATCCCTTTCTCAAGGATATATTAATGTACTCTGCACTAGGCTAAGCCCCTTGGCTGTGTGCTCCCCTAGCATCCTGTCATTCCCCTAGCATTCTGATCATGATATATTATTGAAATGTGTTTGTTTATTGTATCTACAATAAATTACAAGCTCTATGAGGTCACTGTAAATGTCTTGTTTATTGCTGTATCCCTAATGCCTAGCAAAGTGCTTAGCACATGGGAGGTGCTGAATGAACAACTGAATGAGTGGTAGAATTACATTATTCCCCAGAAACAGCCCAGTGTGAATTTTACTGTTCATTCACCTAATAAGAATTCCTGATGAACAATAACTGTGCATACATCATTATGAGTTGATTGCTCAGGAGGCAGATTCGTGATCACGCAGCACTGTTAGATATGATTCGCGGTAGCATGGGCATATATTTTTCCCCTAAGCAGTTTCGGCAGTGCCTTGGAACCCAAAGATAAAAGGGCTCAAGGGAAAAGTTCACACAATTGAGAATGAAATTCATTTAACATCTAATGTTCCATAAAGCCCCACGCATGTTGTGCAGAATGATTATTTCAGCTAAACCCTCTAAAATTTCAGGACATACTCTGAGGAATATTTTCAGATGGGTCTTTAAATGCATTGAGAAAAGCTGAGAGAGTAGAGCAAGGAAAGCAGGTGCTGCACGTTGCTGCCTTTATCTTCCTGCACAGGAGTAAATGCTTTCCTAGAAATGTCGAAGTTAGGAAAAAGGCTGAGTAGCCTATTTCTTTTTTGATTAAAAGAACATTAGGGTGTTTTCTGGGTACTTATTCCATACACGAACTCAAGATTTCTAACTATGTCAGAATCATTGAGGTTTGGGAAAAACATTGCTTCCTTTCTATTCATGTAAATTCAGTTTCATGTAACTTAGACAAAAACCCCTGTGAGTTTTTGTTTCAGGTTTTAGGATGTAAGAAGGGACTTTTCTGCTTTCCACTTCAGAAACACTTTTAAGCATTTATAAAACTCTTTATAACTTTGGTACAAATAAAGGATGTATTGTGAAGTGCTTTGGGGAAGAATATCACTGTCATTGTCATTCATCCACAATGTAAAAAAGAAATTCTAATCACAGCTGGAGTCTTTACCAAATTCTGAATTTCCATAAATCTGGCTGTATACATTTTATTCTGGATGAATATGCCTGGAAAGTTTGCCACCTACTTTATTCCTTCCCTCACATAACGAAATTTCCCAAAGCTTTATGATTTTATTTTTTAGGCACTAGGAAAACCAGCTGTTTAATTTAATAGCTACATTCTATCAAATTAGGGGTGGATAAAGTAGCCAAAGATCATATCAAGCAAAAAATGTTACTTAATATCATTTTTACCCATTTGGGGTGTTTCACAAAATCAATGTTATTCTTAGAAGCTGGAAGAATAGAATTAAGTCCAATGCCTTAGTGTCTGTGGCCTACCTGGCTAGAACAAAGAGGACATATAATTTAGTAAAAAGGCAGAAGTAAGAATTACTCAGTTGACTTCTTGGTAATTTGCAAAAGCAGATGAAAGTTGATTTTGGGCAATCTCTTTCCATAATGAATATTAAACTGGCCCTACTTTGGGACAATGGCAAACAATTGTTTTTCTTTATGTTGCAAGACTTGGAGGTCAGCCACAGACACACTATTCACAATAAACTTATAATAATGCTTTTGTTCTCAAGAAACAATGCTTTGACTTGTACTCTTGTGATTATGCATCATCACCTTTACCTATGTGAGTTAAGATAAATGTCTAAATTATTGCAGGAGTGAATAGCAAGCAGTAGGAGAAAATAGAGAATGAAGAGTAAAAGAAAGAGGGAAGAAAGGTGAAAACACTGAAAAGAGGAGTAAAGGATGGGACAGAGAGAGAAATTAATGGTCACTCCATATACCTCACTCCATCTTAACATTATTACTACCTCCAAGCAGCCTTTCTCAACTGTTCCAGCTCTCCTTGATCTAATTGTCCACTGAACTTTCATTGCTAATATCACTAACATTTCCTCTTAAATTGATATGCATATGGCATATTTTAACATTTTTCTCTCCCTGTAATGATACTTTAATCTCTTTGAGAGAAATTACCACCTTAAGTCCCCCCATGCTGCCAATGATATGCTGGACATATAGAAAGAGTTTAGTAAATGCCTATTGGATTGAACTAGTATTCTATTGCCATTGTATAACTTCTACAGCTATGACATTGCCATTCTTGTTTTTCGGAAAACAGGCGGCAGATGATTAATTTGACCAAAATTACAGTTACAAAGTTTCCATATTAGTGCTATTATCAAGCATGTAGACCCAGTCAGATTTTCCTAATTTCACAAATGATGTCTGTTCTCATACACATATTCTCTCACTCTTCCTCTGAAAAAAATAGAGGAATCTGATTTAACTTGGGGGTAATAAAAATAGACCTATCCAAATATCAATTACGTAATTGTTAACTCACATGGAAGTTCAAATGGAATATCATTTTTGAATAAAAATAGAGAAAAGCACCTGGAAAATAATGTATCCTTAACTGGCATGATGAAAAAAAGATATGTATCATTTAATTTGTTATTAGAACAATGGAAAATATAGGTATTTAAAAGACTTTTATGGATTTTGTAAATGTGCTAAACCTTGATGCAGGACTAAATCCGCTGCTATCATGCATGAATTTTATTTTCTTATTTTCATTTCAATGAATAATTCCCATTGAGTAGTAAGTAGTGGAATCATAAACAGAGGTCATTCGGCATTTTCAACAAATGTCTCTTGATATAAGAGACTTCTGAACACATTGGCATGGAGAGTTATTGTTTCTGATAACTACTAATATATGTTTTTCTAGTTATCAAAAATATCTATGTATATGCATGGAGCACGACAGCTTTAAAGAAGAGGCTAGTGCACAATAATAACTTCCAAGGTGTATAAAAAGAGCTTCTATAATCTATCTTCTTTTGTTTATTTTAAAGATAAACTTGTATTCTTTTTGCTCTCTAAGATGAACGAAGATACCATGTGCCAAATGAGTTTTATAACAAATTTCTATTGCTCTATGAGCTTAAAATACATCATCAGAAAGAGATGAAATTATCAATTCTACTTACAATCTTGTAACAATTTTGCTATACTTAAATAAAAATGGGGGGGGGAAGAAATACAAGTAAATTCTTTATAGCCAAAACAAAATGTATATTTAGTTAAATGACCCAAGTAGCAGACAACAAAGCAAACCTGTTTTGATTGAAAAACAGTTCAGACAATTCAGAAAAGGTACTACAGATGCTCCTCAACTTACAATGGCATTACATCCTGATAAACCCATTGTAAGTTGAAAATGTCCTAAGGTGAAACAGCACAGAATACACCTAGTCTACCGAACATCATAGCATCATAGCTTAGCCTGGCCTACGTTAAACGTACTCAAAACACCTACATTAACCTACAGTTGGAGAAAATAATCTGGCAACATAGTATGCTGTAGAGTATTGGTTGTTGACTCTTGTGTTCCCAGGGTCAACTGGGAGCTTGACTTGCTGTCACTGCCCAGCATTGCAATAGAGTATCATACAACTTTCTGCTGTATGTGTATCACTTTCACACCATTGTAAAGTCAAAAAATTGTAAGTCAAATTTTCATCAGTCAGGGACCATGTGTAGTTTGCTTTAAATTTATCCAGTAAGCATTATTTCAAGTAACAATAATTGAATCTCACTATATCCCTGGTACTATGGCAGGTGCCAGGAAAACAAAAAGGAATATGATACCCAATCATCTCCTTCTCTAGCAGAAAAGAAATGTTTAAACAAAATTTTCAGTACAATATTATAAGTCATACAGACAAATTTCATTTCTGGCAACAAAGCAGATTATATGACTTTAAATCTCTCCCTCTACAAAACACCCGAATGTGGTTCATAAAATATAACAAAGAGAACTTCACAGAATTTGTTAAAGACATTTTATCTTCAGATTGAAGTGAATGCCAGGTTTCAGTCAGAATTTAGATTGGGGGGCTCATAGTAAAGCAAAAGAAAATTAGAGGCAAAGATATATTAAAAGCAACTAATAAGAAAAGGCATATTAATTTCAGAGTAATGTCAATTGGACTAATAGCAGATTTTTGAGCAGCAAGAATAGAATCCAGAAGACAGGAATATAATGACCTGAAGTGATAAGAGCAAATAAATACTAACCTAGAATTTTATATCTAGCTAAATCAATATTTAAGAATGAGGGGTTAAAAAAGACATGTTCTGACAAATGAAAATAAACAGTGAGTAAGGAAATAAGCAAATGTAGATAAATCTAAAGAAACAATGTCAGCCTAAAAGGGAAGAAAAATAATAATGACTAATTCGACGGAATATAAAAGCAAAGTGGAACTAAAATATTGACAATGATACAAAATATGTGAAACAATTGATCTAAGTTAAAGCAGTCTAAGGACCTTGTAATGTTCAAGAGAGAAGAAATACTAGTTAATATTTCACCGTGTTGACTGAAATATGCATACTTAATGTTAATTAGTAAAAATAAATAAACTACAAATATATAAATTCCAAACCAGTAGTAGAAAAAAAAAGGAATACATTAAATGTCTTCCATTAAGTGCTTGAAACATGACAAGAATAATACTAAGTAATACTACCTTAACTCTAAGTAAGTCAAAGCTTTGAAAGAGAAGGTAGAATTTGAGCTGGGGCTTAAAGAAAAAGTAAGTGTGCATCTAAAATATGAAAAGTTGGATTAAAGAGAAATCTGTGAAAGGATACAGTATACTTAGAGATAGTGATTAAAGTAAGTCTAAGATACTCAGGGACAAGGCTGGAGGGAAGGGAACAGGGGTTAGGATATGAGTCAAGACAAAGATGAAAGGTCAAGGACTAAACATGAAGACTTTGTTAATACTAATGAGTTTCATATTTATCCTCCAGAAAAAAAAAGGCTCTATGTAATTTTTTACTATGACTTCTATTAGTCAAAGTTCTTCAGAGAAATAGAACCAGTAGGATATTTATAAATCCTGTCAGATATGTGTGTGTGTGTGTGTGTGTGTGTGTGTGTGTGTGTGTGTGTGTGTGAGAGAGACAGGATTTATAAATATCCTACTGGTTATATATACACATATATATCTGACAGGATTTATAATGGGAATCCATTATATATATGATTATATCTCATATATATACACATCATATACATACATATATATGTGTGTATATATATGACAGGATTTATAATGGATTTATATATATATAATCCATCCATATATATATATGTATGTATATATATGACAGGATTTATAATGGGAATTGGCTTACATAATTACAGAAGCAAAGGAGTCTCACAGTCTGCCATCTGCAAGCTGGAGAAACTGGAGAGCTAGTATTGCAATTCAGTCTGAGGGGAACCAATGGTGTAACTCTCAGTCCAAGGCCAAAGACCTGAGAATGGGGGCAGGGTGGAGTTGGGGGCACTGGTGTAAATCCCTGAGTCCAAAGGTCTAAGAACCTGAAGTTCTGATGTCTGATGGCAGGATAATATAGATGCCCCAGCATAAGAGAGAGAGAGCAAATTCTCCCTCCCTCCATCTTTTTGTTTTATCTGGGCTCTTAACAGATTGGATAATGCCCATCTACACACCGAGAAATAATGTTTTATCAGCTATCTAAGTAATACTTAGTCAGGTTGACACATAAAATTAACCATCACACCATCTGAAAAATATTTTGAACATATACCCTCAATAACCACATATATATTTATTATTTCCAAATTATTCACATGCTCTACTCTACTAAACATTATGTACATTAAAATTCATAAAAATAGAAATTAACAAGAACAAGAAAAAATGAAATTATGTAATGATATCAATGATGTTATTAATACAATCATTATTACCATTTTAAATATTCTAGATGCTTTTGGTTTTTTTGTTTGTTTTTTGGGGATGTTGGGGGTGCGAAGGGATTAAAGATAGGGTCTCACTCTGTTGTTCAGGCTGGCATGCAGTGACACAATCATGACTCACTGCAGCCTCGAACTCTTGGACTCAAGGGATCCTGCCATCTTAATCTCCCAAGTAGCTGGGACTACAGGTGTGTGCCACCATGCCCTGCTAATACTTTTTATTTTTTATAGAGTCAGGTTATTGCTATATTGCCCAGGCTGGTCTTGAACTCCTGTCCTCAAGCAATCCTCCTGCTTTGACCTCCCAAAGTGCTGGGATTCCAGGCATGATCCACTGTGCCAGGCCTAGATGCTTAGTTTTTAACTGTCTTGGTCATTATAAGCTGCTATGTCAAGGCACAATATATGCTGAAGTCAAGTTGTTTGTAACAGCAGATGCAAATCCACATTTCAAATATTCTTAGTGACTGTACTAAAAGATTTTAGATGACTTATTTTCTGATTTGATTTAGTTATTAGTGTCTCTATAACTTAATATTGTTTATATACATATTTCATATAGTTTGCTAGATTGTTTTGTGTAAGTTTGTACTAAGAGTAGAATTGTAACCTCTGCCATGTTCTGCTTATTAATTTAAGCTTGCATTATTAGTACTGTCTTAAATCTAATATTTTTTCCAGAAATGTTGATACTTTTCTATTTTGTGAAGTCAAATTTCTTTAAAATTAGATTATATTATTCATAAATTTACTTAACTGGACACAGGTGAACTGAAACATATCATGATATGTTAAAATCAACAAAGAACTAAGGACACTTCAGGCAACTATAAATAGTGATGTATTCATACAAAATAATGTTATGTTGCAGTAAAAATAAATATATTAGAAGTACAGATATTAATATAGATACAAATCAAAAGTATATTATTAAGCAAAACCAATTCGCACCAGCATACATATGATATAACACTTCCAAGGGAAAAGTAAAAAGGACTTTGTCTTGAAGTTTAGGTACCAGAATGGCCACAACGGGTAGAGTACCAAGTGGGCTCGTGGGGTCCTTGATTTTAGGACTTGACCTTTGGAAAGCATTTCTGGACCAGCCCTGGGTCACAAGGGACCCCACTGCCCTGAAGGGTGAGTCCCAGGCCAGGCAGCATTCGCCACAGGGTGACTTAAAGAGACCTTGGGCTTTAAGGAAACATCTGCAGTAGTCTGACAGTACTATTGGTGGCCCGGGATGGCAGTGGCTACAGGGTGAGGCTCCTTTGCCTTTGGCAAAGGGAGGGGAAAGTGGGAAGAACTGCATCATGTGGTTTGAGTGCTGGTTGATATTCAAAATGGCAATGGCTAGAATTTTCCAGAAATAATTTTTTGAAAAGAATTATCAAATTGAAGTTGCCACATACCAAGCAGGATTTAAATAATGAGCAGCAACAACATTAATAATAATAGTAATTATTATTATTATTAAATAAGTATAGTGAAATTTCAAAATATTAAATGAAATAAAAGGAAAAATCAAATCATATAAAGGGTCAGAGGAACAGATTATCTGTGAAGTAATTAGAATGACAGAAGACCTTTTGGCAGCAATAATAGGGGCCAGAAGCTAGTGGAATTATATCTTCAGAATTCTGAGGGTAAATAACTGTCAATCTACAATGTCACATCCACCTAAGCTATCATTCAAAAGTGAGAATTAAACAGTCATTTTAAAACAAATACTCAGTTTATCACATATAAATCCTTGCAGAAAGAGCTTTTAACAAATATACTTCAGCAAAAAATGTAATTGAACTTACAAGAGTGTGTGATGCAGTAATAAAAGCATGTACTCCTGAACATATATTAGGCCACCAAAAAGTTTTTATAAATACCAAAGAATCTATGGAAAAAAGATTAAGTTCCTTAAATTATTAACAATGAAAATATAACCAAATCAACCTATTACCTTCAGCAAAATAGAGGAAAAATTCCAAATTATTCATGTGTCAAGGAAGAAATGATAAAAACATAAAAATATTTCTCAGTGAATTTCATTAAAAACAAAATGTAGGAAAATGTGAATGTATCTATGACAGAAATTACAAAGAAATATACAGCTTCAAATTTACGTATTAGAAAAAATTGTACAAAATTAATGAGCTTTTTTAGTTTTGTTACATATGTGTATGCACTTAAGTGACATATTCATTAGTTTTGTTTTCAGCCATATACAAATTGTATCTGACTGTGTATAGTAAAAAAGATAACAATAAAAACAAAAATCAAGTGAATATGCTAGGGATGTGTACTAACCATGTTCTCTAGTTTTTGTATTTGACGTTTGACATATTAGGGTCTTTTTTAAAATTATACTTTAAGTTCTAGGCTACACGTGCACAATGTGCAGGTTTGTTACATATGTAAACATGTGCCATGTTGGTGTGCTGCACCCACTAACTTGTCATTTACATTAGGTTTATCTCCTAATGCTATCGCGCTACCCTCCCCCCACCCCATGACAGGCCCCGGTGTGTGATGTTCCCCATCCTGTATCCAAGTGTTCTCATTGTTCGATTCCCACCTATGAGTGAGAATATGCGGTGTTTGGTTTTCTGTCCTTGTGATAGTTTGCTCAGAATGATGGTTTCCAGCTTCATCCATCTCCCTACAAAGAACAATAACTCATCCTTTTTTATGGCTGCATAGTATTCCATGGTGTATATGTGCCACATTTTCTTAATCCAGTCTATCATTGATGGGCATTAGGGTTGGTTCCAAGTCTTTGCTATTGTGAACAGTGCCACAATAAACACACATGTGCATGTGTCTAAAATTTATAGCAGCATGACTTATAATCCCTTGGGTATATATCCAGTAAGGGGATCACTGGGTCAAATGGTATTTCTAGTTCTAGATCCTTGAGGAATTGCCACACTGTCTTCCACAATGGTTGAACTAGTTTACAGTCCCACCAACAGTGTAAAAGTGTTCCTATTTCTCCACATCCTCTCCAGTACCTGTTGTTTCCTGACTTTTTAATGATCACCATTCTAACTGGTGTGAGATGGTATCTCACTGTGGTTTTGATTTGCATTTCTCTGATGGCAAGTGATGATGAGCATTTTTTCATGTGTCTGTTGGCTGCATAAATGTCTTCTTTTGAGAAGTGCCTGTTCATATCTTTTGCCCACTTTTTGATGGGGTTGTTTTTTTCTTGTAAATTTAAGTTCTTTGTAGATTCTGGATATTAGCCCTCTGTCAGATGAGTAGATTGCAAAACTTTTCTCCCATTCTGTAGGTTGCCTATTCACTCTGATGGTAGTTTCTTTTGCTGTGCAGAAGCTCTTTAGTTTAGTTAGATCCCATTTGTCAATTTTGGCTTCTGTTGCCATTGCTTTTGGTGTTTTAGACATGAAGTCCTCGCCCATGCATATGTCCTGAATGGTATTACCTAGGTTTTCCTCTAGGGTTTTTATGGTTTTAGGTCTAACATTTAAGTCTTTAATCCATCTTGAATTAATTTTTGTATAAGGAGAAAGGAAAGGATCCAGTTTCAGCTTTCTACTTATGGCTAGCCAATTTTCCCAGCACCATTTATTAAATAGGGAATCCTTTCCCCACTTCTTGTTTTTCTCAGGTTTGTCAAAGATCAGATGGCTGTAGATGTGTGGCATTATTTCTGAGGACTCTGTTCTGTTCCATTGGTCTATGTCTCTGTTTTGGTACCAGTACCATGCTGTTTTGGTTACTGTAGCCTTGTAGTATAGTTTGAAGTCAGGTAGCGTGATGCCTCCAGCTTTGTTCTTTTGACTTAGGATTGTCTTGGCAATGCGGGCTCTTTTTTGGTTCCATATGAACTTTAAAGTAGTTTTTTCCAATTCTGTGAAGAAAGTCATTGGTAGCTTGATGGGGATGGCATTGAACCTATATATTGCCTTGGGCAGTATGGCCATTTTCACGATATTGATTCTTGCTATCCATGAGCATGGAATGTTCTACCATTGGTCTATATCTCTGTTTTGGTAACAGTAGCCTTATAGTATAGTTTGAAGTCAGGGAGCGTGATGCCTACAGCTTTATTCTTTTGGCTTAGGATTCTCTTGGCAATTTGGGCTCTTTTTTGGTTCCATGTGAACTTTAAAGTAGCTTTTTTCCCATTCTGTGAAGAAAGTCATTGGTACCTTGATGGGGATGGCACTGAACCTATATATTGCCTTGGGCAGTATGGCCATTTTCACGATATTGATTCTTCCTATCCATGAGCATGGAATGTTCTTCCATGTGTTGTGTCCTCTTTTATTTCATTGAACAGTGGTTTGTAGTTCTCCTTGAAGAGGTCTTTCATATCCCTTGTAAGTTGGATTCCTAGGTATTTTACTCTCTTTGAAGCAATTGTGAATGGGAGTTCACTCATGATTTGGCTCTCTGTTTGTCTGTTATTGGTGTATAGGAATGCTTGTGACTTATGCACATTGATTTTGTATCCTGAGACTTTGCTGAAGTTGCTTATCTGCTTAAGGAGATTTTGGGCTGAGACAATGGGGTTTTCTAAATATACAATCAGGTCCTCTGCAAACAGAGACAATTTGACTTCCTCTTTTCCTAATTGAATGCCCTTTATTTCTTTCTCCTGCCTGATTGCCCTGGCCAGAACTTGCAATACGATGTTGAATAGGAGTGATGAGAGAGGGCATCCCTGTCTTGTGCCGGTTTTCAAAAGGAACGCTTCCAGTTTTTGCCCACTCAGTATGATATTGGTTGTGGGTTTGTCATAAATAGTTCTTATTATTTTCAGTTATGTTCCATCAATATCAAGTTTATTGAGAGTTTTTAGCATGAAGGGCTGTTGAATTTTGTCAAAGGCCTTTTCTGCATCTATTGAGATAATCATGTGGTTCTTGTCTTTGGTTCTGTTTATATGCTGGATTATATTTATTGATTTGCATATGTTGAACCAGCCTTACATCCCAGGGATGAAGCCTACTTGATCATGGTGGATAAGCTTTTTGATGTGCTGCTGGATTCGGTTTGCCAGTATTTTATTGATGATTTTTGCATCGATGTTCATCAGGGATATTGGTCTAAAATTCTCCTTTTTTGTTTTGTCTCTGCCAGGCTTTGGTATCAGGATGATGCTGGCCTCATAAAATGGGTTAGGGAGGATTCCCTCTTTTTCTATTGTTTGGAATAGTTTCAGAAGGAATGGTACCAGCTTCTCTTTCTACCTCTGGTAGAATTCAGCTGTGAATCCGTCTGGTCCTGGACTTTTTTTGGTTGGTAGGCTATTAATTATTGCCTCAATTTCAGAGTCTGTTATTGGTCTCTTCAGGGATTCAACTTCTTCCTGGTTTAGTCTTGGGAGGGTGTATGTGTCCAGGTGTTTATCCATTTCTTCTAGGTTTTCTAGTTTGTTTGCATAGAGGTGTTTATAGTCTTCCTTGCTGGTAGTTTGTATTTCTGTGGTATTGGTGGTGATATCCCCTTTATCATTTTTTATTGCATCTATTTGATTCTTCTCTCTTTTCTTCTTTATTAGTCTTGCTAGCAGTCTATCAGTTTTGTTGATCTTTTCATAAAACCAGCTCCTGGATTCACTGATTTTTATGGAAGGGATTTTTGTGTCTCTGTCTCCTTCAGTTCTGCTCTGATCTTAAGTTGTTTCTTGCCTTCTGCTAGCTTTTGAATGTGTTTGCTCTTGCTTCTCTAGTTCTTTTAATTGTGATGTTAGGGGGTCAATTTTAGATCTTTCCTGTTTTCTCTTGTGGGCATTTAGTGCCAGAAATTTCCCTCTACACACTGCTTTAAATGTGTCCCTGAGATTCTGGTATGTTGTCTCTTTGTTCTCATTGGTTTCAAAGAACATCTTTACTTCTGCCTTCATTTCGTTATGTACCCAGTAGTCATTCAGGAGCAGGTTGTTCAGTTTCCATGTAGTTGAGCAGTTTTGAGTGAGTTTCTTAATCCTGAGTACTAGTTTGATTGCACTGTGGTCTGAAAGACAGTTTGTTATAATTTCTATTCTTTTACATTTGCTGAGGAGTGCTTTACTTCCAACTATGGGGTCAATTTTGGAATAAGTGCAATGTGGTGCTGAGAAGAATGTATATTCGGTTGATTTGGGATGGAGAGTGCTATAGATGTCTACTAGGTCCACTTAGTGCAGACCTGAGTTCATTTCCTGGATATCCTTGTTAACGTTCTGCCTTGTTGATCTGTCTAATGTTGACAGTGGTGTGCTACAGTCTCCCATTATTATTGTGTGGGAGTCTAAGTCTCTTTGTAGGTGTCCAAGGACTTGCTTTATGAATCTGGGTGCTCCTGTATTGGGTGCATATATATTTAGGATAGTTCGCTCTTCTTGTTGAATTTATCCCTTTACCATTATGTAATGGTCTTCTTTGTTTCTTTTGATCTTCATTAGTTTAAAGTCTGTTTTATCAGAGACTATGATTGCAACCCCTGCTTTTTTTTTTGTTTTCCACTTGCTTGGTAGATCTTCCTCTATCCCTTTATTTTGAGCCTATGTGTGTCTCTGCACGTGAGATGTGTCTCCTGAATACAGCACACTGACGGGTCTTTACTCTTTATCCAATTTGCCAGTCTGTGTCTTTTAATTGGAGTACTTAGCCCATTTACGTTTAAGGTTAATATTGTTATGTATGAATTTGATCCTGTCATTATGATGTTAGCTGGTTATTTTGCTTGTTAGTTCATGCAGTTTCTTCCTAGCATCAATGGTCTTTACAATTTAGCATGTTTTTGCAGTGGCTGGTACCAGTTGTTCCTTTCCATGTTTAGTGCTTCCTTCAGGAGCTCTTGTAAGGCAGGCCTGGTGGTGACAAAATCTCTCAGCATTTGTTTGTATGTGAAGGATTGTGTTTCTCTGTCACTTATGAAGCTTAGTTTGGTTGGATATGAAATTCTGGGTTGAAAATTCTTTTCTTTAAATTAGGGCCTTGATAACTAAAGAGGGACTGCCCCTCCAAGGGTTAGCAGAGTCTTAAAGATAACAAGCAACTCTCCAGTAAGTGTGCTTTTCATACACAATCTAACCAGTTCAGAGCCTTGCCATCCACCTACCTGCTTTATCTAACTTTTACATTCATGAGACACTAACCTTCTGCCCTAATTGCTGTAGGGTCAGACATCAGATAACTAGGGGCAGCCCCTACGTCCTGGAGTACACTGAAATTGTTGAAATGAACCAGTCCTAAATTTGGTCAATCCACTGATACTGCCTCAGCTATTCATTCTTGAGAAAACCACAGTGAAATCTCTCCAGAAATTTTGCTCACTCTTCCTGCAACTGACCTGAGTATTCTCTGTAATGTGGCTCTGCAAGGTATAGCATTTTCACCTCCTCTTGGGAACCGTGAATAATTAACTCTCATTTAAATGGCAATTGTCTCCTGATCTATTGGCTTCACTATACCTGAGTGAAACTGAAATTCCAGGTACGTTTTTTAAAAGAATAAACTTTTGGCCGAGAGCAGTGGCTCACACCTGTAATCCCAGCACTTTGGAAGGCGAAGGTGGTTGGATCACTTGAGGTCAGGATTTCGAGATCAGCCTGCCAACGTGGCGAAACCCCATCTCTACTAAAAATTAAAAACAAAAACAAAAACAAAAACAAAAAATAAAAAAAAAAGCTAGGCATGGTGGTGTGCACCTGTAACCACAGCTACTGGGGAGGCTGAGGTACAAGAATAATTTGAACTCAGGAAGCAGAGGCTGCACTGAGCCAAGATCACATCACTACACTCCAGCCTAGGTGGCACAACTAGACTCTGTCTCAAAAAGCAAAAGAAAACCAAAAGAAAAAACTTGGACTTTTATTGAACATTAATGGTTATGTTCTATTTATTTTTTTGGATAGTGTACCCACAGATGTTTATTTTATTATGATGATTCATAATTTACTTATGCATTTCAGATATTCTTATACATGAGATATATTCTTCAAAAATATATATTTGAATATGTATATGTAAATATATCCAATATAACAAAAATATAATATTGATGAAGTAACCATTCAACTTGATAGTTTTTACAAGAAAAATAAACACAAATAAGAGAAGTAAATAATAACAAATAAATGCTGAAATTAATTAAATAGAAAAGCAAAGAAATCATCAAAAAGATCAACAAAACTAAAAGTTGCTTCATTAAAAAAACTATTAGTCCAAATGCAGTGACTCATGCCTGTAATACCAGCACTTTGGGAGGCCAAGGTGGGAGGATCACTTGAGGTCAGAAGTTTGAAACCAGCCTGGCCAACATGGTGAAACCTCGTCTCTACTAAAAATACAAAAATAAGCTGGGTATGGTGGTGCACACCTGTAACTCCAGGTACTCGGGAGTCTGAGGCACAAGAATCACTTGAACCCAGGAGGCAGAGGTTGCAGAGAGCCAAGATTATGCCACTGTACTCCAGCCTGGGCAACAGAGCAAGACTCTGTGTCAAAAGAAAAAAAGAAAAAAAACAACAGACAAACTTCCAGCAAGAATTACTAAGACTAAAAGAAAAGCAAAAATAAGCATTTCATTAAAAATGAAAAGAACATTAAAATATACCATAGAAAGTTTACAAGCCATATAAAAATTCTAATAACAACTTTATACCAATATATTTGAAAACAAATGAAAATGACAATGTATTAGATAAACATTACTTGCAAAACAGAAAAAGACCCATAGATAACCTGAATAGATATGTAATTATTTTTAAAAACTGAATAATAAATCAAAAATCCATTACACCCACCCCCAACACACACACAAAGGTAACAGGCCCATACAATTTTTCAGGAAAGTCCACCAAACTAATAGATAATCCCTAGATTAGTCACTGTGTTCCTGATAATAGAAAAGAAGAAAAATCTGTGCATCGCAAAGTTGATATCCACCTGGAAATATCTAAGTAGATAGATTAGATAAATAGATGGGTGCTTAGCTATAAATAGACACATAGCTACATAGATAGATATAGATAGATATCAAGTATAATATATCTCAAAATACAAGCATGATAAGTATTAGAAAATCTAATGTAAATTATTAACAGACTAAAGGAACAAAAAATGATCATTTCAATAGATGCAGAGATGCAATTCATTAAATTCAACATCAATTCTTGACAAAATGTACATGCAAATTAGAAATCAATGAAGTCTTTTAAGTGTAGAAGATGTATCTAACAAAATATAATGTAAACATTGTGCTTAATCACACATTCTTTTTTCAGATATGGAGAGTGGGAACTCTAAAGTCCTGCCATAGGATACATAAGCTGGTACACACCTTTAAATATAAGCTTGAACATATCTTGTAAAGCTAAATATGTGAGTAATTTATCCAACAATTAGTTTCTGGTTTTATTACCAAGAGAAACTTATGCACTTGGTCACATGAAAATAACATGTACAAGAATATTTATTTCAGCACTGATTACATTAAGAAAAAATCAGAAACTAACTCTTTCAGACAGAGAATAGATAATTAAAATCTTATTTAGTCATACAGTAAATTACTAGAGCATAGTAAAAGTTAATGAGCCATAGATACTTGGATCAACCAAATGCATCCCCAAACAAAATTAAGTTACAAGAGAAAATGGCAAAAATTGTTTCTACAACAGGTCATTTAATTTGAATGTATACAAAGTAATACCATATATTGATATGGCTATATTATAAAATTTAAAACAAACAAAAATTCAGAGAAAGATACATACCAACCTCAGCCTAGTAAGTACCTTAATGGAAAGAGAGAAGTTTATGTAGATAATGAATAGCTTTTGTTGTATCTGCCAAGCATGTATCACCAGCTCTAATGTTACCTCTGCATGCTAGATTCATATATCTAACTGCTTAACATATGTATCCAGTTGATTGTCTAATAGCAACATAAATATAATAGTGCAAAACAGAACATTTGAGCCACATCCACAATTTGTAACTCCTATAGTGGTTTTCATGTTACTATATGGGACCACCATTCTCTCAGTCTCTCATACCAAAATCCTTGGCAATAACGTTTTCTTGTCTCTTTCTCTCATATTTCCCATACAGTGCACCTGAAAATCCAATCCATTTTACCTCTGAAATTGGTGCTGCATACAACCACCCTTTACCAAGAGGATTTTCTGATAAACTAGATGAGGAAGTGAGAGAAAGAGAGAAAACAGGTAGGACCCCAAGATTTTTGGCCCAGGCAATTGAAATAATGGATTTGCCATTAATTGAAAGGCCATCGATTGAGATGTCATTAATTGACATGAATTCCCATTAATTCTTCTGTGGAAGAAACCGTTTTGACCAGACTGAGGGGCAAATTTAATGAAAAAAAAGATCCCTGAAAACACAGGAGGTAATGTGGTACTAAAGAAATTAGCCTTGAGAAAGAAGGAAATCTTTGCTCTGAGCAGGAAGGAAAAGGTTAAGATGCATGAAAGTATGGAAATAAAATTAAGATCATAAAGAGAAGTTGGAGACTTTCCAAAGATAGCTTCTCCTTTGGGAGGCAAGAAGGAATACATGATACAGGAATGTGGGAGATAGTCATAGAGGTTTGAAACAGCCACATAGGGCATCATTGGGTTGACCAGGTATGAGTCCAGTGATCACCAAGCAATGTTGAAGGCCTAACAGAGTCTAGAAACCACAAATCTGCAGAAGAGTTTAAACGTTTTTATCCAAAAATGAAGGCTGGAAAGTCTTGAAGGTTGGAATCTAAAAAGGAGACTTGCCGAACATGGTGGCTCACGCCTGTAATTCCAGCACTTTGGGAGGCTAAGGCAGGAAGATCACCTGAGGTCAGGAGTTCGAGACCAGCTTGGCCAACATGGCAAAACTCCATCTCTACAAAAATACAAAAATTAGCTGGGCGTGTTGTCACATGCCTCTAATCCCAGCTACTTGGGAGGCTGAGGTAGGAGAATCGTTTGAACCCAGGAGGCGGAGGTTGCAGTGAGCCGAGATTGCACCACTGCACTCCAGCCTGGGTGACAGAACAAGACTCTGTCTCGGGAAAAAAAAAAAAAAAAAAAAAAAAAGATAAAAAATAAAAAGGAGACTTACTGGCCAGTAAGTTAATTCTTAAAATTGTATAAATGTGACTACCGGGCCAACAAGAAGTGAAGTAAGACTTTTTTCTCCTTCCACATTACCAGACAGTAGTAGGTGTAGGTGGATTAAAGAACTACCAATGCTATATGAGTTTAGCAGTCACAGAAAACCCCTCTGATCTAGAAGAGCATCATCCACCCGGTGCGGCAGACTCCTACACTTCTATCAGGAGAAATTCATATCAACAGATTAAGTCATATATTTCTTAGAAATTCTTTTATCCTTTCTCAAAAAAGAAAAAGAAAACGTAGCCATCACTAGAAGCTTGGAATGAATTTACTTATCACATTTCTTTATCTTGGTACTACAGTCTAAAGGTTAACTTTACTATGGAGTGAGTATGGCACAGAGAACATTCTTCCTTTCTTCCACAGGTTTGCCTAGGACCAACAATGTAGCCATAAAACTTCAAGAATTGCCATTATTCACATAAATCTCAAAGCAACAAGCCTCCCTATCAGCCCTTTCTTGCTTTGCTATACAGATTTGTTTTTGTGTAGAATATTAGGAAGTTATGAAATCTTTCCTGTAAAGATCAGATACATGTCATTTCCATCTGAAGTTTTCAGGACTCTGCAAACCACACAAAGAGGAAAGGTTTCTATATCAGTTAATAGTTCTGTGCCTTACGTAACAGAAAATCCAAATAACACTCTTAAACACTTACATTTCCTTTTCTCATGTAACTAGAATTCTGGAGGTAGCTAAAGACTGTCGTGGCAGCTTTACGATATAATTAGGGATACAGACTTCCTTCTTTGTGCTCATAGGATGGTTGCAGGAAGAGGGAAAAGAGAAAGTGGGAAAAAGCACATGCCAGTTGAGTTTTGTCTCTTTTAATCAAGAAACCAATCTTTGGGGGAGCTCCAACCAATAAAATGTCATATGTATCTCCTTGACCAGAACTGGATCACACAGCCAATCATAACTGCAAAAGAACCCGGGAAGTCAAGCTGTTTTGACTTTACCATCCTGAATTTAGTAGGAATTCTGTGGCTAAGAAAGAAAAAAAGTGAATAATGAGTAAGTAATTAGCAGTGTTTTCCACAGGTAACCAGAAGGCTATTTAAAAAGCCAAAAGGTGAGGGAAGAAAAGAGAAAGCTCTGGAGAATATACTCCAAAAATTTAAGGGCAGCTACATCTGGGGATGAGGAAATGGGTTCAGAAAACTTTATAAATTAATATATTGCTTTAGCTTATTGCAAGGATAAATAACATTGAATTTTTTAAAGTTAGACTGTAAAAACAAGCTCATAAAATCATGAAAACAACAAAAACAAAAGCCTAGGCTTTTGTTTGTGATTGTGCTGGTGCAGCTAACTAACATTCTCTGAGCCAGGCATGTCAAACGTTGTGAACTTACCTAGACTTTATCTCACTTAAACCGACTGGTATATCTGATGTGATGTAGAATCTTTGGCCAGATACTGACCCTGCCCCCAGATTTGGGGGAGCACAGACATGTTTTACAAGTTCACAATGACAAAGATTCATAATTTGGTTCCTTTCCGTTCAACTCTGGTTCTAGGCCACACATACCTTCATGTTACTTGCTTTCTACTAAGGAAATTGACTTATTGGCGACAGAACAGGCCCCAGTTGAGCAGTTGTATCATTTTTCAATACCATTACTTTACCCTCACTCCCATACTTACACAGTTTTACAACTCTAGTGCTCTTACCCATTCAATATCTTATCTGAATCTACAACATCGCATCAAATAAGGAGGGAGGTGGTACTCAGAGAGATCAAGCAATTTTCCTATCATCGAATTTATAAGTTACAGAACTTGGAACAGAAGGTTAACGTAACCCAGGGTCCTGAGGATGCTGACTCTTAGTTTATTTAGGTGGTATTTTTGGCTACATTTTTAAGAAAAGTAAACTTAGTTAAAGCACACTTACTGAGCTACCTTTCTCTTAACGGATAGTTTCTGTGGCTTCTGTGATCTAGACTTTTAATGTACGTCATAAACATAGAAAAAGCAAAAAATTAAGAATAATGTCATTAGTTGCCCCCTCTTTTAAAATTCCTCGTTTTCCTTGAACAAGATGCCTCATTGGATGCTAGAGCCTGGTGACTATCTAGACTGGTATATTTGATTAGACACTGCCTTTATTCTAATTTATATAAAAATATCCTCTAAATTTACCACATTCTCATTGGTCTTTATAGAGCTTTCAAATGACTGCAATGTCAAAAGCTCTGACTGTGGAAACCTAGCTTAAGAAAATATAGCTAAAAGGCTTTGCTTATTTATCTAACTAGTAGACCTAAAATAAACACAAAAAATATACATAAAAATATATACACCAGCTTACAATATTCACATTTTTGCAAAAGTTTATATTCTGAAGACAGAATTTAAGAAGAGATGAGAGAAAAGGTGAATTCCTTCAAGAACATTCTGGCAAAAATAATGAAACATTTTCAGTATGCCTAACCTGAAGAGAACTAGAGAGTACTCTTGTAATTACCGAGCCATTGAGGTTTAAGGACAAGATGTTCTTTACAGGGTGGTGCTTGTATAAGTTGCAAACATCCTGACACTTATATTTTCCTCCATGCATGCAATAAATAACTTTCTATTTGAATTATTTATCAGCATGATAAAAAGGAAGCAAAAAGACACCATTAATGCTCAGATAATGGAAAATGAAAATGCATAATAAGCAATGTCTCTGGGGGACAAAAAGCAGTCTACAGGAAACAGAATTCTTACATACTTACTGAGGCTCAGTCCTGATATGTTAAAAGATACAAACTGACTGATCAAAATTGGTTTTTCCCCAGTCAAATCACATTATTTCTCCTGGAAACTGCTTTGCCAAACACCTTATTTGCAAATAATAATAATAAGCTTCTTATCTATTTTACTTAGCTTGTGAAAAGGCACAAGGTCAGCCTGTGGAATAAAATTGTATTTATCCATGTTTCTTCACTTTTTTGTAGAAATGCTACAGGAGAAATAAGATTTATGAAAAGAAAAAAGAATATGGAAGAGATTGCACAGGGATATATCCACTGGGTAACTGGAAGACTTTGTTGACATTTTAGCAAATCTAAATAGTATATTTCTAGGTTGATCAGGTTGTTTCCAAGCATATTTTCTACTTTTCCCTATCTGCTACGTATAGAAATATTACTACTACTCTATACGATAGTCAACAGCACTTAGAGTTTGAATGGGGAAAAGACTCTTTATTTAATAAATGGTGCTGGGATAGCTGGCTAGCCATATGCAGAAGAATGAAACTGGACCAACTGCTACCTTGTACCATATACAAAAATTAACTCAATATGGGTTAAAGATTAAAACATAAGACCTGAAACTATAAGAATCCTAGAAGAAACCCTAGGAAACACCATTCTAGACCTCAGCTTTCGGAAATAATTTATGCCTAAGTCCTCAAAAGCAATTGTGACAAAACCAAAAATTGACAAATGGGATTAATAAAGAGCTTCTGCACAGCAAAAGAAACTATCACTATGGTAAACAGACAACCTGTAGAATGGGAGAAAATATTAGCAAATGATGCATCTGACAAAAGTATAATATCCTGAATCTATAAGGAACTTCAACCATTCAACAAACAAAAAACAAATAGCCCATTTAAAAGTGGACAATGAATAGCCAAAGCAATCCTAAGCAAAAAAGAACAAATTTAGGAGCATCACATTACCCAGCTTCAAATTATACTAAAAGTTTACAGTAACCAAAACAGCATGGTGATGGTATAAAAGTAGATACATAGATCAATGGAACAGAATACAACACCAAGAAGTAAGGCCAAGTACAACCAGCTAAACTTTGACAAAGCACACAGAAACGTAAACTGCCAAAAGGACACCCTATTCAATAAATGGTGCTAGGAAAATTGGATAGCCACATGTAGAAGAATGAAACTTGATCCCCAATTTTCACCATATACAAAAATTAACTCAAGATGGATCAAAGACTTAAATCTAAGACCTGAGACCACAAAACTTCTAGAACAAAGCCTAAAAAAACTTCCAGACATTGGCCTAGGCAGAGAATTTATAACTAAGACCCCAAAAGCAAATGGAACAAAAACAAAAATAAATACCTAAGACCTAATTAAATTAAAAAGCTTCTGCACAGCAAGAGATATAATCATCAGAGTCAACAGGCAACCTACAAAACGGGAGAAAATATTTTCAAGCTATTCATCTGACAAAGGACTACTATCTAGAATCTACAGGGAACACAAAAAAATCAGCAAGAAAAAAAACAATCTCATTAGAAAGTGGGCAATTCACATGAATAGACAATTCTCAAATGAAGATATATAAATGGTCAAAAACACATTTAAAAAAACCTCAACATTACTAATCAGCTGGGATATGCACATTAAAACCACAATGATACTACATTACTTAAGCTAGAATGGCCATTGTTAAAAAGTCAAAAGACAATAGATGTTGACTGGGATATGGTGAAAAGAGAATGCTTATACACTACTGGTGGGAATGTAAATTTGTATAAACTCTATGGGAAACAGTATGGAGATTTCTCAAATTACTAAAAGTAGATCTACTATTTGATCTGGCAATCTGATTACTGAATATCTACCCAAAGAATAGAGATCTTTATATCAAAAATACAGCTGCATTAAATTCTTATTGCAGTGCAATTCACAATTACAAAGTTATAGAATCAACTAAAGTGCCCGTCAACCAATAAACAGATAAAATAAATGTGGTATAAGCAAATATCATACTGAATTGGCAAAATCTGTAAGCATTCCCCTTGAAAACTGGCACAAAACAAAGTTGCCCTCTCTCACCACTCCTATTTAACGTAGTATTGGAAGTTCTGGCCAAGGCAATTAGGGAAGATAAAGAAATAAAACGTATTCAAATAGAAAGAGAGGAAGTCAAACTATCTTTTTTGCAAATGACATTGTCCTATATCGAGAAAATCCTGTTGTCTCAGCCCAAAAGTTTCTTAATCTGATAAACAACTTCAGCAAAGTCTCAGGACCCAAAACCAATGCACAAGAATCACTAGTATTCCTACACAGAAACAGCAGGCAAGAGAGCCAAATCACTAATGAACTCCCATTCACAATTGCTAAAAAAAAATAATAAAATACCTAGGAATACAGCTAACAAGGGAAGTAAAGGGCCTCTTCAAGGAGGACTATAAACCACTGCTCAAAGAAATCAGAGATTACACCCACAAATGGAAAAACATTCCATGCTCATGGATAGGAATCAATATCGAGAAAATGGCCGTACTCCCCAAAGCAATTTATAGATTCAATGCTATTCCTGTTAAACTACCATTGACATTCTTCACAGAATTAGAAAACCCTATTTTAAAATTAATATGGAACCCAAAAGGAGCCCAAATAGAAAAGAGGATCCTAAGCAAAAAGAACAAAGCTGGCAGCATCATGCTACCCAACTTCAAACTATACTACAAGACTACAATAACCAAAATAGCATGGTACTGGTAGAGCACTGGAACACAATAGAGAGCCCAGAAATAAAACTGCACACCTACAACCATTTGGATTTTTACAAACTTGACAAAAACAAGCAATGGGGAAAATATTCTTTATTCAGCAAAGCATGCTGGGATAACTGGCTAGCCACATGCAGAAGATTGAAACTGCACCCATTCCTCACACCACATACAAAAATCAACTCAAGATGGATTAAAGACTTAAATGTAAAACCCAAAATTGTAAAAATCCTGGAAGACAAATTAGGCAATACCTTTCAGGACACAGGCACAGGCAAGATTTTATGACAAAGACACCAAAAGCAATTGCAACAAAAGTCAAAATTGACAAATGGGATCTAATTAAACTAAAGAGCTTCTGCACAGCAAAAGTAACTACCAACGGAGTAAACAGACAACATGCAAAATAAGAGAAAATTTTTGCAATCTGTGGATTTGACAAAGGTCTATTAACCAGTATCTATAAGGAACTTAAACAAATTTACAAGAAATAACAAACAACCCCATTAAAAAGTGGGCAAAAAACATGAACAGATGTTTCTCAAAAGAAGACATACATATGGCCAACAAACATGAAAAAAAAAAGCTCAACATCACTCATCATTAGAGAAATGCAAATCAAAACTGCAATGAGACACTATCTCACAACAGTTAGAATGGTTACTATTTAAAAGTCAAAAATTAACTTATTTTGGTGAGGTTGTGTAGCTAAAGGAATGCTTTTACACTGTTGGTGAGAGTGTAAATTAGTTCAACTATTGTGGAAGATAGTGGTGTGATTGCTCAAAAACATAGAGGCAGAAATACCATTTGATCCAGCAATCCCATTACTGGGTATGTACCCAAAGGAATATAAATTGTTCATTATAAGGACACATGCACATGTATGTTCAACTCAGCACTATTCACAATAGCAAACACACAGAATCAACCTAAATGTCCATTGATGATAGACTGGATAGAGAAAATGTGGTACATATACACCATGGAATACTATGCAGCCATAAAAAGGAAAAAAATATCATGTCCTTTGCAGGGACATGAATGGAGCCAGAAACCATTATCCTTAGCAAACTAATGCATTAATAGAAAACCAAATATTGCATGTTCTCAGCTGAATGATGAGGACACATAGAAACATGGTAGGGAACAACACACACTGGAGAGTCTGTTGGATGGTGTTGGTGTGGGAGGAGGGAAAGGATCAGGAAGATTAACTAGTGGATGCTGGGCTTAATACCTGAGTAATGGGATGATCTGTGCAGCAAACCACCATGGCACACATTTACCAATGTAACAAACTTGCACATCCTGCACATGTACCTCTGAACTTAAAAGTTGGAAATTTTAAAAATGAAAATGTAGTATATGTACACAGTGGAGTACTATTCAGACATAAAGAAAATGAGCTCCAGTCATTTGTAGCAACATGAATGAAGTGGAGGTCATTGAGTGACCTCAATGTGAAATAAGCCAGGCACATAAAGACAAATATTACATGTTCTCACTTATTTGTGGGATTTAAAAATCAAAACAATTGAAATTAGGGAGATAGAAAGCTCCAACTTGGATGGACAGAGCACTGTGTGGAGGCTCACGTCATGAATTTTTACTCCATAGTGACTGCAGGAATAAATCAGGAAACACGAGAGGACCCACAGACCCCCAGAAGGAAGCAGATTGCTCTTGTAGAAACCAGGAGACACCCCAAATACTGTGAGTGCCCAAACTATGGAAGAGGGAAAGGGAGATCATCCAACCCTGAACATACACCCCCACTGGGGAAAATGAAGGCCTAGATTATGCGAGATGATTTTGACCTTACCTGGAGCTGAGTCAATTTAGAGAGCGGGAATAAATAAGGGGTAGAAGCAGCAGTGGGAAAACCCCTGGATGCTTGCTGGGTCTCCTAGGAAACCATTTTTTTGCTGGGCCTCACAGGGGTCCTTTGGAAGGGTAGCCAGAGGTGCTGAGAAAAGGCCAAAGGGAGAAGGAATTCTCCAGCTAAACTTTGTAACAATTTGAACTGATCGAGAAGTCTCCTGGCCAGAATGCAGGGGAAGGTATGAATCGGGTCTGTAGACTTCACAGGCCAGAGAAGAAGGAAAGTTATATTTACTTTCACAGCTGGGAGGTGGGTAGCCTGAAGCAAGTTCTCTGCCTTGCTTGCCCACTGCCTGAAAACAGACTTGATACTGTTGGAAGGGGCACCATGGGACTGAGACCAGCCCTTTGGATTATGTGGGAGCTGGGTGAGACCTGTGACTGCTAGCTTTTCCCCACTTCTTGGACAACCTGCATGACACAGCAGAGGCAGCCATAATCCTTCTAAGAACATAACTCCATTGACCTGGGAACCTCACCCCCATCCTCTACAGCAGCCACAGCAAGACCCAGCCAAAGAGAGTCTGAGCTCAGACAGGCCTAGCCCTGCCCCCAACCAATGGTTCTTCCCCAGGCACCCTGGTAACTGAAGACAAAGGGCTTGTACTCTTGAGAGTTCTAGGGCCACACCCACCATCTGTTCTTACCCATACTATCACAGCTAAAGCTCTCTGGAAAATGCCACCTTCTGGCAGGAGGCCAACCAGCACAAAAATAGCACATTAACTCACCAAAGCTAGGAACTCTCACAGGGTCAATTTCACCCCTCTGCCACTTCCACCAGAACAGGTGTTGGTATCCATGGCTGAGAGACCCATAGGCGGTTCAAATCACAGGACTCTGTGCAGGCAACCCCCAATATCATCCTGGAGCCTGGTAGACATGCTGGGTCGCTAGATCCAGAAGAGAGATAACAATCACTACAGCTTGGATCCAGGGAAGCCACATCCATAGGAAAAGGGGGAGCATACTACATCAAGGGAATATCCTGTGGGAGAGAAGAATCTGAACAACAGCCTTCAGCCCCAGATCTTCCTTCTGACCCTACCTAAATGAGAAGGAACCAGAAAACCAACCCTGGTCAAATGACAAAACAAGGTTCTTTAACATCCCAAAAAAGTCACACTAGCTCACCAACAATAGACCAAACCAAGAAAAATTCCCTGATTTACCTGAAAAAGAATTCAGGATCTTAGTTATTAAGCTAATCAGGGAGGCACCAGAGAAAGGCAAAGCCCAATGTAAGGAAATCCAAAAAATGATACACGTGAAGGGAGAAATATTCAAGGAAATTAATGGCATAAATAAAAACCAATCAAAATTCCAGGAAACAATGGACACATTTATAAAAATGCAAAACACTGTGGAAAGCCTCAGCCACAGAATTGAACAACTAGAAGAAATTCAGAACTTGAAGACAAGGTCTTCACATTAATCCATTCAACAAAGATAAAGAAAAAAGAATAAGAAAATATGAACAAAGGCTCCAAGAAGACTGGGATTATATTAAATGGACAAACCTAAGAATAATTGGTGTTCCTGAAGAATAGGAGAAATCTAAAAGTTTGGAAAACATATTTAGGGGAATAATCAAGGAAAACACCCCAGTCTTGCTAGAGACCTACACATCCAAATACTAGAAGCACAAAGAACACCTGGGATATTCATCACAAAAAGATAATCACCTAGGCACATCGTCATCAGGTTATCTAAAGTTAAAATGAAGGAAATAACCTTAAGAGCTGTGAGACAAAAGCACCAGGTAACCTACAAAGGAAAACCTATCAGATTAACAACAGATTTCTCAGCAGAAACACTATAAGCTAGAAGGTATTGGGGCCCTATCTTCAGCCTCCTAAAACAAAACAATCATCAGCCAATAATTTTGTATCCAGTGAAACTAAGCTTCAAATATGAAAGAAAGATGCAGTCTTTTTCAGACTAACAAATGCTGAGGGAATTTGCCACTACCAAGCCACCACTACAAGAACTGCTAAAAGACGCTCTAAATCTTGAAACAAATCCTGCAAACACATCAAAACAGAACATCTTTAAAGCATAAATTTCGCAGGACCTATAAAAAATACAATTTAGGCCGGGCGCGGTGGCTCAAGCCTGTAATCCCAGCACTTTGGGAGGCCGAGACGGGCGGATCACGAGGTCAGGAGATCGAGACCATCCTGGCTAACCCGGTGAAACCCCGTCTCTAGTAAAAAATACAAAAAAATAGCCGGGCGAGGTGGCGGGTGCCTGTAGTCCCAGCTACTCGGGAGGCTGAGGCAGGAGAATGGCGTAAACCCGGGAGGCGGAGCTTGCAGTGAGCCGAGATCCGGCCACTGCACTCCAGTCTCGGCGACAGAGCAAGACTCCGTCTCAAAAAAAAAAAAAAAAAAAAAATACAATTTAAAAAACAAACAAACAAACAAAAAGCAAGGTATACAGGCAATGAATAGCACAATGAATGGAATGGCACCTCACATCTCAATACTAATATTGAATGTAAATAGCCTAAATGCTGCACTTAAAAGATACAGAATTGCATAATGGATAAGAATTCGCCAACCACCTCTTTACTACCTTCAAGAGACTCACCTAACACATAATGACTCAGACAAACTTAAGGTAAAGGGGTAGAAAAAGACATTTCATGCAAATGGACACCAAAAGCGAGCAGGAGTAACTATTCTTATATCAGACAAAACAAACTTTAAAGTAACAGGATTTTAAAAAGACAAGGAGGGACATTATATAATGATAAATAGCCTTGTCCAACAAGAAAATATCACAACCTAAACATATATGCACCTAACACTGGAGATCCCAAATTTATAAAACAATTACTAATAGACCTAAGAAATGAGATCTATAGTAACACAATAATAGTGGGGGATTTCAATACTCCACTGACAGCACTAGATAGGTCATCAAGACAGAAAGTCAACAAAGAAACAATGGATTTAAACTATACCCTAGAACAAATGGACTTTACAGATATATACAGAATATTCCACCCAAAAATCAAAGAATATACATTCTATTCAACAGAGCATGGAACTTTCTCCATGACAGACCATAGGATTGGCCACAAAACGAGCCTCAATAAATTTAAGAAAATTGAAATTATATCAAGCACTCTCTCAGATGACAGTGGAATAAAACTGAAAATCAATTCCAAAAAGAACCTCCAAAACCATGCAAATACAGGGAAATTAAACAACCAGCCCCTGAATGATCATTGGCTCAAAAATAAAATCAAGATGGAAATTTTAAAATTCTTCAAACTGAACAATAGTGACACAATCTATGAAAACCTCTGGGATACAGCAAAGGCGGTGCGAAGAAGAAAGTTCATAGCCCTAAATGACTACATCAAAAAGTCTGAAAGAGCACAAACAGACAATCTAAGGTCACACCTCAAGGCACTAAAGAAACAAGAACAAACCAAACCCAAACCTAACAGAAGAAAGAAAATAACCAAGACCAGAGCAGAACTAAAAGAAATTGAAATTTAAAAAAAAAAAAATACCGGCCGGGCGCGGTGGCTCACGCCTGTAATCCCAGCACTTTGGGAGGCCGAGGCGGGCGGATCACAAGGTCAGGAGATCGAGACCATGGTGAAACCCCGTCTCTACTAAAAATAGAAAAAATTAGCCGGGCGCAGTGGCGGGCGCCTGTAGTCCCAGCTACTCGGGAGGCTGAGGCAGGAGAATGGCGTGAACCTGGGAGGCAAAGCTTGCAGTGAGCCGAGATTGCGCCACTGCACTCCAGCCTGGGCGACAGAGCGAGACTCCGTCTCAAAAAAAAAAAAAAAAAAAAAAAAAAAAAAAAAAAAATACCAAGGATAAACAAAACAGAAACCTGCTTCTTTGAAAAGATAAATACAATTGATATACCATTAGAAGAATTAACCAAGAAAAGAAAAGGGAAAATCCAAATAAGCTCAATAAGAAGCAAAACGGGAGATATTACAACTGACACCACTGAAATACAAAAGATCATTCAAGGCTACTATGAATACCTTAACACGCATAAGCTAGAAAACCTAGAAGAGATGGATAAATTCCTGTAAAAAATACAAACTTCCTAGGTTAAATCAGGAAGAATTAGATACCCTGACCAGACCAACAACAGGCAGTGAGATTGAAACAGTAATTTTAAAATTGTTAACAAGAAAAAGTTCAGGACCAGGCAAATTCACAGCAGAATTCTACCAGACATTCAAAGAATTGGTACCAATCCTATTGATACTATTCCTCAAGATAGAGAAAGAGGGAACCCTCCCTAAGTCATTATATGAAGCCAGGACACAACCATGAAAGAAAACTAAAGTACAATATCCCTGATGAACATAGATGCTAAAATCCTTAACAAAATACTAGCTAACTGAATCCAACAACATATCAAAAAGATAATCCACCATGATCAAGTGGGTTTCATAGCAGGGATGCAGGGATGGTTTAACATATGCAAGCCAATAAATGTGATACACCACATAAACAGAATTAAAAACAAAAATCACATGATCGTCTCAATAGATGCAGAAAAAGCATTCTACAAAATCTGGCATCCCTTTATGATTAAGACTCTCAGTGAAATCAGCATACAAGGGACATACCTCAATATAATAAAAGCCATCTATGACAAACCCACAGCCAATATAATACTGAATGAGGGAACATTGAAAGCTTTCCCTCTGAGAACTGGAACAAGACAAGGATGTCCACGCTCAGCACTCCTCTTCAACATAGTACTGGAAATCATAGCCAGAGCAATCAGACAAAAGAAAAAATAATAATAAAGAGCATCCAAATTGGTAAAGAAGAAGTCAAACTGTCACTACTTGCTGATGATATGATTGTTTACCTAGAAATTCCTAAAGACTCCCCCAGAAAGCTCCTAGAACTGGTAAAACAATTCAGCAAAGTTTCCAGATGCAAAGTTAATGTACCCAAATCAGTAGCTCTTGTATACCCCAACAGCGGCCAAGCTGAGAATCAAATCAAGAACTCAACTCCTTTTACAATAGGTGCAAAAAGTAAAACAAAATACTTGGGAATATACCTAATCCAAAAGGCAAAAGACCTCTACAAGGAAAACTACAAAACACTGCTGAAGGAAATTACAGACAACAATAACAAATGAAAACACATTCCATGCTCATGGATGGGTAAAATCAATACTGTGAAAAAGGCCACACTGCCAAAAGTAATCTACAAATTCAATGCAATTCCCATTAAAATACCGCCACCATTCTTCACAGAATTAGGGAAAAAAAAAAATTCTAAAATTCATATGAAACCAAAAAAGAGCCCTCATAGCCAAAACAAGAATAAGCAAAAGGAACAAATCTGGAGGCATCACATTACCTGATTTCAAACTACTACAAGGCCATCGTCACCAAAACAGCATAGTACTGGTATAAAAATAGACATGTAGACCAATGAAACAGAATAGAAAACCCAGAAATAAATCCAAATACTTACAATCAACTGATCTTGGACAAAGCAAACAAAAACATAAAATGGGGAAAGGACCCCCTATTCAATGAATAGTGCTGGGTTAATTGGCAAGCCACATGTAGAAGAATAAAACTGAATCCTCATCTCTCACTTTACACAAAAATCAACCCAAGATGTATTAAGGCCTTAACTCTAAGACCTGAAACTATAAAAATTCTAAAAGACAACATTAGAAAAACTCTTCTAGACATTGGCTTATGCAAGGATTTCATGACCAAGAAACCAAAAGCAAATGCAATAAAAACAAAGATAAATTGCTGGGACCTAATTAAACCAAAGAGCTTTTGCGTGGCAAAAGGAACAGTCAGCAGAGTAAACGGACAATCCAGAGTGAAAAATTTTCACAATCTATACACCTAACAAAGGACTAATATCCAGATTCTAAAATGAACTCAAATGAATCAACAAGAAAAAAATAAACAATCCCATCAAAAAGTGGGCTAAGGGCATAAATAGACATTTCTCAAAAGATATACAAATGGCCAACAAACACGAAAAAATGTTCAACATCACTAATGATCTTGAGGGTGTAAATCAAAACCACAGGGCAATACCACCTTACTCCTGAAAGAATGGCCATAATCAAAAAATTAAAACATAGTAGATGTTGGCGTGGGTGCAGTGAACAGGAAACACTTCTACACTGCTGGTGGGAATGTAAACTAGTACAACCACTATGGAAAACAGTGTGGAGATTCCTCAAAAACCTAAAAGTAGAACTACCATTTGATCCAGCAATCCCACTACTGGATATCTATCCAGAGGGAAAGACATCATTATACAAAAAAGATACTTGCACACGCATGTTTATAGCAGCACAATTTGCAATTGCAAAAACGTGGAACCAACCTAAATGCCCATCAATCAATGAGTGGAAAAAGAAACTGGGAGAGATATATATATATACACACACACACACACACACACACACACACACACACACACATATATGTATTTATAATGCAATACTACTCAGCTATAAAAAGGAATGAATTAATGGCATTCACAGCAACCTGGATGAGATTGGAGACTATTATTCTAGATGAAGTAACTGAGGAATGGAAAACCAAACATTGTATGTTCTCAGTCATAAGTGGGAGCTAAACTATGAGTATGCAAATACATAAGAATGACATAAGGGGCTTTGGGGACTTAGGGGGAAAGGCTGGGAAAGGGGTAAGGGATAAAAGACTACAAATAGGGTGCAATGTATACTGCTTGGGTGATGAGCGCACCAAAATCTCACAAATCACCACTAAAGAATGTACTTACGTAACCAAACACCACCTTACCTGTTCCCCATTAACTTGTGGAAATAAAAAATTTAAAAAAATTATGGACATAAGGAGCATAAGAATGGTTACTAGAGGCTGGGAAGGTTAGTGAAAAGGTGGTGGGGAGGTGAGAATGGTTAATGGGTACAAAAAAATAGAAAGAATGAATAAGACCTAGTATTAACTAGCATAACAAGGTGATTATAGTTAATAATAACTTAATTGTACATTTTAAAATAACTGAAAGAGTACAATTGGATTGACTCTAATGTAAAGGATAAATACTTGAAGGGATGGATACCCCACTTTATATGATGTGATTATTATGTATTGCATGTCTGTATCAAAACATCTCATGTACCCCAAAAACACCTACTATGTACCCACAACATTATAATAAAATATTTAATAAAAGGAAATTAAGAAAACAATTTTATTTACAATTTTGTGAGAAAATAAAATACTTAAAAATAAATGTGAACAAGGAAGTGCATGCTGAAAATACAAAACATTGCCTGAAGGAATTAAAGACCTCAGTAAATGGAGATGCATCCCATGTTCATTGGATTCTTAAGGCCAGAATAAGTACAATGACAATCCAAAGTCACATGAGATCAAAGAAGTAATAAATAGAGAAAAATTAAATTTGTAGTGCAATACTGGGAAACAGAGATTGCATGTAGATAACATTTGGCTCCATAAACGACAGAAAGAGTATCCTCAATTTCTAACTTTCCAGTTTTAGTCCCCATGTAGTAAAAGTATACCTTGGTTTCCTGTCCATACATATCCAGGAAATCGCCTCCTTGTGTCTTTATGTCATGGGTCACAAAGTGTCCACTCACATGCTAAATCCAGCCCAAAGATGTGTTTTGTTTAGCTTCACACCATGATGTTTTGTTTTGTTTTCTCTTTCTTTCTTTCTTTCTTTCTTTCTTTCTTTCTTTCTTTCTTTCTTTCTTTCTTTCTTTCAGATGGAGTTTCACTCTTGTTGTCTAGGCTAGAGTGCAATGGCACGATCTCAGCTCACCGCAACCTCTGCCTCCCAGGTTCAAGCAATTCTCCTGCCTCAGCCTCCCAAGTAGCTGGGATTACAGGTATGCACCACCACACCTGGCTAATTTTGTATTTTTAGTGGAGACGGAGACGGGGTTTCTCCATGTTGAAGCTGGTCTCGAACTCTTGACCTCAGGTGATCCGCCCGCCTCGGCCGCCCAAAATGCTGGGATTACAGGCGTAAGCCACTGTGCCTGGCCAGATATGTTTTGTTTTCAAAATTAGATGTCCAGGCCAGGCTCAGTGGCTCACTTCTGTAATCCCAGCACTTCAGGAGGCCAAGGTGGGAGGATCCCTTGAGGCCAAGAACTCAAGATCAGCCTGCACAACATAGCAAGACCCCATGTGTAAAAAAAAAAAAAAAAAATGTAAAAATTAGCCAGGCATGATGGCATGCACCTGTAGTCCCAGCTACTCTGGAGGCTGAGGTTGTAGAATCACTTGAGCCCAGGAGTTTGAAGCTGCAGTGAGCCCTCCAGCCTGAGTGACAGAGTGAGACCCTGCCTCTAAACAAAACAGAAAATGAATTAAGTGTCCAACATTGAGTAATCTGGACAAATCACACAAGAATTATTATTTCTATCTTTTCTGAAAAGCTAGAATACCTACCTGGAAACAATGAACATAATATCTATGCATGGCAATGATTAACAAGCTGAGCATTGCCTGCCTGTATAGAATGTCCCCACCACTCCCCAGTGCCACACAGAAGCCAACTTATTTATTTTATCTGTCTTGCCTATTGTCATCTATAATTATAATCCTGTTTTTAATATAAAAAGAGTTAAGAGGCTTTCTGTTCCTTTGAATAAAATAGGGTATCTGTGTTTTGCACCAACTCTAAGCAACCCTTTCGGCATGAGCAAATAGGAACAATAGGAGAAGCAGAGGGCAAATCTCTGTAAATGTTGGGATTACAGTCCATACAGAGGACTGGGGCCTCTGGAGAGTTCTTACTAATCCTCACAGTGGTTCCTAACATACTTTATCACAAATAAAACTGTTATTTGGGGGCATTAAGGACACCTTTGACCTTCTTTACCTAATACCCTTACTTGTTGCCATAACCTTCCTTATGCTCTCTTCCTGAGTTGGGTAGATCATCATTTTTTTACATGAGTCCATTACCTCTTTGCTAAAGCATGTTCCTTACACCTAAATCCTCTTCTATATGAAACCTCCCATACCTGGATTCTAGTTCAGGCTCTGTTACATACTAACTGAGAGTCAGTGGATAAATGACTTCCTTTCTCTGGTCCAGAGTGTCTTCACCTATAAAATAAAATCATGGGCTGGGTGCAGTGGCTCATGCCTGTAATCCCAGCACTTTGGGAGACTGAGGCGGGTGGATTACCTGAGGTCGGGAGTTTGAGACCAACCTGAGAAACATGAGAAACATGGAGAAACCCCGTCTCTACTAAAAATACAAAATTAGCTGGGCATGGTGGCACACGCCTGCATTCCCAGCTACTCGGGAGGCTGAGGCAGGAGAATCGCTTGAACCCGGGAGGCGGAGGTTGCGGTGAGCCAAGATTGTGCCATTGCACTCCAGCCTGGTAACAGGAGGGAGACTACGTCTCAAAAAACAAATAAATAAATAAAATAATTAGATATTAGACGATATCTAAGATTTCTAATAGATCTTAAACATTATATTTCTATGATGATTTTAATTGATTCTGGTTACTTTAACCACCCTGATAGACCCCCCTCCACCATTCTTCTTTTCTTCCTATGTTTCTCATTTATCATATATTTCTTTCTCTATATGATCTCTATTGTCATATATATAGCATAAATATATTTCTATCACTGCTTTGTGAAATATGCTTTTTAAAAAACAGATCAGTTGATTTGATAATTCAAAATGTCAACTAATTACAAATATTTTTATTAAGTTTTGGCATTAAAGTATTCATTTTCCCAAAATTTTGCATTCTTAGTTTCTAGAGTATCAGCAATTCACTGGATTTTATTTCTATATGACTTCAGACTTCAGAATTGGAGCCAACAGATGAAATTTACAAAGAGACGTATTTTTAGCCAAATAGAAATAAAACTTTTGACAACTGAATCATTCAAATGTGGCATGGGTTGCTTTATGAGGGAGTAGATTTCTCATCATTGAATGTGTTTACGCAAAGACTAAGTGACTACTTACTAGAAGGTGACATAAAAGTGATTCATGTGTACTCTACAGAGTAATCAACAAAATCTCAAGGACTCTAAAGTCCCTTCAAATGAACATTCTCAGAATCTCTTTTTTTAGGTTGATACTAAAATTAGCTTGCCTTTCCTGAGACACACACCAACTAACCAAGAAAGAAGCCTTTCCGGGGCCATATTAAGTAGAATTGAAAAAACCCATCTGTGTAAAAACTGACTGTGGACAAGTTTCATAGTTAATACTTAAGGAATGATCATCATGATAACACACTGAGCTACCTTGGTATTCTGTCTTTGGAGTACATGCTGGAAACTTTCATATAAAGAAGACTTCCTTGGAATGAATCACATGAACATTTAAATAACTGTATTTTATTGGATAGAATCCAAGAAAGATCTGTACTATACAAAAATGGTCTCTATAACAAATAATATATTGAGATTTCCTTTATACTCTCTTATATGATAGATATACTATGTAAGTTTCAAAAAAATAATAGCATGCATTGTTCACAGTGAATTTGTTTACCAACTAAGGCTCAGTGGCTCACTTGTAGTATAGTCACAAAATGGAATACTCTTCATCAACAAAATGATGTAAAGGGTAAATACTTGAAGGGATGGATACCCCACATTATATGATGTGATTATTATGTATTGCATGTCTGTATCATATGTTTACCAACTAAGAAAATATTTGAGCAGGATTTCAATATAAACTGATTTTGAAGGTATCATCCAGTTGGTAAACATAAGCCAAACTCTTAAAATTCGGGAAATGAGATATACAAATATTACAGATTTGGGGGGAACACCATGTGCTTTTCATTTTTAGTATTAGTGATGACCATGGGTTGACTTACAAAGATCAGAGATAAGTGAAGTAAGAAAATAAGCTGTTCCTTTGCAACATATTTCCATTAATAATGTGTGAATAGTCACTTTGGAAAGTAAATAAAGAATTCCGTATAAATGGATGATTCAGAAAAGTTTGGGGACACAAGAAACTCCTATCAAGATGACTTCAAGGGGCCAAGGCAGGTATGTGATTTTAATTTACTTAAATGGAAACATAATCAACGAATTTTATCCTGTTTGGAAACTTAATGAACTGTATGGTACACTATTTAGAGAGGTACCAGGTGAACAGAAGAGTCAGCTTGGTGAAGTCCAGAAAGCCAGATATGGGCGGTGCCTACCGAAGGATTATCTAGGGCAAACAGTTTTCTACAGCACTTCCCCTGCTCTGATTCCTTACTCATTCATTTTTTTTTTTTTTTTTCAATCTGGTAATTTGGCTTGACTACAGAATCAAGAGACTACCTGTATATAGGGAAACAAGCATTCTAGCCTTCTTGGTCATTTTATTTCTCACAGTAAATAAAATTCTGGTTTACCTATCCATCTCTGCTACCTTGGTTAGTGTAATCCAAGATTCCTCCACTCCTCTCCCCAACCCCCGCAGCAAATAAAAAAAAAAAAAAGAAAAAGAAAAAAAAAAGAAATAACTACTCTTTATATGCTGAGGGAGTCAAATTTCTGATGGTCAGATCCTGAACCATAATACAGTTACCATGGTAAATAGTAACTTGTGAGGTGTCTTACCATTCAACTAAGATTTCCTTTACTATATATATTATGGAAGGAAGTGATAGCAACTAAATAGGTATGGTCCTTATTTTATAAGCCTCTCATTGACATAGAATAGTTCCTAGCTACTCTTGAAAATAAGCTTAGTCTCTGATTCTTCAATGTGGAAAACATGGCATTTAACCAAATCTATTCCTGAATTCAGTCACTAATTCTATTATCAGTGCTTTCTGAAGCTTACTTTGCGTGACACACAGAAAAGGTTATTTTTTTTTTAACCATGTCTGAATTATTTTGAAAAACAAAATTGGAGGAGGATGAAATAATCTTTTAAAAAAACTGCGAGAATCATCTGTATTTCCTTCATCTCTTCCAACTGCTGATACTTAATATGGAATGAAAGACAGAAAAAAATTACCAACTAAGAGAGCAACTAGATGCACTACCTGTGAGTCTGACAACTAGTGAGACCAAGAGATTCTTCAGACAAAATTTCTCAGGGTGGTACTTTCAGACTTCCAGATCCCCCAAAATGGGGCTGTCTTCCACTAATAGCTGAAGTAATAGATATTTTTGGCAAGTACTGTAGTGATAGTGTTATTTTATAGCCTCTCTATAGCAGATCTTTGTACATGTAACAAAATAACATCTAATCTGTTTGGAATTGAGTTATGCAGCAAACCAAATTAATCCATTACAAAGCTGAAAATCAGAGGATTAAAAATGAATTGCTTCATTCTGTGAAAATGGTCCATGCACTAAAAATCATGTATTTTTCTCAAAGGACAACGCTCCAGTCTTCTATTCATAGCCTATGTCTATACAGCTCTAACAACCTTGGTTACATGCTTTACCAATTAAGAGTCTTGAATGAGGGAAGGGAAGGGCTGCTTATCTAGGAAGTCATACTCTGTAAGAAGTGACATATGGCAGCACAGGAGGAGACAGAATATAGAAGTGGGAGATGGAACCACCATGTCTCTCCAGAAAGGTTGAAAAATGCTCTTGTCTTAAGCCACTTATTACTGGAGTAAACATGGATGCATGTTTAATGAAGTCCAAAGGGTACCACTACATTCCAGCATAATGCAAGCTTGATGTTAATAATGATGGCCCTGAGTTATTAAAAAAGATAGAGTCAATAAAAGAGTCTATTCTTTTCAAAGTGATGAAAAACCGAGACACATATTATTAAAATATTTGCTAACAATAATTTAAAATAACAAATTTTAAAGGAGTATACACAGCACACAAGATACATTCTGCTGTCTAGAATAGCTCATTTTCACAGATTTTCTAAATGGCACATTTTACTGCAATTGTACCTCAGACTGATGGCAATCAAAGAATTCTGGAGAAGATGCTTCAAATTAAAGTAAAATATCATATTCTGTCTCTCTATACATATAAATATATTTCTGGAAGTCAGATGTTTTATGACAGAGGTTTTTCAGTGAGAGTTCCATAGATGTCTTTATCAATAAGGTAGAAGGCCGCTGTCCTGTTTTCTGTTTTATTTCCTGGGCTTCCAAGTAAGATTTTATTTGAAGAAAATGGTCTAGTGCATTTTAACAGCTTTATTGAGGGATAAGTGACAAAATATAGACTGCACATTTTGAAGAGTACAATTTGATAAGTTCTGATATATTATACATCTGTGAAACCAACAACCCATCAAAATAGTGAGCATACTCCATGACCCTTAAAACTTTACTTGTGGCACTTTATAAGCTTTCCCTCCCAACCCCTCCAAGTAATCACTGATCTTCTTTCTGCCACTATAGATTAGTTTCTATTTTTTAGAATTTCATATAAATGGAATCATAAATTATGTAGTCTTTGTTTCCAGGTTTCTTGCCCTCCTCAAAATTATTTTGAGGTTAATTCATAGTATGGCATATATCAATAGTTCATTCATTTTGTTGATGAAGAATATTCCATTTTGTGACTCTACTACAATTTGTTTATCCATTCACCTTTTGAGGGACATTTGATTTGTTTCCAGTTTGGGGCTATTCCAGAAAAAGCTCTTGTGAACATTTATGTACAGGTCTACGGGTGGACATTTCTTTCTTTCCTCCTGGGTAAATGCCTAGGAGTGAAATGGCTAGATCATTATAGACATATGCTTAGCTTTTTAAGAAAGTGCCAAACTATTTTCCAAAGTCATTGTGACATTTCACATTCCCACCAGCAACATGAGAAAGTCCCAGTTGAATCCACACCCTCACCAACACTTAACATGGTCAATCTTTTGAATTTTAGCCATTCTAACTGATACATAGCAGTAAAATATTGTGATTTTGAGTTGCATTTCCCTAATGACTGACAACATTAAGCATCTTTTCATGTGTTTTTTGGCCATCTGTATATGTTTTTGAAAAAGTATTCATTCAAATATTTTGCCCACTTTCTCTTGGGTTGTTTGTTTCCTTATTAATTTTTCTGAGCTGTTTATATACTCTGAATAAAATCCCTTTGTCAGATGGATGCTGAGCTAAGATTTTTTCACCTCTATGAACTATCTTTTCGGTCTCTTAATAGTGTATTTTGAAGAGAAGATTTAATTTGAATAAAGTATATTTTATCAATTTTTATATTAATATTCTCTTGGTGTTGTAACTAAAATAATTTAGCCTAACCCAAGTTAGAAATATTTTCTCATATATTGCCTTCTAAAACTTTATAGTTTTAGGTTGTACATTAAGATTATAATCTATTTTAAATTAACTTTGTATAATATGTGAGATATGAATTGAAGTTCATTTTTTTACATATGCATATCCACTAATTCCAGTACTCTTTGTCATTCCAGCACTTTTGTCATTGAATTGCCTTCCTTCACCTCAGTCCTCCTTCCTGGAGCATACCTGTATACTCTCTCAACACAGTAAGTTGAGACAATCATAGGGCTGACCTCATTTATTTCCCATCTCTCTGGGATTACTGCCATTCTTTGTGCAATGTTCGCTGTCTTAAAAATTATTGTTTTATATATTTTGGTGGTTTTTTGGTTGCTTCACACAGAAGGATAAATCTGGTCTTTGTTTTCCCATTTTAGCTGCAATCAGAAGTTTTGATGCTTTATTAAGCAATTTGATAATTTTTGACATGGGAAACACATTTACTGGAAAATCCAAAATAATTGAGCAGTATTTTCACTTCTTAAAACTAATTGTTGACTTATACTCCTGACGTGCCCTCTACATAAAGTCCCCATTCAAATTCTTCCAAGATGCCACATAAACAGTAACTCATTTGTGAACCCTCTGCCCTCTGTGTAAAGTGGCCTACATTTTCTATAACCACTATTCAGGTAGACCTAAATATTGTCACAAGAGAGTATCCAAAACATATTAGAGTACATTAAAAATTGAAATCAGATGCATTTTGTTAGATTAGGAGGTAAACAAGATGATCAGAAGCAGCCCTTTGATCATATATTTTAGGTTACCAAAAGGTTAGTAGATGTTTCCTTGGTATTCAGTTTAGCAAGATATGAAATATCTAGAGCACTTTAAAAAATGTAAACTCCTAAGACCAACTTCAGACCTATTAAATGACAATCTAGGTATGGGGGGGTTGGCATGCTGGGTATTATTTTAAACACACTTCCCAGATAAATCATGTGCATGCTCAGATATATCAGAGCACCTACCACCTGTTATGTACAAGGTCGGCCCTGTCCTAAGCTCTGATACAGGATGTTTAATACATAAAGGCTAAGATGCAGCCTCAAACTTAAAAAAAAAAAAAAACCTCAACCTATTGGGAGGTAGATAAATTTATTGAACAACTTGATCTATTGGGAGGTTGATTGATTGATTGATTTAGACCTATATATAGATGTAATATATTATATAAACATTAGAACAGAGATATGTACAAAGTGCTGAGTGAAGGCTCTGGAGGAGTCACATGTGAATGGGGTCTTGATAAATTAGTAGGAATTCTACCAGGTGGAGCTACGGGAGAAAAAGGCATTGGAGCTCTAAGGAATGAACAATTTGGCAAAGCTGTGGCATTGTAGAGGGTGAGGAACATTTGAAAGAATGAGGAGAAATTTGATGGAACAGAGAATAGAGCAGTGTTTCTGAAATTGGAGCATGTGAATCTCCTGGGGACTTGTTAAAAATTCATATTCTTGTGTCCCATTCCAGACCTACAAAAGCAGAATCTTAGGGAGACCTCTAAGGAGTTCGTTGTTAGTAAGTTCTCCTGGTGATTCGAATATGCAACAATGTTTGAGAACCATTTATATGATTGTTTTCCCTTTATTTGTGCATTGATCTCTGTTAAGAATGAATGAATGTAAAGCAGTGATTTAAGCATTCCAGAATAGCCAGTTCTTACAAAAGCTGTGTCAAAGGAAAATTACATTTCATTCCCTCCCAAAGTAACAAGAAGAAACCCCCCAGAAACTTTCTATCAATCCATGGTAGTCTGGTTAACATTTAGACTCATTTTGGCATAAAACTTCCTAATTTTATATCTATCTTTATATTTAAATTAAATTAAATCTTTATATTTAAATATTAAATACTTACATTTAAATTAAAATAATATATTCAAATTAAATTTAAATTAAGCATTATCAAAATACTGGTCAAAGGTTTTTAAATTGTTGTCATATAGCATAGTTTTTACCAAATGTAGCTTACAATACATACATGCTGTAAGGAATATAGCACTATTAAAAAAGGAAAAACATATAAGAAAAAGCCTTTCCAAACAAAGACAGCCTTAAGATAGGTGTTGGTTATATCCCTCAATACCAATTTTGTACCAGCTCACTTCAATATATTTACCATCCTTTTTTCTTTTCACTGTGGAGTTTAGACTTTTTGAATCCAATTATCAGACATATACCATTTAGTTAAATTTAATACAAATGAAGACTTAAGTTCTTATACTTTCCATAAATGTCTGGTTATTACATATGTACCTAAGTGCTTTTTGTAATAAATTTACTTTTACTTAAAACACTTGATGTTTCATTCTTTTGATAGAAATATTTGAGTATATCAATTAATAGCTACATTCAAAATAATATGTGTGTGTTTCAGTTGCCTGTAGAAAAGAACTCTACTCTTCACCATGAACCCTAAAGAATTTACATGTTTCACAGGCTTTAAACTCCCTAGTAAACTGGCAAAATCAGTCTGAGAAAATCAGTAGAGCTGTACTCTACTGTAGATTACCTCTCTTTGGACTTCTGGCCAAAAAGAAAACTCATGTAACTCAAAAAATCACTTTGAATGATGGTTTACTTTTATTAATTACACACTGTAAATCATTAATCAGGGACACTGGATAATCTAGGACTTGAAGATAGAAACATACTCCAAGTAATTATGGTTAATTCTTGCTTATCATCAATTTAAGTTAAATATCTAAGTCAATAATCTAATAAAACAAGTTTCTCAAGTGTCAGCCTCTGGTAATTAATTAATGCTTTATTTTTGGCCTCTCCAGGAGTCTGCATCAAATACGTAATAAAAACCACTACATTGGGGGCATAACATATTCTATTCTTGCATTTTTGCACATAACCTACTGAAAGAGAACCTCATATCGAATTCATATGATATGCTTATGTGTCTAAATGCTGCAATAGAGGTATAAATGACATACTATGAAAGCACAAATGTATGAAAAACAAACCAACTTTTTCCCTCCAAATTAGTCAGGTCAAAGTTAATTTAAAAGGTGAAATTTAAGCAGAAAAAGGAAAATAGGGAAGGGTTCCAGGTAAAGAGAAAAGCACATGCAAAGACCCTAGGTTTCTTGGGATTGGCTGGTAATTTGGTATGAGGAGTGAAGATGAAATTATTGTATGACTATAAGATACTTAGGATGGCAATGTGAAACGATTGAAGACTTTCAAGCAGAGGCATGATAACAATCAACTGTGTATTTTACAAAGATCACTGTGGTTTCTGGGTAAAGATTGGATTGAAGGGAAAGAAAATGATTTAACCTTTAAGCATGTTAAATATGAAATATCTGCAGGTTATCAGAAAGAGATATTTAGTGTATGGTTGGGTATAAAAATTTAGAGCTTAGGAGAAAGGAGGTTATTGGAGATACAGATTTCTACAAATCTCATAGAAATAGATGGGATTACCCGTGGAGAATATGCATTCAAGCAAAAAAGAAACAATGAGAATGATGATTTATAATAGATGGAGTAAACGTCAGGACTGAATGCTGCAGAGACACCAAGTACAATGAGGAGATGAGAAACAGAATTCTGAGTTTGGTAGTTTCATTGAAATGATGGTGATGAACAGCAGAATGCAATGGATTAAGAATGTGAGAAAATTGAGGCAGCCAGTGCAGACTTCTTAAACATGCAGTTTGGCTGTGAAGAGAACAATCCGAGTACATAACACATAGTAGGCATTATCAAAAGTTGTATAAAGGTGAAAGGAAGGGCGGGAGGAAAGACAGGAAGCTTGAGAAGGTAGCCTCGTAGATGGATGAGAAAGTTTCCTTTATCTGAGGATGTTACCAAAAACAAAAGCAACCTGGCCATTTACCAGAAGAAAGTTGTTTTATTTTGTTTTGTTTTGAGAACAATAAGCTAACAGAGTACATCTACCTCTTTGAAAATGATGACTGGTACACAAAGGCATAAGCAGAGCAGTTGTTCCATGAATAAGTGATTAATCTATTTCTCATTCTAGACCTTAAGAAAAAGATCCACAGGGCTTTTTCATGCTGCTTCCTCTACTTAGAATGCCACTTCCTCAGGGAAATGTTTTGTAATCCTCCAGATGAGACCATATTCTCCCCATGATACTATCTCCACTGTGGTTCTAAGTGCCTTCCCCTTATAATGCATGCCTCAGTTTGCAAATTCACATTTATTCATGGGATTGTTAGATTGTCTGCCCCTCCTGATTGACTACAAACTCTACGAGGGGATGTGACATGTCTGTCTGTGCTCGTCAATGTACTTTCAATGCCTAATACAGCGCCTGTCACAAAGCAAGCAGTCAACATATATTTGCTGAAGGAAGGACCAAAAGGAAGGCCTACATGATGAAAACAAAACAAAACAAAACAAAACTTCCCCAGCTGGAAAAGTGTATAGGTTTTTTGTGATCCTCTTTTGGACAGCAAATTTAAATAGAGGATGAGGGACAAGAAATTACTTAATGGGTATAATCCACACTACTTGGTGATGGTTACACTAAAAACCCAGATTTGACCCCTATGCAGTATGTCAAAACAGCACTTACATCATTTACACTTGTACCAAAAAGGAGGTCAACGAACTGAGATAACTTACATCAGCCCCTTAGGCACATGTGTCATAGGCAGAATCTGTCGTTTTTATCCCCTTTTGACAGACGTCTTGATGAGTACCTGAAGCTATCACCTGGAATGTGGAAACTCCTTTTTGGTCAGTGGCAGTTTCTAATAGTTTCTTAAATAAAATTTAATGTTAATTCCCATGATATGGGCACCACAGGAAGTCTATATCCAGAAGCAGCAGGGGTTTCCTAAAAGGGTAATGAGAATAAAGTTTAGATAAGAATTCTAGATAAATGGAGATAGCAAAGAGCACAGAAGCCTGAGTTTAAATCCTAGCTTCATCTGCTAGGTTTGTATCCTTGACAAGTTGTTTATCCTGTCTGAGATTCAGTTTTCTCATCCGTAAAACATGGATTACCAGTATTACCTAATTAATAGTTGTTCTGAAAATTCATTAAGTTAATATATATAAGGGACTTAGAACAGTGCCTGTCACATAATAAGTGCTCAATAAATATTAGCTTCTGTTACATTATTGTATTATTCAGTACGTATGATCTGCCTTGTTCCAAAACTCAGTATTCATGTTCCAGAGAACATATTGCCCAACCCACATTGGAATGTGATCCATATTTGCCATTTTTACTTCTTCAGCGGCTTCCCAATTAAAGGAAATAAACTTTGTAAAACTTTTACCTCTATTATCATTTCAGTAAAGTAAAAAATAAATAAATATATAAATATCAGCTTAACCTTTGTTCCCTACAAAAGTCTAAGACCTCTCTCTCCCACTCACTTTCAGGTGACACCTAAGCGATTCCTCAAGGAAGGATTCCATTCCTATGTATCTCCTGAAAGTTCTGACAAGTGTCAAACTAATAAGCTTATAGAGGCCACCTACGTAGGTTTGTTTAGCTTGAAACCAACTCACACTGTTCTTTGCTAGTAGTGGGTGGATTTACTCACACTATTTATCTACATAAAAAAAAGCTCTTGTTCAGCTGTGTTTGAATCAGTTTAACTTCCAACAAGATTAAATTTTCAGAAGAAAAAGAAACATCATTCCTTCTGCATTATATTCAATGAAGTACCCATCTGCATGTCAGGTCATGCAGACTGTCACTGTAACTGAGAGGTAGGCCTAAAACTGCCTTTGCATGCTTAATTGCAGGGGGCACAAGGCTAAACCCTAGTGATTTTGGTGATGAAAGTTCTTAGGGACAGATAGATATTTGCTAACATAAAATATGACATGATGCATGCCAAAAGAGAACTATAAACAAACTATTCTGCCTTCATAAGCCATAGAGCTTCTAGCATAGCTTCCTTTTTATATTTCAGTACAAAAGCATAAGCTTTTGGTCTAAAATATGCTTTCTAATGGGAAGAAAACTTATATTGTAGATCTCTGGATTTTTGACATCAAAGAAGGATTTTCTGAAGCAGAAGGACAAACATTTTTGTCAACAATTAGCAAGAAAGAGTGCACTGGCCTTAGAGTCTAATACTGTGGGTTCCTGCTAACTTACTACTTGACCTTGGGAAAGGAACCTCACCACTCTGGATCACAGTTTCCTTTTCTGTAAAATCAGAGCCACTACAAATACTTGACTTTATAGATGTTTTATAAGGATCAAAGTAGATCAAATATGAAAGTGCTTTGAAAAAGTTTCAAGTCCACTGCCACTGCCTAGTGTTATTACCATTTAGATTGAAGTCAAGAAAAATTTGCTTATCTCATAATCCTGAGTTGGTATATATGCTATAAATTAATTTTATTTCTGTTTTATTTTAAAAGGTCATGCATGCCAACTTCTCTTCCTAGAAATATGGCTTATTGGGGGGCGGAGCAAGATGGCCGAATAGGAACAGCTCCAGTCTCCAACTCCCAGCACGAGCGACACAGAAGACCGGTGATTTCTGCATTTTCAACTGAGGTACTGGGTTCATCTCACTGGGGAGTGCCGGACGATCGGTGCTGGTCAGCTGCTGCAGCCCGACCAGCGAGAGCTGAAGCAGGGTGAGGCATTGCCTCACCTGGGAAGCACAAGGGGGAAGGGAATCCCTTTTCCTAGCCAGGGGAACTGAGACAAACAACACCCGGAAAATCGGGTAATTCCCACCCCAATACTGTGCTTTCAGCAAACAGGCACACCAGGAGATCATATCCCACACCTGGCCAGGAGGGTACCACGCCCACGGAGCCTCCCTCATTGCTAGCACAGCAGTCTGCGATATCGCGGCAAGGCAGCAACGAGGCTGGGGGAGGGGCACCCACCATTGCTGAGGCTGAAGTAGGTAAACAAAGCTGCTGGGAAGCTCGAACTGGGTGGAGCTCACAGCAGCTCAAGGAAACCTACCTGTCTCTGTAGATTCCACCTCTGGGGACAGGGCACAGTAAAAATAACAAAAACAGCAGAAACCTCTGCAGACGCAAATGACTCTGTCTGACAGCTTTGAAGAGAGCAGTGGATCTCCCAACACGGAGGTTGAGATCTGAGAAGGGACAGACTCCCTGCTCAAGTGGGTCCCTGACCCCTGAGTAGCCTAACTGGGAGACATCCCCCACTAGGGGCAGTCTGACACCCCACACCTCACAGGGTGGAGTACACCCCTGAGAGGAAGCTTCCAAAGCAAGAATCAGACAGGTACACTCGCTGTTCAGAAATATTCTATCTTCTGCAGCCTCTGCTGCTGATACCCAGGCAAACAGGGTCTGGAGTGGACCTCAAGCAAACTCCAACAGACCTACAGCTGAGGGTCCTGACTGTTAGAAGGAAAACTATCAAACAGGAAGGACACCTACACCAAAACCCCATCAGTACATCACCATCATTAAAGACCAGAGGCAGATAAAACCACAAAGATGGGGAAAAAGCAGGGCAGAAAAGCTGGAAATTCCAAAAATAAGAGCGCATCTCCCCTGGCAAAGGAGCGCAGCTCATCGCCAGCAACGGATCAAAGCTGGACGGAGAATGACTTTGACGAGATGAGAGAAGAAGGCTTCAGTCCATCAAACTTCTCAGAGCTAAAGGAGGAATTACGTACCCAGCGCAAAGAAACTAAAAATCTTGAAAAAAAAGTGGAAGAATTGATGGCTAGAGTAATTACTGCAGAGAAGGTCATAAACGAAATGAAAGAGATGAAAACCATGACACGAGAAATACGTGACAAATGCACAAGCTTCAGTAACCAACTCCATCACCTGGAAGAAAGAGTATCAGCGATTGAGGATCAAATGAATGAAATGAAGCGAGAAGAGAAACCAAAAGAAAAAAGAAGAAAAAGAAATGAACAAAGCCTGCAAGAAAAATGGGATTATGTAAAGAGACCAAATCTACGTCTGATTGGGGTGCCTGAAAGTGAGGGGGAAGATGGAACCAAGTTGGAAAACACTCTTCAGGATATCATCCAGGAGAACTTCCCCAACCTAGTAGGGCAGGCCAACATTCAAATCCAGGAAATACAGAGAATGCCACAAAGATACTCCTCGAGAAGAGCAACTCCAAGACACATAATTGCCAGATTCACCAAAGTTGAAATGAAGGAAAAAATCTTAAGGGCAGCCAGAGAGAAAGATTGGGTTACCCACAAAGGGAAGCCCATCAGACTAACAGCAGATCTCTCGGCAGAAACTCTCCAAGCCAGAAGAGAGTGGGGGCCAATATTCAACATTCTTAAAGAAAAGAATTTTAAACCCAGAATTTCATATCCAGCCAAACTAAGTTTCATAAGTGAAGGAGAAATAAAATCCTTTACAGATAAGCAAATGCTTAGAGATTTTGTCACCACTAGGCCTGCCTTACAAGAGACCCTGAAGGAAGCACTAAACATGGAAAGGAACAACCGGTACCAGCCATTGCAAAAACATGCCAAAATGTAAAGACCATCGAGGCTAGGAAGAAACTGCATCAACTAACAAGCAAAATAACCAGTTAATATCATAATGGCAGGATCAAGTTCACACATAACAATCTTAACCTTAAATGTAAATGGACTAAATGCTCCAATTAAAAGACATAGACTGGCAAACTGGATAAAGAGTCAAGACCCATCAGTCTGCTGTATTCAGGAGACCCATCTCACACGCAGAGACATACATAGGCTCAAAATAAAGGGATGGAGGAAGATTTACCAAGCAAATGGAGAACAAAAAAAAGCAGGGGTTGCAATACTAGTCTCTGATAAAACAGACTTTAAACCATCAAAGATCAAAAGAGACAAAGAAGGCCATTACATAATGGTAAAGGGATCAATTCAACAGGAAGAGCTAACTATCCTAAATATATATGCACCCAATACAGAAGCACCCAGATTCAGAAAGCAAGTCCTTAGAGACTTACAAAGAGACTTAGACTCCCATACAATAATAATGGGAGACTTCAACACTCCACTGTCAACATTAGACAGATCAACGAGACAGAAAGTTAACAAGGATATCCAGGAACTGAACTCATCTCTGCAGCAAGCAGACCTAATAGACATCTATAGAACTCTCCACCCCAAATCAACAGAATATACATTCTTCTCAGCACCACATCGTACTTACTCCAAAATTGACCACGTAATTGGAAGTAAAGCACTCCTCAGAAAATGTACAAGAACAGAAATTATAACAAACTGTCTCTCAGACCACAGTGCAATCAAACTAGAACTCAGGACTAAGAAACTCAATCAAAACCGCTCAACTACATGGAAACTGAACAACCTGCTCCTGAATGACTACTGGGTACATAACGAAATGAAGGCAGAAATAAAGATGTTCTTTGAAACCAATGAGAACAAAGATACAACATACCAGAATCTCTGGGACACATTTAAAGCAGTGTGTAGAGGGAAATTTATAGCACTAAATGCCCACAAGAGAAAGCAGGAAAGATCTAAAATTGACACTCTAACATCGCAATTAAAAGAACTAGAGAAGCAAGAGCAAACACATTCGAAAGCTAGCAGAAGGCAAGAAATAACTAAGATCAGAGCAGAACTGAAGGAGATAGAGACACAAAAAACCCTCCAAAAAATCAATGAATCCAGGAGTTGGTTTTTTGAAAAGATCAACAAAATTGACAGACCACTAGCAAGACTAATAAAGAAGAAAAGAGAGAAGAATCAAATCGACGCAATTAAAAATGATAAAGGGGATATCACCACCGACCCCACAGAAATACAAACTACCACCAGAGAATACTATAAACACCTCTACACAAATAAACTGGAAAATCTAGAAGAAATGGATAATTTCCTGGACACTTACACTCTTCCAAGACTAAACCAGGAAGAAGTTGAATCCCTGAATAGATCAATAGCAGGCTCTGAAATTGAGGCAATAATTAATAGCCTACCAACCAAAAAAAGTCCAGGACCAGATGGATTCACAGCTGAATTCTACCAGAGGTACAAGGAGGAGTTGGTACCATTCCTTCTGAAACTATTCCAATCAATAGAAAAAGAGGGAATCCTCCCTAACTCATTTTATGAGGCCAACATCATCCTGATACCAAAGCCTGGCAGAGACACAACAAAAAAAGAGAATTTTAGACCAATATCCCTGATGAACATCGATGCAAAAATCCTCAATAAAATACTGGCAAACCGGATTCAGCAACACATCAAAAAGCTTATCCACCATGATCAAGTGGGCTTCATCTCTGGGATGCAAGGCTGGTTCAACATTCGCAAATCAATAAACATAATCCAGCATATAAACAGAACCAAAGACAAGAACCACATGATTATCTCAATAGATGCAGAAAAGGCTTTTGACAAAATTCAACAGCCCTTCATACTAAAAACGCTCAATAAATTCGGTATTGATGGAACGTACCTCAAAATAATAAGAGCTATTTATGACAAACCCACAGCCAATATCATACTGAATGGGCAAAAACTGGAAAAATTCCCTTTGAAAACTGGCACAAGACAGGGATGCCCTCTCTCACCACTGCTATTCAACATAGTGTTGGAAGTTCTGGCTAGGGCAATTAGGCAAGAGAAAGAAATCAAGGGTATTCAGTTAGGAAAAGAAGAAGTCAAATTGTCCCTGTTTGCAGATGACATGATTGTATATTTAGAAAACCCCATTGTCTCAGCCCAAAATCTCCTTAAGCTGATAAGCAACTTCAGCAAAGTCTCAGGATACAAAATTAATGTGCAAAAATCACAAGCATTCTTATACACCAGTAACAGACAAACAGAGAGCCAAATCAGGAATGAACTTCCATTCACAATTGCTTCAAAGAGAATCAAATACCTAGGAATCCAACTTACAAGGGATGTAAAGGACCTCTTCAAGGAGAACTACAAACCACTGCTCAGTGAAATCAAAGAGGACACAAACAAATGGAAGAACATACCATGCTCATGGATAGGAAGAATCAATATTGTGAAAATGGCCATACTGCCCAAGGTAATTTATAGATTCAATGCCATCCCCATCAAGCTACCAATGAGTTTCTTCACAGAATTGGAAAAAACTGCTTTAAAGTTCATATGGAACCAAAAAAGAGCCCACATCTCCAAGACAATCCTAAGTCAAAAGAACAAAGCTGGAGGTATCACGCTACCTGACTTCAAACTATACTACAAGGCTACAGTAACCAAAACAGCATGGTACTGGTACCAAAACAGAGATATAGACCAATGGAACAGAACAGAGTCCTCAGAAATAATACCACACATCTACAGCCATCTGATCTTTGACAAACCTGAGAGAAACAAGAAATGGGGAAAGGATTCCCTATTTAATAAATGGTGCTGGGAAAATTGGCTAACCATAAGTAGAAAGCTGAAACTGGATCCTTTCCTTACTCCTTATACGAAAATTAATTCAAGATGGATTAGAGACTTAAATGTTAGACCTAATACCATAAAAATCCTAGAGGAAAACCTAGGTAGTACCATTCAGGACATAGGCATGGGCAAAGACTTCATGTCTAAAACACCAAAAGCAACGGCAGCAAAAGCCAAAATTGACAAATGGGATCTCATTAAATTAAAGAGCTTCTGCACAGCAAAAGAAACTACCATCAGAGTGAACAGGCAACCTACAGAATGGGAGAAAATTTTTGCAATCTACTCATCTGACAAAGGGCTAATATCCAGAACCTACAAAGAACTCAAACAAATTTACAAGAAAAAAACAAACAACCCCATCAAAAAGTGGGCAAAGGATATGAACAGACATTTCTCAAAAGAAGACATTCATACAGCCAACAGACACATGAAAAAATGCTCATCATCACTGGCCATCAGAGAAATGCAAATCAAAAGCACAATGAGATACCATCTCACACCAGTTAGAATGGCGATCATTAAAAAGTCAGGAAACAACAGGTGCTGGAGAGGATGTGGAGAAATAGGAACACTTTTACACTGTTGGTGGGATTGTAAACTAGTTCAACCATTATGGAAAGCAGTATGGTGATTCCTCAAGGATCTAGAACTAGATGTACCATATGACCCAGCCATCCCATTACTGGGTATATACCCAAAGGATTATAAATTATGCTGCTATAAAGACACATGCACACGTATGTTTATCGCAGCACTATTCACAATAGCAAAGACTTGGAATCAACCCAAATGTCCATCAGTGACAGATTGGATTAAGAAAATGTGGCACATATACACCATGGAATACTATGCAGCCATCAAAAAGGATGAGTTTGTGTCCTTTGTAGGGACATGGATGCAGCTGGAAACCATCATTCTTAGCAAACTATCACAAGAACAGAAAACCAAACACCGCATGTTCTCACTCATAGGTGGGAACTGAACAATGAGATCACTAGGACTCAGGAAGGGGAACATCACACACCATGGCCTATCATGGGGAGGGGGGAGAGGGGAGGGATTGCACTGGGAGTTATACCTGATGTAAATGACGAGTTGATGGGTGCTGACGAGTTGATGGGTGCAGCACACCAACATGGCACAAGTATACATACGTAACAAACCTGCACGTTATGCACATGTACCCTAGAACTTAAAGTATAATAATAATAAATAAATTATAAAAAAAAAAAGAAATATGGCTTATTGGACATTGTGAAAAATCCATTTAAAACTCCAAGAAATTCCATATAAAATATAATAAACATGCTCTACTATAGCTGATCAAATGTAAAGTTTAAAATATTCATGTACAAGATCCCAAGAAAGTAAGCAAAATTTCAAATCAGAAAGGAAAGGGGGAAGTTGTGGGGCTGGAGGTGGGGGCGGGAGAGAGAGAGGTACAATCAGTGGGATAAGCTGATTATGAAGTTACAGCTGTTTAGAAGAAATTGACTAATATCAATAAATAAGATGTTAAGGAGTCAGCCAGGCACAGTGACGTGTGCCTTTCGTTCTAGCTACTTGGGAGGCTGAGATGGGAGGATTGTTTGAGTCCAGGAGTTCCGGACTAGCCTGGACAAAATAACGAAATCATGCCCTTAAAAAGCAAATAAATAAGATACTTGGATGAATAGCCATATAGGAAAAACAGACAAAAGTTTGTGTAAGTGAAGAATGGGAATTGAGACACCACATAAAACTGGGAACCTCAAAGTTCCCACTAAAGCCAGCATGGTATTGGCTTGAGTGAAATGGTGGTCTGGAATAAATCCATCCACTACTAGCAAAAAGAGATAAAAAGAATACTTGCTTGTTTCAACTTTTTGATGAAAAAATCTCTCCTGAGAATTCATAAAAACAGGTGTGTAACACAGGTTTGTGGTTAAATTTATACTTTTTGCATGGTCCTAAAAATCCTAAGCTAAGAAACTAACTTAAAATGGCTCTATGTTGGTAATTCCATAATGTAACTAGCAGAAGTAAATGCAAACTTCTGTGAAAGAATAAACCATGCATGGGCTCATACCTCCATGAAGTTCCACAGATAAAGCCCCATGCACATAACCACACAATCCTAAATTACAAGGCATACAATCAAAGTAGCCATCACAGTGAGGTAGCAGATAAAATGAACAATAATATTAGATCCTCAATTATATGAAATAATGAAATTAATGGATACAGAATTGAAAATATATGCAGTGCTTTTTAAGAAATAACACCACATCATGGATTAAAAATATTATTAAAATGTCTATACTGCGCAAAGCAGTCTACAGATTCAATGCAATCTCTATAAAAATGCTAATGACACAGAATTATTTATAAAATAGTAAAATTAATACGGAATCACAAAAGATCTCAAATAACCAAAGCAATCCTTAGCAAAAAGAGCAAAACTGGAGGTATCAACTCCTGATTTTAAACTATACTACAAAGCTATAATAACCAAAACAGTAGGGTACTGGCATAAAAATAGACACATAGACTAATGGAACAGAATAGAAAACCCAGAAATAAATCCAAGCACTCAGAGCCTACTCATCAACAAAGGCAATAAGAATGTACCTTGGAGAAAAGATAGTCATCAATAAATGGTTGTGGAAAACTGCATATCCATATGCAGAATAATTAAACTACATGCTCATCTTTTACCAAACGAAAATAAACTCAAAATAGATTAAAAGTTTAAGACTTAAATGTAAGTCCTAAAACTATAAAACCACTAGCAAAAAACATTAGGAAAATGCTACTGGACGTTGGTCTGGGCAAATATTTTTGGTTAAGATTTCAAAAGCACAGGCAATAAAAGTGAAAATAGACAAATGGGATTACATCAGGTTAAAAAACTGTATAGCAAAGGAAACAACTGACAAAGTAAAGAGACAATGTACAGAATGGGAGAAGATATTTGCAAACTATGACTCTGACAAGGGGGATTCATATCCAAAATATATAAGCAACTCAAACTACTGAATAGCAAATAAATAATCCAATTAAAAATGAGCAAAAGACTTGACTAGACATTTTCAAATAAATACAAAAATCAACAGGTATATGAAAAAATTTTCAGCATCACTAATTAGAGGAATGCAAGTCAAAATTACAATGAGATATCATCTCATCCCTGTTAAAATGACTATTCTCAAAAAGACAAAAAATAACAAATACTGACAAGGATGTGGAGAAAGGAGAACACTGGTATACTGTTGGAGGCAATGTAAAGCAATGTAGCCATTATGGGAAACAGTATGGATGTTCCTCAAAAAATTCAAAAACAGGTTCATGCCTGCAATCCTAACACATTAGGAGGTGAATGTGGGAGGATCACTTGAGCCAAGGAGTTTAAGACCAGCTTGAGCAACAAAGTAAGACCCAATCTCTACAAAAAAATTTTTAAAATTAGCTGGACATGGTGGTATGCACCTGTAATCCCAGCTACTCCAGAGGCTGAAGCGGGGGGATTCCTTGAGCCCAGAAGTTCCAGGTTGCAGTGAGCCATGATCATGTCACTGTACCCCAGCCTGGGTGACAGAGTGAGACCCTGTCTAAAAAAAAAAAAAAAAAAAAAAAAAAAGGAAGAAAGAAAGAAAGAAAAGGAGAGAAACTAAAAATAGAACTACCATATAATCCAGCAATCCTACTGTTGGGTATATATCCAAAAAAAAAGAAGTCAGTATATCAAAGCTATAATCTGTACTCCTGTGTTTATTGCAGCATTTGTCACAATAGCCAGATAAGAAATCAGCCTAAGTGTCCATCAGTGCATGAATGGACAAAGAAACTGTAGTGTATATACACTGTGGAATATTATTCAGTCCTAAAAAAGAATAAATTACTGTCGTTTGCAGCAACATGGATAGAACTGGAGATCATTACATTAAGCCAGCATGGAAATACAAATATTGCCTATTCTCACACATATGCAGGAGGTAAAATAGTGGATCTCATAAAGGATGGTGGTTAGCAGAGGCTAGGAAGGGGAGGGAGGGAAAGATGAAAAGAAGTTGGTTAACAGGTAGAAAAATAGTTAGATAAAAGGAATATGTTCTAGTATTCAACAGTATAGTAGAGAAAATATAGTTAACAATAATTTATTGTGTATTTCAAAATAGCTAGAAAACAAGCATTGTAATGTTTCCAAATCAAGGAAAAGGTAAACATTTAAAGTGATGAATATCACAATTATCCTGATTTGATGATTATACATTGTATACATACATCAAAATACTACATGCATTCCCAAAATATATACAACTATGATATATCAATAAAATAATACAAAAACATTCAACATGAGTAATCAAAATTTAAAGAAAACATTACTTTTAAAAGGCTATTTATGTTTTAAAACCAAATAAAACGTCTAGGAATGAAAAAATTTGAGCTAAAAGAGTGAATCTCCATAAATGGGTTAAACAAGAGAAGAGGCACCATTAAAGGCAAGACCAGTGAACTGGAAGATAGATCTGAAGAGATTACCCCAAAATTCATTCCAGAAAAACAAAGAAATGAAAAATATGAAGAGAGAAGCTTAGAGACATGGAAGTAAAATGAGAAGGCCCAATAGGTATATGAAAGAAGACCCAAAAGAGAATTATGAGAAGAGGGATAGGCAAGAGTAGAAGAGGTAATAGCTCAACCTTCAAGTTAAGAAAACACAATGACTCATAGGCAGGATAAATCTTTTAAAAGTCCACATCTGGCACGTAATAGTGAAACTGTAGAACACAAAAACGAAAAGATGTTAAAAACAGCTAGAAAACCAAGACAAAATACTTTTAAAAGAATGGCTATGAAAGTGACAGTAGACATTTCCAGAATAGTAATAAAAAATTTGACAGTGTAACAGTAACTTCAAATGCTGAGAGACAATAACTCTTCATTTAAAATATAACATTCAGATCAGGTCTCTCAAAATTCACTTTTCTGGAAAAGAATAGAGAGAATTTACATAAACAAACTCTTACTGAAGTAAATTTTTTAAAATGTGCTTCAGGAAGAAGGAAAATTATCCCAAAAGGAAGGTTTAAGACACAAAAAGGGATGATGAGAAAAGAATGAGGATGTGTGTAAATATCAACAAATCTTAACTGAATTAAAAAAAACATTCATTTTAGACAAAAAAAGAAAGAAAGGAAAGATAAAACTAAAATATGGGGCAGTAATAACATTGAGGATGGGGACGAAGTGATCAAAATTAAGTATTCTAAGTATTTAAATTATTCAAAAAGAGCATTAAAAATAGTGATAGCTTTTAAATTCTGTGAAGAATGAATCCTAAATTTTTAAAGGTAACCAATAAAATAATGGAAATAGAATGGTATTTCCTTCCAAACTGTTAGAAGAAACATGAAAAAAATATATTTAAAAAAATAGTAAGTTTCTGGCCATCTGGTCAGGAGCTTAGAAGAAAAGGACTGGAAGAAAAGACTAAGTCTGGGGTATAAATATATGGGAATGGGTATTAAATGTAGTTTTTTTGTATTACACATTAATGCCCATCAGAAAACATACACCATGCAACAGGCACATAACAAACAAGAAGACAAAATAATTTAGCCTGCTGTCATTAGCCAGCCTTCATCATCAGCCACCCTTCATCATCAGCCACCCTAGAGCTGGCACAATGAGCACATGAGCAGAGTGGCCAGGGTGGCAGAGTTAGAGGTTATATACAGGCCTAACAGCATAGACTCCTATTTTCCAAGGATAGCGTATTTAGTGCTGTCTCTGAATTTTTAATCTCTCAGCAACAGAGACCAATACTGAGCTCATGTAATGGCGCTATTCTTTAAAAACCAGCCAGCCACTTGGGTAAGTCATCTACATTGGGTTCCATCTATCTGAGAGATCAGTGATTCGTTCTCACGGGTATATATGTATTTATTCCATGTATGGGTCTGCCTTTCCTGTTTGAAGAGCCGCAGCCAGCATTACCATCCAGGGACTTAACGGAGGGCTAATCCATTGGCATAGAATCCTATGCATTACTACATCTGACATCATCTGACCAGGGTGCACATTTCAAAACAAAGGAAATGAAAGAATGGCCCCATGACCATGATATCCACAGCTGGTATCACATACTGCACCAATCAGAAGCAACTGGTTTCATAGAGCACGGGAAGAGCCTTTTAAGGGAACAGTTAAAACAAAAACTTGGATGCAATGTTCTGCAAAGAAAAAGTACCATCTTCCAAGAAGCAGTACAAGTATCAAACTGTAGAGATTTCTATGTGGCACTTGGCACTTCCCAAGAGGAGGACTACGTGAATCCAGGTACCAAGAAGTCAAAGCAAGAGTGGTTCCCTTACTATCGCTTCCAATTAACAGTACTTTAGGCTTTCTGTCTCCACAATTCTGTGTTCTGCATGGTTAGATTTCCTGGTCCCCAAAGAGGATAGACTCTTGTCAGTGAACACTTTTTCTTTAAACTTTAAAACAAAGATTTATTGGAGTGTAATTGGCATACAATAAACTTCATATGTCCAAATTGTACAACTTGGTATATTTTATCTATGCAAGAATGAAACCATCATTCCAATTAAGCAAATGAATAGATCCACCTCCCTCAAATGTTTACTTGTGCGCTTTTGTAACTCTTTCTCCTGCCCCTCCTAAAGCTTCCCTCCAAGCAACGACTGGTCTGTGTTCCAACACTATAAATTGGTTTTCATTTTCCAGGATTGTATATAAATTGAATCATACAGTACGAACTCTTTTTGTTTGGCTTTAGTCATTTGGCATAATTAGAGATGTATTCATGTCGTTGCATGCATCAGTGGCGTATGTATCACAGTTTGTTCATCCATTTACCTGTGGATGGATCTTTGAGCTGTTTACAGGTTTTGAAAATCACAAATAAAACTGCTTTATATATTTACATACAAACAATTGTATGAGCGCACATTTTTATTTCTATTGTGTAAATACTTATGGGAGGAATGGCTGGATCATATGATAGGTGGACATTTACCTTATAAGAAAGTAGCAAACTGTTTTCCCAAGTGACTGTACAACTTTATATTTCCAGCAGCAGTGTACAAAGTTTCAGTTCCTTCACATCCTTGCCAATATTTGGCATGGTGAGTGCTTTTAAATTTAGCCATTCTAATAAGTATGCAGTTGTATCTCATTGTGGTCTTAATATGCATTTCCCTAGTGACTAATGATGTTGAGCATTTTTAGGTGCTTATTTTCAATCCATATATCTTCTTTGGTGAAGTATTTGTTCAAGTCTTCTGTCCATCTTATTATTGGATTGCCTGTACTTTTTATTGTTGAGTTGTAAGGGTTCTTTATATATTCTGGGTACAAGTTCTTTGTCAGATATATGATTTGCAATTATTTTCTTAGTCTATGGCTTGTCTTTTCATTCTCTTAACAGTGTCTTATAAAGAATTATCGATCAATTTATAATTTTGATATATGCAATGTATCATTTTTATCCTTTTATAGATTGAGATTTGGTTGTATCTAATACGGAGATCAGGAAACTAATTCTCTACAGTACCAAAAAGTAAATAGCTTAAGCATTGAGGACCACATGGTCTCTGTCACAATTATTCAACTCTGTATTTGTGACACAAAAGTAATCGTGGCCAAATACATAATGAATAGATAAGGAGGTGTTCCAATAAATACGTATGTATAAAAACAGGTAGTGGGCTGGATGTGGCCTAAAGATTGTAGTTTCCCAGCCCTTAATCTAAGAAATCTTTACATTTAGGTCTATGATCCATTCTGAGTAAAATTTTAAATGTATTATAAGGTGTGGACTTTGCATATGGATATCCAAATTTTCCAGCCCCATTTGTTGAAAAGACTCTACTTTGCCCAGTAAATGGTCATTACACCATTTTAAAAAATCACTTTTACTGTCTTAATACCATAAACTAGGTGGCTTATAACAACAGCAATTTTTTTCTCACAGTTCTAGCAGCTGGCAAGTCCAAGATCAAGATGCTAAGAGATTCAGTGTCTAGTGAGAGGCCACTTTCTGGCTCACAGACAGTGCCTTTTTGCTGTGTTCTCACACATGGAAGGGAAAAGGGATTTCCTTCAGGCCTCTTTTATAAGGGAAACACTACTTCCATTTTTGAAGGCGCTGATCTCATGATCTACTTATCTCCCAAATAACCCACCTCCTCATACTATCACATTGGTGATTAAGTTTCAACATATGGATCTTGAGAAATAAACCAGAAACAGAAAGAAAAACACTATGTGATTTCACACATATGTGGGATCTTAGAAAGTTGAACTTATAGAAGCAGAGAGTAGAATTGGAGGTTACCAGAGGTGGCAGGGGTTTGGGGGAGATGTTGGTCAAAAGATACAAAATTTTAGTTAGATAGGAGGAATAAATTGAGATTTGTTATACAACATGGTAACTATAGTTAATAACAATGTATTGTACACTTGAAAATTGCTAAAAGAATAGATTTTTTTTTTTTTTTTTTTTTTTTTTTTTTTTTGAGACGGAGTCTGGCTTTGTCGCCCAGGCTGGAGTGCAGTGGCACGATCTCGGCTCACTGCAAGCTCTGCCTCCCGGGTTCACTCCATTCTCCTGCCTCAGCCTCCAAGTAGCTGGGACTAGAGGCGCGCACCACCACGCCCAGCTAATTTTTTTTTTGTCTTTTTAGTAGAGACGGGGTTTCACCGTGTTAGCCAGGATGGTCTCAATCTCCTGACCTCGTGATCCGCCCGCCTCGGCCTCCCAAAGTGCTGGGATTACAGGCGTGAGCCTGTAATTCTTGGCCGTGCCCGGCCAAGAAGAGATTTTAAGCATTCTCACCACAAAAATGATTTATAAGTGAGTAATGGATATGTTAATTAGCTTAATTTAGTCATTGTATACATATTTAGCCAATTTAGCCAATATACACATATATGAAACATATATCAAAACATGTTATATATGTATATGTATATGTATACCATAAAGATGTATAATTTTTATATGTCAGTGTAAAAACAAATGAATGATAAAAAACAAAAACATGAATTTTGAAGGGACACAAACATTCAGATTATAGCATTTACATATAGGTATGGGTCTGTTTCTGGACTCTTTATTCTTCCCCATTGATCTATTTGTGTATCTTCACACCAATACCACATTGCCCTTATTACTATAGTTTTACAAGTCATTAAAAACGGGTGATGTTAGTTCTCCAACTTTTGTTCATCTCTTCAGAAGTTGTCTTGGCTGCTCTAGGTCCTTTGCATTGCCTATGAATTTTAGAATCAGTTTGTCAATTTCTACCAAAAAGGCCTCCTGGGATTTTGATAAGTATTTACTTGGATCCATAGGTCAATTTTTGGAGAATTGACATATTAACAATTTGGAGTCTTCTTACCCATGAACGGTGGCCACCAAGAAATGGGCTGCCTAAATCTCCTGCTTCATGGAACATGGTTGACCATCAGCCCCAACTGTGGGTCCACCATCACATTTGTGTCAATGCTACACTATCTCCATGCTGCTCCTAGCAAAAATGTAAGTAAGGAAGGGAAACAAGTGCAGGCCTATTCCTGCAGGACATGGGTCTTCTTTAATAGACAACCTTGGGTCAAGAAATACCCACTGACTTGGCTGACGCTTTCTTAGAACTGCACTGCAATCTGATACTCTTCCCCACATCTCCTCTTTCGGCACTCTCCTACAGGGATCTGACCTGCACCACTATCTGAAGACTCTCACAGCCTAATCCTGATGGCCTCCTTTTGTCCTTCATGGGTATTTCCCCTAATAAAGCTCTTATATGTCTAACCCTGTCTTGGTATCTGCTTCTCGAAGGATCCAAACTAACACATGCCATGAAGATTTGTGGTTTGTGCTGCTGCTTAGTCAGAGATGGACACTACCTTAGAATGTGGGAAGGATATGATTAGCAGAATCACTTTAGTAGTAGAAAAGATTAACTAGTCAAATCCTCATATGGTACAAATACAGTAGATTTTTGCATAACTTGACACAGTTTCATCTTGGAACAGTGCTCAGCATCTGTTTTCTTGCTTCTCTTCCTATTACAATTTGTGGTTCTTGTGATACTCACAAATCCAGCAATTGCACACGTTGACTGAGGAACATTTTACATTATTAAGCAATTCATAGTATTCCTAAACTTGTATATACATCCATCAAGACATAACATGGGTGAAATATAACACCAGTTCCTTGTGATGGCCTCTAATTTGTGTCAAACTAAATATTTGTGGATAATCTAATACACGAATGTTTAAGAGGTAAATTTATACATTTTTAAATTGAGTAACATATTTAAATGCTACATAAATTCGGTTGAAAGGGTTGTATTAATTTTGCTTTTTAATTTTCTTAATTTTAATATTTTGGGAGAAAAATACATTAAAAAATAGTTTTTATTCAAGTTTACATTTTATATAAAAATGTTAAATTTTGTAAACTTTTAGTATATTTTCATTTGTAATCCTTTAAACCAGAACTGCAAATTGAGCACAGATTCTATGAAAATCTTGATTATAACAACGTAATAGTTATCTTTCAGCAGTGAAAGCAAGAAGAGTAGATTTAGTAGTACTAACATATACTAACCTATAAATTATATATGTATTTATGTTATTACTTATCCAAACACCATCAGACTGTAAACAGAAGGTCAGATACATAAACTAATAATTAAATTTAGTAGTTTTGGGCACTTTACTAACATTCAGCAAATGAAAAATATAGTTTTACATGTTTCAATTTTATGAATATAAAGTTATATTCATCAAGGTAGGAGACAGACTATCATTTTATTTAACATTTACTTAGCTTTATATGCAACCTTTTTCTAAATATTTTTATGTAATTTTTATTAGGATTTTTTTGCAGATACTTATCTCTGGACTAGAAGAGAATCCTTTGCCTTGCCTGAGTGACCAAATTATTTCAATATGCAACTTTTAAATATGTATGAATATGGTAGATGAGTTTTTGCTGGCATGCTTCCTCTGGGCCCTGCAAATTTATAGGATAGGCCTGGCTTTCACTGTGAGTGTGAGTGTGGAATGATTGAAAAGGGGTTTCTCAAGAGCTTCTAGAGCTGGGATCTCCACTTCATTCCTTGATGGATGGGATGTGCATAGATATTTCTTGGGGTAAAGAGAGAGCCCACGAGCTCCTTCTTCACTCCTATCTGGCAGCCAGGAAATAGGTGGGCTTGATAGGTATGTAGCTTTAAACAAGCCATAGCCCCCAGCAGGGTCGGTCCTCCCTTTTTCTTTTCCCCTCTTGCCACCTAACCCCACCATGTTTCTCATCTTCTTTCCAAGGTCACAGGTCTCCTTCCCAGCTTTTCATTCACATCCCTCCACTCAAGCAAGCCTCTGGTCCCCTTTTATCCACAGAAGTCAAATTTTCAGGGACTTCTGCCTGCATCTAAAACTGTGGCTTCACCACCAAGGATGTCTCCCTTATATTTCTGGTCCACTGAGAAGTTTATCTTTTTTTTTTTCTTTTTTTAAATGGAGTCTCACTCTGTTGCCTAGGCTAGAGTGCAGTGGTGCTATCTTGGGTCACTGCAACCTCCACCTCCCAGGTTCAAGTGATTCTCCTGCCTCAGCCTCCCAAGTAGCTGGGATTACAGGTGTCCACCACCATGCCTGGCTAATTTTTGTATTTTTAGTAGAGACGGGGTTTCACCATGTTGTTTCACCATGTTGTTGCTCAAACTCCTGACATCAAATGATCCACCTGCCTCGGCCTCCCAAACTGCTGGGATTACAGGCATGAGTCACCACACCCAGCTGAGTGTTTTGTCTTTTTGAGTATAACCATGCTTTTCTAATTTTATTTTCTATTATTATTTTTATGTGTCTTAAATGGGGGAAAAATAAGGCTTAAATATATGGTGCATTTTATTTCCTACAACATTTTTTACTAATCAAGATAAACCTTTTTGCACATGTATTTGTGTTTATATTTCTTCTTTTGAAAATTTTTGGTTCATAGCCTTTGTCCAATTTTTATTGGCATGTTATTTTATGTGTATTTTTTAAATGTCACTAATTTGCAACTTTTCTTTATATATTAAGGTCATTGGCCGTTTACCATATTTTTGTAAAACTTTTACCCCAGATTATCATTTGCCATTAAATATTGTTTATTATTCATTTAGGTGGACAGATGATTCTATGGTTCTACTGTTACCATCTATATTCCCTTAATGTTCCCATGTCAACATTAAGAGTCTTTTGTTTGAAAGATTTTTAATGTCTGTATCCCCTTTTTAAAAAGTGGCAATAACTAAAGAACCTATCAATTTCTACCTGGAGTGCATGTTCCAAAGCTATATAATGCAGCTGCATTATTCTGATTCCCTACTTTATGACTAATTGAATCTATATGCACAAAAACGTTTTGTACAACAGCTGGAGAATTAAAATATTAAACCCTCAGTGATGATTGCTAATTATTTTCTTTCTTTCCTGGTGACAGACCTCAAGTTGTCAGAATGTAAAAGCAATGTACGGTACAAATAGAAACCACATTACTGTGAATTCAATTTGCACACATCATTATTGGAGAAAGACGCTAATCATAACTTACCAAAGAAAACACTGTAGCCTGAATAATTCGTATTTAATCCTTCTTAATGAAAAGAATGTAGAAATGCTCCTGAAGTTTCCACAAAGTGCTCTCCCCATGTGAGAGTTAGTGCCCATCTGCAACCTTGCTTTTGTGTGGATCCTTCACTCAACATAAAGCAATTACTTAGCTAAATCCAATGGTCCTCTATCAGCTTGATTCTTAGCTGCATTACCATTTCTACCTTTCAAGGTTTGATTTCTCTCTTTCCTAGATTTCCCTTCTTTTACATGGAGTATAATCAAAGAAGTGCCAGATTTAGGGTCAGAAATTAATCATTAGACTCCAACTGATCAATTTCCAGCTGTGTGACCTTGGGTCTACTTACATAAACATTTTGAGCTTTAGTAAAATCTCAAAGTTGTTAGAATTTAATTATATGAGCTAACATATGTGAAAACACTAAGCCTAAAACACTGGGTAATTACTTGGATTCAAGTGGCAATTTAGCTATTGACTTTTGGAAAGCCCTGTAGTTCAGTCCTCAGCCCTCTGACTTTTTGCCCTCTAAATTTATTCGCTCACGTAATTCCATGAAATACCTCTTCAAAATCTAACTAGCACCTCTATCAGACCCTTTCCTTCAATACTCCCACCAGAGGGTCTCACCTTTACTAGGGGCCCAACCTGGAACAAAATCAACTTGTATTTGCTTTTTTTGTTTTTGTTTTGTTTTGTTTTGTTTTGTGAGATGAAGTCTCACTCTATTGCCCAGGCTAGAATGCAGTGGTGCTATCTTGGCTCGCTGCAACCTCCACCTGCCAGGTTCAAGCAATTCTCCTGCCTCAGTCTCCCGAGTGGCTGGAACTACAAGCGAGTACCACCACGCCTGGCTAATTTTTGAATTTTTAGTACAGACGGGGTTTCCCCGTGTTGGCCAGGCTGGTCCTGAACTCCTGACCTCAGGTGATGGACCCGCCACAGCCTCCCAAAGTGTTGGGATTACAGGAGTAAGCCACTGTGCCCAGCCTCTGCATTTGTTGATATTTTGATTATTAAATGTTTCCCATTGTGTATGTTCAATCATACCAATTAGATGATCAACTTTTTAAAGGCAGAGGCCATGTCTTCAGTTTTTGCGGTAGACACTGTAAGCACAAAAGGAGTGAAGTACACCATGGGATGTGACATTTTCTGTTTCTTCTTAAATAAATGCTGCAGCATTCTCTTTCAGTTTGCAGATTTGATTTACCTGATAAGACAGCCTCATCAATCAAAGACAGTGAAACCATTCTGCTTTTTCACTAGCTTCATCGATGTAAAAGTATACTTTTCATTCCGTGACTACTCAGGGAAAGGGCTAGACACACTATGGAGGGGAAGCGGCAGACTGGAAGTAAACCAATGTAGTGAGAGATTGTTAGTGAGCAGTGAATGAGAAAAGAGTCAAACAAGCTGTGGAAGTAAATGGTACATAGGCAATTTGAAGGTGTACCTATTTTTACAGCTCTAATAACTAAGTGACAACACTCACACTCATTTACTGATATATCAGCATTTTTCTCCATGCAAATTTATATTTTGTCCTCTGCACTATATAGGTAGGCATTCACCCTGCTGTTTCACCACCTGCTGCTTTAACAGCTGCTAATAAGCAGGAATCTCAGCTTCTATAGAAGCAAGTCAGGGAAGGGACTAGCAAGAAGAAAGGAAGAAACAGAGAGGGGGCTAGGAAGAAGGAAGAAGGGATCTATGGAAAACGATCGAGGGTAAAATCAAGGAGAGAAGACTGGAAAGTGTGAGGAAGAATGGGGTGACTGGGGGAGTTGGAAAAGTTAAGAGCATAAGGATTTTAAAGATCTGTTGTACGTACTGGATTCATAAATTAGTTGCTTTTCGGAGCTACCTACAGTGGATGAAGGCGGCCTATACCCAAAGTCTGATCAACTCCTTTATATGGAGATGGGTAATACTACAGGAGGTCTCCCAGGAGATAGAGGAAGAGGCTGAGGAGTTTCTTCTCCGTCATACCCTTGCCCTCTTCCCCACCTGGTGATCCTTCTCCATCATTTTTCTCCTCCACTTCTCTCCTCAACTCTGCATTTAACATCCTGAAAACTGCGAAGGACAATAAGGCAAATGCATTGTATTCTTCCTCTCACCCATGGCCGTTTTCTAAGTTTGAGCACTGAATATATCATGGGGTGAGCTATATTGGGCATAAGCTCTGTGTAACCTACGTCTAACTTACAAGAACTCAAAATCCACATAGTTTGTTCAGGATAAGAGTGGTGAGGGTTGAGGTGCGAATCCATCCACCCTGATTATAAAAGTTAAACCTAATCAGAGAGAAGAGATTGGCTTATCCTGAAAAACTCAACATACACTGTATAAAGTACACATAAAATGATTAACAAAGGAAGGTAGAAGAGAAACACACTGCAAAGTGCATATATAAATATTCACCTCCAAAGAGAAAGATTTTCTTAGTCTACTGAAAATAGGAATATTTCAAGGAATATCATTCTCAAAGTCAGTGTTACGTTTTTTAGTTAAAATTAGATTTTTTTCCTTTGCCTCATAAGAAGAAACTACACTAGCTGATAGAAAAATTATGGCATCTAATGCATAACAGAGGATATACATCAAATACACATGGTTATTGATTTCATGAAATGTTTGCTTCTTTACCCAGAAATGTGAGGCCACATAAGCCAGATTTCACAGACGAACTATAAGTGATCTAATAAATAGAAATAATACTATAAAATGGTAATATTTAACATATTCTAACCTGGACAGAGTAACTACTACTATGAAATAGTTTATACAAAACTACAAAGGGAGCAAAGTGAAAGGCAATTCATTTCTTCATGCTTAATTTATGCAAAACATCAAATGGGCCTAAATAATTGAGGCTACTTACCATTGTAAAGACTTCTAAGAGGGCGCGCCCAAGATGGCCCAATAGGAACAGCTCCAGCCTCTAGCTCCCAGTGTGAGCAACACAGAAGACGGGTGATTTCTGCATTTTCAACTGAGGTACCGGGTTCATCTCACTGGGGCGTGTCCTGTGGGACAGCTGGCCCTGGTCTGCGGGTGCAGCCCAATCAGCCAGAGCTGAAGCAGGGTGAGGCATCCCCTCACCTGGTAAGGGCAAGGGGGAAGGGAATTCCTTTTCCTAGCCAAAGGAAATTGAGACACACAACACCTGGAAAATCGGGTAACTCCCATCCTAATACTGTGCTTTACCAAGGGTCTTACTTAGCAAACCGGCACACCGGGAGATTACATCCCACACCTGGCCCGGAGGATCCCATGCCCACGGAGCCTCCCTCATTGCTAGCACAGCAGTCTGAGATCTTACTGCAAGGCGGCAGCAAGGCTGGGGGAGGGGCACCCGCCATTGCTGAGGCTTAAGTAGGTAAACAAAGCCCCCCTCCCCCAAGCTCGAATTGGGTGGAGCCCACCACAGCTCAAGGAGGCCAGCCTGCCTCTGTAGACTCCTCCTCTGGGAACAGGGCATAGCTAAAGAGAAAGCAGCAGAAACCTCGGCAGAGGTAAATGTTCCTGTCTGACAGCTTTGAAGAGAGCAGTGGATCTCCCAGCACGGAGGCTGAGATCTGAGAATGGACAGACTGCCTGCTCAAGTGGCTCACTGACCCCTGAGTAGCCTAACTGGGAGACATCACCCACTTAGTGCAGACCGACACATCACACCTCACACGGTGGGGTACACCCCTGAGACAAAGCTTCGAGAGAGAGAATCAGACAGTAACACTCACTGTTCAGCAAGATTCTATATTCTGCAGTCTCTGCTGCTGATACCCATGCAAACAGGTTCTGGAGTGTACCTCAAGCAAACTCCAACAGACCTACAGCTGAGGGTCCTGACTGTTAGAAGGAAAACTAACAAACAGAAAGGACACCCACACCAAAACCCCATCAGTACGTCACCATCATCAAAGACCAAAGGCAGATAAAACCACAAAGATGGGAAAAAAGCAGTGCAGAAAAGCTGGAAATTCAAAAAATCAGAGCACATCGCCCCCTCCAAAGGAATGCAGCTCATCACAAGCAACGGAACAAAGCTGGACAGAGAATGACTTTGACGAGTCCAGAGAAGAAGGCTTCAGTTGATCATACTTCTCAGAGCTAAAGGAGGAACTACGTAACCAGCGCAAAGAAACTAAAAACCTTGAAAAAAGATTTGACGAATGGCTAACTAGAATAACCAATGTAGAGAAGTCCTTAAAAGAACTGATAGAGATGAAAACCATAACAAGAGAACTACGTGACAAATGCATAAGCTTCAGTAACTGACTGGATCAACTGGAAGAAAGAGTATCAGCGATTGAAGATCAATGAATGAAATGAAGCGAGAAGAGAAGTGTAGAGAAAAAAGAGTAAAAAGAAATGAACAAAGCCTCCAAGAAATATGGGATTATGTGAAAAGACCAAATCTACGTCTGATTAGAGTGCCTGAAAGTGACAGGGAAAATGGAACCAAGTTGGAAAACACTCTGCGGGATATCATCCAGGAGAACTTCTCCAACCTAGTAAGGCAGGCCAACATTCAAATTCAGGAAATACCGAGAATGCCACAAAGACACTCCTCAAGAAGAGCAACTCCAAGACACATAATTGTCAGATTCACCAAAGTTGAAATGAAGGAAAATGTTAAGGGCAGCCAGAGAGAAAGGTCGGGTTACACACAAAGGGAAGCCCATCAGACTAACAGCAGATCTCTCGGCAGAAACTCTACAAGCCACAAGAGAGTGGGGGCCAATATTCAACATTCTTAAAGAAAAGAATTTTCAACCTAGAATTCATATCCAGCCAAACTAAGTTTCATAAGTGAAGGAGAAATAAAATATTTTACAGACAAGCAAATGCTTAGAGATTTTGTCAACACCAGGCCTGCCCTACAAGAGATCCTGAAGGAAGCACTAAACATGGAAAGGAACAACAGGTACCAGCCATTGAAAAAACATGTCAAAATGTAAAGTCCATCGATGCTAGGAAGAAACTGCATCAATTAGTGAGCAAAATAACCAGCTAATATCACAATGACAGGATCAAGTTCACAAATAACAATATTAAACTTAAATGTAAATGGACTAATGGTCCAATTAAAAGACACAGACTGGCAAATTGGATAAAGAGTCAAGACCCATCAGTTTGCTGTATTCAGGGGACCCATCTCACATGCAGAAACACACATAGGCTCAAAATAAAGGGATGGAGGAAGATTTACCAAGCAAATGGAAAACCAAAAAAAGCAGGGGTTGCAATCCTAGTCTCTGATAAAACAGACTTTAAACTGTCAAAGATCAAAAGAGACAAAGAAGGCAATTACATAATGGTAAAGGGATCAATTCATCATGAAGAGCTAACTATCCTAAATATATATGCACCCAATACAGGAGCACCCAGATTCAGAAAGCAAGTCCTTAGAGACTTACAAAGAGACTTAGACTCCCATACAATAATAATGGGAGACTTTAACACCCCACTGTCAACATTAGACAGATCGATGAGACAGAAAGTTAACAAGGATATCCAGGAATTGAACTCAACTCTGCACCAAGCGGACCTAATAGACATCTACAGAACTCTCTACCCCAAATCAACAGAATATACATTCTTCTCAGCACCACATCACACTTATTCCAAAATTGACCCCATAGTTGGAAGTAAAGCACTCCTAAGCAAATGTAAAAGAACAGAAATGATAACAAACTGTCTCTCAGACCACAGTGCAATCAAACTAGAACTCAGGACTAAGAAACTGAATCAAAATCGCTCAACTACATGGAAACTGAACAGCCTGCTCCTGAATGACTACTGGGTACATAACGAAATGAAGGCAGAAATAAAGATGTTCTTTGAAACCAATGAGAACAAAGATACAACATACCAGAATCTCTGGGACACATTTAAAGCAGTGTGTAGAGGGAAATTTATAGCACTAAATGCCCACAAGAGAAAGCAGGAAAGATCTAAAATAGACACCCTAACATCACAATTAAAAGAACTAGAGAAGCAAGAGCAAACGCATTCAAAAGCTAGCAGAAGGCAAGAAATAACTAAGATCAGAGCAGAACTGAAGGAGATAGAGACACAAAAACCTTCCAAAAAATCAATGAATCCAGGAGCTGGTTTTTTTAAAAGATCAACAAAAGTGACAGACCGCTAGCAAGACTAATAAAGAAGAAAAGACAGAAGAATCAAATAGACGCAATAAAAAATGATAAAGGGGATATCACCACCGACCCCACAGAAATACAAACTGCCATCAGAGAATACTATAAACACCTCTACACAAATAAACTAGAAAACCTAGAAGAAATGGATAATTTCCTGGACACTTACACTCTCCCAAGACTAAACCAGGAAGAAGTTGAATCCCTGAATAGATCAATAGCAGGCTCTGAAGTTGAGGCAATAATTAATAGCCTACCAACCAAAAAAAGTCCAGGACCAGATGGATTCACAGCTGAATTCTACCAGAGGTACAAGGAGGAGTTGGTACCATTCCTTCTGAAACTATTCCAATTAATAGAAAAACAGGGAATCCTCCCTAACCCATTTTATGAGGCCAGCATCATCCTGATACCAAAGCCTAGCAGAGACAAAACAAAAAAGGAGAATTTTAGACCAATATCCCTGATGAACATCGATGCAAAAATCCTCAATAAAATACTGGCAAACCAAATTCAGCAGCACATCAAAAAGCTTATCCACCATGATCAAGTGGGCTTCATCCCTGGGATGCAAGGCTGGTTCAACATATGCAAATCAATAAACATAATCCAGCATATAAACAGAACCAAAGACAAAAACCATATATTATCCCAATAGATGCAGAAAAAGCCTTTGACAAAATTCAACAGCCCTTCGTGCTAAAAACTCTCAATAAATTCAGTATTGATGGAATGTATCTCAAAATAATAAGAGCTATTTATGACAAACCCTTAAAATAATAAGAGCTATTTATGACAAACCTACAGCCAATATCATACTGAATGGGCAAAAACTGGAAGCATTCCCTTTGAAAAATGGCACAAGACAGGGATGCCCTCTCTCACCACTCCTATTCAACATAGTGTTGGAAGTTCTGGCCAGGGCAATCAGGCAAGAGAAAGAAATCAAGGGTATTCAGTTAGGAAAAGAAGAAGTCAAATTGTCCCTGTTTGCAGATGACATGATTGTATATTTAGAAAACCCCATTGTCTCAGCCCAAAATCTCCTTAAGCTGATAAGCAACTTCACTGCAGTCTCAGGATACAAAATCAGTGTGCAAAAATCACAAGCATTCTTATACATCAGTAACAGACAAACAGAGAGCCAAATCAGGAATGAACTCCCATTCACAATTGCTTCAAAGAGAATCAAATACCTAGGAATCCAACTTACAAGGGATGTAAAGGACCTCTTCAAGGAGAACTACAAACCACTGCTCAGTGAAATAAAAGAGGACACAAACAAATGGAAGAACATACCATGCTCATGGATAGGAAGAATCAATATTGTGAAAATGGCCATACTGCCCAAGGTAATTTATAGATTCAATGCCATCCCCATTAAGCTACCAATGAGTTTCTTCACAGAATTGGAAAAAACTGCTTTAAAGTTCATATGGAACCAAAAAAGAGCCCACATTGCCAAGACAATCCTAAGTCAAAAGAACAAAGCTGGAGGCATCACGCTACCTGACTTCAAACTATACTACAAGGCTACAGTAACCAAAACAGCATGGTACTGGTACCAAAACAGAGATATAGACCAATAGAACAGAACAGAGCCCTCAGAAATAATACCATACATCTACAGCCATCTGGTCTTTGACAAACCTGACAAAAACAAGAAATGGGGAAAGGATTCCCTATTTAATAAATGGCACTGGGAAAATTGGCTAACCATAAGTAGAAAGCTGAAACTGGATCCTTTCCTTACTCCTTATATGAAAATTGATTCAAGATGTATTAGAGACTTAAATGTTAGACCTAAAACCATAAAAACCCTAGAAGAAAACCTAGGTAATACCATTCAGGACATAGGCATGGGCGAGGACTTCATGTCTAAAACACCAAAAGCAACGGCAACAAGAGCCAAAATTGACAAATGGGATCTAATTAAACTAAAGAGCTTCTGCACAGCAAAAGAAACTACCATCAGAGTGAACAGGCAACCTACAGAATGGGAGAAAATTTTTGCAATCTACTGATCTGACAGAGGGCTAGTATCCAGAATCTACAAAGAACTTAAATAAATTTATAAGAAAAAAACAAACAACCCCATCAAAAAGTGGGCAAAAGATATGAACAGGCATTTCTCAAAAGAAGACATTTATGCAGCCAACAGACACATGAAAAAATGCTCATCATCACTGGCCATCAGAGAAATGCAAATCAAAACCACAATGAGATACCATCTCACACCAGTTAGAATGGCGATCATTAAAAAATCAGGAAACAACAGGTGCTGGAGAGGATGTGGAGAAATAGGAACTCTTTTACACTGTTGGTGGGACTGTAAACAAGTTCAACCATTGTGGAAAACAGTGTGGCGATTCCTCAAGGATCTAGAACTAGAAATACCATTTGACCCAGCCATCCCATTACTGGGTATATACCCAAAGGATTATAAGTCATGCTGTTATAAAGACACACGCACACATATGTTTATTGCAGCACTATTCACAATAGCAAAGACTTGCAGTCAACCTAAATGTCCATCAGTGACAGACTGGATTAAGAAAATGTGGCACATATACACCATGGAATATTATGCAGCCATAAAAAAGGATGAGTTCATGTCCTTTGTAGGGACATGGATGCAGCTGGAAACCATCATTCTCAGCAAAATATCGCAAGAACAGAAAACCAAATACCGCATGTTCTCACCCATAGGTGGGAATTGAACAATGAGATGACTTGGACACAGGAAGGGGAACATCACACACTGGGGCCTATTGTGGGGAGCGGGGAGGGGGGAAGATAGCATTAGGAGATATACCTAGTGTAAATGATGAGTTAATGGGTGCAGCACAGCAACATGGCACATGTATACATATGTAACAAACCTGCACATTGTGCACATGTACCCTAGAACTTAAAAGTATAATGATTAAAAAAAAAGATTTCTAAGAGTAGAGAACACTAGGACAATTTGAATGGAAAAACAAACCTGAATAAAAATGCTGGTAATTTAATAATGATTGACAATTACTGAGTGCTTACCCTGTATCAGGCAATTTTTGAAGCACTGTATGTATAGCATCCTTTTTCCTCATCAGAACAATCTTATGTGGTCAATACTCTTGATGGCCTTATTTTATAGGTGGGGAAATTAAAGCATGGAGAGAGACTAAGTAATTTGTACAAGGTCATGCAGTAAGTGGTAAAGTCAAACACTGATAGTCTGGCTCTGAAGACCAAGTAGTTAACTGCTAAGCTATAGTTCCCACAAGACAGCTTAGAAGAAGAGCAATCAGTTAGGAGGCCACAGTCTAAGTGGAAGAAATAGTACTTGAAATAATGATAGTTGTTGTAGGAATTTGAAAGATTTATAGGAAATGTTGCAAAAGAAGAATCAGTCGGATTTGATAACTGATTATATATGAAGAGTGAGAAAGAGTTGTTTACATTGACTGCAGTTTCAAGGCTGAGTAATTTTGTAGTGATATTAACTAACTAGGAAAAAGGAATTGCAACTTTTTTATGACGAATGATGAATTCAGCTTTAGACACATAAAACTGAAATATCTTAAAGATTTACTATGTATAAATAAATAACCAGGAGGTAGATTAAAATACAGTCTTGAATCCCCCCCAAAAATGGTTGGTGATACAATTTGGGTGATATATACATACAGAAAGTTGATCTTAGGACGGAATCTTTGAAGGGATTTATAATGAGTAGATGAATGATGAGTCAGAAAGAAACTTTATCAGAGTTTATCAGAAAGGTAAGAGGAGAATCAGGAGAGCTCAGTCTTTTAGAAACCAAGAAAAAAATATTCCAGTAGAAGGAATTATTCAAAAAGTAATAATGCTGAAAAGAATCTAAACAGAATGAGTACTGAAAAGATGTCACTGCATTGTCAGAATGGTTTGAAAGGGCAGCTCTATTAAAGTGGTGAGGGCAGAAGACATAGCACAAGTCACTGAGAACAGAGAAATATTAGTGGAGTTAGAGATGATACACTACTTTTTCAAGACCTTCATTTGGGAGGAAATGTGAATGATAAAGGACAGTTTTAGGAAGAACATTAAGTCAAATAAAGACTTCTTTAAGCTACTGACCCTTTAAGCATACTATAGGCAGATATAAATGAGCCAGTGGAGAGGTATTAAAAATAAAAGATGGAATTCGTAATTTATTATCTTTCCTAAGAAGAAATGAAGGCCAGGCATGGTGGCTCACACATGGAATCCCAGCAATTTTAGAAGCCAAGACAGAAGTACTGCTTGAGGCCAGAAGTTTGAGACCAGCCTGGACAACATAGTGAAATTTGTATATAGAGGGGAAAAAAAAAAATCTTTGTCGTGTGGGCTTGTCCAAACATTGCAGAGTATCTAATATCCTTGGCTCTCTCCTTCTATTAAATGCCAGGGTGACATCCACCTCCAGCATTGTGACAAGCGAAAAAAAAGCACTCTCCCTATTTTTGAAACATCCCCTAAAAGTGGTACTATTCACCTGGATAACTGCTGCTGCAAAAGGAAATAACAGAGGATGCAAGGTCAAGTGCTCTAAGGAACCTAACAGATCATAGAAAACTGAGCAATGGATGGAAATGAAACAATAGGGTTTGTGGGGTCTGTGATGAACAAAAGAAAATGGCCCCACCTAAAGACATTTACATTACAAAAACACCTTTTGAAAATTGTACCAGCTAAAGAAATGGCAGCAGGCTGCATTATCTACTTTTCAAATGAATGGATTTGACTTGTAACTTGTAACGCAAGGCTAGCATTTATGTAGCCTAGTGTTACATTTGCAGTTTAACAAAAAGTAGCCCTTAAATTTAAGAATTTATCATTGAAAAAGATTTCAAGCATCAGCCTAGAATTAGCTTTTCAAAATTAGGGTTAGATATTTAGGAAATTGTGATCAGCAATGTTTTAATCAAACTGATTAAAATAAATTATAATAGAAAGTGTCAGAGTACATAAGAGTAAATTTTGTTTTGTCAAGTGTTTATTTCAATTGCGTGTGTGTACATGTGTGTGCATGAGCATATATACCAGTCATGATGTAAACTATCTTGATATTGTTTGGCTCTGTGTCCTCACCCAAATCTCATGTCAAATTGTAATGCGCACGTGTTGGAGAAGGGGCCTAGTGGGAGGTTACAGAATCATGGGGGTGGACGTCCCCCTTGCTGTTCCTGTGACAGAGTTCCTCCAATATCTGGTTGTTTAAAAGTATATAGCACTTCCCCCAACTTTATCTCCTGCCACCATGTGAAGACAGTGCTTGCCTCCCCTTCACCTTCCGCCATGATTATAAGTTTCCTGAGGCCTCCCAGCCATGCTTTCTGTACAGCCTGCAGAACTGTGAGTCAATTAAACCTCTTTTTTTTGTAAATTACCCAGTCTCAGGTAGTTCTTTATAGCAGTGTGAAAACGAGCTAATACATATCTTTCTGGGAGTCTTAGTAAAAACAGTTTTGGAAAACAGCAAGATAAATGGTTAGGTGAGGATTTGGGGTGTACTAGGATCTTTCCCAACAACACTGTAGCCATCTGACATAGTGGCCTTTTTTGACATATTTATTAGAAGCCAAATTTGGATTCAAAGAGACTAGGATTTTAGGTCCAGCTGTACCTCTCAGGTATGTGATAATAGGCAAGCTGCTTAAACTGAGCCTTCCTTGGTTTCTTTATCTATAAAATGAAGATAATAATGTGTTATAAGATTTTTGAAATAAATTAAAGGAGATAATATATGTAAAATGTGTAAACCAAAATAAAATCCTAAGCTCTTCAACAGACTGAACAAACCCCCTCTGGACCAAGGAAAACTTCAAAACCTGAATTCCCAGCCATGATGGGAAAGGATGCTGTACTCACCTAATTATACCCCCTCCCTTTTGGAGTTTAGGAACAACTGACCAGCATTAACATTAAAATAGAAATCTTAAGACTGACAGAACAATCTTTGGCAATAAGATACCAAATTGCAACCTGACTCTGGTATAGCATCAATGACAGATAGCAGACCTCGAAGGAAATCAAAATATTTTATACCAAAATATATTTATTTGACATATTTTGAAATAGTCTTGCAAAGCTATCTTTTGTGCGGGAAATTTTGCATCTGTATAAAATCTCCAGCAATGTAACTAGGCCTTTCCTGAATCTCAGAGAGATTAACTAAGAGCATGATACCTTTTAAGGTCCAAAAAAGACATTTACCATCTATTCTCTCTGAAGCCTTTATTGTGTTATAATAGGTAGCTAGTCAGACATGAGCAGGGCAGGAGAGGGCCCCCCACCCCACCCCACCACCACCACCACCAGGAGTCTCAGACAACCATCAGGTGACTTTCAGGTAGTTATTAAACTGTCTCTCTAAAATAATCATTGGTCACAGTCAGTGCCAGGGAAAGGTGGTCTCCCAATTGATAGAAACACTTGAAACTGGTAATCAGCAGCTTTCCAGTAAGATCTCAGGAGTTAGGCTAATGGGTTCAAGCATGCTCACTAAGAGGAAAAATGGCAGAGTTTAACTGGTTTATGACCTTCTAAGAGCATTCAACAAGTAAGGGAAGAACACCTCAAGTGAGCATGTGTACAACTCCAATAAGCACACTGCACAATGCGGCCCCTCCCGAGTGCTGGCAGACCACTGTGCATGTGGGCAGCGCACCCCAAGTGAAAAATCAGGGAACAAGTAATGCAGACCCTGAAAGCATGCCAACATATAAAACCCCAAGTCAGAGATGTAACGGTGAACTCCACTCTCTCAAGTTGCCCACTTGACCCTCTTCCAAGTGTACTTTACTTCCTTTCGTTTCTGCTCTGAAACTTTCTTAATAAACTTTCACTACTGCTCTAAAATTTGCCTCGGTCTCTCACTCTGTCTTATGCCCCCTCTGTCAAATTCTCTTTTCAGAATAAACAAGAATTAAGGTTGCTGCAGACCCATATGGATTTGCTGCTGGTAATTACATAGCAACAACCTTGGCTTCTACGGCACCCCTTATTTTAAATCCAGTATTTTTTCCTACTAATGTCAAGTCTTTAGCTTAACTCTTTCAACCAGTTGCCAACCAGAAAGTCTTTGAATCCACCTATGATCTGTAAGCCCCCCACTTCAAGATGCCCTGCCTTTCTGGGTTGAACCAATGCATATCCTACATGTACTGATTTATGTCTTTACCTGTAATTTCTGTCTCCATAAAATGTATACAAACAAACCAGAACACCTCAGGCACACTTTCTCAGGACCTCCTGAGAGTATTTCCCAGGCCATGGATACTCATATTGGCTTCGAAGAAATCTCTTTAAAAATTGTATGGAGTTTGCTTTTTTTTGATCAACAAATGCTTGGTATACTATTTGACAGATAGTGAGGACTCAATGAATGACAGATGAGGTTATTATTATTTTAATAATCACTAATGTATAAGGTTTGTCTGGCACACCAGCAAAATATGAAATATATACATAATGTATTTAAGCTTTTACTAAATGTTTTCTTCCTGTTATAGAGAAATTATTTGAAATGCCTAAAGCCATCATATTTGTGTTAGTCATTTACTGCAGTGTAACAAATTACTCTAAAGCTTAATATCTTAAAACTACAAACAATTATTATATCACATACTTTCTGAGAATCAGGAATCTGGGGTCAGTTTAGCTAGGAGTTTCTGACTCAGGGTCTCCCACAAAGTGGCAGTCAAGCTATCCACCAGGGAGGTACTCTCCAAAGGGGCTGAAGTATCCATTTACAATCACACTATGTGACTGTTGCCAGGAGGTTTCAGTTCCTTGCCATGTGGGCTTTTCCATAGAGCTGCACATGGCATGGTTTCTCCAACATCATATCTTCTGAGAGAGAGAGAGAGAGAGAGAGAGAGAGAGAGAGAGAGAGAGAGAGACAGAGAGAGAGAGAGAACACCAAGACAGAAGCCTCAGTCTTGTATAACTTAATCTCTGAAATGACATAACATCACTTCTACCATATGTTATTGGTCACAAATTCTAAGCCTCAAACAATTTACAGGGAGACTATATGAGGGTGTAAATAGCAGGAAACATAGATCATTATTGGAGGTCATTTTTGAGGCTATCAACAATATTTATTGAATGTTCCTCCTCTTCAAAATTTTTAATGCAAACATATGAGACTTTCCAGGCATAAGTAATTATCCCTTACTGCCTACAATGAACACCTGGGTTAACATTAACACAAATTTGAGGAGTTATCAATTTTGTTAATGATACATGACACCAGCTTATTTAATAAATCATGTTTAACTTTCAGGAAAATTTTGCATAATCTTATAGTGTTATGTTTCTTTCAAGAAATTAAACTTTGGTAAATGTATTTTAAATATACCTCTATGTCTTCCATTAAGTAATATTTGGCCCTTTCTATGGAAAAATTATTTCCTCCAGTTATACTTTATTACATTCTAAAAATAAATCTCTTGAAGGCAGGCTGCTTCTTCTGAGCATGCGACCAGATAGTAATAATATGGTTAAGACTTCAAAAGTAAAAATCAATGAAGATGTTTGATTAGCATAATCATTTTTAAAAATGATGAAAGTAGAATGTGAAATGTCAATATTCTTAATGCCAAAATTTGATGAACTATAACAATACATTAAAATAATTGCAAGAGAATTTTAATCATAATATAAAAATGAAATTCCTTATTCAGATAACGTTAATGAAAATAAATAGCCAAAATCAAACTAGAAAATCAATACTTCTCTTAAAAGACAAAATTTAAAAACACTTATTTCCAAGGTGTCATCTAATTAAAAAAATGTTTGCACCTATTTTTCAAGTTTGACTTTTATTTCAATGTAAACTCTTTCTTCAGTATTCAACATTATATATTTCAAATTTGCTCCTAAGTTCATTCATATTTTTAAAGTAATAGATCAGTTTTGGCCTTTGGCAAGATAATGTGATTGACCCTTCCCCAATGTGATCTCTATCCTTCCCTTCCCCCATGTGTGCTCATTTATTTTATGATCTCTAGTTTCCACACCTGCCCCATTAAGATATTTTCTGATAGGTAACATTGAGGCATAAGTGACTAATAATTTTAAAGTGCTACACATACGTACTACTCCAATGAGATAACACATATACACTCCCTATCACAATTCTTGATGTCCAGTAGGTGATTAATAATTGGTGAGTTGTCCTTTTTTACAGCTTTGTCTTTCACTGCTCTTATAAGTCAAAACTGCTAATAATATTAACTCACACTTTTAAAGAATGCTAACTTCTTGACAGCCCCCCTGTGAAGCACAGTTATATTTGCATTATCTAATTTAATCATTACAGCAACCATACAGACTGGGTCCTATTATTATCCCCATTTTACAGATGACAAAACTGAAACTCAAACCTTGTCACAGCCATCAACTGGCAGAGCTATAATCAAGATGAGGTCTTTTTGATTTCTGGGTCCATTTTCTGATTCTCTGTCCTTTATCCTGCTATTTATAGCACATCTGCCCTGTACTTCTTGAGAACTTTGTTTATTCTTTGGCTCTTTCCCCCTCCCCACTCCCTACTGGTGTTCAAAATCAACACACACTACACAAGAGCCAGTGTAACTGCAGACACAGAACGAAACAGTGCGTATAATACACTAACTTTTTTCAACCCTTGTATTTTTCAGATCATTTGTTCATTGCAAATCACTCAACAGATCAAGTTCACAAATGGCATATACTTGCATTGATAGTGTGATTCAAGATATATTATTTCATCCTTAAGAACATCTACATAAACACAAATGTGGCAGTCTACTGGTTGTCCAACACAACCAGCTATCCTATTTTTCCAGAAAGCAAGAACAATAATAAGTAGATACCGCATTTTCAAACTTCCCTTGCATTTATCTGAGGCTTATGGCTAATTTTGGTCAACAGGATGTGAATTAGTGATATGTGTAACTTCTGTGTTATCTCTAGTATAAAACAAACCCTGGCTCTTCCACTTTCTCTTAAACTTAAACATGAGGTGTCTGGGACCCAGTTTTGACTATGCTGATAAAGACAATTCTCTTGGGCAGAGGTGGGCAAACTTTTTCTGTAAAGTTCCAGACAGTAAATATTTTACGCTTTATGGGCCACATAGGGTCTTCATTACAACAGTTTAACACTGCTATTGCAGTACAGAAACAGCCACAGACAACAGATACACAAAATGAGTGAGACTGCGCTCTAATAAACCTTTATTTAGCAAAAACAGACAGAGAGCCAGATTTAGCCCACAGGCTACAATTTGCTGATCCCTGCTCTAAAAGATGGTCGAACAACAAGATGAAAAGGACCTCAGGATACCTGAATAACTACTTTCAGAATAGCCAGCAATCAATCTGAACCACTAGTATCTGGATTTGTTGCTATGCCAGAAATTTATTTATTCTCGAAGCCACTACACTGGGGAGTCCCTTTGTTACAGCAGCTTTAGATTTACCATCACAAATACTATAAGTGACAGAGAGGGAGAAAATAATTACATAAAGCTTTAATCTGCAATGCAAAATTTTAAGTAAAATCATTCAATGTGTCAGTATTTTTATTAGTAGTTAAATACATTTTAAAAGCCTGGCATATACCTTCCAAACTGTTTGCTACAAATTAGGGAATAAAAAAATACTAAGAATGAAAGCAACTTTGGATGTGGCCAGCTGTACTACAGTCTCCAGAAACCTGCACCATCAGAAAATTGGGGATCACTTTCATTTATATTATTAAAAAGGATTAAAGCCTTCAGCCCTACTGTTGAATTTCAATTATCAAACAGTGAGGGAGCAGAAATATTTAGAGAAGACAACAGGACTCACCACTCCTAACGCCTAAATCAAATGACAAAAGTAGTGGCCTACTTTGCCTCCATGTGTGGATGCCCCCATTAATGAAAGTGTGCTAAAAGATCTCATCAACACAATTCTACAGGTAATATGCATCAATTACGCATGAGGGGCATATGAGTCTAGCTAAATTATAGATCTTAAATTGTGCCCTCCCACGTTTGTTATTCACTCAACCAGTAAGTTGATAGATTCCTATATAGCTTCTGAATATAGAACTGATAAATATGTAACCATATTTAATTAGTGAAGAAAATAAATGAAGCAGCCTGTCCTTCTTCATTGGGGAAGGCACATCACAGAGCAAGTCTGTCTGCATGGCAGCAGCTACTCCTTCCACCTTGATGGTATGTAGTTCATCATGTAGAGTGAACACTAAATCTGGTCATACCCCTAAATCACCAAGGAAATGAACTTAAAAAAGCACATTCTTAGGAATTATTTTCAAAGTTTTCATTTTAGTAAATCTAATATGGGATCTGAACTAGGTGATTATGTGTCCAATGAAGCACTTATCCCCATACCTAATTTAGTAAGTACTGATCTAAAAAATTACAGTAAATATTATATAGATTGGCCCAAGCATGATCCTCACACAGTATATTTTCACAATGTTCCAAACAGACACTTATCTATAGATAAATGTCTTTGGAAGACAAATCTTAAATCAACCAAAGTAGAAAAAGTACTTAAAATTTTACTAATCCAAGCCTTCTTCTTTTTCCTATTGACCCTTCATTGTTAGGTGAACAATTAAGCCTTCAACTTCCTCGGGGTTATACATGCTAACTCCTTTTTCCCTTGCCCTTTCTGTATGAAAGGCTTCTCTAGTTTTATAGCTCAGGTACCTTCAGTTCCTAGAAAGAACGAATTATGGTATTTTTTAATCCCTTTATCCCCAGTGCCCAATATAACACCTATACTCTCAGATAATAGGAATAATGATAATGTTTACAAATCATATACCTGGTAAGGGTAGTATCTACAGTCCATAAAGAACAATTATAACTCAACAATAAAATAACCCAAATTAAAAATGGGCAAATGATTTAATAGATGTTTCTCCAAAGAAGATTTACAAATGGCCAATAAGCACATGAAAGGATACTCACCACCACTGGTTACTAGGGAAATTGAAATGCAAATCAAGACCATAATGAGATACTACTTCATAGCCACTAGGATGGCTATAATTCAAAAAAAGAAAAAATACAGAGACAATAATAAGTGTTGACAAGAATGTGGAAAAAATGGATCCCTCATATACACTGCTGTTGGGAAGATAAAATGATGCAGCTGCTTTGGAAAACAGTCTGGCAAGTTCTTCCAAAGTTTAAACATAGAGTTACCATACAAATAAGCAATTTCACTCTTTGATATACAGCCAAGCGAAATAAAAACATATGTCCACGGAAAGCTTTGTACATAAATGTTCATAGCAGAATTTTCCATAATAATCCAAAACTAGACACAGCCCAGAGGTCTTTCAATGGGTGAATACTTAACCAAACTGTAGTAGATTCATACCATGGAATATTATTCAGCAATAAAAAGGAATGAAACACACAGCAACTTGCATGAATCTCAAGGGCTTTACGCTGAGTAAGACAAGACAGTGTCAAAAGGTTACATACTGTGTCATTCCATACATTTGACATTCTTGAAAAGATAAAGCTATAGTGATGGAAAACAGATCAGTGGGTGCCAGAGGATATGGATGGAGTGAAGATGTGACTATAAAGAGATAGTACAGGCCGGGCGCGGTGGCTCAAGCCTGTAATCCCAGCACTTTGGGAGGCCGAGACGGGCAGATCACAAGGTCAGAAGATTGAACCATCCTGTCTAACATGGTGAAACCCCGTCTCTACTAAAAAATACAAAAAAACTAGCGGGGTGAGGTGGTGAGCGCCTGTAGTCCCAGCTACTCGGGAGGCTGAGTCAGGAAAATGGCGTTAACCCGGGAGGCGGAGCTTGCAGTGATCTGAGATCCGGCCACTGCACTCCAGCCTGGGCGACAGAGCTGAGACCCCGTATCAAAAAAAAAAAAAAAAAAAAAAAAGAGATAGTACAGAAGAGTTTTTGAGATGATGGAACAATTCTGTACTGATTGTGGTGGTGCTTGTACAAATACATACATGTGTTAAAATTTATAAAACTGTACACTAAAATAAAAACACCAAAGTAAAATCACATCTGTGACTGCAGATGAATTACTCAACATTTTGGTTAAGAAAATATAGAGAGAGAGTACAGAAGTACCTACACGCGTGTTCCAATGACAGAAGCAGGTATTAATTGGTCAGCGAACTTGGGAGGCAGGGAACCCAGAAGTTTGAGATTATAGTGAGCTGTGATAGTGCCACTGCACTCCAGCCCGGGTGACAGAGTGAGATCCTGTCTCAAAATGAATAAATAAACATAGCCAGAAAACAAATAATACTTTAATACTTCCTGAAATAAAGAGATATTTGGAGTCTTTCTCTAAAGGGTAAATGGAGGAGCAGTTTTTAGAGCAGGAAAACAGAGACAGATACTGTATAGGAAAATGAAATTGCTATAATGTATCAAAACATTGTTATAAAAAGTGCTTAACCAGGATTCTTAAAACTAGAAAATGATAAATTACAAATGTTTATAAGGTGGCAGCTGAGAGACAAGTCACTGGGAATCCTTGATGCCACATTAAGTTTCAAAGTAAATTACCGAGATTATGGTTCTAATCAAGATATATTCTGCATGTTTATTCATTCATTCCATTAATATTCAGTATCTATCATAGGCCAAAAACTGTTCTAGACATTTGAGATATGTCTTCTATGAACAAAATAAACAAAAATACCTGTTTTGTAGTGCTTACCTTCTAATATGTAAGATTAGGGTTAGAAGAATCTGTTAGGCTTTGGTGAGAGTATAAACACAAAATATTTTGGAAATTAGGTACAGATCCAAATTTATAGTACCCATACCTTTTGGCCTAGCAACTCTACTTCGGTGAATCTATCTTGCAGATAAACTCACACAGGATCTAAGATCTAAGAGTTTGTGATAAGTAGAATGATAAGATAGCCTCCAATATTCCCACCTGTTGGTGTACATGCCTTCTATAATTCTTTCCCTTGAATGTGAGCAAGACCTGTGCATATTATGGGAATCACTCCCTTTATTATATTTATATTATTAATCAGCTGACTTTAGAGTTAAGTTAACCTAAAGAAAGATTCTACAGATAGGTTTGACATTATTAAGTGAACCCTGTAAAGAGATTGAGCCTTTCCTGGACTCAAAGAGTTTCAGAGTGTGAGAGGACCTATGGAGGGCACTATGCAGCAGGAACCTAAGAGTGGCCTCTAGGAACTGAGCATGGTGCCTGGCCAACAACCAGTGAGAAAGCAAGGAACTCAGTCATAGAACCACAAAAATAATTATTCCATCATTATCCTGAAGAAGCATGGAAGCAGATCCTCCATTAGTCAAGGCTACATGAAAATTGTGAGATAATAAATTTTTGTTTTAAGCTGCTAAGTTTGTTATGATTTACTATGCAGCAGGAGAAAACTAATACAAGGTATTTCAACGAGAATGTTAAGGATGCTATTTGTAAGTGAAATATAAGAAACACTCTAATATCTAAACTAAATTTGTTAAACAAATTAGAAAAATTTGGACTACGGAATACCATGATGCCATTCTATAAAGTTCTTTACATCCAAAATATAGAAGTACTAATATGTGCTAATACATACTAATATGTTCTTGGTAGTGTGTCATGTAAAAAAGAGCCATTGACAGAATAACATGCCGAGGCTTACTTAGAAGAATATACCACAAAATATGGTGCTTTGACACTGGAGGGATTCTCTCTGGAATTTCCTTATTTGACTAAAAAAACTTCTTTTAATAAAATGCAATTGTCTTAAGACCCCCTCCCTAGGAATTTCATCAAATAATCAGAAAATATTAACCTCTGGAGAAGAGAAGAGACTGGGAGTCATCAGCAAGTCCAGACAGACTTTTCATCTATTCTTCTGAGGAAGCTCTAGTGGAAGTGGTGGGAAGGCAAGGGGTGGAACTTCACTGTGAACAAAGGTAATACCTGGGAAACTTTATCTGCAAAATATGACAACCTTTATTCACAGTGAAGTTCCACCACTCACCTTCTACCACCTCCCCGAGAGCTCAGAGCAATTTTGTCCCATGCTATTGTTTTTTGGGTTCATTCATTTCCTCTGACAATCATTGACTCCTGCACCCCCAATCTCCCCTTTCCCTATGAAGAAATGTACATAAGCATCTATACCTCATTGTGTTATTGGGTAATCACATTTCCCACAATTTTCCCCTATGCACATTAAATATATTTTGTATGCCTTTTTCTCCTACTAATCTACCTTTTGTCAGATTGTTTCCAGCAACCTTTGGTGGACAGAAGGGAAATTTTACTTTGACTCCCAAAATATGTATAACACATACCATATTTTGTAATAAAGAAAATATCCAAATATCCAAGCTGGGTATGGTGGCACACACCTGTAGTCCCAGCTATTCAGGAGGCTGAGGCAGGAGGAATGCTTGAGTCCAGAAGTATGAGTCCAGTATTGGCAGTATAGTGCAATCCTATCTCTGATTTAAAAAAAAAAAAAAAAGGAAAGAGAAGGAAAGGGAAGGAGAGGAGAGGAGAGAAGAGGAGAGGAGAGGAGAGGAGAGGAGAGGTGAGGGGAGTGGAGGGGAGGGGGAAGGGAGGGGAGTGGAGGAGAGGGGGAGGGGAGGGGGAGACTGAAGGAAAGAAGGAAGGAAGGAGAAAGAAAGAAAGAAAGAAAGAGAGAGAAAGAGAAAGAAAGAAAAGAAAGAAAAGAGATAATATCCATATAAAAATATATATTATATCCACATATCCATATATCTATATCTATATATATAGAGAGATATATATATATATATTTGAATGTGCACAGAAAAAGTCTGGAAGAAAACACGTCAACCTTTTTACAGTAGTTATCCCAATAAAATAGAAGAAGTTTGGTGGGTGAGACAAGAAGGGTTTCAACTTTTATTCTGTATACTTATGTATTGTTTGAATTTTGTTTTAAGGAATATACATTCTTTTTGTGTTTCAATTAGTATAAATGAATAATCTGTGATAGTAATAGTTGTAGAAGCTATTTTTTCCCTCTGATAGTTACCTTTATCTTGGGATTTAACAGCTTTTGAAAACAGCTCACTTTAAAGTATTATCATTTTGAATATCTGTTTAATGATTGCAGAGAGTTACTATTTGTGGTCAAAAAATCTACCTTTTACATATCGTGACTATGAAAAGTCTGTGCTTAAGACTTCCAATACAGAACTATTATCTTTAGTTTCAGGAAAATTACTCATTGCCGCACACTAACATCATTGGTGGCAAGAAACCAAATCATAAGGGGAGTTTTTGAAGAGTGGCATAACCTTATCTGCAACTGAAATTGACCTCTAGCACGCGAAGTGTCTGACACTTCCCCAGAATGAGATGACAGTAACAAACAGTCAAGAGTCCAACAATCAGAATAATTCCTTCACTTGGGAGGAAATAAGCCTGCTGTGCTGGCACTTATAATAGTGTGCAAAAAGGGTGGGCTCAGGGGAATTGTCTAAATAGGCACAGTAAGTGAACCAAGTATAGAGAGTTAAGAGATACCAGTAGGAAAGTGGATATGAGGTTTTAAGCAATACACAGTGATTAAGGCTAAAATTAAATCAGAGATGAAAACTGAGTCATAGTTAAGAAAATCAAAATACTTCACCCCAAAATATGCTTCTTTGGTTTATTTTGATTTGGTTGTTCCAGGTCCTGCAAACCTAAGAAGGCCTGCACAGCTATATTTTGTCAGGAAGATTTGCATATATAGAGAATCTGCATAGATACAGCCAGGCTTTCTCTGAGGTTCACTTTTGTCCAGATCTAGGAAAGATTAACTGAGAGTCTGTCACCTTTAAAAGTCTGAAAGAAACATTTACCATCTACTCTCTCTGAGGGCTGCTACCTGTGAGGTTTCATCTACATAACAAGACCACCTTTGCTAGCCAGGCCTCTTCTTCCCCTCCCATAACCTGTCTTACCATTACAACGTGATTTCCCAACATAACCTGGTTTTGGCCATGTTCTAAGCCCCCATTCTATCTCTAACCTCAAGATGGTATATAAGTTTCTGTACCCTACGTGGGGTTTGAGATAATCACTCCGCGGTTCTCTGGTGAATATTCATAAATTTGTATGCCCTCTCTAATATCAATCTGCCTTTTGTGAGTTGATTTTTCAGGGAATCTTCATAGAACTAGGGGGGTGTTTTTCCTTGGCCCCTACAATAGTCAGGTCAGTGCCACTGCTAGTGCCTTTGTGCAAATTATCAAGACTCCTGTTTCTCCAGGCAATAAATCCCCATGCCAGACTCCATTTCTTCCACTCATCCTGGGGCTACAATGCAGTTAAAAATCTATACAACTAAATTGGCAGTAGTCCTGAGTCAGGCCCAGGAAAGCAAGGAAGAGCCAGTATATGGGAGCTGGCATATGGGATTTAAATCCCACTAGGCTCTAGTAGAGTTACCTACTTCTGATGTGACATTGTACTAAGCCAGCCCAAAGCAAGATTGGGGTGAAGCAGGAGTGGTTCTTTACAAGGCCAACTACACCTGAGACCCTGTATTAGTCAGGATCAACACATAAAATTAAACATCCCAGACCCTACCAGACTCTGTGAGATAATAACCATAAGGAGATAGCTTTGTTACATTTGTACAGCAATGATTAAAGTGGCCCAAATGAACCGAACAAATGAACTAGTATTGAACCTAAGAATATCTATCTAGATGTTTGAAATTTTATAAAAATAAAAATGAATAGAACCTGTTTGAACAATTAAAATAAATGCAGTTTGATCAAGTTTGATCACATTTTTTTATAATATAACTGACACTGCTATATTCCTAAATTAAAATGTTCTGCAGCATTAATTTGATGTTGTATGCCTGCTTGTCAATGATGAGAAGATGATGAATTAAAGTTTCTCCATTAATCAGACATCCTAATAACACATCCTTCAAGACATCCTAGTGTCACATTTGTTTTCTCAAATTTGCACATAGTCCATGTCATTTTGTATCATTTTTCATCAAACCACATTGATTAATCAATCATTTAATCAAGCACCTTCTACATACCCAGAAGCATGCTAGATGTTGTAGGAAATCATAGGAAGTAGAGAAAGAAAATACTGTTATTGAAGCACTTGAAAACTAGCTGAGAAGACAAGACTTACACACTCATAAAGTGTATAAAAATGTGTAAGTATATAGTAAAGTCTATGATGTCAAAAGTAAACAATAAGACCCTATTTTACAATATACACAATAAATATTTTAAAAAAAAAAGAGTAAAGGAAGGAGAATAACTTTGAGCCTTAAAGAATAGATTGGAAGAGCTTAACTGCTCTGTGCTATAAGCCTTTTCGATTGCTCAAAAATTGCATTGAAAAGTGTATTTTTTCTGCTGTACACTGAACATCAGTGCAGTGCTTTCACTCATAGAGAACACTAATATGTTTCCAACCCTCAGATGTTTTTTTGGGGAAAAAGGAGCAGGGCAAGGTTTCAGCTACTGGCACAAAAGGCTCACTTATGCTTTGTTGAAGGAGACCATTCTAGCTCCCACTTTGCTTGGTCATTGAGACTTTATATCAGTTCTGCTTCATTATGGCTAAATACTTTTCGTAAATAGAGCATTCAGATTCTCCATTTCTTTGTGACCAAGCCTTTTCTGTCATTTCTGAGGTTATATAACTCATTTAATGAAAGCTTTTGGAGTGTTTTGAAAATTCAATATGCATTCTCATCTATGTAGAATAAAAGCTCTTATTCACTATTTTTTCAAGAGGAAAATAAGATACAATTTGAAAAAGAATGTTCAGTGTATTCCACCCTTCAATTACTTTATAAATAATTGTCAGGCCTCTGAGCCCAAGCTAAGCCATCATATCCCCCGTAACCTGCACGTATACCTCCAGATGGCCTGAAGCAACTGAAGAATCACAAAAGAAGTGAAAATAGTCAGTTCCTGCTTTAACTGATTACATTCCACGTTTGTGATTTGTTCCTGCCCCAACCAAACTGATCAATTAACCTTGTGACATTCCTTCTCCTAGACAATGAGTCTCAGAACCACCCTACCAAGCACCTTGTGACCCCCGCTCCTGCCCACGAAAGAATTACCCCCTTTAATTGTAATTTTCCACTACCTACCCAAATCCTATAAAACTGCCCCACCCCTATCTCCCTTTGCTGACTGCTTTTTCAGACTCAGCCTGCCTGCACCCAGGTGACTAAAAAGCTTTATTGCTCACACAAAGCCTGTTTGGTGGTCTCTTCGCACGAGGCGTGTGGCAATAATTAACCCTCAATTCTTATATCTTATGACTTTGCAGGCAGAGGGGTGCTCCCTGATTACCTCAGGGCACTATTGCTTGATTAGTGAGCAGTTGCTTAAGCAAACAGATGTGCATGTGTTTGAGACATAAATCATTAAAATGACTACAAAGGACAATAATAAATGTATGACTTTTTATGATGTCCCACTTCTTCAGTCATGGGTTTCCATTTTCAGTGTTCTTTAGCTCTAATTGTGCATGTCATGTAAATCTATACGAAAGTTAGTATCTTTCTAGGGCTCACTATATGCCCATAGAAATGGGGAATATCATCATTGCAAGAAATATTAGAAATCTTTCCTCATTTTACAGAAGACATAGATAAAGAGGAGACAACTGGTTATTGACAGAGTCAGAAATAAAATTCCTGTCTCTTGACAAAATTAATCCATAGGATTTTTGTTTTGTTTTTAACTAGGAAGGTTAAATTGAGAAGAGTAAAATTTTGGCAACCTAAAAAGCACTGCCATTGTTATCTCAAGCATTATCAGTGACTATAAGCTTTTCAAAACTCCAAAAACCTTTGTTACTGGGGGGTCCTTGCTCCAAGAGCTCCCAAGATGGTGGTAGGCTGCTTCCAAAATGGCAGCAAGCCACTTCCAAGATGGTGGCAAACCTCGTGTCCTCTGACCTGGGGTTCTTGGCCTTGCAGTTTCCAAGGAATGGAATCTTGGGCCATGCAGTGAGTGTTATAACTCTATTAGAAGCTGTGAGTCACAGAAGAGAACCGTGGAGCCCAATGACTAGTGTTCAGCTCAATTAGGATGAACTCAGGCACTTAGCCCTGCAGGAACAATGGCAAGCCTTTAGCCCAATTGGGAGTGGCAATGGGCGACTCCCTGGATCAGGAGCACAGCAGACATCCTGCTGGATCCAGAGGGATGGAAGTCAGCTGGGGGTCTGCGACTGAGGCAAACAGCAGTCATGGAGGCGAGCGAAAGCTCAGCTCGAGCGGTAACAAAACACAGACCAGAAGAGTGCAGTTGCAAGATTTAATAGAGTGAAAGAGTGAAAACAGTTCCCATATAAGGGGAGGGGACTCAAAGTGGGTTGCTGTTGCTGGCTCAAATGCCTAGGTTTATATCCTGATCCTTGTCCCTCCCACTGTGCTCTCAGGCCACAGATGATTGGCTATTTCCTTACCTCCTGTTTTTGCTTAATTAGTATTTAAGTGAGCTCTCTGATTGGTCGGGTGTGGGCTAAGTTGCAAGTCCCGTATTTAAAGGTGGATGTGGTCACCTTCCCAGCTAGGCTCAGGGATTCTTAGTCGACCTAGGAAATCCAGCTAGTCCTGTCTCTTACCTTGATGCCAGCTTAAGGCTGATTTTTCTTTACCACTGCCAAAACACTATGGAACAGTTTCTGGGATAGGTCTACATCCAAGCTCAGTGGCAGAGTTCACAGGAGGCAACTACATGCTCACCAGCTTCTGTAGAGTATTTTAAAATATGTTGTGCTTCTTCTCTTTCTAGCCCCCAACTCAGACCTGCATTTACATCCTACTAACATTCATTTTCCATTTCTTACCCATGGGGTCAATGATTAATTGTGGGAATATACCATACAAATAGCAAGGAAAAAAAATCCCATAATGGAAACTTTTAGTAACTGAAAGAACACAGTGGGTTATTGGCCCAGAAAAGCATTAAAGTGCTAACCATAAAGCTAGATTGAAAAACATCCAGGAATGGAAGACCAAAACTCATGCTTTATCTTAAGATCCAGTATCCAGCACAATGCTCTATTCATAACAGGTATTCAGTAAATATTTATAAACAAATAAAGAGACATTAGATTCGAACATGCACTGGATTTTGGAGTTAGCATGATTCAAATGGGAAAGTATGGGGGTGGGTGGGAGGAACGAAGAAAAATGGTAAGAAAAAACACATAAATAAACAGAACAGCTATCAGATTAAATAAAAAGAATCGAGGATTTCTCTTAAATGGCATTTTGTTTTCTTTTTCACTTTTTTAAATTATTATTTTTATTATACTTTAAGTTCTGGGGTACATGTGCAGAAGGTGCAGGTTTGTTACAGAAGTATACACGTGCGATAGTGGTTTGCTGCACCCATCAACCTGTGATCTACATTAGGTATTTCTCCTAATGCTGCCCCTCCCCTAACCCATCACCTCCCGACAGGCACCAGTGTGTGATGTTCCCCTCCTGGTGTCCATGTGTTCTCATTGTTCAACTCCCATTTACGAGTGAGAACATGTGGTGTTTGCTTTTCTGTTCTTGTGTTAGTTTGCTGAGAATGATGGTTTCCAGCTTCACCCATGTCCCTGCAAAGGACATGAACTCATCCTTTTTTATGACTGCATAGTATTCCATGTTGTATATGTGCCACATTTTCTTTACATTACATTTTCAATACATTACTGTTGACTACAAGTACAGTGTTATACAACAGCACTCTAGAGTTGATTCATCTTGCTTGACTCAAACTTTACATCCATTGATTAGTAATTCCTCATTTCCCCCTCTCTTCAGCCACTGGTAACCACAATTCTACTCTTTGATTATATGAATTTGACTATTTTAGATATCTCATATCATTGAAATCATGCAGAATTTATCTTTCTGTGACTGGCCTATTTCACATAGCTTAATATCTGCAAGGTTTAACCATGTTGTCACGTATATGGCCTAATTTCCTTCTTTTCAAAGGCTGAATAGTGTTCAATTGTGTTATATAACACATTTCCTGTACCCATTTACCTGTTGATGGACATTTAGGTTCTTACAATAGCTTGGCTAACAATTACTAGTGATTAATTGAATTAGACCATGGTACACAGTCCTATGTTACAGCAATGTAAGTTTCAAAGTAAACCATGATCTTTAAGAATTACATTTTAAAATAACCATAACTGTAAATGTATGTTACATCAGCTGATATCGTGATTTCAGCACATGCAAGAAATTAATTTTGTTTGCCCTTCCCACTCACTCATCATTTCTGAGATTTAGTAAGCACTCAAGCCTATCAATAATGCTTCATTATGTACATCCTTCTCTTTCTGTCCTAGGAGGATTATTTTACAATTATTTTACAGGCAGAAATTCATGGGAAATGCAAAAAATTTTCCATCTTTCATTTACATGTGGAATAATTACCTGATTCCTAAATACAACTTTCCCAAAGGTCTGAAATAGAAGCACAGGAAACTTTGGGGTCTATTATTTCCCAACATAATATCTTTATATCACAGAGGAAAAAAATTAAGTCAAAGGTATCTGAAAGCTTTCTAGATTTTAAAATAAGAAGCACATTACTATTTGTTCTGTGACTATACAAAAATTTACATTACGGCAGAAAATACAAATAAATCATATCTCCTGGAAAGACTCACCCATACCATATCTACATTATTTTTTTTATTATACTTTAAGTTCTAGGGTACATGTGCATAATGTGCAGGTTTGTTACATATGTATACTTGTGCCATATTGCTGTGCTGCACCCATCAACTCGTCAGCACCCATTAACTCATCATTTACATCAGGTATAACTCCCAATCTCCTCTAGCCATTTTCTCACAGTGTCAGGAATACTGTTGGCTGAATGAGACTGCATTTCTCCACAGTAAGGATTTGGGAGCATTCCTAGAGGGCAGCTAAAGTCCATAATGCAAGCTACCACAAGCCAAGAAATCTGACCTTTCCCCTTCGCTGTCACAGTTTCTTTATCTTACCTAGCAATACACAGAATAGGATTGGAAACCTTCCAAAAGGTGGGTAGTGAGTATTTGCTGAACAATCATCTGATCTTCCCGATTGGCTATTGTAGTAGAATATGAGTATGTAGACTTCTTTAGCTAGGATTGTTAGGAACAAACTCTCCAAGGAGGCTTTTGAAACAGGGCCTTGCCCTGTTGCCCAGGCTGGAGTACAGTGGTGCGATTTTGGCTCATGGCAGCCTTGACCTCCCAGGCTCAAACACACCTCTCACCTCAGCCTCCCCAGTAGTAAGGACTAAAGGTGTGTGCCACCGTGCCTGGCTAATTTTGTTCATTTTTTGTAGAAACGAGGTCTCACTATGTTGCCCGGGCTGGTCTCTATCCCCCGGGCTCAAGCAATTCTCCCTTCTCAGCCTCCCAAAATGCTGAGATATCAGGCATGAACCACTGTGCACAGCCTCCAAGGAGGTGATATTTGAACTGAACTGCCAGTGATAAGGAAGGGGTAACCAGAGAGGGAAGAGTGCTTTAAGAAGAAGAAACAATAAATTCAAATACTATGAGACAGGAAAGAGCTGGTTGTGTCCAAGAATAAAAAGGTCAGCAGAGTGACTGAAAGGTAGTGAATTGGGGGAAGAGTAGAGAGGGATGAGTCAGAGAAATAGACAAATTATGTAAATCTTGTAAGATGTATATTCAGAATTTCTAATTTATTATAAGTGGATATGAGGAGTCATTGGAGATTTGTTTTTAATGAAAAATTCCAAACATACTTTTAAAAGAGAGACTGACATAATAATCCTCATAGAGCTATTACCCAAATTTAATAATTATCAACATTTTGTCATATTTACTTCATCTGTCTTCTTTGCTTCAGTTTACTTAAGCACTTAAATTAAATCCCAGACTTCATGGAATTTCACTTCTATATACATAATTTAGCATGCATCTCTGAAAAGTATGAGTATTTTCTTACATAACCACAATGCCATTGTCACACCTAACTTAGAAAATAATGTCTTTAGTGTCATCTAATAACTAAACAATAATTACACTTATTCAGTTATGTCACAAATAACTTTTCACTATTGCTTTATTTAAAGCAGGATCCAAACAAATTCCACTCTTTACATTTGTTTTCATTCATTTTCCACCCTAAAGCAATAACCGCCTCCTTTTGTCCCTGTTACTGATTCGTAAAAGAATACAAGACTCTTTTCTTGGTGAATGCCCGGATATAATGGATTCAATGAATTGTGATGCTGTTAACTTGTCCAACTAACTCCCACATTTCTTTAAATGAAAACTACTTCCTTATTGGATTCAGGTTCCACTTTTAGACAAAATTACTTTATAGACTGTACTGTGTATTCCACCTTGAGGGAACACTCAGTTTCTGGGTGTCATTTTTAGTGATTGATTGGTGGGTTCATGTGGTAGCAGCCTGATCCCTCCATTGTAAAGCTCCCTGTAAGTCTTCATTCGGTGCTTCTGTTGTGGCTCAGAAAATAATCCCACAAAATGAAGTCTTCAGAAGCAGCCTCAGAAGCAAAAGTTTTGCTTTGACTTTCTCTTGCTCTTGTATCTCTCAGTTACATCCTCCCCTGAGGCTAGCCATAGAAACTAGAATCCTTTTTCTTGAAGATGGGTCAGAGAAACCAGAAGCTCTTTTCTCCACCCAGCCATAAAAGTTCAAAATACTGCTTTAATTTTCCCTCCAACTTTCCGCGTAAAAACTGGTCATAAAGAAATGATCCTGAAGGGGGCGGAGCAAGATGGCCGAATAGGAACAGCTCCAGTCTCCAACTCCCAGCACGAGCGACACAGAAGACCGGTGATTTCTGCATTTTCAACTGAGGTACTGGGTTCATCTCACTGGGGAGTGCCGGACGATCGGTGCTGGTCAGCTGCTGCAGCCCGACCAGCGAGAGCTGAAGCAGGGCGAGGCATTGCCTCACCTGGGAAGCGCAAGGGGGAAGGGAATCCCTTTTCCTAGCCAGGGGAACTGAGACACACAACACCTGGAAAATCGGGTAACTCCCAACCCAATACTGCGCTTTAAGCAAACAGGCACACCAGGAGATCACATCCCACACCTGGCCGGGAGGGTCTCACACCCACAGAGAATCCCTCATTGCTAGCACAGCAGTCTGTGATCTCCCAGCAAGGCAGCAGCGAGGCTGGGGGAGGGGTGCCCGCCATTGCTGAGGCTTAAGTAGGTAAACAAAGCTGCTGGGAAGCTCGAACTGGGTGGAGCTCACAGCAGCTCAAGGAAACCTGCCTGTCTCTGTAGACTCCACCTCTGGGGACAGGGCACAGTAAACAATAACAAACGCAGCAGAAACCTCTGCAGACGCAAACGACTCTGTCTGACAGCTTTGAAGAGAGCAGTGGATCTCCCAACACGGAGGTTGAGCTCTGAGAAGGGACAGACTGCCTGCTCAAGTGGGTCCCTGACCCCTGAGTAGCCTAACTGGGAGACGTCCCCCACTAGGGGCAGTCTGACACCCCACACCTCACAGGGTGGAGTACACCCCTGAGAGGAAGCTTCCAAAGCAAGAATCAGACAGGTACACTCACTGTTCAGAAATATTCTATCTTCTGCAGCCTCTGCTGCTGATACCCAGGCAAACAGGGTCTGGAGTGGACCTCAAGCAATCTCCAACAGACCTACAGCTGAGGGTCCTGACTGTTAGAAGGAAAACTATCAAACAGGAAGGACACCTACACCAAAACCCCATCAGTACATCACCATCATCAAAGACCAGAGGCAGATAAAACCACAAAGATGGGGAAAAAGCAGGGCAGAAAAGCTGGAAATTCAAAAAATAAGAGCGCATCTACCCCGGTAAAGAAGCGCAGCTCATCGCCAGCAACGGATCAAAGCTGGACGGAGAATGACTTTGACGAGATGAGAGAAGAAGGCTTCAGTCCATCAAATTTCTCAGAGCTAAAGGAGGAATTACGTACCCAGCGCAAAGAAACTAAAAATCTTGAAAAAAAAGTGGAAGAATTGATGGCTAGAGTAATTAATGCAGAGAAGGTCATAAACGAAATGAAAGAGATGAAAACCATGACACGAGAAATACGTGACAAATGCACAAGCTTCAGTAACCGACTCGATCAACTGGAAGAAAGAGTATCAGCGATTGAGGATCAAATGAATGAAATGAAGCGAGAAGAGAAACCAAAAGAAAAAAGAAGAAAAAGAAATGAACAAAGCCTGCAAGAAGTATGGGATTATGTAAAAAGACCAAATCTACGTCTGATTGGGGTGCCTGAAAGTGAGGGGGAAAATGGAACCAAGTTGGAAAACACTCTGCAGGATATCATCCAGGAGAACTTCCCCAACCTAGTAGGGCAGGCCAACATTCAAATCCAGGAAATACAGAGAACGCCACAAAGATACTCCTCGAGAAGAGCAACTCCAAGACACATAATTGCCAGATTCACCAAAGTTGAAATGAAGGAAAAAATCTTAAGGGCAGCCAGAGAGAAAGGTCGGGTTACCCACAAAGGGAAGCCCATCAGACTAATAGCAGATCTCTCGGCAGAAACTCTACAAGCCAGAAGAGAGTGGGGGCCAATATTCAACATTCTTAAAGAAAAGAAATTTAAACCCAGAATTTCATATCCAGCCAAACTAAGTTTCATAAGTGAAGGAGAAATAAAATCCTTTACAGATAAGCAAATGCTTAGAGATTTTGTCACCACTAGGCCTGCCTTACAAGAGACCCTGAAGGAAGCACTAAACATGGAAAGGAACAACCGGTACCAGCCATTGCAAAAACATGCCAAAATGTAAAGACCATCGAGGCTAGGAAGAAACTGCATCAACTAATGAGCAAAATAACCAGTTAATATCATAATGGCAGGATCAAGTTCACACATAACAATCTTAACCTTAAATGTAAATGGACTAAATGCTCCAATTAAAAGACACAGACTGGCAAACTGGATAAAGAGTCAAGACCCATCAGTCTGCTGTATTCAGGAGACCCATCTCACATGCAGAGACATACATAGGCTCAAAATAAAGGGATGGAGGAAGATTTACCAAGCAAATGGAGAACAAAAAAAAGCGGGGGTTGCAATACTAGTCTCTGATAAAACAGACTTTAAACCATCAAAGATCAAAAGAGACAAACAAGGCCATTACATAATGGTAAAGGGATCAATTCAACAGGAAGAGCTAACTATCCTAAATATATATGCACCCAATACAGGAGCACCCAGATTCAGAAAGCAAGTCCTTAGAGACTTACAAAGAGACTTAGACTCCCATACAATAATAATGGGAGACTTCAACACTCCACTGTCAACATTAGACAGATCAACGAGACAGAAAGTTAACAAGGATATCCAGGAATTGAACTCATCTCTGCAGCAAGCAGACCTAATAGACATCTACAGAACTCTCCACCCCAAATCAACAGAATATACATTCTTCTCAGCACCACATCGCACTTACTCCAAAATTGACCACGTAATTGGAAGTAAAGCACTCCTAAGCAAATATACAAGAACAGAAATTATAACAAACTGTCTCTCAGACCACAGTGCAATCAAACTAGAACTCAGGACTAAGAAACTCAATCAAAACCGCTCAACTACATGGAAACTGAACAACCTGCTCCTGAATGACTACTGGGTACATAACGAAATGAAGGCAGAAATAAAGATGTTCTTTGAAACCAATGAGAACAAAGATACAACATACCAGAATCTCTGGGACACATTTAAAGCAGTGTGTAGAGGGAAATTTATAGCACTAAATGCCCACAAGAGAAAGCAGGAAAGATCTAAAATTGACACTCTAACATCGCAATTAAAAGAACTAGAGCAGCAAGAGCAAACACATTCGAAAGCTAGCAGAAGGCAAGAAATAACTAAGATCAGAGCAGAACTGAAGGAGATAGAAACACAAAAAACCCTCCAAAAAATCAATGAATCCAGGAGTTGGTTTTTTGAAAAGATCAACAAAATTGACAGACCACTAGCAAGACTAGTAAAGAAGAAAAGAGAGAAGAATCAAATCGACGCAATTAAAAATGATAAAGGGGATATCACCACCGACCCCACAGAAATACAAACTACTATCAGAGAATACTATAAACACCTCTATGCAAATAAACTGGAAAATCTAGAAGAAATGGATAATTTCCTGGACACTTACACTCTTCCAAGACTAAACCAGGAAGAAGTTGAATCCCTGAATAGATCAATAGCAGGCTCTGAAATTGAGGCAATAATTAATAGCCTACCAACCAAAAAAAGTCCAGGACCAGATGGATTCACAGCTGAATTCTACCAGAGGTACAAGGAGGAGTTGGTACCATTCCTTCTGAAACTATTCCAATCAATAGAAAAAAAGGGAATCCTCCCTAACTCATTTTATGAGGCCAACATCATCCTGAAACCAAAGCCTGGCAGAGACACAACAAAAAAAGAGAATTTTAGACCAATATCCCTGATGAACATCGATGCAAAAATCCTCAATAAAATACTGGCAAACCGGATTCAGCAACACATCAAAAAGCTTATCCACCATGATCAAGTGGGCTTCATCCCTGGGATGCAAGGCTGGTTCAACATTTGCAAATCAATAAACATAATCCAGCATATAAACAGAACCAAAGACAAGAACCACATGATTATCTCAATAGATGCAGAAAAGGCTTTTGACAAAATTCAACAGCCCTTCATGCTAAAAACGCTCAATAAATTCGGTATTGATGGAACGTACCTCAAAATAATAAGAGCTATTTATGACAAAGCCACAGCCAATATCATACTGAATGGGCAAAAACTGGAAAAATTCCCTTTGAAAACTGGCACAAGACAGGGATGCCCTCTCTCACCACTCCTATTCAACATAGTGTTGGAAGTTCTGGCTAGGGCAATTAGGCAAGAGAAAGAAATCAAGGGTATTCAGTTAGGAAAAGAAGAAGTCAAATTGTCCCTGTTTGCAGATGACATGATTGTATATTTAGAAAACCCCATTGTCTCAGCCCAAAATCTCCTTAAGCTGATAAGCAACTTCAGCAAAGTCTCAGGATACAAAATTAATGTGCAAAAATCACAAGCATTCTTATACACCAGTAACAGACAAACAGAGAGCCAAATCAGGAATGAACTTCCATTCACAATTGCTTCAAAGAGAATCAAATACCTAGGAATCCAACTTACAAGGGATGTAAAGGAGAACTCTTCAAGGAGAACTACAAACCACTGCTCAGTGAAATAAAAGAGGACACAAACAAATGGAAGAACATACCGTGCTCATGGATAGGAAGAATCAATATTATGAAAATGGCCATACTGCCCAAGGTAATTTATAGATTCAATGCCATCCCCATCAAGCTACCAATGAGTTTCTTCACAGAATTGGAAAAAACTGCTTTAAAGTTCATATGGAACCAAGAAAGAGCCCACATCTCCAGGACAATCCTAAGTCAAAAGAACAAAGCTGGAGGCATCACGCTACCTGACTTCAAACTATACTACAAGGCTACAGTAACCAAAACAGCATGGTACTGGTACCAAAACAGAGATATAGACCAATGGAACAGAACAGAGTCCTCAGAAATAATACCACACATCTACAGCCATCTGATCTTTGACAAACCTGAGAGAAACAAGAAATGGGGAAAGGATTCCCTATTTAATAAATGGTGCTGGGAAAATTGGCTAGCCATAAGTAGAAAGCTGAAACTGGATCCTTTCCTTACTCCTTATACGAAAATTAATTCAAGATGGATTAGAGACTTAAATGTTAGACCTAATACCATAAAAATCCTAGAGGAAAACCAAGGTAGTACCATTCAGGACATAGGCATGGGCAAAGACTTCATGTCTAAAACACCAAAAGCAACAGCAGCAAAAGCCAAAATTGACAAATGGGATCTAATTAAACTACAGAGCTTCTGCACAGCAAAAGAAACTACCATCAGAGTGAACAGGCAACCTACAGAATGGGAGAAAATGTTTGCAATCTACTCATCTGACAAAGGGCTAATATCCAGAACCTACAAAGAACTCAAACAAATTTACAAGAAAAAAACAAACAACCCCATCAAAAAGTGGGCAAAGGATATGAACAGACATTTCTCAAAAGAAGACATTCATACAGCCAACAGACACATGAAAAAATGCTCATCATCACTGGCCATCAGAGAAATGCAAATCAAAACCACAATGAGATACCATCTCACACCAGTTAGAATGGCGATCATTAAAAAGTCAGGAAACAACAGGTGCTGGAGAGGATGTGGAGAAATAGGAACACTTTTACACTGTTGGTGGGATTGTAAACTAGTTCAACCATTATGGAAAACAGTATGGCGATTCCTCAAGGATCTAGAACTACATGTACCATATGACCCAGCCATCCCATTACTGGGTATATACCCAAAGGATTATAAATTATGCTGCTATAAAGACACATGCACACGTATGTTTATTGCAGCACTATTCACAATAGCAAAGACTTGGAATCAACCCAAATGTCCATCAGTGACAGATTGGATTAAGAAAATGTGGCACATATACACCATGGAATACTATGCAGCCATCAAAAAGGATGAGTTTGTGTCCTTTGTAGGGACATGGATGCAGCTGGAAACCATCATTCTTAGCAAACTATCACAAGAACAGAAAACCAAACACCGCATGTTCTCACTCATAGGTGGAAACTGAACAATGAGATGACTTGGACACAGGAAGGGGAACATCACACACTGGGGCCTATTGTGGGGAGCGGGGAGGGGGGAAGATAGCATTAGGAGATATACCTAGTGTAAATGACGAGTTGATGGGTGCAGCACACCAACATGGCACAACTATACATATGTAACAAACCTGCACGTTATGCACATGTACCCTACAACTTAAAGTATAATAATAATAAATAAATTTTAAAAAAAAAAGAAAAATAGAAAAACTCTTAAATCAATCTAATCCTCAACCTGAGGGAAAAAGAGAGCAAAATGAAAACCACGAAAGCAGAAGGAATAAGTAATGAAGTAAGTCATTGAAATTTAAAGTAGTTAAACAATAGAGAAAAATCAATAAAATAAAAATTTGGCTGTTTGAAGAGTTCAATCAATAAAACTGACTTGTAGCATGACTGACAGGAAAAAAGACATAAATTACCATTATCAGAAATGAAATGGGATTTCACTATAGACCCTGCAGACATCAAATGATAAAAAAAAAAATACTATAACTCTCAAAACATAAATTTGACAACTTAGAATGGACCATTCTTTGAAAAACATAAAATGTCACACTTCACACAATATAAAATAGTTTGCATAGCCTTTAGTACAATAAAAGGAAAATGAATTTTTCATCTGACTCCAAAAAAAAATAATTTCCACAGGCTTAGATGGTTTCACTGGAAAATTATATCTAAAGCTTAAACAAGAATTAACACCAAGTCTACAAAATTTCTTCAGGTATTGGAAAAGCAGAAAACATTCTTAGTTTGTTTTCACACTGCTATAAAAACCTGCATGAGACTGGGTAATTTATAAAGCAAAGAGGTTTAGTTGACTCACAGTTCAGTATGGTTGGGGAGGCCTCAGGAAACTTATAATCTTGGCAGAAGTTTAAGGGGAAGCAAGGCATCTTCTTCACAAGGCAGAAGAAAGGAGAATAAACTCAGGAGGAACTACCAAACACTTACAAAACCATCAGATCTCCTGAGAGCTCACTCACTCTCAGGAGAACAGTATGGGGAAACTTCCCCCATGGTTCAATTAGCTCCACCTGCTCTCTCCTTTGACCTGTGGGGATTAAGAGGATTACAATTCAAGATGAGAGTTTGGGTGAGAGCACAGCTGAAACATATTAACTTCCCAATTTACTTCATGAAGCCAGGATTACCTTGATATAAAAACAAGCCAAAGGCAGTACGAAAAACAGACCAATATCCCTCATGAATATAGACACAAAATACCTTATCAAAACGATACTTTAGCCTGGTTTAAGGAGTTGTTGAAGTTTTATACATCCCTCCTAATTTTATAATTCTTTTAGCAATTATTGAAATGTATGCTGACATCTCTAACTATGGTTGTGGATTTGTGTATTTCTTCTTTCAGTTATGTAGGGTTTTGCTTCACCTGTTTTTACTCCACCTGTTTTATGTTTGTAATAGTTGCATGAATCATTAGGACTATTATATCCTCCCGGTGAGCATCCTTAATGCTTCACGAATTACAAGCCTTTCCCCTCTGGTTAATGGTAACGTGGACACTTTACAATCCTCTCTGAGCTCAGAGGACATTTTCCCTTACTCTTTTTAGGTGGTTATTTCCCCAACACCTGGTATCGTCCTCACACACAAGTGCTGATTAGTACCTAGCTGAGGACTCCGAGGGAACACTTTGCAGATGTCCAATGCAGTTCTCTTTTCCCTGTTGTTTTGCCTTGTGAATTTCTAGCCACACTGGCCTTCCTTTACTCCTCCTTTAGCCTTCCATTTCTTCATTTCAGGCAGTTTACTGGGCTCCACCAACTCTCTTTTATGGCTTAGGTCTGTAATCTTTCTTCAAGGAGTATAGTAGTACAACTAACAGAACTGATTTTGTTTCTACCCCCTGAGGTAATATTCCCCTGTGTTGCCTGATATGCAATAACTAAACATTGTTGTTTTATATATTTTGTCAATTTATTTTTTAGCTGCTGTTGTGTTTTTTGGTTTTCATTTATTTCTTTTTTTTTTTTTTTTTTTTTTTTTTTTTTTTTCCAGAATGTAGAATAAACCTTTTCTGTTGGGGAAAAAAAAAAAAAAGAAATGATCGTACCTATCTTCTTTGATTGTAGGTCATAAGACTACCATTCCAGAGAGGGTTCTGCTTCACACCCAGAAGGAACGAATGCTTGCTCAGACAGGCCAAAAAGAACCTACACAGAGAGGCCTTGCTGAGTTTCCCCACTCAGTCTATAAGCATTTGATCATACCCTTTTTGTCCAACAATTTTTCTACATGGGTGTCCACACTTTGTTGACGTAAGCATTAAAATGGATAATTTCTTCTGTATATCTGGGTCTTCACTCTGAAGACTCCTTTGTATGCCTTCTCTCCTACTAACCTGCCTTTCATGAGTTGATTTTCTAGTGAACCTTCAGAGGGCCAAGTCTTGGCCCCTATACTTCCATCCATCAAAGATAATTCCCTAAATCAATGATCTCATTATGTGTTACACAATAGTTATTTTATAATCTGTAATGTCTTTCCCATTTTTGGCTGGAATTCTTCTGAAAAGGAGAAGTTTGACTTATAAACTACAGTTATTTTAGAACCCTAAAATATACTCATTAGGAGGTGTTAAGCAGTAGAGTGATAAGATCTGATTTACTCTTTAGAAAGATGGACTGTGGGCTGAAGGACGGCAGGTATAAAGGCAAGAAAACTAATTAGAGGGCTGCAGCAAAGTCCAGCTAAGAGATAGTGGTGTTTTGGAATAATATTTTAACATTAGAAATGATGAGAAGTGGTCATAATCAGGATATGATTTGGAGATAAATCCAAGAGGACTTGAAGTATTGGATGTGAGCTGTGAAGGAAAGACAGAAATCAAGAATGTCTCCTAGGTTTGGGTGTAATCAAGTAGGTGTCAACACCAAGATCAAGAAACACAACATGACCAGTAGTACAGAGGCACCCCTTGTACCCCTTCCTGGACAGTCCTCTCATTCCCAGAGTAACTACCATCTTGATATCTAATGGCAAATGTTAGTTCTATCTGGTTTTGCTCTTTCATTAATGAAACTGTAATGTATTTTGTGTCAACATTATATTTGTGAGATGCATAAATAATGTCATTCATTTTTATGACTGTGCCATATTGGTGAATTTTTCTTCATTTATTCTACTGTTCATATAATTTTCAGTCTTGGCTACTTTAGTCTTCTATGGACATTTTTACACCTGTTTTCTCTTGAACATATGTATGCATTTCCATTGGTATTTACTTAGGAGTGGAATTGCTGTTATGAGTATGGATTTATTCAGTTGTATTACTAGAGCAGTCCCCTCTTTTTTGTGATTTTGCTTTCTGTAGTTCCACTTACCCATGGTCAACCTTGTCCAGAAACATTAAATGGAAAATTATATAAACAATTAATAGGTTTTAAATTGTATGCTGTTTTGAGTAGCTTGATGAAATCTCATATCATCCTGTCATGCCTGGGATGTGAATCTTCCCTTTATCCAGCATATTCAAGCTATAGTTGCTATCTGCCTGTTAGCCATTGACATCTGCTCCTGACATCCAACCATCAATATCACGATCGTTCGATAACTCAGTATCACCCAAAGCAGTCAAACCTTCTTGTAATGTATTGTTAGAAATTCAATTGTAGCCTAATGCTATGTCAAAATACCTACATCACTCACCCCACTTCATCTGATAATAATGCAGGCATTTTATCATCTCACATCATCACAAGAAGAAAAAGGGTGAGTATAGTACAATAAGATATTTTGAAAGAGACCACATTCACATAACTTTTATTACAGTATATTGTTATAATTGTTCTATTTTATTATTAGTTAATGCTTTTAATCTCTTACTGTGCTTAATTTATAAATTAAACTTTGTCATAGGTATGTACATATAGGAAAAAACATAGTATATATAGTATATATAGGATACAGTACTATCAATGTTACCTGTCATCCACTGGGGGTCATAGAACATAAAACATAGAACATATTCCACCACTGTACTATTAAACAGTTTTTTGAAGTGATCCTATCAATTGCTATGGTTCAAATGTGTCCCCACAGAAAGCATGTGTCCCCACAGAAACAATCCCCAATACAACAGTGCTGGGAGGCTGGGCCTAATGGCAGATGATTAGGCCATCTGAGCTCTGCTCTCATGAATGGACTAATTTTGCTACCATGAGAGCACGTTCCTTATAAAAGCAATCTTCTCTTGCTCTCATTCTCCCTCTCTCTCTCTCTCTCCCTCTCTCATCCTCTTTGCCTCTTTGCCCTTCTGCCATGAAATGACACAGCAAGAAAGCCTTCACCAGGCACCAGCTCCTTAATATTGGACTTCTCAGCCTCCAGAACTGGGAGCAGATATATTTGCTATTTTTCACTAAGAAAAAAAGATTTACTGAGCTCTAAGAATTCAATAACCGGGTTGTAAATAAGCAGCACAGAAAGAATAGCCAGTAATTGAAGGAGTCATAACAATAGCACCTGTAAAACTCAAGACACCCATATCCCTTTCAGGTTTAGGTGCCTGTCTTTGGTTGAAATTTTTTTAACCACGTCCAAATAGGTAAGACTCAGCAAACACATTTCTGTTCTTCATAAATTATGCAGTTGGTGGTATTCTATTATAGAAGGACACAATAAACTAAGATGGGAATTGACACCTTTGCTAGCAAACAATAATTGTATTGTTGTAACACAAAGGGTAAACATTTGAGGTGATGGATATCCCATTCATCCTGAAGTGGATGCCTGTATCAAAATATCCCATGTACCCCATAAATATACACACCTATTATGTACCCATGAAAATTAAAAATTAAAAATAGATTCATGATCAAATAAATTTTGAAACAATTGATTAATGATAAATAGACCTCTTGCCTGTAGGATTTTTTCAGAGTGTTTAACATACTATTAGATTGCATACATTTCCAAGAAGGAAATATAGTGTGCAGTAGTTTCCAAACCTATATGACCATGGAAACTTTTTTTCTCAGAGCTAATGATATTAAGGTTCTACAGAAAACACTTTAGAAAAAATGAGACTACAATATAATTTGCATTGTGGGAGAAGTGGTGAATGATGTATCTAGAAACAAATATTGGTGTCAGATTTTTGAAGGATCTTTAATAACTTTCCAAAGATATTAGATTTGTTTTTTTTTTCTATAGGAAATAGAGAAATATCAACTATTTTACATAAGAGATTTGTACAATCAGACCTATGAAAAAATAAATCAGACAGCAAAATAAAGGAGAGATTCAAGGGGCATTGTCTGGAACCAAGGAAATTAGTGGAGACATCACTGCAATGGGAAATAAAATGAGGGTCTGTACTAGATTAATGGTAATTAGAGAAACATTAATATTGTCTCAACTGAATGTTGATTTATTTGATAGCTAAAACTATGCTAAATTTTACATTTCTTACAACCTATTCTCCCAAATATAGGACCTAGCACAATACTGAGGATGTCAAAACCATAAATTTTTGTAAGTATATGTTTATTAAATATCTTCTGACAAGTGACTGAGTGATACAACTGTGGGCTTCTGAGGAACACTAGGCAGAAAAGAAATTATTCTTTAAATCAAGACCTCTAAGTATAAACTTCATTATCCAGGCGAGTATTCAAAGACCATTTTAGGATCCAGCCTCCAAGTTAGTCCCAATGACCCCCACCTTGTAGTATTCACACTCTTAAATGGTCCCAAATTGTACTAAGGTTTGTCTGGATGATCAACAGAATATAGTCAAAATAATTACAGCACTTCTGAGATTCAGTTATAAAATTTATCAAGGGGATGATGGTGGAAAATTTATCTATTGGATACAATGTTCACTATATGGGTGATGGGTGCACTAAAAACCCAGACTTCACCACTACATAATATGTGCATGTAAAAAGTCTGTACTTGTACTCCCAATAAATAAAAATTTTAAAAATCTAAAAATAAATAAATTCATAGTTTACAATACAAAAAAAATGCTTACTAAGTTAATTATTTTCAAAATCTATCTTGATGACTCATACACTTTCTCTCTTGGATCACACACTCTGGGGGAAGCCAGCTGGCATGTCATGAGAGCTCTATGGAGAGGCCTACATTGGTAGGAAACTGAAGCCTCAGCCAACAGCCATGTGAGTAAGCTTGAAGTGGATCCATGCAAACAGTGAGCACAACAAGCCTAGAGTACCTATACTAATATCCAACAAAATACATTACCAAAGATGACAATATTATTACCATAATTAAAAGGTAAATTCAATGGGACATAACAATCATAAGTGTGTATTCATCCAATAACAAAGTTTCCAAATGCGCGAAGCAAAACTGACAAAATTAAAGGGTAAACAGACAATTCCTTAATCATACTGGGGATTTTAAAACTATGTTCTCAGAAATAGACAGAACAAGCAGAAAACAAAATCAGCAAAAACTTAGATCTGAACAAAACTATCAACCACTTCAATTTAATTGACAATTAAATAATACATACGGCAATGGCAGAATACACATTTTTTTCAGGGCGTATGGTACCTTTTTATACTTATATAGTTAACTAATATTGCCAAATGAGTCAGGGTGATCTCATGGAGAAAAATAGTCTTTCTGACAAATGGAGCTGGAACAAGCACATAGGTGCATAGGAGAAATAAACCTTGACTCTTACTGCACATCATACACGAAGATTAACTCAAAATGGATCATATATCTAAACATAAGAGGTAAAACTATTAAGCTCTAGAAGAAAATATATGAGAATATTTTTGTGATATTGGGTTAGGTAAAATTATTTAAATCAGACATCAATAATGCAAAGAATAAAAGGGAAAAATTATGAAATGAACTCTACCAAGATTAATAAAGTTTGCTGTCTAGAATTATGAAAACAAAAAGATAAGCCACAGCTTGGGAGTAAATGTTTGCAAAACATACATCTGACAAAAGGCTCTTGTATCAAGAATATACGAAGAAGATATACAAACAACCAATAAGCACGTAAAAAATAATGCTCAGCATTATTAGTCATCAGAGAAATGCAAATCAAAACCACAATGCAATACCACTATGTAACCAAGAGGATAGCTCAAATCAAACTGATGAAAAATGAATGTTAGTGAGGATGTGGAACATTGCTGATGAGAATGGAAAATGGCATACCCATTTGGAACACAGTCTGGCAGTTCCTCAAAAGGGTAATTATAGAGTCACCAAATGACCCAGCAATTCCACTCCTATTTACTCAAGAGAAAGGGAAACATAAACCCACACAATGATGCATATGTGAATGTTCATAGCAGCTTTATTTGTAATTTTCCCAAACTGAAAATAACCCAAATGTTTGCCCACATAGGATTACTAGTCAGCAATAAAAAAGAGTAATCTATTGATACATGCAACAACATCAATAAATCTAAAAGATATGGTAAGTCTGTAGTTCTCAACCAGGAATGACTTTGTTCCCCAGGGAACACTTGGTGATATCTGGAGACATTTTTAGTCGCCACAACTCGGGGGGATGCTACTGGCATCTAGTAGGTAGAAGTCAGAAATGCTGCTCAAAATTCTATAAAGCATAGGACATCTTCTCACAATAAAGAATTATCCAGTACAAATGTCAATAGTGTTAAGGTTGGGAAAGCTGGTGCTAAGTGGAAAAAAAAGTTAAACATAAAACACTACATATAGTATGATTCAATTTATATAAAATTCTAGAAAGGGCAAAGCTATGGTGACACATGACAGATAAGCCTGGGTCCAGAAATGGGAAAAGGGGATCAAGCTAAAGGAACATGAGAAACCTTTGTGGGATTATGGAACCATTTTGTTTATTGATTGTGGTGGTGTTTACATAATTGTATAAATTACCAAAATGTATCAAGGTGTGCACTTGAAATTGATTTTTAAAATATTCCATAACTAATCATACTTTAAATATAAAGAATTTACAGTGGAGAAAAAGCATTGAAAAAACATAAAACATTACATCCAGTGTTTGTATTACATACAAATGTTTTCAATACATAAAACATTGAATACAGTTTATGTTTTCAATGAAAAAAGCTTTGAAAATGATGGCAGAGAATGGTGGCACACGCCTGTAATCTCAACACTTTGGGGGGCCGAGGCTGGCAAATCACTTGAAGTCAGGAGTTCGAGACTAGCCTGGGCAACATGGCAAAATCCCGTCTCTACTAAAAATGCAAAAAAATTAGCTGGGGGTGGTGACACACATCTGTAATCCCAGCTACTCGGGAGGCTGAGCAGGAGAACTGCTTGAACCCAGGAGGCAGAGGTTGCAGTGAGCCAAGATGGCGTCACTGCACTTCAGCGTGGAGGATAGTGAGAGACTCCATCCCAAAAAAACTAAACAAACAAACAAAAAGATGAGCTTTGCCAATCTCACCTATAAGACCGAAGAGACCCAATTTTAAACTACAATGATATTTCCAGGTCACTGAGCTATTATTCAGTACATCACACCAGTGTACCTTGACACATTAAAAATAAAGAGTTAAAACAGTGTCCTACTGAGTTCTACAAAGAGTGGTGAATAATAAAGCTCTTCTCATTCTTCAAAGAATATTTCCATTAACAGCAAATCTAGTTCAACCTTATTCCATCAAGTGAAAATTTGTAAGAGATTATTTACCATGGCAGACAGAGTATTACACGTAGTAATTTATGAATTTTCATAACTTTTACTACAGAGTTTCCTTGATAAATAAATAAAAAGCTTTCCTGCAGAACCTGAGATAAACTTACTCCTTTGAAATTCTGGGAACACTGGAGCTCTCTTCATAACAGAAAGCTAACATTTGCTCCATGGCCACAAAAGGAGCAACTATTACATTACACTTCCTTGACAAATGTTGCTTTGACTGTGAGAACTAAAGAAGGCAGAATTACAGGTGATGAAATTCAATCGACAAGAGGTGAGAGTTACTTTTCCTTTTGAAGTTAAATCAGAACTTTTCTTTCCTTTTGAGTCTTGTTGAGACAGTTACATAGGAAATAACCCCTTATCTCTGCTACTCTGAAAAAAGTTATTTTTCCCATCTGTCTCATTAAACTTTTGGGAAAAAAATCATCTTAGCAGTAATAAAAAGCATTACATTCAGTTCTGTGTAGAAGATTTCTTATGAAGGAAGAGAAATAAAAGGCCAGGTTGCCCCCAAAGTCCCTGGAGGCTCCAGAGTTCTGTGTGAATCCTGGCAACCCTACTAGACCTATAAAGACAAGGAAAAACAAGAAGATACAAGAAGAAAGCTCTTCCCCAGTGTTTCAAACTCCAAAAAGCAAGCATTTTTTTAATGCTGACTTAGAAAATTTCTTAGTTTTACCATATTCATCCAAGTGAAAGTCTTTCAATCATAACAACCTACCCTTGCATATCCCTCAGATGCCTTGCATGGCCTTCTAGGTCTCATTTCATATTGGTACAACTCTAAAAATTTTTAATTTGAGACTTTCAATTAGTGATACTGGGATGACACCACAGCTGGGAATGCTATTAGATAAGCCAAGATGACCGGTAATGATATGTAGCCAGTTGTTGGAAGTTAAATTACAGTCATGTTTTAGCACTAGACTAAACTAGTAAAATAATTAGTTGTTTGTGTCAAAAAGGAAAATATTGACTATTATGTCTTGGCTTTTATGTTGTTTCTAGAAATCCACATAAATTAATCATGACCTGTCCAGTAAGACTTTCCCTAGGAGCAAGGACTAGAAAAAATCAGACAGGGTTGTGTTGTCGCACCTTCCTCACTCCCTCTACATTCATCTCTGCATTTTTAATGTCTTCTTGGTATGTAAGAGCTTGGTTGGAGAAAGAATAAAGAGCTTACAGCTAGGGTGTGGAATGGGGCTTGCCTTAGAATAGTAGAAAAAAAAGATAGACTAGGGGAAGGAGATAGAGTATTATTCAAAAATAAAATATTTTTAAAATACAATTACTTAGTAACTAGGTTATATATGAATGTATGTTATGTACCAACTTGCCTTGTTAGCCTTAAAAGCGTCTTGCTATAGAGAAAGTATAGGGATTGTCTACAACATCATATATAATGTAGCTACTGAGCAATAAATTTTCAAAAGTATTTCACTCTTTTGCAATTATACTTTTTTGATACTTGAAGAGCTCCAACCACCCTCACATTGCAACAGCCAGGGTGAGTGCAGCCCCAGAACATTCTCCCTTCATGTGATTTAAATGCATTATATATTTCAGACATGGGAAAGAAGAAAAGGACTTTAGAGAATCAAACAATATTTTAGTTATCTAGATGAGGTAATTTTTTTTGTCTATCATCCATGTCCTCTACTATCACACCCTACCCCTTTGAATAATCCTCTGAAACACCAAGAAATGCTATGTTGCTCTATTGCCTTGTCAATACCGCAGATTCAAGCACAAGCAACTCTCTTTTCCATTCTCTCTCTCTCTCTCTCTGTCTGTCTTACTTTCCTCTTATAATTCTCATTATCCTCTAAATCTTCTTCCCTCAGGCCCTTACTCACAACCAGGCAGCATCCACAGAACACACAGAGCTTATTTTTGTTTTCCCTGTGTTTATATCTCTTGACTTTATCGAGATATGATTGATGAGTACTTATGAGATGATAGACCAAGGAAACTAATGCCTTTTAACACTATTCAAACACCAGCTTGTCTTTCTACTCTAGCAAATCCTTTCTTGTCAAAATAATTCCAAAACAGTTTTCTTTAGAGAGTCACTCCAATTAATCCCACCCATTCTCATACCTGCCAAGAAAAACTCAGCAACCTCAAGATATTTCTCTGAGCACAAGCATATATTTAATGGCACGAAAAGGAAATTTTACATCCAGTTGTAGCTGCAGCACCATAAGAAATCTCAGTGTTGCCTCAATCTACAGATGAAGTAAGCACATTCTTTTTCTTTAATTTCCTTCTTTTTATAATTTTTAATTTTTGTGTGTATAGAGTAGGTGTATGTATTCATGGGGTACCTGAGATGCTTTGATACAGCATGCAATGTGGAATAATCACATCATGGAGAATGGGGTATCCATCCCTTCAAGCATTTATCCATTGTGTTACTAACAAACCAATTATACTATTTTATTTATCTATTTATTTATTTATTTATTTATTTATTTTATTTTGAGACGGAGTCTCACTCTGTCGCCAGGCTGGAGTGCAGAGGCATGATCTCAGCTCACTGCAGCCCAAGCCTCCCGGATTCAAGCAATTCTCTTGCTTCAGCCTCTCAAGTAGCTGGGACTACGTGCCACCACACCCAGCTAATTTTTATATTTTTAGTAGAGATGGGGTTTCACCATGTTGTCTAGGATGGTCTTGATCTCTTGACCTCATGATCTGCCCGCCTTAGCCTCCCAAATTTTAGTTATTTTTAAATGTACAATTAAATTATTATTAACAATAGTTACCCTGCTGTGCTATCAAATAGTAGGCTCTATTCAAATAGTAGGCTTTATTCAGTCATTCTATTTTTTGTACCCCTTAACCATCCCCATCTCTCCCTCACTCCAATCCCCGTCACCCTCCCTAGCCTCTAGTAACCATCCTTCAACTCTCTTTCTCCATGGATTCAATTGTTCTGATTTTTAGATGCCACAAATAAGTGAGAACATGCAAAGTCTGTCTTTCTGTGCCTGGCTTAGTTTGCTTAACATAATGACCTTCAGTTCCATTCATGTTGTTGCAAATGACTGAACCACATTCTTTTTTATGGCTGAATGGTACTCCATTGTGTATAAGTATTACATTTTCTTCTTCGTTTCATCTGTTAATGAACACAAATCTTGGCTATTGTGAACAGTGCTGCAACAAACACAGAAGTGCAGATATCTCTTTGATCAATGTTGATTTCCTTTCTTTTGGGTATATATGCAGCAGTGGAATTGCTGGATCACATGTTAACTCTATTTTTAATGTTTTGAAGAACCTCCAAACAGTTCTCCATTATATTAATTTACATTCCCACTAGCAGTGTACAAAGGTCCTCTTTTCTCCACATTCTTGCCAGCATTAGTTATTACCTGTATTTTGGATATCCAGTCTCAGGTATTTCTTTATAGCAGTGTGAGGACTGACTAATACAGTCTATGTGTCTGTTCTTATGCAAGTACCATCCTGTTTTCATTGCTATAGCTCTGTAGTATAATTTGAAGTAAAGTAAGGTGATTCCTCCAGTTTTGTTCTTTTGCTTAGGACAGCTTTGGCTATTCTGGGTCTTTTGTGGTTCCATATAAATTTCAGGATCAATTTTCTCTTTCTGTGAAGAATGCCATTGGTATTTTGACAGAGATTGCACTGATCTATAGATTGCTTTGGGTAGTATAGACATTTTAACAATATTGATTCTTCCAATCCATGAACATGGAATATCATTCCATTTTTGGTGTTCTCTTCAGTTGCTTTCTTCACTGTTTGGATTACAGGGATCTTTTATTTCTTTGGTTAAGTTAATTCCTAGGTATTTAATTGTATTTGTGGGTATTGTAAATAGGACTACTTTTCCATTTCTTTTTCAGTTTGTTCATTTCAGCATATAGAAATGCTACTGATTTTTGTATATTTATTTTGTATTCTGTAACTTTCCTGGATTTGTTCATCAGTTCAAATTGTTTTTTTGTGGAGTCTTTTGGTTTTTCCAAATATGAGATCTTATCATCTGCAAACAAAGATAATTTGACTTCTTCCTTTTCAATGTGGATTCCCTTTATTTCTTTCTCTTGTCTGACTGCTCTAGCCAGGACTGTCATCACTGTGTTGAATAATAGTGGTGAAAGTGGGCATCCTTGTCATGTTCCAAAGCTTCAGGTAAGGACGTTCAGTTTTTCCTCATCCAGTATGATACTAACTGAATCTGCCATACATATATGGCTTTTATTATGTTGAGGTATGTTTCCCAGTTTTTTGAGGGTTTTTATATTGGAAGGATGTTGAATTTTATCAAATGTTTTTTCATCATCAATTGAAATGATCATATGGTGTTTGTCTTTCATTCTGTTGACATGATGTATCACATTAATTGATTTGTGTATGTTGGACAATCCTTGCACACCAGGGATAAAGCTCACTTGGCCATGATGAATGATCCTTTCAATGTATTGTTGAATTTGGTTTCCTAGTATATGGTGGAGAATTTTTGTGTCAATATTCATTAGAGATATTGCCCTGTAGGGTTTTTTACTTTATTTTTAAAAATTTTTTATATGTCTTTATCTGATTTTTGTCAGGGAAATTAACACTGGCCTTGTAGAATGAATTTGAAGGTATTCACTACTCTAATTTTTGAAATAGTTTGAGTAGGATTGGTATTAGCCATTCTTTAAATGTTACGTAGAATTCTGCAGTAAAGTCATTGTGTCTCGGGTTTTGCTTTATTGGAAGACTGTTTATTATGTCTTCAATCTCATTACTTGTTATTTGTCTGTTCAGGTTTTGATTTTCTTTATGGTTCAATCTTGGTAGGCTGTATGTCTCTAGGCATTTGTCCATTTCTTCTAGATTTTCTCATTTATTGGCCTAGAGTTTCTCATAGTAGCCACTAATGGTCCTTTGAACTTTTGCAATATCAGCTGTAACGTCTCCTTTTCCACCCCTGATTTTATTTATTTAGATCCTTTTTCTTTTAAAGAGCTTTTCTACCTCTTTAAGATCCATCCTTAGGTTGTTTATTTGAAGTTGTTCTTTTCCACCTACAGCTGTACGTTTCCTTCTTAGTACTGTTTCAGCTGTATCTCGTAGGTTTTGGTATGTTGTGTTTCCACTATCATTCATTTCAAGATACTTTTCCATTTCTTTTTTCATTTCTTCATTGACCCAATGGTTATTCAAGAGCATTTAAATTCCATGTATTTGTGTAGAATTCTGAATTCTTTCTTTGTGTTCTCTTGAATTTCTTTGAGTTTCCTCAAAACAGCTATTTTGAATTCTCTGTTCAAAAAGTCACATATTTCTGTTTTTTTCAGGATTTTTTCTTTGTGCTTTATTTAGTTCATTTGGTGAGGGCATGTTTTCTTAAATGTTTTTCATGCTTGTCGATGTTTGTCCGTGTCTGAGCATTGTAGAGTTATTTATGTAGTCTTTGCATTCTGGGCTTGTTTGCACCCATCCTTCTTGAGAAGGTTTTCCAGGTATTTGAAGGGACTTGGGTGTTGTAATCTAAGCCTTATCGGCATTAGGGGGCAATCTAATCCCAGTAATGCTGTGGTTTTCGCAGACTCATAGAGGTAACACCTTGATGTTCTTGGATAAGATCTGGAATAATTATCTGGATTACCAGTCAGAAACTCCTGTTCTCTTTCCTTACTTTCTCCCAAAGAAACAGAGTTTCTCTCTCTCTTTGCTGAGCCATCTGGAGCTGGGGGTCAGGGAAAAGAAGCACCCCTTTGGCCACCACTACTGGGACTATGCTGGGTCATATCTGAAACTGTCACAGCACTGGGCCTCTCCCAAAGCCTGCTGTAACCACTACTGGGTATTGCCTATGCTTTCTCAAGGCCCTAGGACACTACAATCAGCAAGTGACAAAGCCATCCTTGCTTGTATCCTTCTCTTCAGGGCAATAAGTTATTCCAGGTCCATGCTATGCTCAGAGATGACATCCAGGAGACAGGCACTGGAGTGAGAAACCTTATTCTACTGTTGCTAAGCTGACACTTAAACCATGATGCAAAGTCTCTCCCATTCTTTCCTTCCCTTTCCACAGGCAGATAAAATGTTCCCCACCGACACCACCATCACAGGCCCTTGAGGAATACTGCCAGACTACCACCAATTTTCACTTAAGGCTTAAGAGCTCTTCAGTTTGCGGTGAATGTTGACAGGCCTGGGGCTCACCCTTCAGGGAAGTGGGCTCCCCTTTGGCCCAGGGCAGGTCCAGAAATGCTGTCCAAGTGCCAAGTCCTAGAAACAGGGACCCCAAGAGTCTGCTTGTTGTTCCACCCCACTGTCACTGAGCTGGTACCTAAGATCTAAGACAAAATCCCCTCTACTTTTCCCTCTGCTTTTCTCAAGCAGGAGTCTCTGCATAGTCACCACAGCTGGTAATGTGCTAGGTCTAACCAGAAGCCAGAATGTTTCAGAATCTCACCCAAGGCTCATGGCATACTACCCAAGTATCACTGCTGGTTATTCAGGGCCCAAGGGCTCTTTAATCAGCAGCTTATGAATACCGCCAGGAATAAATCCTTTCCTTCGGGGCAGTGGGTTCCCTTCTGGTCTAGAAATGTCATTCTGGAGCTAGGCCCTGGAAAGGGGGCCTCATGATTCTACCCAGTGCCCTATCCTATTGGGGCTGAGCTGTAAGACACAGTCCTCTTTACTCTTCCCTCTCTTCTCCTCATGCAGAAGGAAGGAGTCACTTTCATTGCTATAAGCCATGCTGCTGGGGGTTGTAGGAGGGGGTGGTGCAAGCACTCCTTTAGCTGTCACAGTTGCTATCTCACTGGGTCATGTGCCTTCCAAGTCCATTGACTCTGAGCCTAGCCTAGCACTAGGACTTGCCTTCGGAATTGCAGTCTTTGTGGCCTAAATTGCCCTTCAAGTTTATTTAGGATCCCAAATCACTTCATCTTGTAGTGGCAAGGCTTGCAGAAACTCAAGTTCTGACCACTGGGATAAGTGATTCCCCTCTGGCTAGGGCTCATCTAAATGCTTCCTCCGTCAGTGGGTGTTGGATGAATTCAGTCCAGTTTTGCTTTCTGCTGTGACAGGGCAACAGTGCATTCAATGAACAGTCCCACAGGTGCTGCATTCTCCCTCCTCTAGGTGCACTGATTCTGTCTCTGCATGACGGGGTTACCACTAGAGGATGGGAGAGAGGTGGCATCAGTGATTCAGGTATTGTGATTGCTCACCTGATTTTTGGTTCTTATGAAGGTGCTTTATGGTGTAGATGGTTGTCAAATTTGATGTCCCTGTGCGGAGAGGGAGGGGATGATCAGTGGAGACTTCTATTCAACCATCTTATTCCACCTCTCCATTCTCTTCCTTCATAACCTTACAGTCTACTCTTCAAATGAAGATTAGGTTGTTGCATGAAAGCACCCAGGTAATATATTTAGTGAGAAATTGAGACTATTACTTGTAAGGAAAAAAACGGCACTCAATGAAAGGACTATTCAGCTACTCAAAAGGAATGTTATAAAAGCAACACTCAAAAGCAAGAAGAAAAAGCCCATTTGGAAACATTCTTTTGATAATGAGTTCATTCGCTGTGAATTTTCATCTGTGCTCCTACCAGATTTGAGATATTCAAAGACGTGATACAGAAAGTGATTTAGCATCCATAACATTAGTACCACTTGGTGGGGGAGGGCTATGCCTTTCTATATAAATAATTATTGTAGTCCATTGTTACAATTGTCTGTGCCATATATCCTGGCACCTAATCAAATGAATTCCATATTGATGTTTAAGTGTGTGGTTTGTTCATTTTTGTGTGCTTATATGTTTATTTTACGTGGATACAATTTTGTCTCTATGCAGTCCATAAATTCCTGAGGGGGCATTCAATAAATAATTATTGAGCTAACCTGAATTGAATTGGAGGGAACAATAAAATGGATAATCCCCAACTAATCCCTATTTGGCATTTTGATGCATGTTTGTATTTCCATTTCAATAGGGGTATGTCTAAGATATTAGGACTTTACATAATTTCAGATGAAGTCATACTGGGAAGAGGAGTGTTGAAGAAAATGAAAAGCAACCCAGTTTACACTCATGCTGAGGACTAAAGCAAGTCACCAAGCCAGACCTAGGTGCCTTTGACAATTACAGGCTGAATGATTCACATCTTCCCCAGGAAATGGACAAATGAATCATAAGACTGTTTAAAAAGACCTCTCCTGACCACTGAGTATGGATGTCCACGGACCAGAGGACTAGGTGGTTGGAGGGTGACACACACCCTAAAAGTTGTCACCTTTCTGGCTCCCCCAGAGTGGCATGCTGAATTAGAAAAGGGAGAGTTAAAATAAACTATGATAATGTCAACAAATGAATTGAAGAAAATAAAAGGCACTTCTTTCAGCATGACACTCCCCTACAAGGGCATCCATTTGCTTGTAGGATCAAGTCAAAACTTATCAACCTAGCATTCCAGCTCTTCCATCAACTATCTCCACCCTACCTATTCATCCTAAACACTCGCTAATCCCCAACATGATCACTGGCTCCAATTCTGTCAAACTGGCCTTCTTTCGCTCACATACCACATTCCTGCCTCCATTTCACTCATTCCTCCTCCCTATATCTAAAATGCTTTCTTTCCTCTCTCTTCACCTTTGAAAACCCAAAATATCCTTCTTTTGAAGCTCCAGGTTCTTCTTTATAAAGACTGTCCAGTCTAACCCTGTCCCTCAGTAATCATTCCCTTACTTGAAATACCTACAGCTCAAATACATGCATGTGTACCAAATGACTTCCATACATTACTTCATATCTTCGAGTATATGATTTGTTTCCTTAGTTAGAGTCTAAGCAAAAGAGAAAGAATCCTTTCATCATCATCAATCACTTAACACAGTGCTCAAGATCCAATAATTTATTTTAAAAGTTTGTTGAAATATCTGTAAATATATGTATGTTAATATTAATAATAAATATATAGAAACCTCAGTTGGTTTTAAGATAATTTGGAGTTAATTTGACATGAAAATGCAGGTGCATTAAACTTTCTATTCTCTAAATGGTTATAGAGACATATTTAAATGCTCAAATTCTTTTACTTGCTTCGTTTTTCTACATTGAACTCGTTTTCACTTTACTTTCTGTTTTTTATTTTTAATAGCTGTTCTTCAAGTTCTGTTTTTAAAGCACTGGTTTTTAGTTTGATGCTGAGGATATGAAAAATAAACAGGCCTTAAATATTCTGGTTGAGGTATTGCAATTTAACCTTTACACATATCTGTAGCTTAGTAACCTAGAATGATGGGAGGAGAAGATCTATCCCATCAGGAGACCTCAAGGGAAAGATCCTCTTCTTTGGAATTAAATTTCATGGTAAGATTCACTTTCTCTCCCACTTGGATATAAGCTCTCTGTGGAGCCTGGAGGATGACTTCATGACTCAAAACAGATGGAGTTTTTTTTCTTTATGTATTATTCTTTACTTTGACAGGTAAAGAATGGCTGATTTTATTCATTTTTTAACCAATTATTTTCTAAACCACGTTATTTCTTTTTATATCTTGTGGGTATTTGGAATTCCAATAAAAAAGAATGATTATTTTGTGTTTCTAAAAACTATATTGTCTCTTTTAAACAAAATACTGAAAGAAGAATTTAAAATCTGCTAAGGCAATGAGTTAGCATGCCAGACAGAAACGACATTGTAAGGGCAGGAAAACTTTCTAGAAACTCCTCAGTTTCATTCTAATCTATGTCCCTGTGCCAAAAATTCTACTATCTAATGCATTGTTCTCTCGGGATATCCTCTTATAAAATTTATATATCCCTGCGAACAATAACAAGTGAGTTATGCACACTGTAGTTTAGCTGGGTTTATTAAATTTTCTTCTTAACTGATAATCAGCTGTGCAATGTGGAAATGGAAGTGTAACAGTATGTTCTAGTTAGCTCCTCTAGATATCACAGAAACAGCTTCCATTAGCTGTTAGCCTAATCTTCCGTATGTTTCAATACACTCACATTACTTGTGATCATTCAAATCCATCATGTATTTTTTAAGACCATATGACTGTGCCTTTTCTCATGCTATTTCCTCCTTTGTAGATTCACTTTTATACCATCACACCTTTTACCAGGGCTCACATTATGTGCCACATCCATCAAGAAATCTTATCAGCATATTTTATCTGGTATCATGTTCATTCATCCTTCCATCTCTCACTTAAAATTCTGCCTCCTCTGTGAAGCATTCTTTGACTTTTCCGGGCAGCTGTAGAACTGTTTTCCCTTAGGCTTCCACACTGTACCTTCAATTCCACACCAGCATTTATGACATTATATTGAAATTATCTCATTATTTAAATGTCCTTTATGTCTGTGAGTTCCAACTTCTAAAGCTATAAAATACAATTGACATACTAAAGAATGGACCAGAGTCTCTTAATAGTAGAAATGATCAAGCAGAAGAAAGAATTAGTGAGTTTGAAGACAGGTTATTTGAAAATACACAGTCAGAGGAGACAAACTAAGAGAAGAATTAAAACAATGAAGCATGCCTATAAGATCTAGAAAATAGCCTCAAAAGGGCAAATCTAAAAGCTATTGGCCTTAAAGAGGAGCTAGAAAGAGACAGAAAGATAGAAAGTTTATTTAAAGGGATAATAACAATGAAATTCCCAAACCTAGAGAAAGATATCGATATTCAAATATACGAATGTTGTAGAACACCAAGAAGATTTAACCCACATCAGATTACTTCAAGACATTTGATAATGAAACTTCCAAAGGCCAAGGATAAAGAAGGGATTCTAAAAGCAGCAAGAGAGAAAGAAAGAAAGAACACACAAAGATGCTCCAATATGTACAGCAGCAAACTTCTCAGTGGAAAGCTTATGGGCCAGAAGAGCATGGCATGACATATTTAAAGTACTGAAAAAAAACAACTTTTATCCTAGAATAGTTTATCCAGCCATAATATACTTCAAACATGAAGGAGAAATAAAGACTTTCCCAGACAAACAGAAGTTAAGGGATTTCATCAGCACCAGACCTGTTCTACCAGAAGTGCTAAAAGGAGTTCTTCAATCAGAAAGAAAAGGACATTAATGAACAATAAAAAAATCAGAAGATACAAAACACGGTAATAGTAATTACACAGGAAAACACAGAGTATTACAACACTGTAATTGTGGTGTAGAAACTACTCTTGTCTTGAGTAGAAAGACTAAAAGATAAATCTCTCAAAAATATTAACTACAACAACTTTTCAAGACATAGAAAACACAATAAAGTCTAAATAGAAACAACAAGAAGTTTAAAATTGGGGGAACAAAGTTGGAGTTCTTATCAGTTTCCTGTTTGATTACTTATTTGTTTGTTTATACAATCTTTATTAAATTGTCATCAGTCTAAAACAATGGGTTATGAGATATTATTTGCAAGCCTCACGGTAACCTCAAATCAAGAACCTACTACAGATACACACACACACACATAAAATAATATAATAATAAATTAAAACATACCACAAGAGAAAATCACCTTCACTAAAAGGAAAACAGGAAAGAAAGAATGAAGAGAAAACTGCAAAACAACAAGAAAACAATAACAAAATGGCAAGAGTATGTCCTTACTTATCAATAATGACACTGAGCGTAAATGTACTAAACTCTATAAAGACATAGATTTTTCCCAGCTACTCAGGAGGCTGAGGTGGGAAGATTGCTTGAGCCCAGGAGGCTGAGGCTGCAGTAAGCTGTGTTTTTGCCACTGCATTCTAGCAGGGGTGGCAGAGCAAGATGCTGACAAAGAAAAGAAAGAACATAGAGGGGCTGAATGGATTTAAAAGAAAAACAGGACCCAATGATCTGTTAATGACAAAGAGCACACTTAACCTGTAGAGACACAAATATAAATAAAGGATGGAAAAAGCTTTTTCATGCCAATGGAAACCAAAAAGAAGCAGGAGTAACTATACTTGCATCAGACAAAATAGATTTTAAGACAAAAACTATAAAAAGAGTCAAAGAAAGCCATTATATAATGACAAAGAAGTCAAATCAGCAAGAGGATATAACAATGGTAAATATAAATGTACCCAACACTGAAACACCGAGATATATACAGTGAATGTTATTAGAGCTAAAGAAAGAAACAGGCTCCAATACAATAACAGCTGGAGACTTCAACACCCTACTTTCAACATTGTACAGATCATCCACGCAGAAAATTGACAAAGAAACATTGGATTTAATCTGCGCTATAGACCAAAGATACCTAATAGATATTTACAGAACATTTCATTCAATGGCTGCTAAATGCACATTTTTTTTCCTCAGCACATGGATCATTCTCAAGGATAAAACCACATGTTAGGCCACAAAACAAGTCTTAAAACATTCCCCCAAAAAAGAAATTATATGAAGTATCTTTTCTGACCATAATAGAACAAACTGGAAATCAATAACAAGAGGAACTTTGGAAACTACAGAAACACATGAAAATTAAACAACATGCTCCTGAATTACCAGTGAGTCAATGGAGATATGAAGAAGAAATTTTAGAAATATCTTAAAACAAGTGGTAATGGAAACACAACATAACAAAACTTATGAGATACAGTGAAAGCAGTACTAATACAAAAGTTTATGGCAATAAGCAACTACATCAAAAAAGTAAAAAACTTCAAATAGACAATCTAATGATACATCTTAAATAACTAGAAAAGCAAGAGCAGGCCAAATCTAAAATTAGTATAAGAAAGGAAATAATAAAGATCAGAGAAGAGATAAATGAAATTGAAATAAAAAAATACAAAAGATCAATGAAACAAAAAGTTTTTTTTTGAAAAGGTAAACAAAATTGACAAAACTTTAGCCAGACTAAGAAAAAACAAGCTCAGGAGGCTGAGGCAGGAGGTTAACTTGAACCTGGGAGGTCAAGGCCTCAGTGAGCCATTATTTTGCCACTGCACTCCAGTCTAGGTAAAGAAGTGAAAACCTGTCTCAAAAAAAAAAAAAAAAAAAGAAAAGAAAAGAAAAAAAGAAAAACAGTCTCCCAGCAAAAAGAATATTCCAGGACCTGGGAAATACTTCCAAACTCATTCTATGAGGCCTGTGTTAATCTGATACAAAAATGAAACGAAGACACATCAGAAGAAGAAAATTAAAGGCCAATATCCCTGATGAACATTGATGCAAATGTCCTCAACAAAATGCTAGCCATTCAATTCAGCAAAACATTAAAAAGGTAATTCACCATGACCAAGTGTAATTTGATCCAGGGATACAAGATTGGTTCAATATACACAGATCAATCAATGTGATACATCATATCAACAGAAAGAAGGACAAAAACCATATGATCATTTTGACCGATGCTAAAAGAGCATTTGATAAAACTCAACATCTCTTTACAATAAAAATGCTCAAAAAACTGGGAATAAAAGGAGCATAGCTCAACACAAAAAAGGCATATATGACAGACCTATAGCAATCAGACAAGAGAAAGAAAGAAAGGGGATACAAAAGGGAAGGAAGATGTCCAATTATCCTTGCTTGCAAATGATATGATCTTATATTTAGAAAAACATAAAGACTCCAAGAAAAAACTATTAGAACTGATTAAAAAAATTCAGTAAAGTTGCAGGATACAAAATCAACATAGAAAATCATTAGCATTTATATATGTCAACAGCAAACAATCTGAAAAAGAAATCAAGAAGGTAACTTCATCTACAACAGTACAAATGAAATTAAATACCTAGGAATTAGCCAAAGAAGTGAAAGATCTATACAATGAAAACTATAAAACATTGATATAAGAAATTGAAGAGAACACCAAGAAAAAAAGGAAATCCAATGTTCATGGATTGGAAAAATCAATATTGTTAAATGCTCGTACTACCCACAGCAATCTACAGATTCAATGCAATCTCCATCAAAATACCAATGACATTCTTCACAGAAATAAAAAAATAACAATCATAAAATTTATATGGAACCACAAAAGACCCAGAATAGCCAAAGCTGTCCTGAACAAAAATAATAAAACTGGAGAAATCACATTACCTGACTTCAAATTATACTACAGAGCTATGGTAATCAAACAGCATGGGACTGGCATAAAAACAGACACATAGACCAATGGAACAGAATAGAGAACCGAGAAACTAATCCACATATGTACGGTAAACTCATTTTCAACAAAGTTGCCAAGAACATACACTGGAAAAAGGACAGTCTCTTCAATAAATGGTGCTGAGAAAACTGGATATCCATATGCAAAAGAATAAAACTACACCCTTATCTCTCACCATATACAAAAATCAAATCAAAATGGATTGAAGACTTAAATCTAAGTCCTCAAACTATGAAACTACTATAAGAAGGCATTAGGGAAACTCACCAGGACCTTGGACTAGGCAAAGATGTCTTGAGTAATACCCCCATAAGCACAGGCAACCAAAACAAAAATAGACAAATTGATCGTATTAAGTTAAAAGGTTTCTGCTCAGCAAAGGAAACAATCCACAAAGTAAAGAGACAACCCATAGAATGAGGGAAAATATTTGCAAACTATACTTCTGGCAAAGGATTGATAACCAAAATATGTAAGGAGCTCAAACAACTCTATAGGGAAAAAATGTAACTACCCAATTACAAAATGGACAAAAATGTGAATAGACATTTCTCAAAAGAAGATGTACAAATGGCAACCAGGCATATGAAAAAGTGATCAACATCATTTATCATCAGAGAAATGCAAATAAAGTCTACAATGAAATATAATTTCATCCCAGGTAATATTACTTTTATCCAAAAGAGAAGCAAAAACTAATGCTGCTGAGGCTATAGAAAAAAAAAAAAAAAAGCATAACCCTCTTACACTGTTGGCGGGAATGTAAATTAGTGCAACCACTATGGAGAAGACTTTGGAGGTAACTCAAGATAACTTACAGTAGAACTTCCACATGATCCAGCAATGCCACTGCTGGGTATATACTTAAAGGAAATCAGTACATCAAAGAGATATCTGTGCTCCCATGATTATTGCAGTACTATTCACTGTAGCTAAGATTGAAAACAACCTATGTATCCATTAACATGTGAATGGATAAAGAAAATGTGGTACATATACAGAATGGAGTATATTCAGCCATAAAAATAAGATCCTGGCCGGGCGCGGTGGCTCAAGCCTGTAATCCCAGCACTTTGGGAGGCCGAGACGGGCGGATCATGAGGTCAGGAGTTCGAGACCATCCTGGCTAACACGGTGAAACCCCGTCTCTACTAAAAAATACAAAAAACTAGCCGGGCGAGGTGGCGGGCGCCTGTAGTCCTGGCTACTCGGGAGGCTGAGGTAGGAGAATGGCGTAAAAACCCGGGAGGCAGAGCTTGCAGTGAGCTGAGATCCGGCCACTGCACTCCAGCCTGGGTGACACAGCGAGACTCTGTCTCAAAAAAAAAAAAAAGAAAAAGAAAAAAAAAGAAAAAAAAAATAAGATCCTGTCGTTTGCAACAACATGGATGACCTAGGGGTCATTATGTTAAGTGAAATAAGTCCAGCCCAGAAAGACAAAATTCACTTGTTCTCACTTATTTGTGGGAGCTAAAAATTAAAACAACTGAGCTCATGGAGATAGAGAATGGAATATTGGTTCCTGGAGGCTGCAAAGTGTAGTAGAGGGGTAGGAATGGGGATAGTTAATGTGTACAAAAATGCAGTTAGAATGAATAAGATCTATTAGTTGACAGCACAACAAGATCTATTAGTTGATATACACAATAATTTGTTGTACATGTAAAAGAGTATAATTGGATTGTTTATAAGACAAAGAAATAATAAATGCTTGAGGTGATGGATACGCCATTTATCCCAATGTGATTATTACACCTGGTATGCCTATCAATATATATCATGTACCCATAAATGTACACACCTACTATGTACCCACAAAAATTAAAAATAAAATTAAAAAATGAAGAAAAAATATTTAAATACTAAATGCGAGAAAAAAAACTGTGTGTTCCTCAACGGAATGAATTGTGCCTTATGCAGTTTGTTTCCAAGCACAAATGATACTCCAAATATTCAATTTTTACTGAATAAACACATGACACGATTTGCCTAAATGGAAAGTTGAAAAGGATCCTAATTCACTTCCACAGGTATCAGATGCAGATGGTTACATCATCTTAAGCTATAAAGACCACCTAACCACAAACATATGTTTATCAGGGTATAAAAGCAAGGCAGTTAATTGTGTGGCAAAACATCACATTTTAAAAAGGTTAGTATTAATGCATGTGGGGCTTAATACCTAGGTGATGGGTTGATAGGTGCAGCAAACCACAATGGCACATGCTTACCTTTGTAACAAACCTGCACGTCCTGCACATATATCTCAGAAGTTAAAATAAAACAAAATTTTAAAAAGGTTAGTATTATATTGAAAGTGAGATCCTAATATATATATTAGTTTTGCACCAACCTAAATATTTATCTTGCTTTACTTTCTAAGTCACTCCAGATTATCTTTTCCTTACCTTAACTTTCAGAGCTAAAGAAAAGAGCTAAGTAGAGAGCAGTGATTGTAACATCAAATTCATTCCTTTGTTCGTTGAACAAATATTTATTAAACACCTACTATGTACAAGACTACAATAGTCTGCAAAAGAGACATAGTTCCTAACTTTATAAAACTTACCTTACCATTTAGTAGGAGGAGAAGATAATAAATTACAGAGAAGGAGAGACAGAGAGAATAGTTACTGAGAAGTGTATAAAAACTCATCGTTAACTGGGTATGGTGTCCCATGCCTGTAGTCCTAGCTACTTTGGAGACAGAGGTGAGAGGATCACTTGAGCCCAGGAGTTGGAGGCTGTAGTGGGCTATGATCTCTTCACTGTGCTCCAGCCTAGGTGACAGAGATCCTATATCTAAAACCTACAACAATAATAACAATAGCAAAAAAATAACAAAAAAAGTAAGACTTATCAGGGTTAAAGGATAAAAAGTAATAGTGTAGAAATGTGGCTATTTTTAGATATTGAAAGGCATCTTTGAGAAGATGGGGTCTCACTTTGTTGCCCAGGCTGGTCTCAGAAATTACATAATTTAATTCATATATTTCTATAAAGTGTCTTAGCTCACACTACCATAACAAAATACAATAGAGTGTTTTAAGCAAATAAAATTTCTCAAAGTTCTGAAAGTCCAAAATTAAGGCGGCAGCATGGTCAATGTTTGCTGAGGTCTCTCTTTTTAGGTTGCAGACAGCCACTTTCTTGCTCTGTCCTTACATAGAACTTCCTCAGTGCATGCAGGTGGATAAAAAGAGAGGATGTGAGCTCTCTGGTGTCTCTTCTTATAAGGGCACTAATATTATGAGGGTCCCACCCTCATGAACTCTTCTAAACCTAATGATTTTTCAAATGCCACATCTCCAAATACTGTCACATTGGGGGTTATTCCTTTAAAATATGAATTTATGAGGGGTGGCAAATTTAGTCCACAGCAGAAAGTTTAATATGAATATTCTGTGGAGAATATACTATCAAGGGACAAAAGTGGAATCAGGAGAACTAGCTAGAAATCTATTGCAATAATTCAGGTGAGAAATGATAATAGATTACACAAAGTTAGTAGTGTTGGCAGTGGTGAAAAGGGGTGATATTTTGGGCACATTTTTAAAGTAGAGCCATAGGAGTTGCTAATACACTGTTTGAGGATTATGAGAGAAAATAGTCATGAATGACTCCAAGGATTCTGGCCTGAAGAACTGGTGTATGGTGGCTGCATTTACTACAACGGGAAAACAATGAGAAAAGAGCAGTTTGGGTGGGAGAGGGTAGATTCAGTAGCTCACTGCTGAGTGTGTTAAGTTTGAGCTGCCAAGAAGGCAGTGGAATATATCAGGCCGGAACTCACGGAACAAGTCTATGAGGCAGATATAAATTTAGGAACCAATAGTGTGTAGATAATATCAAAGGCCAATGAATGATATCACCTATGGAAAAAGTGTAGATAGGCCAGGTGTGGTGGCTCACACCTGTAATCCCAGCACTCTGGGAGGCCAAGGTGGGCAGATCACTTGAGCTCAGGAGTTTGAGACCACCCTCGCCAACATGGCGAAACTACGTTTCTATTAAAAATACACAAAAAATTAGCGAGGCATGGTGGCACCTGCCTGTTAATTCCAGCTGCTCGGGAGGCTAAGGTACGAGAATTGTTTGAACCCGGGAAGTGGAGGTTGCAGTGAGCCGAGATGGCACCAGTGCACTCCAGCTTGGGCAACAGAGTGAGATCCTGTCTCAACAAAAAAAAAAAAAAAAAAAAGTGTAGATAAAGGAGAAACACTAAGGACAGAACCCTGGGGCACTCCAACATTTAGTGGGTGGAAAAGTAGAGAAGAATTCAGAAAATAAGACTGAAAAGGAATGACTAATGAGATAGGTAGCAGGAAAAAAAAAACCAAACCAAACCAACAAACAAACAGAAACCCAGAATAATGAAGTGTACAACAGGCCAAGTGGAGAAAGGACAACTTGGAAGGAACAGGTCATCTGTGCCAATGCTGCTGAGTGATCAAGTAAATGACCACTGAAAATTGAGCATTGGTATTGAAAACATAAGCTTCATGCCTTTTATTAATAACCTTCATAAGAATGTGAATGAACTTGATGAGCAATAGCCACCTTCAGGGAAAATTTATATGAAAATAGGCTAAAAAGGTAAGTTAAATAGAAAAGAGAGTTTTATTTTACCCTGACAATAGTTTATGGAACATTAAACATTAACATTGCAGAATTGTCTCAAAAGCCCTCTCTGGAGCTCTATAAAACATGATGGGTAATGATTTAGGGCTGCTGCGGGTGGGCGGTAGGGGAATTATTCAAAGATAATCCCGCAGAGAGTTATAGACTGGATTGTCTGCAGATCACTTTCAGCCTTCAGGAAACTTTACTATCCTTTGTACAAACCAATAGTTATTACAGAACTGTCAATTAATATTTTAGTTCACTTTTATAGATATCTTTGTGCATGGAAATGCTCATAAGCTGTACCTCACATTAAAACATAATAATAATAATAAGAGAAGCTGGGCGTGGTAGCTCATGCCTGTAATCCCAGCACTCTGGGAGGCTGAAGCAGGCGGGTCACTTGAATTCGAGCCCAGCCTGACCAACATGGTGAAACCCTGTCTCTACTAAAAATAAAAAAAATTTTAAAATAAGGAAGGTGCAGTGTTAGAAGGAAATGAAAGATTGAGCAGTGGCATGCAGAAAACAATAAAGAGAGAACTAATGAAAATACTGGGGAGTCTATTCCTAGAAATTCCTCATAATGAGAAGATGCCAAGAGTGGAATTCCTGGGGGCACGCTCAAGATAGCCGAATAGGAACAGCTCCAGCCTCCAGCTCCCAGCCTGAGTGACACAGAAGACCGGTGATTTCTGCATTTTCAACTGAGGTACTGGGTTCATCTCACTGGGGAGTGCCGGACAATCAGTGCTGGTCAGCTGGTGCAGCCCGACCAGGGAGAGCTGAAGCAGGGCAAGGCATCGCCTCACCTGGGAAGCACAAGGGGGAAGGGAATCCCTTTTCCTAGCCAAGGGAAACTGAGACACACAACACCTGGAAAATCAGGTAACTCCCAACCTAATACTGCACTTTACCAAAGCTCTTAGCAAAAGGCACACCAGGTGATTATATCCCACACCTGGCCCAGAGGGTCCCACGCCCAGGGAGCCTCCCTCATTGCTAGCACAGCAGTCTGAGATCTTATTGCAAGGCAGCAGCGAGGCTGGTGGGGGGGCGCCTGCCATTGCTGAGGCTTAAGTGAGTAAACAAAGCCGCCGGGAAGTTCGAATTGGGTGGAGCCCACTGCAGCTCAAGGAGGCCGGCCTGCCTCTGTAGACTCCACCTCTGGGGACAGGGCATAGCTAAAGAGAAAGCAGCAGAAACCTCGGCAGAGGTAAATGCCACTGTCTGATAGCTTTGAAGAGAGCAGTGGATCTCCCAGCAGGGAGGTTGAGATCTGAGAACAGACAGACTGCCTGCTCAAGTGTGTCCCTGACCCCTGAGTAGCCTAACTGGGAGACATCCCCCACTAGGTGCAGACCGACACCTCACACCTCACACGGCGGGGTACACCCCTGAGACGAAGCTTCCAGAGCAAGAACAGACAGCAACACTCACTGTTCAGCAAGATTCTATCTTCTGCAGCCTCCACTCCTGATACCCAGGCAAACAGGGTCTGGAGTGGACCTCGAGCAATCTCCAACAGACCCACAGCTGAGGGTCCTGACAGTTAGAAGGAAAACTAACAGAAAGGACACCCACACCAAAACCCCATCAATACATCTCCATCATCAGACCAAAGGCAGACAAAACCACAAAGATGGGGAAAAAGCAGCGCAGAAAAGCTGGAAATTCAAAAAATCAGAGCACATCTCCCCCTCCAAAGGAACGCAGCTCATCGCCAGCAACGGAACAAAGCTGGACAGAGAATGACTTTGACGAGTTGAGAGAAGAAGGCTTCAGTCGATCAAACTTCTCAGAGCTAAAGGAGGAACTATGTAACCAGCGCAAAGAAGCTAAAAACCCTGAAAAAAGAATGGATGAATGGATAATTAGAATAATCAATGCAGAGAAGACCTTAAAAGAACTGATAGAGATGAAAACCATGACACGAGAACTACGTGACTACTTTTGATTCCTAAATGTATTTGCAACTTTTGACTAGGGGTGAAAATAGAGTCAACAAACTTGTGTAAATAAAATATCTGTATTATACTTTACTAAACGTTAGTCAAATCTATTGTTTTGGGTCAGTGTAACACACTTGGGATTAGATGCAAAACCAGATTCCTTTACTCATGTATCAAGGATGAGAGAAACTTAAGGTAATAAAGTCATTGAATGTGTTTACAGATATATGTGTTTATATCTTCTCACTGGGATTCAAAGCACTAGAGGGATTACACAAATAAAATTTGTTTAAACAAATGCCCATCATTTCTTAAAATTTTGAGTGATGTTTTTGCTAGTGAAATGAATTTCCCTCAATTGTAAACTTTCTGTGCTAATCATATTTTCCACCCAAGCATGAATTTTGTCCCCAAAATATGTGCTGTCATATCCATGTTTTTTGCTAGAAGAAAATACAAATTTATTTAGGAGTTTTACTTTATGTGACATACTCAGGTTTTATGTGTGTCTCCTATGAAATCTTAGGTTCTGGCTAGATGGTTCACCAAATAAAAATGGAAATAACAGGCGGGCATGGTGGCTCATGCCTATAATCCCAGCACTTTGGAAGGCCGAGGCGGGTGGATCACAAGGTCAGGAGTTCGAGACCAGCCTGACCAACATGGTGAAACCCCATCTCTACTAAAAATACAAAAATTAGCCAAGCATGGTGGCATGCACCTGTAATCCCAGCTACTCAGGAGGCTGAGGCAGAAGAATTGCTTGAACCCGGGAGACGGAGGTTGCAGTGAGCCAAGATTGTGCCACTGCACTCCATCATGGGTGATGGGTGACAGAGCAAGACTCCGTCTAAAAAAAAAAAAAAAAAAGGAAATAACTAAGAAGGACCTGTGTTAAAAAGAAGTATCACTACACACCTATTAGAATGGCTAAGATCCGAAACACTGACAGTGTCAAATGCTAGCAAGGATGTAGAGTAACAGAGGCTTGTGTTCATTACTGCTGGGAATGCAAAAATAGTACAGCCATTTAGTATTTTCTTACAAAATTAAAAGTAATTTTGTCGTATGATCCAGCAATTTGTTTTCTTTGGTATTTACCCAAATGAGTTGAAAGCATACACACATAAAACCCACATACACAAATGTGTATGCAGCTTTATTCATAATTGTCAAAATTTTGAAACAACCAAGATATACTTCAATAGGTAAATAGAAAAACAAACTATGGTACGTTCATACAATGGAATATTATTCAGCAGTTAAAAAAACTGAGCTATCCAGTAATGAAAGGATATGGAGAAACCTAAAATGCATATTCCTAAGTGCGCAAAGCAGATCCAAAAAGGCTACATAGTACATGTTTCCAATTACATTAGATTCTGGGAAAGGCAAAACTATGAAGACAGTAAAAAGATCAGTGGTTACTATGGGTTCAGAAGGAAAGGATGAATAGGTGAAATGGGATTTTTAGGGCAGTGAAACTATTCTGTATGATGCTTTAATGGTGGATGCATGTCATTATACATTGTCAAAACTCACAGAATGCACAACATAAAGAGTGCACCCTAATATAAACCATGGACTTTAGTTAATATTAATGTATCAATATTGACTCATTTGTTGAAACAAATATACCACAGTCATGCAAGATGTTAATAATAGAGGATACTGTCTAGGGGAGTTGAGGGGTACATATGGAAACTCTCTGTCTTTTCCACTCATTTTTTCTGTAAACATAACACTGTCCTGAAAATAGTCTGTTAATTTTTTTAGAACCACAGGCTTTTGAAACTGACTCAGCAAGAAATAGAAAATCTGAATAGAGCTACACCAAATAGAGAGATTAAATTATTAAATAAAAAACCTTTGCACAAAGAAAAGTCCAGGTTCAGTGGCTTCACTGGTGAATTCCACCAAATGTTTTAAGAAGAAATAACACCAACATTTCACAAACTCTTTCAAAAACAGAAGAGAAGGGGTGGAGCAAGATGGCAGAAAAGCAGGCTCCACCAATCATCCACCACCTCATCCCCTGTGAAGACACCAATTTAACAATTACCTACACAGAAAATCACCTTCACAAAGAAACAAAAATCCGGTTAGCACTCAGAGTAGCTGTTTTTAACTTCATATTGCTAAAAGAAGTCCTGAAGAGGTAAGAAAAGCAGTCTTGAACTACTGACGCCATCCCTCCCCCATTCCCCAGCAGTGGCAGCAAGAACTTGGTGCAAAGAGCATTTATTTGCCCTGGGAAGAGGGAGAACCAGCAATTGTGAGGCACTAAACTTGATGCTGCACTTACTACAGAAGAAAGCAAAATTGGATCAGCCTCAGCTGATGCCCATCCACAGAGGGTGCATTTAAACAAGCCCTAGCAAGAGAGGAATTACCAACGCCAGTGGTTGAACTTAAGCTCCTGCAGCCCTAGCCACCATGGGCTAAAGTGTTTTGGCTCCCCTGCCCAAAGACTTGAAAGGCAGTCTAAGACACAAGGACTGCAACTCCTAGGTGCCTAGGGCTGAACTGAGTCTACGGACAGTGGACTGGGGGTGAGAGTGGCACATGACCTACTAAAACACCAGCTAGGGTGGCTAAGGGAGTGCTGGCATCACCCCACCCCTAGTACCAGACTGCACAGTTCATGACTCCAAAAGAGACCCATTCCTTCTGCGTGAGCAGAGGAGATAGGAGAGTGAGGAGGACTTTGTCTTGTGTCTTGGATACCAGCTCAGCCACAGCAAGATAGGGCACTGGTCAGTCATGAGGCTGACTGTCCAGGTTCTAGCTCATGGACATTTCTAGATAAAGACTGGGCCAGAAGGGAGCCCACTGCCTTAAAGAGAAGAACCAAACCCTGGCAGCATTTGTCACCTGCTAAGTGAAAAGCCCATGAGACCTGAATAACCAGCAGCAATATCCAGGTACTATGTCAAGGTCCATAGGTGAGATGCTGAGACTTGCTGGCTTCAGGTGAGACTCAGCAGATTCAAACCTATGGATGCTACAGGGTGAGAGTCCTTCTGCTTTAGAAAAGAGAAAAGGAAAGGAAAGTGGACTTTGTCTTGCAACTTAGGTACCAGCTCAGCCACAGTAGGGTAGAGCACCAAGTGAGCTCTTGGGGTCCCCATTTCCAGTACTTGGCTCTTGGATGGCATTTCTGGACCTGTCTTGGGCCAGAGGGAGCCCCCTGCCTTGAAGGTTGAGTCCCAGGCCAGGCAGCACTCACCATAAACTGACTGAAGAGCCCTTGGGCCTTAAGGGAACATAAGTGGTCGTTGGGTAGTACTTCCTGTGAGCCTGAGGTGGTGGTGGCCACAGAGTGAGGCGCCTCTGCCTTTGGAAAGGGGAAAGAAGAGTGAGAAGGACTGCATTTTGTGGTTTGAGGGCCAGCTCAGCCGCAACACAATAGAATACCAGGTGGACTTCTCACCCCTAGCTCCTAGATGGCACTTCTGGACCCACCCAGAGCCTGAGGGAACTCACCAACATGAAGTGAAGGAGATAGACCTGGCTGTCTTTTCAATCTGCTGGCTGTAGAGCCCCAGAGCTTTGAGTGAACATAGGCAGTAACTAAGAAGTAGTTACAGCAGGCCTTGAGCAAGACTCAGTGCACTGCTGGCTTCAGGTCTGACCCAGTGCAGTCATATTGGTGGTGGCCACAGGGGGGCTTGTGTCACTCTGTCATCAGTGGTACGTCGCTCAGAACAGAGAAAGATACTCTATATGTTTGGGAGAAAGTAAGGGAAGAAAACAAGAGTGTCTGACTGGTGATCCAGAGAATTCTACCGGACCTTGTCCAAGACCATGTAGGCAGTACCTCTACACATCTGCAAGAACCAAAGCATTACTGTTCTTGGTGTGCCCCCTAAAGCAGATACAGCTTAGATCAAAACACCCAAGTCCTTTTGAATATCTGTAAAGCCTTCCCAAGAAGAACAGACACAAACAAGTCCAAACAGTGAAGATTCCAATAAATATCTAACTCTTCAATGTCCACACACTGAGTAATATCTACCAGCATCAACACGAACCAGGAAAACATGAAATTACCAGATGAACTAAATAAGGCACCAGGGACTAATCCTGGAGAAACAGAGATAGGTGACCTTTCAGACAGAGAATTCAAAATAACTGCTTTGAGAAAACTCAAAGATATTCAAGATAACACAGAGAAGGAATTCAGAATTCTATCAGATAAATTTTAAAAAGAGATTGAAATACTTAAAAAGAATCAAGCAGAAATTCCAGAAATTTCTGGAGTTGAAAAATGCAGTTTGCATACTGAAAAATGCATCAGGGTCTTTTAATAGCAAAACTGATCACAAAAAAGAAAGAACTAGTGAAGAAAGAGATAAGAGTATAAAGTTTACTCAAAGGGATTATACAGATAACTTTCCATACCTAGAGAAAGATATCAATATCCAACTAAAAGTAGGTTATAGAACACCAAGCAGATTTAGTCCAAAGAATACATTTAATAAACTCCCAAAGATCAAGGATAAAGAAAGAATCCTAAAAGCAACAAGAGAAAAGAAACAACATACAATGGAGAACCAATACCTCTGGCAGCAGACTTTCCAGTGGAAACCTTACAGGCCAAGGGAGAGTGGCATGACATGTTTATAGTGCTGAAGGACAACAACTTTTACCCTAGAAGACTATATTTGGTAAAATTATCCTATGAAGAAGAAATAAAGACTTTCCCAGACAAACAAAAGCTGAAAGATTTCATCAATGCCAGACCTGTCCTACAAGAAATGCTAAAGGGAGTACTTCAATCAGAAATAAAAGGATGTTAATGAGCAATAGAAAATCACCTGAAAGTAGAAATCTTACTGGTAATAGTAAGTAAATAGTAAGAAACTCACTGGTAATAGTAAGTACACAGAAAAACACAGAATATAACAGTGTACCTGTGGTATCTATACTACTCTTAAGTAGAAAGACTAAACAATGAAACAATCAAAAATAATAGCCACAACAACTTTTCAAGACATAGACAATACAATATCAATAGTAGCAACAAAAAGTTAAAAAGCAGGGGAATGAAGGTAAAACATTGAGTCTTAGTTTTCTTGTTGCTTGTTTGTTTATGCAAACGGTGTTAAGTTATTATCAGCTTAAAGTAATGGGTTATAAGATAGTATTTGCAAGCCTCATGGTAACTTCAAACCAAAAACATGCAACAGATACACCAGTAGAAAGTGTGAAAAGAAATCATATCACTAGAGAAAATCACATTCACAAAAAGAAAGACAGGAAGGAAAGAAAGGAAGAGAAGACAAGAAAACGAATAACAAAATGGCAAGAATAAGTCCTTATTTATCAATAATAATATAGAATGTAAATAGAGTAAATTCGTTTATCAAAAGACATAGAGTACCTGAATAAATTTTATTTTGTTTTATTTTATTTTATTTTATTATTTTTTTGAGATGGTGTCTCACTCTGTCACCCAGGCTGGAGTGCAATGGCATGATCTCGGCTCACTGCAACCGCCACCTCCTGGATTCAAGCGATTCTCGTGCCTCAGCCTCTTGAGTAGCTGGGATTACAGGCACACACCACCATGCCCAGATAATTTTTGTATTTTTAGTAGAGATGGGGTTTCAACATGTTGGCCAGGCTGGTCTCGAACTCTTGACCTCAAGTGATCCACCCACCTCGGCCTCCCAAAGTGCTGGGATTACAGGTGTGAGCCACCACACCTGGCCATCTGAACAAATTTTAAAAAGATCCATTGATCTGTTTTCTACGAGAAACACACCACACCTGTAAAGACACACATAGACTGAAAATAAAGGAATGGAAAAAGATATTCCATGCCAATGAAAACCAAAAAAAAAAAGAGTAAGAATAGCTATGCTTATATCAGACAAAATAGATTTCAAGACAAAAACTATAAGAGGAAACAAAGAAGGTCAGTATATAATAATAAAGGTGTCAATTAAACAAGAGGATACAACAATTATAAATATATATATACCCAACACTGGAACACCCAGATATATAAAGCAAATATTATTAGAGTTAAAGAGAGAGATGGGCTACAATACAACAATAGCTGGAGACTTCAACACCCCACTTTCAGCATTGGACAGCTCTCCCAGACATAAAATAAACAAGGAAACATCAAACTTAATGTGCACTACATACCTAATAGATCTAATACATTTTTACAGAACATTACATCCAATGACTGCAGATACATATTCTTTTTCTCAGCACATGGATCATTCTAAAGGATAGACTACGTGTTAGGTCACAAAGCAAGTCAAAACATTCAAAACTACTGAAATAGTACCAAGCATCTTCTCTAACCACAATGGAATAAAACTAGAAATAAATAATAAGAGGAATTTGGGAAACTATGCAAATATATGAAAATTAAACAACATGCTCCTGAATGACTAGTGGGTCAATGAAGAAATGAAGAAAACTGAAAAATGTATTAAAGCAAATAACAATGGAAACATAACATACCAAAACCTAGGGGATACAGTGAAAGCAGTACTAAGTGGGAAGTTTATAGCACTGACTACATCAAAAAGAGGAAAACTGTCAAATAAAAAAGTTGGTGATGCATCTTAAAGAACTAGAAAAGGAAGAGCAAACCAAACCCAAAATTAGTATAAAAGAAGATGTAATAAAGATCAGAGCAGGAAAAAGAAGTAAAAATGAAATGAAGAAAATACAAAATATCAATGAAAAAAAGCTTGTTTTTTGAAAAGTTAAACAAAATTGACAAACCTTTATATAGACTGAGAAAAAAGAGAGAAGATTCAAATAAATAAAATCAGAGATGGAAAAGGAAACATTACAGCTGATGCTGCATAAATTCAAAGGATTTTTAGTGGCTACCATGAGCAAATAGATGCCAATAAATTGGAAATTCTGGAAGAAATTGACAAATTCCTAGACACATACAACCTAGCAAGATTGAACCATAAAGAAATCCAAAACCTGAACAGTCCAATAACAAGTAATGAAATTGAAGGCATAATAAAAAGTCTCCCAATAGAGAAAAACCTGTACTCAATGGCTTCACTGCAGAATTCTAACTAACATTTAAAGGATTAATACCAATCCTATTCATATTCAGAAAAAAAAAAAAAGGGAATCCTTCCAAACTCTATGAGGCCAGTTTTGATACCAAAACCAGAAAAAGATACATCAACAAAAGGAAAACTACAGAACAATATCTCTGATAAATATTGATGCAAAAATCCTCAACAAAATATTAGCAAACCAAATTCAACAACACATTAAAAAGTTCATTCACATGACCAAATGAGATTTATCTCTAGGATGCAAGGATGATTCAAATGTGCAAATCAATCAGTGTGATACATCATGTCAATAGAATAAAGGATAAAAACTATGTGATCATTTCAATTGATGCTGAAGAACATTTGATAAAATTTGATAAAAACCTTCAAAAAATTGGATATAGAAGGAACATACCTCAATATAAAAAAATCCATGCATGACAGACATACAGCTAGTATCATACTAAGTGGGGAAAACTGAAAGCCTTTCATTTTTAAAAAAATATATATTTTATTTTGTTTTAAGTTCTGGGATACATGTGCAGGATGTACAGGTTTGTTACCTAGGTAAACGTGTGCCAAGGTGGTTTGCTGCACCTGTCAACTCATCACCTAAGTATTGAGCCCACATGTATTAGTTAATTATCCTGATGCTCTCCTTCCATCTGTCCCACTTATAAGTCAGAACATGCAGTGTTTTGTTTTCTGTTCCTCTGTTAGTTTGCTGAGGGTAATGGCTTCTAGCTCCATCCATGTCCCTGCAAAAGACATAATCTCATTCCTTTTCATGGCTGCATAGTATTCCATAGTGTATATGTACCACATTTCTTTATCTAGTCTATCATTGATGGGCATTTGAGTTGATTCCATGTCTTTGCTATTGTGAATAGTGCTGCAATGAACATACATATCCATATATCTTTATAATAGAATTATTTATATTCCTTTAGGTATATACCCAGTAATGGGATTGCTGGGTCAAATGGTATTTCTGGTTCTAGGTTGAAAGCCTTTTCTCTAAGTACTAGAACATGATGAGGAATCCCACTTTCATCACTGTTATTCATCATAGTACTGTAAGTCCTAGTTAGAGCAATCAGACAAGAGAAAGATATAAAAGGCATCCAAATTGGAAAGGAAAAAGTCAAATTGTCCTTGTTTTCTGATGTTATGTTCTTATACTTGGGAAAACCCTAAAGGCTCCATACACACACAAAAACTACTGGATCTGATAAACAAATTCAGTAAAGTTACAGGATACAAAATCAGCATACAAAAACCAGTAGTATTTTTCATGCCAACAAAGAACGAACTTAAAAGAAATAAAAAAGAATTCCCATTTACATTAACCACAGATAAAATTAAATACCCAGGAATTAACGACAAAAGTGAAAAATCTCTATAACAAAAACTATAAAACACTGATGAAAGAAATTAAAGGGGACACCAAAAAATAGAAAGATAGTACATATTCATGGATTGGGAGAACCAATATTGTTATCAAATCCACACTATTTAAAGCAATCTAAAGATTCAAAGCAACCCCTGACAAAATACCAATGACATTCCTCATAGAAATAGAAAATTAATCATAAAACTTATATGGAACCCAGAATAGCCAAAGCTATCCTGAACAAAATGGATCAAACTGGAGAAATCACATTTCCTCACTTCAAATTATATTACAGAGCTATAGTAATCAAAACAGCATGGTGTGTCATAAAAACAGACACATAGACCAATGGAACAGAATAGAAAACCCACAAACAAATCCACGCACCTACAGTGAACTCATTTTTAAAAGATATGCCAAGAACATACACTGGGAAATAGAGAGTCTCTTCAATAAATGGTGTTATAAAAACTGGATATCCACATGCAGAAGAATGAATCTTGACCCCTTTCTCCTGCCATATATAAAAATGAAATCAAAATGGATTGAAGACTTAAATCTAAGACCTCAAATCATGAAACTACTACCAGAAAACATTAGGGAAAATCTCCAGGACATTGGTCTAGACAAAAATTTCTTGCACAATAACCCACAAGTACAGAAAACCAAAGACAAAATGGACAAATGTGACCACATTAAGTTAAAAAGCTTCTGCACAGCAAAGGTTACAATCAGCAGTGAAGCAACAACCCACAGAATGGGAGAAAATATTTGTAAATTACCCATCTGACAAGGAGTTCGTAAGCAGAATATATAAGGAGCTCAGACAACTCTACACAAAAAAGCCTAACAATCTGATAAAGAAACAGGCAGAAGTTTTGAATAGACATTGCTCAAAAGAAAACATACAAATGGGGCCGGGCGTGATGCCTCACGCCTGTAATCCCAGCAGTTTGGGCTGAGGCGGGCAGATCACTTGAGGTCAGGAGTTCGAGACCAGCCTGACCAACATGGTAAAACCCTGCCTCTACTAAAAATAAAAAATTTAAAAATTAGCCAGGCATTGTGGTGTATGCCTGTAATCCCAGCTACTTGGGAGGGTGAGGCAGGAGAATCGCTTAAACCCAGGAGGCGGATGTTGCATGAGCTGAGATTACAACATTGCACTCTAGCCTGGGCAACAAGAACAAAGCTTCATCTAAAAAAAAAAAAAAAAAAAAAAAGCCTTCTTCTTACCTGTGGAAAACACTGCTAATTACTTTATTAACAAGGTGGTTCATGTCTAAAATAAAATTAGTAACACAGACTGGGCGTGGTGGCTCATGCCTGTAATACCAGTACTTTGGGAGGCCAAGGCAGGAGGATCATTAGAGGCCAGGAGTTTGAGATCAGCCTGGCCAACATGGCAAAACCTGGTCTCTACTAAAAATACAAAAATTAGTTGGGCATGGTGGCATGTGCCTGTAATCCCAGCTACTCAGGAGGCTGAGGCAGGAGAATCTCTTGAACATGGGAGGCAGAGATTTCAGTGAACCAAGATCACACCACTGCACTCCAGCCTGGGCAGCAGTGTGAGCAGGACTCTGTTTAAAAAAAAAAGAAAAGGAAAGAAAGAAAGAAAAAGAAAACATACAAATGGTAAACAGGCATATGAAAAGATGATCATCAGATAAATGCAAATCAAAACTATAATGAGGTATCATCTCACCCCCGTTAAAATGGCTTATATCCAAAAGATAAGCAATAACAAATGCCAGTAAGGATGTGGAGAAAAGGGAACCCTTGTACACTGTTGGTGGGAATGTAAATTAGTGCAACCACTATGGAGAACATTTTGGAGCTTCCTCAAAAAATAAAAATTGGCAATTGGCCAGGCGTGATGGCTCATGCCTGTAATCCTAGCACTTTGGGAGCCAGGCCCAGGCCGGTGGATCACTTGAGCCCAGGAGTTCGAGATCAGCCTAACCAACATGGCAAAACTCCACCTCTATCAAAAAGTACAAAAATTAGCCAGGTGTGGTGGTGCACGCCAGTAGTTCCAGCAACTTGGGACGCTGAGGTGGGAGGATCACTTGAGCTTGGGTGGCAGAGGTTACAGTGAGCTGAGATCATGCCACGGCACTCCAGCCTAGGTGACAGAGCAAGACCCTGTCCCTGCCCCACCCAAATAAATAAATAAATGAAAATTGACCTACCATATGATCCAGCCATCCAACTGCTGGGTATATACCCAAAAGAAAGGAAATCAGTATATCAAAGAGATATCTGGACTCCTATGTCTGTTGCAGCACTGTTCACAATAGCTAAGATTTGGAAGCAACCTGCCCATCAACACATGAATGGATAATGAAAATGCAGTACTTATACACAGTGGTGTACTACTTATCCATAAAATGGAATGAGATCTTGTCATTTGCAAGAACATGAAATTGGAGGTCATTAAGTTAAGTGAAATAAGTCAGGCACAGGAAGACAAGCATCGCATGTTCTCCCTAATTCATAGAATGTAAAACTCAAAACAATTGAACACATGGAGACAGAGAGTAGAAGGATGGTTGCCAGAGGCCGGAAAGGGTAGTGAGCGCCAGAAAGGGTGAATGTTGGGATGGTTAATGCATACAAAAAATACAAAGAATGAATAATACCTAGTATTTGATAACATCACAGGGTGATTATAGTCAAAATAATTTAACTGTACATTTAAAAATAACTAAAAGAGGCCGGGTGTGGTGGCTCAAGTCTAATTCCAGCACTTTGTGAGGCCGAGGCAGGTGGATCACGAGGTCAGGTGTTCAAGACCAGTGTGGCCAATATAGTGAAACCCCTTCTCTACTAAAAACAATTTTAAAAAATTAGTCGGGTGTGGTGGTGGGCACCTATAATCCCAGCTACTTGGGAGGCTGAGGCAGGAGAATCGCTTGAACCCAGGAGGCGGAGGTTGCAGTGAGCGGAGATCACGCCACTGCACTCCAGTCTGGGTGACAGTGGGAGACCCTGTCTCAAAAAAATAATAATAAAATAAATAATAAATAAATAAATAAAAATAAAAAATTTAATTGGATTCTTTATAACACAAAGGATAAACGCTTGAGGGGATGGATACCCCATTTTGCGTGATGTGATTATTATGCATTGCATGCCTGTATCAAAGCGTCTTATGTAACTCATAAATATATATACCTACTATGTACCCACAAAAATTTAAAATTTAAAATAATGATGTTAACTGTAGGTTTTCTGTAGATGTTTTTCATCAAGTTGAGGAAGTCCCCCTCTATTCCTAGTTTGCTGAGAATTCTTATCACGAATGAGTGTTGGATTTACTGAAATGCTTTTTCTGCATCTACTGATAGAATCATATGACATGTTCTCTGGCCTGTTGATGTGATGGATTACATTAACTGATTTTCAAATGTTGGACCATCCTTGCATACTTGGGATAAATCCCTCTTGGTCACAGTATATAATTATTTTATACATTGTTGTATCCAATATGATAATATTTTGTTGAGGATTTTTGCATCTGCGTTCATGAGAGATACTGTTATGTGGTTTTTCTTTCTTGTAATAACTTCGTTCAGTTTTAGTATTAGGGTAATGTTGGCCTCATGGAGTGAGTTAGGAAATATTTCTTCTGCTTCTATCTTCTGGAAGAGATTTCTACTCTAATCTTTATAATTACTTGTTTTCTGCTTGCCTAGATTTAATTTGTTCTTTTATTCTCCAGTTTCCCATGGTGGAAGCTTAGATTATAGATTTTAAAATTTTCTCTTTTTCTAATATATGCATTCAATGCTAGAAATTATCCCCTAAGCACTGCTTTCATTGCATCCCAGAGATTTGATAAGTTCTGTTTTCATTTTCATTTAGCTCAAATATTTTCAAATTTCTCTTGAAACTTCTTTAATCCATGGATTATATAGAAATGTGTTGTTTAATCTTCAGGTTTGGAGTTTCCCAACTATCTTTCTGTTATTGAATGTTTTGTTTAATTTCATTGCCATCTGAGAGATTCCTTTCTGTGATTTCTATTCTTTTAAGTGTATTAAGTTGTGTTGCATGGTCCAGAATGTGTTCCCTCTTGGTGGATGCTCTGCGTGAACTTGAGAGCAGCATGCATTCTGCTGCTGTTAGATGAAGTATTCTATAAATGTCAATTAGATTTACTTGATTGATGATGTTGTTCAGTTCAACTATATCCTTAACTGATTTTCTGCTCGCCGCTGAATCTGTCAATTGCTGATAGAAGGATGTTGATGTTCACTATAATAGTGGATTCATCTATTTCTCCTTGAAGTTTTATTAGTTTTTGCCTCACATGTTAACATATTGTTGTCAGGCACATACACATTCAGGATTGTTATGTCTTCTTGGAAAATTGACTCCTTTATTATTTTCCCCCACTTTATCCCTGATGCTTTTTCTTGTTCTGAAGTCTGCTTTGTCTGAGTGTAATATATAATATTAATATAGGCGTGGTGTGGTGGCTTGTGTCTTTAATCCCAGCACTTTGGGAGGCCTAGGTGGAAGGATTGCTTGAGCCCAGGAGTTCGAGATTAGCCTGGTCAACATAGGGAGACCCTGTCTCTACAAAAAATTAAAACATTAGCTGGAGATAATGGCACACAACTGTGGTCCCACCTACTGAAGAGGCTGTGGTTGGAGGATCACCTGAGCCCAGGAGGTGGAGGCTGCAGTGAGCCATGTTCACACTGCTGCACTCCAACCTGGGCAACAGAGAAAGAACTTACTTTTAAAAATATATATGTGTGTGTGTGTGTGTGTATATATATATATGTGTGTGTATATATATATACACACACTATATAAAATATATTACATATACAAATATATATACTAGGTGTAAAACATATATATAAATACATACATATTTATATATACTCTCGCTTTCTTTTGCTTGTGTTAACATGGTTTATCTTTCTCTATTCCTTTATTTTTTATCTGACTCTCTATCTCTAACTAGGGTTTCTTATACACAACATGTAGTTGGATCTTGTTTTCATATCCACTCAGATAGTCACCATTTTTTTAAATTTTTTCAAAATTTTTTATTTCCATAGGTTATTGGGGAACAGGTGGTGTTTGGTTACATGAGTATGTTCTTTAGTGGTGATTTGTGAGATTTTGGTGCATCCATCACCCGAGAAGTACACACTGCACCCAATTTGTAGTCTTTTATCCCTCATCCCCTTCCCACAATTTGACCCTGAGTCCTCAAAGTCCATTGTGTCATTCTTACACCTTTTCATCCTCATAGCTTAGCTCCCACTTGTAAGTGAGAACATATGATGTTTGGTTTTCCATTCCTAAGTTATTTCACTTAGAATAATAGTCTCCAATCTCATCCAGGTTGTTGGGAATGCCATTAATTCATTCCTTTTTATGGCTGAGTAGTATTCCATCATATATATATATATATATATACACACACACACACACATATATATAAGCTCATATATATGTATAAGCTCATATGTGTGTTTGTGTGTGTGTGTGTATGTGTATATGCATATACACATACCACAGTTTCTTTATCCACTTGTTGATTGATGGGCATTTTGGTTGGTTCCACATTTTTGCAATTGCGAATTGTGCTACTATAAACATGAATGTGCGAGTATATTTTTTGTATAAGAGAGTCATCATTTTTTAATTTGTGTATTTAGATGATTGACTTTTAAACTGATTATTAATATAATTGAATTAATATCAACTGTATCTGTTAATATTTTTGTTGCCCTTTCTTATTCTTTGTCTCTCTCTTTTTTTTTTTTTGTCTTCTATTTTTCTGCCTTCTCTGCTTTTAATTGAGCATTTTATGTGATTCCGGTTTTTTCTCCTCTCTTAGCATATCAATTGTATTCTGTAATGGTGTTTTATGTGTCCATTTGACAGCCCCAGGGGGTGCCTACATTAAGCATTATTTCTGGGTATGTCTATGAGGAGATTTTCAGATAAGATCTACATTCAAATCAATGTACTCAGTAAATCAGATTGCCCTACCCAATGTAGGTGAGCATCATTCAAACTATTGAGGACTTGAATAGAGCAAAAAGTCGGAATTTACTCCTTTTGCTACCTGCCTGCCTGGGTAAGCTTCGACACAGGTTTTCTGCTCTTGAGCTAGAATCAGTACCATCAGCTCCCCTGATTCTCAGACTTTCGAACTCAGACTGAAATTGTATCGCCAGCTTTCCATGTCTCCAGTTTGCCCATGGCGGAAAAAGGGACTTCTCAGCCTCCATAATTGTGTGAGCCAATTCCTCACAGTAAACGTTCTTTTTTGTTTTGTTTTTTTTGATGGAGTTTCACTCTTGTTGCCTAAGCTGGAGTGCAATGGCATGATCTTGGCTCACTACAGTCTCTGCCTCCCGGATTCAAGTGATTCTCCTACCTCAGCCTCTCGAGTAGCTGAGATTACAGGTGCGTGCCACCATGCCCAGCTAATTTTTTGCATTTTTAGTAGAAACAGCATTTCACCATGTTTGCCAGGCTGGTCTCGAACTCCTGACCTCAGGTGATCCGCCTTCCTCAGCCTCCCAAAGTGCTGGGATTACAGGCATGAGCCACCGCACCCGGCCAGTAAATGTATTATTAATATCTCCTATTGGTTCTGTTTCTCTGGAGAACCGTAACTAATATATCTTTTTTAAACCTTTTTTTAAATGGTTGCCCTTGAGTTTGCAATATACATTTACAACCAATCCAAGTTCAATTTCAGATAATACTATACCACTTTATGGATATACAAGTAACTTAGAACATTCCCAATTCCTTCCTCCTGTCCCTTATAATGTTATTGTAATTCATTTCACTTATCCATAAGCTATAATTTTCCAATACACTGTTGCTATTATTCTTAATATTATATTTATTCAGAATAATAAAATATTTCATTTTATTATAAAAGAAAAAATAAAATATTTTATTTTAACCTTCATTAATTTCTTACCTAAGTCTCTTCATTTCTTGTGTTAATCCTAATTTACAATCTATTCAGTTTTACTTCTTTCTGAAGAACTTCTTTAATATTTTTTGTTTGTTTGTTGTTTTGTTTTGTTTTGAGACGGAGTCTCGCTCTGTCGCCCAGGCTGGAGTGCAGTGGCCGAATCTCAACTCACTGCAAGCTCCGCCTCCCGGGTTTACGCCATTCTTCTGCCTCAGCCTCCCGAGTAGCTGAGACTACAGGCGCCCGCCACGTCCCACGGCTAGTTTTTTTTTTTTTGTATTTTTTAGTAGAGACGGGGTTTCACCGTGTTAGCCAGGATGGTCTCGATCTCCTGACCTCGTGATCCGCCCGCTTCGGCCTCCCAAAGTGCTGGGATTACAGGCTTGAGCCACCGCGCCCGGCCTTCTTTAACATTTTTTGCAAGGCAAGTATACTGCTGATGAATTCCCTCAATTTTTTAAAAAAATTTTTCCCTCAATTTTTGTTTGTCTAATAAAATATATTTCTCCTTCACTTCTGAAAGATAATTTTTCTGGATACAGAATTCTAGTTAGTGTTTCTTTGTTCTTTCAACACTGAGTGTTTCACTTCGCTCTCTTCTTGATTATATGGTTTCCAGTGACTTCAATGTAATGATATACGTGCTGCTCTATATGGGTAAGCTATTTCTTTCCCGCTGGCTTTTTTTTTTTTCGAGATTTTCTCTTTGTGTTTAATTTTTTGCAATTCAAATATAATACGGCTAGGTGTACATTTTTTATTCTTTATTCTGCTCGGTGTTAACTAACTTTCCTGGGACTGTGGCTTAATATCTATAAGTAAATTGGGAAATTTCAGTCAATATTGCTTTGGTATTTATTTTGTTCTTTACTTTCTTCTTCCTTTTATTTTATTTTATTTCAATAGTTTTGTTTTGTTTTGTTTTTTTTTTTTTTTTTGGAGAACAGGTGGTTTCTGGTTAAATGGATAAGTTCTTCAGTGGTGATTTCTAAGATTATGGTGTACTCATCACCTGAGCAGTGTACACTGTACCCTGTTCTTCTAATATCTCGTTAGCTATATGTTACACCTTTCATAATTGTCCCATAGTCATTGGCTATTCTGTTCTGCCCTTATTATTATTATTTTTCTCTTTGCAATTCAGTTGTAGAAGTTTCTGCTGACATTTCTTCAAGCTCACCAATTCCTTCTTTGGTCACACCCAGGCACTTGATGAGACCATCAAAGGCATTCTTCATTTCAATTGTGGTACTTTTTTTATTTCTAGGTTTTCCCATTGATTCCTGGAGTTTTCATCTCTCTGCTTACATTATTCATCTCTTTTTGAATGTTGACTACTTTTTCCAATACAGCCCTTGGTATATTTATCATAGTTGTCTTAAATTCCTGGTCTGTCAACTTTTACATTTCTATCATATCTGGGTCTGGTTATTATGTTAGCTCTGTCTCTTCAAATTGTGTTTTTTGTCTTTTAGCATGCCTCGTAAGCTTTTATTGAATGCTGAATATGATGAATTGGGGAAAAGAAATTGAGGTAAATAGGTCTTTGCGGTGAGGTTTCATGTTTATCTGGCTAGAAACTAGGCTGTGTTTACTGTTGGCTGTAGCTGTATATGCCAGAGACTGAACTTTCCTCTGGTGTTTTTGTCTCTCATGTTGTCTTTGGATTTCCATAGAAACTTCTTAAATTATGTCTGAAATGTGCAGTTCTTCTCATTATATTCCCCTATTATACAGGAGCCTTACTGATGTAGTGGTAAGGCGTAGGTGGAGGGAATGCATTCTATAGTCCTATGATTAGGTCCCAGTCTTTTAATAAACCTGTGCCCCTAGGTTTGACCTTCAGAAGAGCTTCTCAGCTCTTTCCCCCTTAGATGAGGCAGGGGGCTAAAGGAGATTGAAATTGGCATTTCCCTTCCCGAAGATGGAAAGCTAGAGGTGGGCAGAGTTGGTTATTTCTCTTCCCCCAGATTTGTTAGGCTCTGGTAAAACCCTAATACTTAAGCTCTGAAAATAGTTTTTCTTAATGACAGGTCTTGTTAAGAAGAACAAAATGCTCTGGGCATATTTCAGAATGATAACTTTTGGTCCCCCTGCCAGAACAACCACTGAATTTTTATCCAATCTTCACTGTGAGAATGTGGTAAGGTTTCTGGAGGTAAAACTCACAAAATGGAGGGCACTGCCCACCAAGACTGGGACCCCTCCCCCGGAGTTTTTAACTCTCAAATTTGTCCACATTCAGCCTCCAGCAATTCATCAATTACAGTTTGTTTTCCTGCCCCAGTACTTACTCCAGTGGTAATTTCTGCTCCTGGGTTTCTACTCCAATAAGCTGTGGTTCTCTGTATTCATCTGTCTGTCTCGCCGACTTGTTGGTTGGGGGACAACCGTTTGACCTATAATCTCAATTCTCTAAAGGATCTAAGAGGAGTTGTTGAGTTTCAGTTTGTTCAGCCTTTTTCTCATTGTGAAGATGAGAGTAATGACTTCCAAACTCTATACCGGACCAGAAACTGAAAGTAGTAGTTTTTGTTTTGTAGGAATTTGTACATTTCATCCTGGTTATCTACTTTGTTGGCATAAAATTACACATAGTATTATCTTATAATCCGTTTTATTGCTGTAAGATCAAGAATAATGTTCTTTTTTCATTTCTAATTTTGATTCTTTCAAAAATGCTTTATTTGATCAGTCTACATATGAGTTCATGCATTTTGTTTATCTTTTCAAAGGAAAAAACTTTTGGTTTCTTTAATTATCTCCATTGCTTTGGTACTTACTATTTCATTAATTTCTGCTTTAATCTTTATTACTTTCATCATTTTAGTTGCTTTAGATTTAGTTGCTCCACATTTTTCTAGTGTTTTAGGTGGAAGGTATCCTTCTTATTTTTTACTATGAGCATTTACAGTTATATATTTCCCTGTTAGCACTACTTCAGCTATAACCCATAAGTTTTTATATGTTATATTTTATGTTCATTCCTCTCAAAGGATTTTCTAATTACCTTTGTGATTTTTTAATTTGATCCACTGACTATGTGGGACTGTGTTTTTTAATTCCCACATATTTATGAAGCTCCAAAATTTCTTTCTCTTATTTATTTCTAATATTATTTCATTGTGAACAGGAAACATATGTTGTATTATTCTTATCTTTTTAATGTATTGACACTTGTTTTATGGCATGGCATATGGTCTATCCTGGAAATCTTCCACACCCACTCAAGAAGAATGTGTATTCTGCTCTTCAGAGCATTTTATGGATGTCTGTTAGTTCTATTTGATTTATAGTATAGTATAATAGTATCTTCTATTTCCTTCTTGATTTTTTGCCTACTTGTTCTATCCGTTGTGGAAAGTGAGACATTGAAGTCTACAACTAGTACTGAATTGTCAGCCAGGTGTGGTGGCTCACACCTATAATACTAGCACTTTTTGAGGAGAAAGCAGGAAGATCATTTGAGCCCAGCAGTTCGAGTCCCACCTGGAACAACATAGTGAGACTGTGTCTCTACAAAATAAAAAATAAAAAATAATTAGCTAGGTGTGGTGGCATGTGCCTATAGTCCTAGCTACTTGGGAGGATGAGGTGGGAGAATCACTTGATCCCAAGAGGTCAAAGCCTCAGTGAGCCATGATTGTGCCACTGTACTCCAGACTAGGCAACAGGACAAGACTCTGTCAAAGAAAGAAAAAAAAAATCTACTTCTCCCTTGAATTCTCTCAGTATTTTTTTATGTGCTTTATGACTCTCTTGTTAGGTGAAGATATTTGTCTTGGTCTGCTGGACTGCCGTAACAAAATACCACAAACGAGATGACTTAGACAACTGAAATTTATTATCTCCCTATTCTGGAGACTGAAAGTCCAAGATCAAAGTACCAACAGGATTGATTTTTCCTGAAGTCTCTCTCTTTGGCTTGAGGATAGCTGCTTTCTCACTGAGTCGTCACATGGCCTTTTCTCTAGGCATGCACGTCTATGATGTCTCTTCCTTTTTTAATAAAGACACAAGTCACATTTTGGATTACAGCCCCGTCCTTATGATTCATTTTATATTTCTTCTTCAGACACTTTGCATGTTATGCTTTTCTAATTATCTTTCCATGCCATGTAAGTTATTAAGTGTACTGGCAGGAAATTGCTCATAATATCTTCCTATAATCTTTTTAATAACAATTGCATTTTCGTTATATATCCTTTCACATTACTAACAATGTGCATCTGTACCATATCTCTTACTTTTTATTTATTGCTTACTTTTGCCAGTGATTTTTCTATTTTATCTTTTTTCCTTAAGGTTGAATTTGGCTGTGTTGGTCCTCTATATATTTATTTTGTATTTCACTAATCTCCACTTTTTGTTGTTCCTTTACTTATCTTTTTCTTGCATTTATTTTTCTACTATTTAAAAAATTCTTGAGATGTATGTGTATTCCATTAGTGTCCAGCCTTTCTTTTCTGTAATATAAATACTTGACTATTAATTTCCCTCTAGTTATTGCCTTAGATGGATCCAAGTTTTGTTATACTGCATTTTTGTCATTAATTTTTATTTCCAACTATTTCATAATTTCCATTATAATTTCTCTTTTGATTTGTTAGTTATTAAAGTGTGTATCTTAACTTCTGAGCATATGGTATCTCTGTAGTTACCTATTGATATCTAACTTAATCACATGTGGTCAGAGATCATTGCCTGTATGATACCCATCCTTTGAAATTCTAAAGCTATTCCGTATATTTACCTTCAAACTGAATAGTACAAGAACTTTAGTACACTTTAAGCCTTTTCCAATGTGATCAAACATCCTTTTGACTTGTATGCTGTTATTCAGTATTTTGTTTTATTTGTTCTTGTTCCATAAGACATCATCATTATTATTGTATAAATATTCTCTATTTAAGTTTACCATGTACTCATCATTTTACTTCTTGTGAGGACTATCTTGCTATTACAAAATCTCAACAGAAAATAGCCTCACACTCTTAGTGCCAAATTTCAAGGCAGGTATTACAGTTTTCCTTGCAGTCTCTTGGATGAGGAACAGATTTATTTATAGTTAACCCTTAACCTGTGGTGTGGTTCTTTGGGGCCCAAGCTTTGTAAAGTGTCTCCTGTTAGGTTCTCCACCTCAGGAGGACTATGAGCTTTGTCTCCTATTCCGTGAACTCCACACAGCTGTGAAAAACAAAAGTCCAAGTTTGTTAGGCTCAGCAAATTCTCTTATATTGAAGGTTGGCTTCGGAAAGCAGTTTATTCACTTCAGGTGTCTGCCTTCATTTGGCTGCTGGATGACAATTTCTTATCAGCTTACTGATGTACTCAAGAAAATCTTTTTCTGGACAATAAAATATATGGAGGTCCTTATAAATATTCATATATTCGGGCCCAATCATTGCAAATCTAGGTCTGTAAACTAGAGATACAATCAGAAATGCAGGAAAGCAAGTTTTGTTTATGGCAATATGGTTAGCAATATGGTCCCACAATATCCCATACACGAAAACACTTAAATGTCCTATAGTAGAGGAAGTATAAAACAAAGCATGTTGCACCTATGTGGTATAAACATTATACAGTAACTATAAGTATATTTTAGAAAAGTATGTAAGCACATGTGAAAATGCTCAAGATATAATGTTAGATTTTAAAAACTAGGATACGAAATTATGTATGGAATATTCTACATGTATAAAAAAGGGTCAAGATGAAATAATTACTTGACATTATGTTGTGTGTCTTTGGCAAATATGGGTGCTTTTGGTTAACTTTTAAAAATTTTCTGTATCCTCAAAGTACTTTTTACAATAAACTATATCTTTCAGAAAAAATAAAGGTATTATTTTTGTTTTTAAGCAAAAGTCTTAGGTAATAAAATGTTTGAAAAGTTGTTACTCTGAAAAATTGACCTTCCCCGGTGCTTTCAATAACACACTTCATTTTGCCAGTTTTAATGATTAAGAATGTCTTTTGTGCAAAAGATAGCACTTTTAATAAATGATTTGAAAAATTATACCTGATTAAACGTGATTAAGAAACATCCTGAAAAATGGTCAGTCTGGTGTTTTCAGACATTTTAACAAGCAGAAATGATTTACTGCAAAGGCGATCCCATTGATTATGCAAAAGTACAATCCTTAAAAGGTTTGAGAAAAACAACTTGACCTAAAAAAGCCTCTCTTCTCTAGCTACCAGTAAACTTGGATCAGCTTTGCATGCTTTTATCATTCTCCTCTCTCTGTTTCGTTTTGTTTTTCTCTCTCTCCACAGCCACCTGACTCCTCACCTCTCATTTTTCTTTTTTTAAACCAAACTCAAAGCCTTAATATAGCAATTGCCATAACAAAATGGCAAATATCACTACATCTTGGTGGATCTCTCACATGTAGTGCAACTTACATTTGAGAACTGTTTGAAACTAAAGCATGCAGGTTGAGCATGGTGGCTCACGCCTGTAATCCCAGAACTTTGGGAAGTGGAGGCAGGCAGATCACCTGAGGTCAGGAGTTTGAGACCAGCCTGGCCAACATGGAGAAACCCTGTCTCTACTAAAAATACAAAAATTAGCCAGGTGTGGTGATGCCTGCCTATAATCCCAGCTACTTGGGAGGCTGAGGCAGAAGAATCACTTGAACCTGGGAGGCTGAGGTTGCAGTGAGTGGAGATCACACCACTGCACTCCAGCCTGGGCAATAGAGCAAGACTTCATCTCAAAAAAAAAAAAAAAAAAAAAAAGAGAGAAAGAAAAAAGAAAAAAGAAACGAAAGCATGCAAAGCTCACAACGGAAAGTAATAAGAAGTAAACCTGACCAATCTAGCAATCTAGGCAGGGAATTGGTTTTGATGGTAGCCAAAGTCAATGACAGTAGGCCACAAGAGCCATGGAAGTGGTGCCAAATGTGGCAGTTCAGTGCAAAATGCAAGGATAAAGGACATAAAATCTCACAAAACAATCAAAGGGTGATCAAACTAATCCTGCATATTTATTGTCAAGGGAATCATTTTTAGTGTCACAACTTTATGTGGATTATCTTTTCCTTCATGATACCTTAGCCCCAAACATATCCTGTTTTTACAAATGTAAACTCCATGGAAACACAGACTGCTTTGTTCTCTGCTATATCCCGGACTGATATTCAGTCAGTGAACACTGGTACCACCTACTGGGTGGAATATATATATATATATTCTGCTTTTGTAGTTCTTCACAAATTATCTGTCCTTTTCTTTCTGTTCTCACTGTCATCGTGGCTTAATCCCATGTATAACTTTCAAGGGCTGGCATCTTCAACACCCTCATACTTTTTCCAGCCATCATCAATGCCAACCTCTCTTTACCTGTCGATGGCCATCATATCACCAAAATAATAAATCTAAAATGCTGTTTTTGTCATATCTCTCCCCTGCTAAAAACCAACAAACACAAAACACACCAATGATTTTTCATTCATTAAGATAAAATTTAATATTTCAAACACTTCAACTGGCATCTAAGACTTTCCAAATTCTAGCCCAAACCTGTCTTTTTGGCTTCCAAAATTCCTCTGCATCTTTGCTCATAATGTTCTCTCTTATTGGACTATTCTATTTCTTCCATCAGCTCAAGTTTAACTTCACCTGTGAAATGTTTCCTGGTTACTCTAACCCATTGTAAACTCTTCCTCGTATGAAAACCAACTCCATTTAAGTTTCATACTTTTGGCCAGTGGCAGTGTCTCATGCCTGTAATCCCAACACTTTGGAAAGCCAAGGAGGGAAGATGATTTGAGGCCAGGAGTTTGAGACCAGCCTGTGAAATATAGTGAGACCACCATCTCTACAATTGTTTTTTTAATTAGCCAGGCATGGTGGTGCGTGCCTGGAGTACTAGCAACATGGAGGCTGAGATGGGAGGGTCGCTTGAGCCCAGGAGGTCAAAGCTGCAGTGAGCCATGATGGCACCACTGCACTCATGCCTGAGAGACAGACTGAGACCCTGTCTTTGACAATAATCTTAGAATAATATTTGAAAACACTAGTTAAGAACAGAAATACTTGCTGTTTAGTTAGCTTTCTTTCTTTTTTTCCTTCTTTCTTTCTCTCTCTTTCACTCTCTCCTTCCATCCTTTCCTCCTTCCCTCCCTCTCTCCTCCTCCCTCCCTCCCCTCCCTCCTTCCTTCCCTCCTCCTTCCTTCCTTTCTCTCTCTCTCTCCTTCCTTCATTCCCTTCTTCCCTGCCCCTCCTTCCTTCCTTCCTTCCTTCCTTCTTTCCTTCCTTCCTTCCTTCCTTCCTTCCTTCCTTCCTTCCTTCCTTCTTTCCTTCCTTCCTTCCTTCCTTCCTTCCTTCCTTCCTTCCTTCCTTCCTCCTTCCTTCCTTCCTTCCTTCTCACTCTCTCCCTCCCTCTCTCTCTGTCTCCCTCTCTCTCTGTCTCTCTCCCTCTCTCTCTCAACAAATACTTGTGAGTGTCTTTGCTGTGCCTCGAAGTGAGGACATACAAATGACAGGACACAGTCCTTGATTTCAAAGACATTACTGTGCAGATTTCTATCACCAAAGAATATTAAATAACCCATTGATCATCCAATGGAAAAGGTCTGAATTATAACTTACTGACCTAATAACCCTTAATGCTTTTTTAAAATTCTATGTTTGCCTGAACTCCTATATTGTTGCATTTTTTTTATTGATACATCTGCTGTTAAACAAAGGTTGAAGCAAGGTAAGAGCCATTTTGGGCCAGGTGCAGTGGCTCACGCCTGTAATCCCAGCGTGCTGAGGTGGGTGGATCACCTGAGGTCAGGAGTTCGAGACCAGCCTGGCCAAAATGGTGAAACCCCATCTCTACTAAAAATACAAAATAACTAGCCAGGCATGGTGACATGCACCTGTAGTCCCAGCTACTTGGGAGGCTGAGGCAGAAGAATCACTTGAAACCAATCGAGGTGGAGGCAGCAGTGAGCCAAGATCGCACCATTGCACTCCAGCCTGGGGGACAAGAGTGAAACTTTGTCTCAAAAATAAAATAAAGTAAGAGTCACTCAGAAAACTCTAGGTCAGCAAAAGATTTCATGGTGTAATAGTGAGCACTCTGGACTCTGTAAACTCTAGGTCAGTGGTCCTCAAACATGGCTGCACTTAACCCCATGGGAGGCTTTTCCCCAATAGAGACCAATTAAATCAGAATGGGCAGGGTGCACATCTGCACATCTAGTCATCTACTTTATATAAGCTCTCCAGGTGATTTTAATGTGCAACAAAGTTTGAAAAACACTGCTGTAAGCTAAAATAAAATTGTATTTCCATATAATAAATTACATTTATGTTTTAAAAGTAACAAATACATATAGTTTACATATTCATATGAAAATAAAATCATTCCATCCTTTCCGTTGTTTAAACAACAAAACCAGGTAATATCTTCTAAGAAAACAATTTCAAAATTCTTCATTATTTTTACCAGTGTAGATAAAGAAATCAGCTCCATAATACATCAGCTCTATATTTTTTACTAAATTATTAGGTAAATCTCACTCTGCACCTGTTTTAGGATACTGGTTTCTACTAAGAGGATCTAATAGTGTGAATGTAGAGGTCAACAATATTACACAAAACCATTACTAGTCTAGAGCAGTGATTATCAAACTCCTTAGCATTAGAATTCCCTGGGAGGCTTGTCCAACCGAGATTGCTGGACTGTAACTCCAGAGTTTCTGATTCAGTAGATCTGGGATGAAGGGCCATAAGTTGCATTTCTGACAGATTCTCATGTGACGCTGATGTTGCTGGTCTAGAGATCACTCTTTGAGAACCATTGTTTATTAGATTAACAACTCATAATCAACCCTTAGACAAATATTGTAGCTGCCTCCCATTCAGTAGCTATTAGAAATTACACAGACAAAGGTCCTATAGAGAAACAGATGATGCATATTTGGAAGAAAGGACCTTCATAATTTAAGTTAGACAGTTTCTTCTACTTCATGTCCTCAACAATTTACATAAGGTCATCAGTCAGCCTATTAATAAGTACAGTTGACTCTGAAACAACACAAGTTTGAACTGCCTGGCGCCAGTTATACACAATTTCTTTTTTAAAAATATATTGGAACATTTTTTGGGAGATTCGTGACAATTTGAAAAACTCACAATTGAACCACGTAGCCTAGAAATATCAAAATCCTGAGACTGTTCCTCAGTTTCACAACCTTGGCACATCTAAAGAGCAGAGATGACTCCAAACTGGGTCTACCCAGTTTTTCCTCCTAAGCAAATGCAGACCCTGCCTGATGCTATGCTCTTCTCTGTGTAGTCCACCAGGAGGAGCACAGATTCACTGGCCTACTACTGGCGATCTCAACTTGATAATAGCGAAATACTTATTTACAAACACAAATCTCATCATGTCACTCTCCTGGGTTTCACACTGGCTAAAGGGCTAAAAAATAAACATATGTGGCTGAGCGCAGTGGCTCATGCCTGTAATCCCAGCACTTTGGGAGGCCGAGGCAGGTGGATCACGAGGTCAGGAGTTTGAGACCAGCCTAGCCAACATAGAGAAACCCCGTCTCTACTAAAAACAAAAAATAGCTGCACACAGTGGCGGGTGCCTGTAATCCCAGCTACTTGGGAGGCTGAGCCAGGAGAATCACTTGAACCTGGGAGGCAGACATTGTAGTGAGCCGAGATTGCACCACTGCACTTTAGTCTGGGTGACAGAGTGAGACTCCGTCTCAAAATGAATGAATGAATGAATGAATGAATAAATAAATAACACATGTGACTCTCTCTATGGCAGTTTCTACATCCATAACCAAATAGGGATAAAAAAAAATAGTATTGGATTGGGCGAGGTGGCTCATGCCTATAATCCCAGCATTTTAGGAGGCCAGGGCAGGTGGATCACCTGAGGTCAGGAGTTTGAGACCAGTCCGACCAACATGGTGAAAGCCCACTTATACTAAATACAAAAAATTAGCCAGTTGTGGTGATGTGTGCCTGCAATCCGAGCTACTAGGGAGGCTGAGGCAGGAGAATCGCTTGAAGCTGAGAGGCAGAGGTTGCAGTGAGCCGAGACTGCACCATTGCACTCCAGCCTGGGCGACAAAAGCGAAAAACCTTATATTAAAAAAAAATACATATATATATAAAATATACTAATTATATACTATATATAGTATTATATATATAATACTATACTATATATAATACTATATATATAGAGAGAGAGAGAGTATTCATGGGATGTAAAACCCACATATATGGAGGGCTGAGTTTTCATATCCATAGATTTCACAGGGCTGACTGTGAGACTTGAGTATACATGGATTTTGGTACTGGCAGGGTCCTGGAACCAATCCCCTGTGATTATCAAGGGGTAATTATAGTTTTATATTACTTTGTTAAGGTTTACTACATCTATGTTTAAAAGGGATATTTTTCTGTAGTTTTTTGTCCTTGTGATGTCAGGCCTTTGTTTGATTTCTTTGGTTTCATCTGGAGTTGGGCTGGGCTTGGGGTTAATGTTTATAGTATTTGGGATTAGAGGGTTAAGGCTTAGATTTTAGGGATTAAGGAATAAAAGAATTTGAGGATTAGGATTAGGGTTGGGGTTGGGGTTGGGATTGGAGCTGGGATAGTGACTAGGGCTAGGGTTAAGGTTGTTTTACTATTGCCTTCCTTTCTTTCACTATTACCTTGTAGGTTAATTTAGCATCTTCCCAGGCTAACACCTTGCCTCTCTACTACATACCCACCTCATCCTTTCCTTCTCTGGCCCTGTCATTCTTACCTATTTTCTGAATTGTTGATCATCGAGTATCTACATGGGCTTCGGAGGCTGCTCTGTGAAGCTCAAGGACTCGGGAAGGAGCAAAGGGAGAAAATTCACACTCACCCTAGCTTACTCTTGTCAAGCAGGCATCCCTGCCTCTCTCCTCTGCCACCTACCCTGATAGCTGAGTTAATGCCCCATGGCCTATTTCCCCATATGCAAGAAGAAATTATCCCAAGGTCCTTAAGGTGGAAGCCCACCAGTGAACTCTTCCATTGCACCATTTCCTAAGCCATTCCCTAAAAGTTCCCTCGCCACTCTATTCCCCTACATCTCTACTCCTAGCTCTGTACAGCCCCTGAGTCCAGAGCACTGGGTCAGGCAGGAGGCAGCAGGGTTATGGCCAGACACCACTGTTCAAAGTGAGTCACCACCAGTCTAAGCCAGTCAAAGCATGTCAACTCAAGTCAAGGCTGATCAAAAACAATCTGAGGCCACCAGGTGCAGTGGCTCATGCCTGTAATCTTAGCACTTTGAGAGCTTGAGGCAAGTGGATCCCTTGAGGTCAGGAGTTCAAGACCAGCCTGGCCAACATGGTGAAACCCCATCTCTACCAAAAATACAAAAATTAGCTGGGTGTGGTGGCAGGTGCCTGTAATCTCAGCTACTCAGGAGGCTGAGGCACAAGAATCATTTGAACCAGAGAGGTGGAGGTTGCAGTCAGCTGAGATTGTACCACTACACTCCAGCCTGGGCAACACAGTGAGACTTTGCCTCAAAAAACAAAAACAGAAAACAAAAAACCGTCTGATCATGGCTAGTTAAGATTGGTCAAAGCCAGAAAAAGTAGGTCCAGGCTGGTCAAAGAAAGTCGTGGCTGGTCAAGAATGGTCCTAGGTTGTTAATACCAGTCCAGGCCAATCAAAGCTAGTCACAGCTGATCAAAACCAGCCAAATCCATTCAAAATCAGCCAAATGTGTCCAAAAGTGGTCAAAGGCAGTCAAGGTTGTTTGAAGCTAGTCACTGCCTATCTAAGCCAGTCAAAATTAGTAAAATCTGGACAAAGCCAGCCATGGCTGGTCAAAGCCACTTACAGCCAGTTTAAGCCAGTCAAAACTGGTTAATTCTGGTCAAAGCCCAGTCACTGCCAGTTAAAGCCAGTTACAGCCAGCCTAAACCCATCAACGCTGGTTGATTCTGGCCAATGCCAGTCACAGCCAGTCAAATCTTGTCATGAACAGTCACAGGGTTGCCACAGCTGATCTAACCCTGTCAAAACCAGTCAATTCTGGTCAAAACTGATTTTAGCCAACCTACTCCAGTCAAAACTGGTGTAAGCCAGCCAAAACCAGTCGATCCTGGTCAAAATAGTCATGGCTGGTCACAGTTGGTATAAGCTGGTTGATGCTGTACAAAGCCAGTCACTGCCTGTCAAAACCAGTTGGTTCCAATGAAAGTCAGTCACATATGGCCAAAGCCAGTTACAGCCAATATAAACCAGTAAAAAACACTGAATTCTGGACAAAGTCAAACACAGCTGGTCATAGATGGTCACAGTCAGTCTAAATCAATCAAAAACTAGTCAATTCCAGTCAAATTCAGTCAGAGTCTGATAGATTTTGATCACAACCAGTCAAGGCTGGTCACATTCAGTCTAAACCAGTCAAAACTAGTCAATTCTGTTCAAAGCTGGTCACAGCCAGTCATGTTTTGTCTAAGCTGGTCAAAAATCAATGAATGCCAGTGATGGCCTGGCCTGTCATAGGAAGTCTAAGCCAGTCAAAATCAGTGTAAGATGATAAAAAGCAGTCAATTATTGTGAAAGTTGGTTGCAGCCATTCATGGCCAGTCTAAGCAGGTCAAAACCAATCTAAACTGGGCAAAGCAAGTCACAGCCAGTGAAAGCCTGTCACAGCTGGTCAACATGGGTCAATTCTGGTCAAAGCCAGTCAGAAGTTGGTCAGGTCTGATCAAGACCAGTCAAGGCTGGTCATAACCAAGCTAAGCCAGTCACAACTGGTAGATTCTAGTCATAGCTAGTCATGGCCAGCCAAAGTTTGTCAAAGCCAATCTAAGACAGTCAAAACCAGTCTAAGCTGGTCAAAGCCACTCAGATCTGATCAAAACTGGTCACAACCAGACTGAGCAAGTCAAAACCAGTCAATCCCAGTCAAAGCCAGTCACAGCCAGTCATGACTGTTTAAAACCAGTCACAGCCAGTTAAAACCACTCCAGGCCATTCAAAGTCAGTCAGAGCCAGTGAAAACTGGCCAAATCTAGCCACAGCCAGTCAAGCCTGAACAAAGCTGTTCACAGTCAGTCTAAGCTGGTCAAAACTGGTCACAGCTAGCCAGAGCCAATCAAAGCTGGTCACAGCTGGTTAGAATCAGTTAAAGCCCATCATGCTAGTCAAGGCCAACCATGATCAGTGAAATCCAGCCAAAGGTGGTCATGGCTGATTACTGTGGGTCCAGGCCCATCATGGCTGGTCAGACTGCAAAAAGGAATTAGTACAATCTAGCCCAATCATCTAATTTTAGATACATGAGATTGGGTGAAGTCCAGAGAGGTAAATATTCATTCTGTTTTTTCTTTTTATTTCCCTAAGACTTCTGAGTCGAGAGGTAAATATCCAAGTCCCTAAATTATTGAGTGACACAGCCAGTGACTAGATCTCTGGTGTCCTGAGTGATAGACCAGTGTTCTTTCTTATACATCAAGTCTTAGCAAATGTTCTAGCAGCCCAAGTCAGCAGAATTGTCAAACTCACTGACTTCAGTTCTATTTGCATATATGTATAATGGTGTTGAGATGGGGTTATGGCTTTAGAAATTCATGGCAACATACGATTTGCAAAACTTTCAAATAAAAGCTAAAACTAGGAAATACTATAGTAAATTGCAACATAACTTTTTTAATAGTATGTGTGCTTTAGATGTAAAATTTATTCACCACACCACCAAAAATTAATTGCCAGATTATCTTGCAAGCTAAGAAAAACAAACCATTAAGTTTAGTAGATCAGGATACTCTCCAGGTGACATTTATTCGCTTCAGTAGACAATTGACTGGTCACATCTGCTTTCTTCTCCATAATATGCACACAGGATTATCTTATGTAGAAAAAGACCCACCAGACGTTCAATTAACCCAGCTGTCACACATCTGTTGCTGTCTCTATAAATGTGCAGTTAACTGGAAATTACTCTTCTGATAACTTTACACCTCCTTTTTTATTGTGATAGTCTCTTAATTCCTCCATACAAACTACCTCAATGACTTTGTTTGTGATCCAAAGATTCCAGAACATATCCAACTATTTCTGATCCTCTGAATGGAGTAACGAGTCTGGCATTTACATTTAGTGATTTGATCTTACAGATGCAGTCTCAGTGTAATTCATCAGATATTAAAATAAGAACCTAGACTACTTAATAAAGGTCTGAAGTTGTTATTCTACTCCAACCATGACTATTAACTTGCTGTGAGTGCCTAAGTAAATTGTATTACTGCCTTATAGTTGAGTTTTCCAGTTTGTAATATATGCAGGAGGAGCGAGCTCTCCATGCTACTTCATAAAACTTTTGGAACATTGTGTGTGGTTATTCAAATTTCCTGGGGCATCAACTATATCGTGGTATTAGCGTCCCCAGAAAACTGAGATAAATAAATGTACCAGCACGGCTTTTTTCTTTTTTTCTTTCTTTCTTTTTTTTTTTTTTTTTTTTGATGGAGTCTCTCTCTGTCGCCCAAGCTGGAGTGCAGTGGAGTGATCTCGGCTCACTGCAACCTCCGCCTCTCAGGTTCAAGTGATTCTCCTGCCTCAGCCTCCTTAGTAGCTGGGATTACAGACACACGCCACCGTGCCCAGCTAATTTTTTTGTATTTTTAGTAGAAACGGGGGTTTCACCATGTTAGTCAGGCTGGTCTCGAACTCCTGACCTCGTGATCCACCCGCCTCAGCCTCCCAAAGTGCTGGGATTACAAGCATGAGCCACCGTGCCCGGCACAGCTTTCTCTTCGTTAATAAATAAATAACAAATATTATCACGCACTTAACAGCACTTCACATTATTCAAAAGGGCTTCACCAAGAAGGCATTTTTTAGTACCTGCTATGTGCCACACACTGCAGTAGGTGCTAGAACTATGAAAATTGTTAAAACCTAGTCCCCTGGCTTAGGGGTCTTTAAGGCAGCCCAATAGATAAAAAGTCCCTTTCCTGTTCAAGTCCTGAAACTAATTGAAACGTAGCATATAGTAGTAAGGTAGACAGATAACAAAATACCAACTTCATCCTCATAAAATTAGTATTGAAGAATATGGTGCATCTAAGTCCACGTGGACTTTATAATCAGACCCTGAGATTTACAGACTTAACCACTCAGCAGAATTAGACCTGGAAAACAGAGCCAGCCCTGGAGAACAAAGGAGAATATATGCTCCCTGCAGGCAGCTATTCCCAAGAAAGCAGAGCAAAGGAAGGGACGGCACTATGCTTGCTTAATTTCTCCATTCAAAGTTGTCAATCAGCCAGGCTCAGTTGCTTCTGCCTCTAATCCCAGCCACTTGGGAGGCTGAGGTGAGAGGATTGCTTGAGGCCAGGAGTTTGAGACTAACCAGGGCAACATATTGAGACCCCTCTCCCCCACAGACCCCATCTCTAAAAAGAAACAAACAAACAAACAAAAAACAAAGTTGCAAAACAAATATGTGCTCCTCACCCATCCTCAGTTAAGAATGAGTAAGGAACAAATCAGTGCCAGAAGTGTTACACAAATGGATGTCCTTCCACCTGGGAGAAAACATCTGAAGTGGAAAGGAAGCATTCCCCTACCCTAATACTTACCCCCAAAACCTCATTACATTGATATTCACAGCAATCCTGAGAGGTAAATAGGAAATTACTATTTTAACTGTTTTATTTTATTTTATTTCTTCTCATTTTCTTCGTTTTAGACCCTTAATTATGATGAACTGTTTTACGGTAGAGAAAACTGAGACATGGAAGAGTCACAAAGCTAGGCTGAAACCATAATAGAATAATATCTTAATTCTTTATGGTATGAACTTAAACATTTTCATTCATTTGGACAATAAAATTAGGTGATGAATTTGTCTATACAATGCCTTATTTTTTTTTTTTTTTGCAACTAAAACATAGGCTTTAATCCAAATGGTTTTGTGATTATCTAAGGTTGTGACAAAAGCATCCATCATCTTGTGTACAGATGAGGTTATTTGCACATTCAAATCTTCTATCTCTCTTTCAGGGTTAGAAGTAAAAGTTTTTTAAAAACAAAAGGCAAAAGCAGATAAGCTTTAAAAAATGGAATGCCACCATAGTAAAGTTTTATAGAGAAAGGAGCCAGGCATAGGTGATGGAAACAGATAAGAAAGACAAAATAAAACCAGGCAGTTATCCAATGCTCAATATGAGATAGAATGCTTAATTTAGTCAACTGGCACTGTGTTTCCTTTTTTTTCCTTTTTTTCTTCCTTTAAATGAATAAACCTATGAAATGTGTACCTATAGGAGTTATTAGATTCACACATTAAGCATTGTATATGTTTTCAGTTCTGGGCTAAGTACTATATAAATAATACTATATACATAAAGTGCTATGTAAATGCATGTACAAGGAAGTCACCCTCTCTGTTTTGTTTCAGATGGGAAAACAAACTTATTTGGATTAAGCAACTTATCTATTTTCACATAATCAGTAGTATGTGAGAATGTCAAGATTTGAACCCAAGATGTCTGATTGCAGAGCCCATACTCAGCCAGTTCATTCTTGTTTTTTTGTTTTTATTTTTTGTGATTTTTCTTTTTCTTACCCAGTTCATTCTACTGGTCTATCAGCTAAGAGCAGAAATTGTTACTTCTGGGTGGAGCACATTGGAGCAGGGAAAATAAAATATGTCTAAGACAGCTACCTTATTTGAAGCTTATAATGCAGTTAGGTACATATGGTATAAACACTAAAAAGTTTATGGTAAGTGAACACAAACGAACATATTAACAAGTAAATGAGCCTTGAGATGAACTAGAATGAAAAAAATGATTGGAGGGGGAGAGTGTTAAGCTGACAAGCAAGTGCTTATAGTCTGAGCTGTTTAAAGATAAGCCGCCTCCAGAAGTAATAAGTTCTCATCATGAGAGGGACTTCCCACACAGGCTGAAGGAACAAACATTTGGTAGATCAAATTATTTAAAATGACATCCAAAGTCCCTCCAACCCTGAGGTTCTATGATTTAGTCATTATTTTGAAAAGCCACTATGTGCTAAGTCCTGGGGTAAGTTCCTCTCACAAAGGGGAATAAGACATACCCTCAAAGAGCCCACAGTTTAGTGGAGCACATAGCATAAAGTTAGAAATATAGAACACTGTGTAAGAAGTACTTATATGACATGGGAACAAAGAAAATGTGCACCTAATCCAAACTGAGAAGGGGAGTTAAAAAGGAAAACTGAAAACGTTTCCTAGATACAAAACCTAAACTAACTCTTGAAGGAGGAGTAGAAAGCTAGCTAGGTTTTGCTTTATCTATTGCAATGTAACAGACCATCCCTAAAACTTAAAACTAAAAAAAAAATTATTATGTCTCATAATTTTGTGGGTAACAAATCCAGGCAGGGATCAGTTGGTCCATTCCTCTGCCCTTCTCTTGAGGTTACTCGATGGTACTCAGCAGTTGAGGTGGTCTGCAGGGTCCAAGACAAATTCACTCACGGGGGATGGGGATGGCTTTAGAAAGACTGGTCTCAACTAGAACCCTCCTCCTCTTCTTGTGATCCCTTTAGTAGGGTAAGTGTATTCTTACTTGGTTGGCTCAGGAATCCAAAAACTAGTGCCACAAGAGATCAACGTGAATGAAGCTCAGACTAATAAATTTGGATTTGCTATATTACATAAATTGCAAACATTCTAAGAACTTGGATAAGAGAAAATGATGTCGGCAAAAATTGATTTAACTTATTTCCATACCAGATGGGCCAGATGCGACGGAAGTGGGGGCACAGAAACTACTTAATTGTTGCAATTTTGATACTAAGACCTACACTTGTGTGGTGTCTATAGCAACAGAGAATAGAAGATATCTGGAAATTGTTGTGAATACATACTAAAATTATGGATAGCAAGGTGTCCATTTGACTCCCAACTACTGATTATTGGGGAACATTATCTTCAAACTGCTTGCTTCAGATGGGTAAAAAACAGATGGATAAAAGCAGATATCAGTCCATTTTTAAGACTTGATTATTTACTCACTTTATTCAAGCTAACACTAAAGATGTCAGAGGCCTAGTACTGGATAAATGTGCAAAGTATCAATTAAGGCTCATAATAAGACTTGATCGCTTATGATGGAGGTAAGATTCAGGGAAATGTCCCATGGAGTTTCCTGTGGATGCCTGAATAAATCTTCCCCCTGACACTATACCTTCCTCCCTTGCCTGTAACTCCTATGAACCAAAGAAATAGGTAGGTAATTGCTCACAAAGGGCACTACAAGAAGATTTAAAAGTCACTTACAAATTCAACTAATGTATTTCAACAAAATAGACTGTTTTCCTCAGGAAAATGGCATTCTTTATAAAATTATGAAATTTCTTAAGCAAACTTCCCAGACCAGTGTAATTAGTAAGGTATTTAAGACTCTCCTTCCAGCCGGGCGCGGTGGCTCAAGCCTGTAATCCCAGCACTTTGGGAGGCCGAGACGGGCGGATCACGAGGTCAGGAGATCGAGACCGTCCTGGCTAACACGGTGAAACCCCGTCTCTACTAAAAAATACAAAAAACTAGCCGGGCGAGGTGGCGGGCGCCTGTGGTCCCAGCTACTCGGGAGGCTGAGGCAGGAGAATGGCGTAAACCCGGGAGGCGGAGCTTGCAGTGAGCTGAGATCCGGCCACTGCACTCCAGCCTGGGCGGCAGAGCCAGACTCAGTCTCAAAAAAAAAAAAAAAAAAAAAAAGACTCTCCTTCCTTCCTAACTCCAACTGTCCCCGAGTTATTTTTTGTTTTGTTTTGTTTTACTTTAAAACTAAGCAATATAGGCTCACGCCTATAATCCCAGCACTTTGAAAGGCCGAGGTGGGCGGATCACCTAAGGTCAGGAGTTCAAGACCAGCCTGGCCAACATGGTGAAACCCTGTCTTTACTAAAAATGCAAAAATGAGCCAGGCATGGTGGTGCACACCTGTCATCCCAGCTACTCGGGAGGCTGAAGCAGGAGAATCGCTTGAACCTGGGAGGCAGAAGTTGCAGTGAGCTGAGATTGTGCCACTACACACCAGTCTCGGCGACAGAGCGAGATTCTGTCTCGCTCTGAAAAAAGAAAAAAGAAAGAAAGAAAGAAAAGAAAGTTAAAAAATAAAAAATAAATAAACTAAGCAATACTTTAGCTTTTCTTAGACTCTAGAGCCAGTCTTGTGATGTTCAATTGGATAGCTCGGAACTTTCCCTCAGGCCACTTCATCATTGTTTCCCCTTATCAGCTAATTAAAATGAGACTAGTAAAAGACAAGCTTTTTTATGGCTGCATAGTATTCCATGGTGTTATATGTGCCACATTTTCTTAATCCAGTCTGTCACTGATGGACATTTGGGTTGATTCCAAGTCTTTGCTATTGTGAATAGTGCTGCAATAAACATACGTGTGCATGTGTCTTTATAGCAGCATGATTTAGAATCCTTTGGGTATATACCCAGTAATGGGATGGCTGTACCACCCCAACATGGCACAAGTATACATATGTAACAAACCTGCACGTTATGCACATGTACCCTACAACTTAAAGTATAATAATAATAAATAAATTAAAAAAAAAAAAAAGGCAAGCTTTCACAATTGGGCTCAAAAGAGAAGACAGCTGGAGATTGTGTCGTCTGTCCCTACCAAACTTATAGACTTTAGATGATTGGAGCAGATCACTTACATTTGTGCAACCAGTATTATACCTATTTTCAAAAGAAAGTCTATTACTCCTGAAATCATCTTGGGGTTTGACTTATCAAACTTATTTCCTCAAGTAAAATAAATTCTAAAAGCATTAAGGACTTTTACATGCATAGAAAAAGGTTGATCTTTTGAGAGAAAATGGCCAGGCTGAAAAAAAAAAAAAAAAAGAAAGAAAGAAAGAAAGAAAGAAAGAAAGAAAGAAAGAAAGAAAGAAAGAAAGAAAGAAAGAAAAGGAAAAAGAAAAAGATTGAACTACACAACAATAGAAAAAAGGATGCTTGATTTTGTTGAAAGGACTATAAACTTTAAAATGAGAGATTTACAGCTTACAAAACATCTCCTCTCAGATGCAATTCTTTTTTTAAAATTTAATCACTTTCTCAGCTGTGTACATTTACAGTATATTCAAGTGTAAATCAAATCACTAGGACAATGAAACCATTCACAATTTATAAATTATGTCCATGAAAATTTCCATTTTGCCAATAATAAATAGGAAATGTTTTCTGCATCACTTTGATTTCCATAAAGAAGTATTATCAGAGGTTGATATGTTACATTCTTTTTAAAAAAAAAGACTACTTATTTATTTAGACAGAGTCTCACTCTGTTGCCCTGGCTGGAGTGCAATGGCCCAGTCTCATCTCACTGCAACCTCCGCCTCCCGGGTTCAAGTGATTCTCCTGCCTCAGCCTTCCTGGTAGCTAGGGTTACTGGCATGCGCCATCACTCCCAACTAATTTTTGTATTTTAGTAGAGATGGAGTTTTACCATGTTGACCAGGCTGGTCTTGAACTCCTGACCTCAAGTGATCCGCCCACCTCGGCCTCCCAAAGTGCCGGGATTACAGGTGTGAGCCGCCATGGCTGGTCTATATGTTATCTTTTTTAAATAAAACACCTTATTCATTTAGACCCATGGGACACTTAACTATTATATCATGACTTTAGTTTTGCAAAGTCTGCCCCCAAGTAGTTTTTTTTTTTTAATGTATGAAATACCTAACGCTGTTATGCGAACATACCGTCACCAGATGGCAGTTGTATGCCACAGACCTCAAGGTTTGATCTGTAAGACATAAGCTAAGACTTGTTTCATTGAGGTAGAGATACTATCTTTTACCTTGTTCATATCAAAAGCATATAATAGACTTAAATAAGAACGAAATCTGAAAATACTTGTTTTTTTTTTTTTTGAGTTGGAGTTTCGCTCTGTCGTACAGGCTGGAGTGCAGTGGCATGATCTCGGCTCACCGCAACCTCTGCCTCCCAGGTCCTAGCGATTCTCCTGCCTCAGCCTCCAGAGTAGTAGCTAGGATTACAGCCATGCACCATCACGCCCAATTAATTTTTGTATTTTTAGTAAACACAGGGTTTTACCATATTGGCCAGGCTGGTCTTGAACTCCCTACCTCAGGTGATTTGCCTGCCTCGGCCTCCCAAAGTGCTGGGATTATAGGTGTGAGCTACCATGCCTGGCCTGAAAGTACTTTAGACCAAATGTCAAACAAATGAACCCCAGGATGCAATTTTATTTGCACAACATATCTTACTCCAACCAAATACCAATGTTTCATTAGAATGCTAATCTTTATATCTATTATCACTTGGACTTAATAGTTCTTCCTGATTTTCTTTTATCCTCAATTTACAGTCTTGTTCCACACCCCTCGCCCAACACTCATTTAGTCAAACACGATATAGCCATGGCAGCCTAGCTATCCCAACTGAAAGAATAGCATCTCTTATGGTCTCTTCATCTCCCCGAAGCTTTCTGGTTCTTTTATCTTTCTCTGTTTCTTCCTCTTCACTTAGGATATATAATTTACTCTCCATAGTTCCTAAAAAATGTAACAAGTTTGTTTCTAATTTTAAAAACTTGTTTGATTTTTCTTGTTGAGAATAATTTGCACTGCTCCATTGCTGGAACTCACTAAATCCTTTTGTGGTTCGTAAGTGTGATAACTGGGTTTTCACACTTATAGGTGAGATGTGCCTCCCTCAAACCTTGTTAGGGGTAGAAGGTAGGCACATCACCTATCTGACATGAAAAAAAGAAGAGAAAAAATAGCATTTCTAAAAGGTGCCCAAACAAACCAATTCAAAAATGGGCAAAGGACTTAAATAAATATTTCTCCAAAGAAGATATACCAGTAATAAGCACATTAAAAATACTCAACATCATTAGTTATTAAAGAAATGCACATCAAAACCACAATGAAATACCACATCATACCCACTGCAATGGTTATAAACAAACAAACAAAAAATCAAAAATAAGTGTTGCTGAGGATGTGGAGAAATTAGAACCCCATTACACTGCTGGTGAGAATGTGAAAATAGTGCACCCACTATAGTAAACGGTTTGGTAGGCCGTGCGCGGTGGCTCACAATTGTAATCCAGGCACTTTGGGAGGCCGAGGCAGGTGAATTATTTGAGGTCAGGAGTTCGAGACCAGCCTGGCCAACACGGTGAAACCCCGTCTCTACTAAAAATACAAAAATTAGCCAGGCGTGGTAGTACACGCCTGTAATCCCAGCTACTTGGGAGGCTGAGGCAGGAGAATTCCTTGCACCCAGGAGGCGGAGGTTTCACTGAGCTGAGATAGTGTCACTGCACTCCAGCTTGGGTGACAGAGTCAGACTCTGTCTCAAAAAAAAAAAAAAAAAAAAGAAAACGGTTTGATAGTTTCTCAAAAAGTTAAACAGAATTTCTATATGATTCAGCAGTACCATCCCTAGGTATATACTCCAAGAAGAATTGAAAGCAGGGACTCAAACAGATACTTGTACATGCATGCTCATAGCAACATTTTTCACAATAACCAAAAGGTAACACAACCCAAGTTTCCATCAGCAGATGAATGGGTAAACAAAATGTGGTATATACATACAATGGACTATCATTGAGCCGTGATAAGGAATGAAATTCCCATACATGCTGCAATATGGATGAACCTTAAACACACTATGCTAAATAAAATAAGCCTGACATAAAAGGACAAATATTTGTATGATTCCACGTGCATAGGATACCTAGAATAGTGAAATGCATAGAGAGAGAAAATAGAAAAATGGTATCCAAGGACTTGGGGGAAGGGAAATGGGGAGTTAGTGTATAATGGGTAGAGATTCAGTTTGGGAAGAGGAAAGGGTCTAGATATGGATGGTCATGATGGTAGCACAACAAGGTACATATATTTAATGTCAAAGAACTGTACACTTAAAAATGGTTACAAAGGTAAATTTTATGTTAAGTAATTTACCACAATTAAAAAAAAAAAAAAACTTTAAAAAATATCCATGGGCTACTTGCTGATAATAGAAGCCTAAATAGGAATTGTCTCAATTTAAAGAAGAATACGTCATGAAGCAGGAGCTTTTGAATAAAGGGAAATCAAGCATAGCTTTACCTGGCTGTGTCACAAACCCATTAATTCAGAACTTGTGATTATTCAGATCAGTGTGATTTTCTGGGCCTAGAAAAGCATTTCTTCTCATCAATGTAAACAAGAGGCAGAATTGATCAATTTAACAGAACAATCTATAAGTTTCTCAGCATATTTAGGGTCTATGTGAAAATTAATGTTACTAATTATAAGTACTTGTCCCACAGCTGAACTTCCCATAAATTTCAGTATTTTGGGCTGCCTGTTATGCAATGTAACTTTGTTCATCCAGTGTGCTCTTCTCTTTTTTTTTTTTTTTTTTTTTTTTCTGAGATGGAGTCTCACTCTGTCGCCCAGGCTGGAGTGCAGTGGCTCAATCTCGGTTCACTGCAACCTCCACCTCCCAGGTTCAAGTAATTCTCCTGCCTCAGCCTCCTGAGTAGCTGGGATTACAGGCACGCACCACCATGCCTGGCTAATTTTTGTCTTTTTAGTAGAGATGGGGTTTCACCATGTTGGTCAGGCTGGTCTCGAACTCCTGACCTCATGATCCGCCCGCCTTGGCCTCCCAAAGTGCTGGGATTATAGGCGTAAGCCACTGCTCCTGGCCACTCTTCTCATTTATCTAAAACATTTTTGTTTTATTGTTTCTCTGGCTTGACAGAATCTCTCCTACGTCTCTGAAAGTCATGTAACCCTTGCAGAGGAACAGGGCACCCTCTTCCTCTATCCCAGCTTTTCTAGCCCATTTCTGGGAGGGTAAAGAACTTATCCTCACATCATTAACATTGTAGTATTATTGCCTACCACTGACTGGGGACGTAGTTTGTGAGAGCACTGTGCTAGTGCTTTCTCAGTGTTATCTCTAATTCTAAAAATCCTGCAAGATAGATATTGGAATATCTATTTTTGAGACTGGGAAACTAAGGCAATAGCAGTTATGTGTCTTTGATCAAGGCCACACAGCTATTAAGTGTGCACCAGGTTTTAAACATGTCTTTCATCACCGAAGCCTATATGTGACCTTTCCAATGCTGTGCCACTTTCCGAATACTGTCTTATTGCAATCAGTCAAGTTCTATGAGAGTTTGTACTAGTCCTAAAAGGAACAAAGTTGCATTTCTTCTTAAAGAATGTAAAATTTGAGCTTTTCCCTTAAAGTGGCCTTGCTCTCTGTTTTACTTTTTTTCTGATTCAGTGCAGTTTGACTGTGAAAGCCTTGTAGCTCAAAGGCCCCTCCACAACCTTAATCGTTAGTCCTCAGGTTAATGTTAGCATGTCTCCGAGGATGGTTTTCTTCTTGATGACCTTGGCAGGAAAAGAAGTTAACCCCTTCCTCAACTCACTCTGTAGGCAACACCAGAACATGATGAGATGGGCTTCATTTTTTGCCTCAAATAATCTGTTTATGTAAATCCCCAGAGCCCAGCCAAGGCAGCTTAGAGGGCAAAGCAAACGTCTTCTGTGACTGCAGGGAAAAGTTTCCAGGAAGCCAGTGATCTCACAGGCTGCTCTCAGCCCTGCTTGTCAATGAACAAGCAAAAGAATCAAAAACAGATAAGGAACAAGCAGATAAGAGAAACCCCAATATGGTCTAAAACAAACTAACAAAGAGGAGATAAGATGTTTGCAGAAAAAAATAACCTTTGGATGTCCAAAGGGCTAGCCTTTGACAAAATTGTGAAGGAGGTTGTCTGTTTTCTCTTTCATGCCATCTGCATTCGCCTCTCCTCTTATCATTCTACTCCTCCACCCTAAGTAGTCACAGAGCTAATAAATACTTCTTGAATAAATGCATGTTGAAGCCTCCTAGCATGAGCTTGCCTTCTCCCTGCCACCCCCTTAACATATTTCATGTTCCATGACATCCTCTCTACCCAAATCAAAACTTGCTGCCTCCTTTACATTCTCATTTAGAAACTTGATCAAATTCACTCGGTCAATTTATCTAGCAAATATGTTGATTGTTAGCAATGATTTAATGCACAACCCCTACCAGATTACACATTTGCATTTTGATGGGGTTATCCAAACCTTAGACCTGTCTTTCCTTCTCCACTATCTCTTCCGCGGCTTTCACTTGTGAATCCGTAAATCCTATCATGGTGTTTGCACAACCTCTCCAACAAGTAAGTTTTGGCTGTGTAAGATAAAGGACTAATGGCCATAAGAGATATAGCATATGTTTGTAAACATTAATGGGGCATTGCTTGTAAGTCTGGGACTCCTTAACATGAAGGGGCTTACCATTTAGCTGCGAGACAAAATTAACACCTATAAAAAGTCAAACAACAAATCCAAAATTTGGTGGTCTTCCTACATTTAATAATTTGCAACACCAGCTGACTTCAGTGATCTGACACTACCTCGGGGAAAGATCTAAAAGTAGTATCCTCAAGGTATATGGCAATAGCAACACAATCTAAATGGTGGAGGGTGAATGAGGCAGTGACAAAGTCACAAATACACTGTCAAAACAAGCCCATAGCCATAGCATGTACACCCATAAATCCTAGAGTGTGTCACAGTATTCCAGTGGTGAGCACACAAGCTCAGAAAATACATGCATGAGCCACTATTTGGTAAATACCTCCACAAAACTGGCTTCCATCATTTTCCTGTGAATACATTGGAAATAAAATTGATGGCTTTTTAATCAACTCTGTGTCTAATATCCGGATGATAAGTTCAGCAATTACACAAAACAATTTCCTTAGGTTGCAGCTCTGAAATCATGATTTAGGAATGGAATTTTCAAGAAGATATTTTGAAACACTACTGAGAGGGGTTGGAAGTTGTTGGGCAAGGGGACACATAAAAGGAATTCCTGTTAAGTTTTTCTTATCTCTCCAAACTATACAGGCATAGAAGGGACACCTGCATGTGCCCTCCTAAATATTTAAGTTGTGGCGAAATCATTCTAATTATGTTTTCAAATAACCTGAATTCCTGTCAAGTTTAGGTTAAATATTTCTATAGTACTTTTCTCTTTTGTACGCCCTACAGCACTGAGTATAGTGCCTTTCACCCAGAAAAGAAATTCAACACATGCTTTCCCATTGATTGGTTTATTCTGGTGGAGACCCCAATCTTTTAGAAGTTTCTGGTACAAACTAAAATTTTTCTTTTTTTTTTTTTTTTTGAGACGGGGTCTCGCTCTGTCGCCCAGGCTGGAGTGCAGTGGCCGGATCTCAGCTCACTGCAAGCTCCGCCTCCTGGGTTTACGCCATTCTCCTGCCTCAGCCTCCCGAGTAGCTGGGACTACAGGCGCCGGCCACGTCGCCCGGCTAGTTTTTTGTATTTTTTAGTAGAGACGGGGTTTCACCGTGTTAGCCAGGATGGTCTCGATCTCCTGACCTCGTGATCCGCCCGTCTCGGCCTCCCAACAAACTAAAATTTTTCTAACTCCAAGCTCTGTTTCAGAAAGTTTATAATCCTATCTCTCAACTGAACTGTTACCTTCTCACTGAGAAATTCACTGAATTCAAACACCAGTTCACATTAGAAGAAGATAAGATATCGATCAGAAGGGAGGGGAAAAGATTGAAGTGGGTTTCCCTGAAAGAGAAGGAGGGGAAAAACAAAAGGTAGCTCATGCCTGTAATCCCAGCACTTTGGGAGGCCAAGGCGGGTATATCACCTGAAGTCAGGAGTTTGACACCAGCCTGGGCAACATGGTGAAACCCTGTCTCTACTAAAAATACAAAAAAAAAAAAAAAAAAAATCAGTCGGGCGTGGTGCTGCGTATCTGTAATCTCAGCTACTAGGGAGGCTGTGGCACGAGAATTGCTTGAACCCTGGACATGGAGGTTGCAGTGAGCCGAGATTGCGCCACTGCACTCCAGCCTGGGCAACAGAGCGAGACTCTGTCAGGGAAGAAAAATAGAAAAAGATGTGGTGGGGTAACAACACCCACCCGATTAAGGCAGTAAAGAGACTATGAGGTGACTAACAGGATTATACATGTGGCTTATACTGTCACATAACTTTGAGTGCCCTAATACATTCCAAAGTCAAGGATATGTTCTAATGTTGATTGTAGAAAACTTTCTCACTAATACCTTGCTCTGACAACCACCCCGCCATTTCATGGCAACCCCACCTTACCCCACCCAGCCCCACACCCCATCCTCCTTCCATGCTATATTTTCTTCCACGCCACTTATCAATACTTATTTTGCTACACATCTCTATTTATTTGTTTACTTTTTATCTATTTGCTCCACTGGTACGTAAGTTCCAGAAGGACAAAATTTGTCAAGTTCACGACAGTTTCAAAATAATTTTCAAACCAAATGGCAAAATCATGACTCTCATACAAATATAAAAATGAACACATGTTGAACACATTTCATTTAACTCATTAATAAGGAAACTAGTAACTGTTACAACTGGTCAAAAGGAGAATCCAAGAACAGACACATTTAGAGATGAGAAATAATGAAATAAATGTGTAAATGGGAGGCAAAACAGTTTTTTTTTTTTTGCAGTTTTTCTTTCTTTCTTTCTTTCTTTCTTTCTTTTTTATTATTATTATACTTTAAGTTCTAGGGTACATGTGCATAACGTGCAGGTTTGTTACATATGTATACTTGTGCCATGTTGGTGTGCTGCACCCATCAACTGGTCATTTACATCAGGTATAACTCCCAATGCAATCCCTCCCCCCCACCCCTCCCCATGATAGGCCCCGGTGTGTGATGTTCCCCTTCCTGAGTCCAAGTGATCTCATTGTTCAGTTCCCACCTATGAGTGAGAACATGGGGTGTTTGGTTTTCTGTTCTTGTGATAGTTTGCTAAGAATGATGGTTTCCAGCTGCTACCATGTGGCAAAACAGTTTTGAGGGAGAGAGTTGTCCCTCCCACCTCACAGAACTGAATTTGCTTGTCTGTAGACAATCGTTATTGTCTATAGACAAGGATTATTTTGCATTGCTATGTTATCTTCAGTTTACAGAATTGCAAAATAGCTGCCACCCAAGCAGGATCAAATACCTCTGAAGATGTGCTATAGTTAATGAATAATTTTCCACTGAAGACCAGAATTCTTTCTACATCACAGCAGTGACTAGCAGGGTGTCTGGCACAAAGCGGATACTTCAGAGGGAAGCAGAAGGACCAATATGCCCAACATGTACCTAATTCTAAACGAAACCAGGGCTGGAATCTAAAGAAACCTTCACAATCAAAGGCTAAGTAAGGTGCAGATTGGCTCTGTGGCTATGTTATCTCCAAAAACTCATCATCCCTGATTGCTCTTTCTCTCACACCCACCTCCTTCCATATCCAATCAATCACGGTGTCTATCATTTCTACCATCTGCAAATATATTTTTATTTTTTCCACTTCTCTCCATCCCCATTGCCACTCCAGTGCTTCAGACCACCAGTAGTCTTTCCCCTGGATTATTGCAACAATCTCTTAACTGGAGTACCCACGTCCAATCCATTCATAAGGAAAATCCATTCTACTATGTAAATCTCATCATGTTGTCACGCTTAAAACCCATTGTCCTGACTGGGTGCAGTGGCTCACGCCTGTAATTCTAGCACTTTGGGAGGCCGAAGCGGGTGGATCACCTGAGATTAGGAGTTCGAGACCAGCCTGGACAACATGGCGAAACCCTGTCTCCACTAAAAATACAAAAATTAGCCGGGCCTGGTGACGCATGCCTGTAGTCCCAGCTACTTGTGAGCTGAAATCGCGCCACTGCACTCCAGCCTCGGTGACAGAGCCAGACTCTGTTTCAATAAAAAAAAAAAGAAAAAAGAAAAAAACCATCAGAATAAACTCTAAAGTAGTTTAAAACCTAAAGCCATATGCTACTGCGTATCTCTAACAATGGAGAAGAGAACAAAAAGGTCAAATACAAATAATCAATTTAGCATAGTTGCTGCTGGCATATCATGAATGTGCAGTAACTGGTTAATTCACAAAGTTATTCAAAACTGGTCCTGTATACCTCATCTTCCCTTTGAATACTTTTTTCTGATTATAAGTAAAGTTTATTCTATACCTATATCTTCTTTTACCTTTTTCATTTGGAACTCAGACCTCATTTCAAAAATAAGGGGCCAGGCACAGTGGCTCACACCTGTAATCCCAGCACTTTGGGAGGCCGAGGAGAGAGGATTTCTTGAGTCCAGGAGTTTGAGACCAACCTTGACAATACAGTGAGACCCCAATCTCTATAAAAAATAAAAAATAAAAAAATTAGTCAGGCATGGCAGCATGCGTCTATAGTCTCAGCTACTCAGGAGATTGAGGTGGGAGGATCACTTGAGCCCAGGAGGTTGAGGCTGCAGTAAGCATTCCAGTCTGGGTGACACAGTGAGACACTATCCTAATAAATAAATAAATACATACATAAAACAAGAAAAAGAATTAATTTTAGATTCCTTGAAAAGTTTTATCTTCACTCTAAGGTCCTAGTGTATTCCAATTATATAGTTAACATCGCCAAACTGACAAAGTCTTACCTAATGACATGTCCCACCCCCACCCCCACCCCCAAGGAAGTCTCTAGATGGTACTGTCAAATAATGAATTGTTGCAATGAAAATCAAAAGCTAATGTAATAATTCTGTAGATGTAGAAATTGTTTCTAAGTTAACTGAAACTGGCTGGAATTGAAGGCCTCTCTGATTTTATGACTGTTGTTATTTTTTATGTATTTTATTTTCTTTGAAGCAGGGGCTGACATCTAAAGAAACCGTCACAATCAAAGGCTAAGGTACAGGTTGGCTCCGTAGCGGTTATCTCCAAGGGCACATGTTTCTTTGGCAGGGACAGCTCCTTAGAGTTACTATACACAAAAGGTCACCAGGAAAAGAAAATGCCAATTCAAAATTTAATTCCAAGATGCCCATAACCAGAAATTATGGTAGTGAAATTCAGTCTTTTACATTTAGCAAAATAAAATCCTTAAGAAATTACAGAAAGCACTGTAGTAGGACTCTTTTAAAATGCTGTAGTGGGCCGTATGTGGTGGCTCACACCTGTAATCCCATCACTTTGGAAGGCCAACACGGGAAGATTGCTTGAGTTTGAGACCAGCCTGGGCAATATAGTGAGAACCCATCTCTATAAAAAATACAAAAATTAGCTGTGCTTGGTGGCACCTGTTTGTAGTACCAGCTACTTAGGAGGCTGAGGTGGGAGGATTGCTTAAGCCTGGGGTGTCCAGGCTGCAGTGAACTATGATCTTGGCACTGCATTCAAGCCCGGGCAACAGAGTAAGACCCTGTCTCAAAAATAAATAAATAAAGCCGTACTAAATCAGGTTCACTTTAGTATCTTCCAGTCTTCCCTTCATTGCCTTATCCCCAAAGATACTTCCTCCCATGCTGCCTTAGCAGATAACCAAGATTTCTTATGTGGTAGCCATAAGACGTCTGCCTTGTTTGGAAACTATCGTGTCCTCAATTTTCAATCCGCCCTTGCCCCATCAAAATTGACCTTTTATGGGCCTCACAGTGAACTAGTGAACTTTCATGTTGGAAAATATCAAATATACTTTTGATTGATAAGGTGTAACTCATTTTAGATTATGCAATTCTCTGCTGGGCATGGTGGCTCAAGCCTGTAATCCCAGCACTTTGGGAAGCCAAGGCGGGCAGATCACTTGAGGTCAGGAGTTCGAGACCAGCCTGGCCATCATGGAGGAATCCCCGTCTTTACTAAAAACACAAAAACCCACCGGGCATGGTGGCGCATGCCTGTAATCCCAGCTATTTGGGAAGCTGAGGCAGAAGAATCGCTTGAACCCAGGAGGCAGATGTTGCAGTGAGCCAAGATGGCACCACTGCACTCCTGCCTGGGTGACAGAGCAAGACTCCATCTAACTATGTATCTATCTATCTATCTATCTATCTATCTATCTATCTATCTATCTAATGCAATTCTCTCTTCAAGGACAGCTGTATTTTGCCATTCTTTAAATCAAAGGCTAATGAGCAAAGGTAAAATTTCAGTCATCTCAAACTGAATGCTATCTTGGAGGCTAGAGTCCTTCACAGTGTTCTTCAAAACACAACAAATAGGCCTACTCATTGGGATAGCCTACGATTTATAGCTATACTATCTATAACATACTTGCTATGAAATTGTCCTTTCATTTGCCTTGTTCTTTTAAAATTCAAGTGCAGAAAAAAAAATCCTGTTAATTGAGAGTTCACGTTAGTTAGATTCAGGTCAATCAAGGTTTTACCCTAATGGAATTGAGATGTTATGACTTTCCGCTGTGAAAATATTTTTAACTAATCAGTTCAGTTAGCCTGTAATATTGATTTAATGACCTGTTGGAATGAGTCACACTAATTGAACCAAACAATGTTGTTTACAAAAACAGTTGATAGTGAAAGTAATGTGTCCTACATCCTTCTGCCAAAGTAGAAAATGCAGCTCATTATATTAAAATGGAAAATTTTATTTTATTAAAAGCTGAAATTTTTACTTTCTTAAATGTTTTACATTGGCTTTCATGAACTCCATTTTGAACATACATTAATTTTTCATTTTACTTCATTTAATATATATACCTTTTAAAAATTCATTTTGAGCAGGGTCTCGCTCTGTCACCCAGGCTGGAGTGCAGTGGCTAGATCTCATAGTTTATTGCAGCCTTGAACTCCTGGGCTCAAGCCATTCTCTTGCCTCAGCCTCCCAAAGTGTTGGAATTACAGGCGTGTGTGTGCCGTCATATAAAAGGCCTGTATACCATTCTATACATCCCAAGGTGAGCTGATTTCAAGTGGAAAACTAGAATAACAAACAGAAAGGAGACAAAGTCAAGTCTATTTAATCTTGATCACTCCAAATTTTAGTTTTAATTGTTGTGATACTTCTGGGAAAAAATGTGACTCTTTGGGATAACAGGAAATAATATTTCGGCAGGTATCAGTTTGAGGACATACATTAATTTCTTAGGGTGTGTTATGGAAATATTTTGAATGTGAAAAAAATGGTGGATACATCCTTTCCAAAGTTCTAATTATAGACATTTGAATTATGCTACAATACCCTTTCAAACATGTCATTTTGGCCAGAAATATAATTAGTCAAAAACTAAAGCATTAAAATATTAAGGTCATAACCCTACAGCTTAACAATTTTTAACCACCTATTTTACTTGAAATATTATTCCCTCTCCCAGTCCATACACAACCCCACCTACAAGATACCATGAAAATACAGCAGCCTGCATAGCCTAGCGAGACCTTGTCTCTACAACATTGTTTTAAAAAGTTAGCTGCCAGCCTGGCCAACATGGCAAACCCTGTCTCTACTAAAAATATAAAAACTAGCCAGTTGTGGTAGTGTACACCTGTAATCCCATCTACTCGGGAGGCTGAGGAGGGAAGATCACTTGAACCCAGGAGGCAGAGGTTGCAGCGAACTGAGATGGTGCCACTGCACTCCAGCCTGGGCGACAGAGGGAGACTCTGTCTCAAAAGAAAAAAAAAAAGTTAGCCATGCATGGTGGCATGTACCTGTCATCTCAGCTACTCTGGAGACTGAGAGGTGGGAGGACTGCTTGAGCCTGGGAGGTCAAGGCTGCAGTGAGCTGTGATCATGCTACTGCACTCCAGCCTGAGAGACAGAGCAAGACTCTGTCTCAAATAATAATAATAATAATAATAATAATAATAGAAGAGATATTTATTATCAACCTATTCTGTGCCCAGAATTGTGCTAGGTACTGTAAGGAATACCCATATAAAGCACTCCCTACCTTAAAGGAACTCGTAAACTTTTTTAAAAAACTTCTTAATTTTTGTTAACTCTCCTATTCTGAGAAGCATAAGGAACTTGCAAGCTATTTGAAGAGACAAGATAAATACACATAAGCAATTAACCTCAGCATAAAACAAAGGAAAGAGTAGATGAGAAAAGAGCAGTAAGGGAAGGTTTTAAAGGAAGAATGGGACTCCAGCTTGCTCCTATAATCCCACTCAGGAGGTTGAGGCAGGAGGAACGTTTGAGCCCTGGAGTTCCAGGCTGCAGTAAGGTATGATTCTGTCACTGCATTCCAGCCTGGGTGACGGAGTGCGAACCCATCTCCAAAAAAAGAAAAAGAAGAAAGGATGGCAACCTCAGCTCGATCTTGAAGGAAGGCCAGATATTGATAGGAGAAAGGAGTAAGGGGCCATTCCAGAGCAAGAGAATGGCATAAACCAAAGGGCTGAGAACAAAATTGGCATAAAATGTATTTGAGTTGGGAGGAGAAGAACAATGAGCCTGACATGCCTCGAACGACTATATTATACAACAGTGAAAAAGAAGGCCAAATGAGCAGTAAGTTTTGTCTCACATGTGAGATTATTTGCACCTCAAGAAAAATAACCATGTTCATTACATCTTTTTTTCATACTTTTTAACACCTACCTCAGTGAAATACACATAATAGATGCTAAATAAGGCCTGGTTGAATAAATGAATCTTAAAGGACATGATGTCAGATACTAGAGGAATAGGCTTAAGAAGGAACACCTAGCATTAGAATACAATGGAAAAGCAAAAGCTCAGGATTGCCATCTTTGGAAATTTTACTAGTAACTGTCACTTAGGGAAGGCTTATAAATATTTTGTTGATGAGAAGGTACAGAATCTGCCTAACAAGACTCTACTTGCTTTTACCCACATGATTTATCCCTCTGCCCAATTAACTTTCCTAGCAACATACTGGTCCTTATTCCCTACACATTCCATATAAAAGTTTTCAGAGCAAGGCAAAAAAGTAGCAAAACTCAAGACCTGAAAATTGGGTATACACTGCATTCATGGGTCTGTAAATATTAGAATAGCATTTCCTAAAGTGTCTTCCAGACAGCTCTGAGAGATGTTAATAGGTGTACAATACAAGTATGTCATAGAATCAGGTAAGTTTGGGAAGCCCTGCCTGCTCTGTCACTTGCTTGGAGATTACCAATGCATATCTGTATATCAAAGCATTCTGAAATGTACTGTGGTAATCTATTTTAAATTGTTTACATTGTTTAATACAATATTTTCCAACCTTATTTTACCACAGAAATCTTTTTTTTTAAATACGGACTACTACCCAACATTAAACATCATTCTGTAGGATATTAAGGTCTCAACATGTGAAAATTTCCATTAGGAATACCAAGAGAGTTGCTGGAAAACCTGGACCGTGTCCATATTATTTATTTATTTATTTGGCTCTGTGTCCCCAACCAAATCTCATCTCCAATTGTAACCCCCATGTGCCAAGGGAGGGAAGTGATTGTATTATGGGAGCGGTTTCCCCTATGCTGTTCTCATGATAGTGAGTGAATTCTCTCATGAGATCTGACGGTTTTATAAATGGTAGTTTTTCCTGCACTCTCACATGCTCTCTGACGCTTGCTGCCATGGAAGACGTGCCTGCTTCCCCTTCCGTCATGATTCTAAGTTTTCTGAGGCCTCTCCAGCCATGTGAAACTATAAGTCAATTAAACCTCTTTCCTTATAAGACACCTACTTTCAGGTAGTATCTTTACAGCAGTGTGAGAATGAACTAATACATTTATTTTTATTTCTTAAAATAGAGATGAAGTTTTACCATGTTTTCCAGGCTGGTCTCAAATTCTTGGGTTCAAGGGATCTGCCCTCCTCAGCCTTCTAAACTGCTAGGATTACAGGCACAAGACCATGCCCATATAAAATCATTTGTGCCTTGCTGTCATCTCAAAGAGTGTTCCCTCAAGAAAAGGGTCTTATCTCACAAGAAGCCATCACTCCCCACCTCCAGATACTGTAGTCTGTCATTCAGACAATCTGAATTGTCTGCCTACTTGGTGAAATGATCTAGTAGTCCTCAAGAATGAAATAGTTAAATCAATCTATGATAGTTGTAAACACAGTCTTTAGGCCATCTCAGCATGGTGGCTCATACCTGTAATCCCAGAACTTTGGGAGGCCAAGGCGGGCAGATCACTTGGGCTCACAAGTTCAAGACCAGCCTGGCCAACATGGTGAAACCCTGTCTCTACTAAAAATACAAAAATTAGCCTGATGTGGTGATGGGTGCCTGTAATCCCAGTTACTCAGGAGGCTGAGGCAGGAGAATTGTTTGAACCCAGGAGGCAGAGGTTGCAGTGCCAAGATGGCACCACTGCACTCCAGCCTGGGCAACTATGTTCTATTTATTTTTTATTACTTTTGTTTTCTTAATCTGAGTCAGTTTTTATTCAAAAAGTATGTTCTATTTAACTAACGTCACTGAATTCAGTGGTAGATTTAAAAATAAATTTATAATGCATTTGGGACTATAATGGAATATTTTGAATAACCATAAATTTTTTTTCATTGCAAGTATATGAGGATATTAATATAGTTGCACTAGTTCTGATTTACTATATTTAACTTTTTGTGAGTTTAGTGAGATATGATCTATACTCAGTAAAATTCTGAAATATCAGCGAAGAATGTATCCAGTCATGTAACCACCACCACCATGATCATTACATAGAAAATATTCATCACTCTAGGACATTCCCTTTTGTCCCTTGGTGGTCAATACCCTCTCACAACCTCAGATCCTGGCAACCACTAATCTGCTTCCTGTAACTGTAGTTTTGCCTTTCATGAATATCGTGTAAATTGAATAGTCAGGTATGCAATTGGTGTCTGGCTTCTTTCACTTACCATATGCTTTTGAGAATCATTCATGGTTTTTGTTTGTTATCAGTAGTTTGTTCATGTTTATTCTCAAGTAATTTTCCATTTTCTAGATGTACCACAATTTGTTTATCCATTCAACCATTGAAGGACAATTCGGTTGATTTTGGGTTTTGACTATTTTGAATAAACCCCCATAAATATTCAAGTACAGATCTTTGTGTAAATAAACACCCTCAATTCTCCATACAAAAGCTCACAATATATAGCAGACTTTAATGCGGTAGGGCACCTAAAGGTAGAAGGAGGTCCACAATAGAGATGTTCCTCAATATAAAGAGACAACAGAGTCTATGCCTTAGAGAGGGCTAAGAGGATGACAACTGGAAAAGTCACAATATAAAACTATTATCAGAACATTGGAACTTTAAAGAAATAATTTTAGTACAGTTGTGAGATTAGAAGCCAGATGTTAAAGAATACAAACAAGCATTAAGGAATGGAAACCTTAAAAATAGCCTAAAATATTGGCAGTAAAGGGTGTGGGGGGAAAATGAAATGGCAGTTTTAGGAGATATACAATTTCAAGCAATATTGTGGAGAATTCTGAGGGAACAGAAAAGAGATTGACATTGCAGAGAGGGGATCATTGATGCAGCAAGGTGCGAGAGGTATTTCTTCCAGAACCAAAATAGGATGTTAGATGCTTCGATATTGGTGTGGAGGCAAGCTTGGCAATAAAAATCTACTTAGAGGGAAACCAGGGAGGGTCAGAGCCCACACTTCATGGCTTCAGTTTTATCCATGGAATTAAGTAACCATGTTTAGAGCTGAGATACTAGACTGTATAAAGCTTAGGCATCTACCATAGGAAATTATCAGAATAGCTTAAGAAAGGCTGAAAGAACTACTAAGCGAAGTGCAAAATCCAGCTGAAGTTCAATAGCCAAAGTGTATTGTGAACTTGGTCATCATGGTTTTGTCACTTTACTCAGAAATGTTTCATGGCCTAGGAGTAAAATCAAAGGAACAGAATGATAGGACCTTTCTTTCTTGGTGAGAATGAGCTTTGCAGGGCTGGACGTGGTGGCTCGCACCTGTAATCCCAGCACTTCGGAAGGCTGAGGTGAGAGGATTGCTTGAGCTCAGGAGTTAAAGACCAGCCTGGGCAACACAGCAAGCCTTCTTTCCCTTCCCTCTCCTCCCCTCCTCCCCACCCCCTCCCCTCCTGTCAGACCAGCCTGGGGAACATAGCAAGCCCTCTTCCCTCCACTCCCTTCCCATCCCCTTCCTTTTTTTTTTTTTTTTTTTTTGAGACAGATTTTCGCTCTTGTTACACAGGCTGGAGTGCAATGGTGAGATCTTGACTCAATGCAACCTCCACCTCCTAGATTCAAGTGATTACCCTGTCTCAGTGTCCTGAGTAGCTGGGATCACAGGCGCATGTGACCACACCCAGCTAATTTTTGTATTTTTAGTAGAGGCGGGGTTTCATCATATTGGTCAGGCTGGTCTCGAACTCCTGACCTCAGGTGATCTGCCCGTCTCAGCCTCCCAAAGTGCTGGGATTATAGGCGTGAGCCACTGCTCCCGGCCAACCCCTGATTTCTTACAAAATTAAAAACATTAGCTGGGCACGGTGGTGTGCCTGTGGTCCCAGCTGCTCAGAAGGCTGAGGTGGGAGGATGGCCTGAGCCCAGGAAATCAAGGCTGCAGTGAGCTGTGATCACAACACTGCACTCCAGTCTGGGCAAGAGAGTGAGATCCTGTCCTGTCTCAAAAAAAATAAATAAATAAAAGAGAGAATGAGCTTTGCAGACTTAACAAAATATCAAATAAATAAGACATTATTTGAGTTAATAAAGAGATATCATGGGTCTCATGATGAGTAGGCAAGAAAGTTAAAAGAACTAAATGAAAAACTCATCAGGAAAGCTTAAAATACTGAAGATTATTTGGTAGGGGTGGGGAGCAAAAGGAGAGAGTTCTGTAGGTAATAAAAGAAGATGAGGAAGAAAATAATGTGGTCACAGAATAGTGATGGCTGGTCCTTAGAACTGACTTACTGAAGAGATAGTTAAATGGCTGAATAAGGAACATGTTGGGGAGAAATTTGCTGGAAATTGAATCAGTACAGATCCCTTGTAAAAGATAAATTACTGCAAGACACAATGAAAGGAGAAATTTGATGATAAACTAAAGATCTATTAAGATAGCTTACCTGTTTCTGCAAAAACACAGATTGCCTCCGGAAAGACTGAGGCGCTATCATAGTAGCCCATCAAATCAGAGTGCAGAGACAAGTAGTTATCAGTTCTTTGATTGTGTACTGCTTTTCTTTACAATCCATTTATCAGTTTTAGTGCATACTGCCGCCATGTTTACCTTTTCAACTGCTACCACAGTCATAAAGCAGTTGGTGCACAGTACATTTCCACTGTCTGTCACATCTGCCAAGTGTACACTAGCAAATTAAATAGAAAAGGTTTATTTTTTTTAAACGCAGCTAGAGTAATACCCTTATTATAAACAACACCAGCATACTCTTGCTGACAGTAGCAGAAACAAAAGCATGAGGATACAATAATAAAAATAGTTGCTCAATTGGGGGTACAGAATGGGAGCCTGGAACAAAAGATCAAGACAAAGTCGAGTTATGTGAATCCAGGAGTTACAAGCTTCAACCCAGAGCCACAGCAACAGTGATAAGATTTGCTTGATACAATGAAAAGGACATGAACACACCAAATTACTTATAGTTGTTATCTCTGGAAAGTGGATAGAGAATGACAAAGACACAGAGACTTTCATTTTTAACATTCTCTACTTTTGTAATGTTTAGGTTCTCAATGCCAATTATGTATAACCTCTGAGAATTTTCTAAAACGTGCAAAAGGTAAAAAAAGGAAGGGAAGGAGACAAGGAGACAGAGACGAAGAAATTAATCACCTCTATAACGGTGGGCAACATATTTAACCCATATGAGCATCTATTTCTTCGATTATAAAATGGGAATACGTATGAAGAACTACTTCGCATGTTTGTTCAATCAGTCAAAAACTGTGTATAGAATTTACTGTCGTAAGTGCTGTGTGTTGGCAATAATCAGGGCTGTTGTGAAGAAGCAAATGAAATGATTTGGATCATGTGGCTGACACAGAGAAAGTACTTAACAGATGTCATTATTTTCCTTCTATTTCTCTTGTATAAAAGCAGAATTGGTCTCAGAATTTGAGGCAAGGCAAAGCAGTCTCAACTATGGGGGCTGGTGAATGCAGAAGCAAAATACTGGGCAGATTCTAACTATATGAAATCAGTCTAACCTCATGTTGCCTAGGGGAGAGGACTCCTGTAAGGCCTGAGAAAGCCCCAGAGTTCTCACATTTGTTCTGAGTCGATTCTTGTGTCAATAAAACTGGACTGCAAGTCTGAAGTATCTTTCCATCCCTGAGAATTTGCCTTTTGGGGTAATCTTCATTTTATTCCTTCAAAAGCTGCACTATACGGTTAAATTTATAGTGTCTTGAAGTACCTCACTTACTTGTCAGATAAAGGCTCTCCAGATCTTAGCTGTACATGCCTAATGTTAAAGTTTAAATGGTAGTAAAAGCTGAAGTGTAATATTAAAGCATACAACTGTCTCTTAAAATTGAATGCTTTTGATGAAAAAGAAAAAAGATTTGTTTTTTTGTTCAAGGTTGATCTCCTATGGAATGTCCTCAGGGAGGGAGTGGGTGATAGTGCTGAAGGGAGTCAGCTCAGGAGCTATCAATCATCTCATGAAATAGAGTTGTTGTTAGAAATCAAATGAAATGATTTGGGTAATGTGTCTGGCACAGAGTAATTGTGTCTGGCACACTGATTATTGTTAAGCTGCCAGATTCAGTCTGTTAAATCCAGTCTCCTCATCCGTTACCTTATGATTCTGTAATAAAAGACCATTAAAATAACTTTTTTTTTTTTTTTTTTTTGAGACGGAGTCTCGCTCTGTCGCCCAGGCTGGAGTGCAGTGGCGCGATCTCGGCTCACTGCAAGCTCCGCCTCCCGGGTTCACGCCATTCTCCTGCCTCAGCCTCCCGAGTAGCTGGGACTACAGGCGCCCACAACCGCGCCCGGCTAATTTTTTGTATTTTTAGTAGAGACGGGGTTTCACCGTGGTCTCGATCTCCTGACCTTGTGATCCGCCCGCCTCGGCCTCCCAAAGTGCTGGGATTACAGGCGTGAGCCACCGCGCCCGGCCTAAAATAACTTTTTTTGCAATCTGGTAGAGGCATCTACTCATCACGATTTTTTGAAAAAATATCAGCTATATCACATTACAATGTGACCACATTATGCTGTTTCTCAGGGTATCAAAGGAGAGAAAACTCTGAGCTAGAAAGCTTTAGGTATAGGAACAATGTAATACGAGGATTAGATTTGAGCTGTAGATAAATATGATTGAAAGGAAAACCTTAAATTAATATGCTTTAAGAGAATCAAAGTCTTTGAGAGAAATTAAGTTTTCTTACTTGTGAAAAAGTCCATATTCTGTTAATGCTCTCCTACTGGAATCAGAATACTTTGATTTCTGATTCTTGAATTCTGGCTCTTCCATAGATTATAGTAACTAGTAATGTAATCTTGAATAACTTACAGATAATATATTTCCCATTTGTAAAATGAGTATAGTGCTAGCTGACTTGCCTAACTCTTGGTGATGTAATAAAGCTTCAGTGGGATAATATATGCAAATGCATTTGGAAGCATGTAAAGTACTATATAAATATAAAAGAGCATTATCTAATTTCCTTCTACATATTGAATGAAAGGCTTCTTCTACAATTCTAGCACATACTCTTTGGCCCTTCTCTCAACATTTAAAACAGTAGTTTTCGAATAATTACGTTTATTTTAATCAATAGCATTTTTATTCAAGTGAAATAATGGGAAGATCAAGGAAACCTATAATGTAATATAGGTAAGGGAAGAGCTGCTCCACTGGGGTTGCAGTATGGGCCAAAAAGCCTTCCTGGCTAAGTTCAATATCCCCTATCTTTCCTTTCTCACTCATAGCCTGGGAACCCCTGAGCCAGGCCCATCAAACCCAACCAGAAAACTACTAATCTGATACTTTTGTGAAATGATTCCTACCGGATTTATCCCAAAATTAAAAAGATTTATGCAATTCTGACTTATCACTTTGTTAGATTTTCAAAGGCAAGCACCAGGTCCTCTACTTATTCTGGACCTAAAATGGTACACAGGCCAGGTGTACTGGCTCATGCCTCTAATCCCAGCACTTCGGGAGGTTAAGGTGGGCGGATCACCTGAGGTCAGGAGTTCGAAACCAGCCTGGTCAACATGGCGAAACCCTGTCTCTACTAAAAATACAAAAATTAGCCGGGCGTGGTGGCGGGCACCTGTAATCCCAGCTACTCAGGGGGCAGACACAAGAATCGCATGAACCCAGGAGGCAGAAGTTGCAGTGAGCCCAGATCATACCACTGTACTCCAGCCTAGGTGATAGGGGGAGACTCAATCTCAGAAAAAATAAAATAAAATAAAATAAAATAAAATAAAATAAAATAAAATGGTAGACAAATGACAGGCAGCTCAAGTAGCATGCTTCATCAAATCTTTGATGCTATCAATTGTAGGATGCACATTGTTTTATGTACCACTAAGAAAGAAAAAATCTCCACATAGATCTTCTTCTTTTTTTCTTTTTTCTTTTTTTTTTTTTTGAGACAGGGACTTACTCTGTCACCTAGGCCAGAGTGCAGTGGTGTGATTATGGCTCACTGTAGCCTTGACTTCCTTGGCTCGAGCAATCCTCCCATCTAAGCCTCCCAAGTAGCTGGAACTACAGCCGTGCACCACCATGTCCAGCTAATTTTTTTACTTTTTGTAGAGATGAGGTCATACTGTGTTATCCAAGCTGGTCTTAAACTCCTGGGCTCAAGTGATCCTCCCATTTTGGTCACCCGAAGTACTGAGATTACAGGCATGAGCCACCATACCTGGCCACTGGGTAATTTATTAACAATAGAAATTTATTTCTTACAGTTCTGGGGGCTGGGAAGTCCAAGGTCAAGGCAGCACCAGGTTTGGTGTTTGGTGAGGACTTGTGCCTCACGGATGGCACCTTCTCACTCCATCCTCACATGGTAGAAGAGGCAAACAAGCTCCCTGAAGTCTCTTTTATAAGGACACTAATACAAGTCTCAACCTTCACGACCTAATCACCTCCTAAAGGCTCCACCTGTTAATACCACCACATTAGGCATAAGGTCTCAACATACAAATTTGGTTAAGGGGACACCAACATTCAGATCACAGCAATCAGCCTCATTAATTTATTTATTCATTGAGGGCTTGTTACACATAACAATGAAGAAAATAGAAACATGGCCTTGCCACCTGTAGAGCTTACATTCTTAAGAGGCAAAAATAAATTAACAAATAAATATATATTGTATTTGTTACTGATAAATGCTATGACAAATAGATTAAGCAGGATAAGGAGGCAAAGAGTGGCAGAAGGTGCTGTCTTATATAGAATGGTCTAAGAGGTCTTGAGGAGGTAACAGTTGAGCAGAAAATGGAATGAAATAAAAAAACAAGGCAACTGCAAGAGAAAAGGTCCTTGGGGGCAATCAAGAAATAGCAAGGAGTGCTTTTGTAAGCAACTGGAGAAAAAACAGACAAACAAACAAAATGGCAAGGAGGCCTGTGTGTACAGAACACAGAACTATGGATTTCATAAGTGTACTGGGAAGCCACTGAAGGATTTTTTTCATTTGTTTGTTTGTTTTTGAGATGAGGTCTTGCTATGCTGTCTGAGCTGGTTTCAAACCCCTGGGCCCAAGCAGTCCTCCAGCCTTGGCCTCCCAAAGTGTTGGGATTACAGGCATGAGCCACCATGCCTGGCCAACTGGAAGACTTTGACTAGGTCATTGGCATAGTCTTACTTGCATTTTCAAAGGATTGTTCATCCTATGGTATGTAGAATAGACTTTAGTGGGGTGAGGGTGAGAGCACTTAGGATCCAGTTGCAGTAGTTCAGTTGAGATATGATGGTGTCTTGGGCTGGAGTGGTTAAAGCAGAGATGGTGAGAAGTTTTCAGATTTGAGTTATATTTTGAATGTAGACTAGAATGGATTTGTTGATGGATTCAAAGTGGATTGTGGAAGAGAGAGAAAATCAAAGATATTTCTGTGTTTGGCTTAAGCGACTGAATAATAATAAGGGAAGAGCTGATTGAGGAGGGGGTAGGAATAAAAATAATGGTTGCAGACATGTTAAGTTTAAAATGCCCTTTAGATATCCAAGTGGATAGCCTGGGATTCAGGGAAAGGCCTGGGCTAGAGATATAAATTTCGCAGTCATGGTACCAGCTGAGATTATATAGAAACCCATTACAGATAAAGCAGAGCTCCAAGGACTGAGCTATTGGGCTTTCCAACATTTGGAGGTTGGGAAGAAGAATAGAACCTAGAATAGGAAATGGGATAGTCAATGATGTAAAAGGAAAAACAAAAGAATAATAGTACCCAAGAGCCAAGGAAACAAAATGTTTGCAAGAGGAATTTACCAAATTGCCAATTATATATCCAAAGTTTCAAAATGCTTTTACTCATTGACCCTCCTCTGGCAATTTATCCCACAGAAATCATCACATGTGTGTACAAGGATGTAGCTACAAGAATTTTAATTAGATTGATGTTTATAGTAGTGCAGTTGTAAACTAACAAAATGTTAATATGGAATTATTTTAAAAATAAACTCAGCAGCAAAAAAAACCCTAGTAGTACCATTAAAAAATGGTCTAAAGACTTGAATAGATATTTCTCCAAAGAAGATTACAAATGGCTAACAAGTATGTGAAAAGATGTTCAACATCATCTGGGAAATGCAAATCAACACCACAATGAGCTATCACCTCACACCTGTTAGAAGGGCTATTACCAAAACAAAAGACAACAAATGTTGGTGAGAATGTGAAAAAATTGGAACCTTTGTACTCTGTTGGTGGAAATGCAGAATGCTGCACCTGCCATAGAAAACAGTATACTGTATCCTCAAAAAATAAAAAGTAGAACTCATACATGATTCAGCAATCCCACTTCTTGGTATTCATCCCAGATAACTGACATCAGGATCTTTAAGAGATATTAGCAATCTTTTTATTGCAGCACTACTCATGATAGCCACGTTGTGGAAACAACTTAAATGTCATCACTAAATGAATGAATTAAGAATATGTGATATAGGCCAGGCGCGGTGGCTCATGCCTGTAATCCCAGCACTTTGGGATGCCGAGGCGGGTGGATCACCTGAGGTCAGGAGTTCAAGACCAGCCTGGCCAAAATGGTGACACCCCATCTCTACTAAAAATACAAAAAAATTAGCCAGGCATGGTGGCACGCACCTGTAGTCCCAGTTACTTGGGAGGCTCAGACAGGAGAATCACTTGAACCCAGGAGCCAAGATTGCACCACTGCACTCCAGTTTGGGCAATAGAGTGAGACTTTATCTAAAAAATAAAATAAAAAATAAAATAAAATAAAATAAAAATATAAAGAATATATGGTATATACATTCAATGAGACATTATCCAGCCTTTAAAAAAAGGAAAAAACTGCAACATGCAGCAACGTGAATGAACCTTGAGGACATTATTTTAAGTGAAATAAGCCAGTCACAGAAGGACAAATATTTAAAGATGCTTAGACCATTATTTTGAGAACCTTTTCTTTTTTAACACATGCATTTAGTGTTATACATTTCCCTTGGAGAGTTGCTTTAGTGGCATGTCTCAAATATTTTAATTTAATCCAAATATTTTCTAATTTCCCTTGGGTCTCCCTTTTTTATTCATAGGTTACTTAGTGGTGTCTTCCAAATATTTGAAGGTTTTCCAGATATCCTTCTATTATTGATTTCTACTTTAATTTAATTATGATTGGCAAACATACTTTGTATGATTTCAATTCTTTCACATTTTTAAAGTTTGTTTTATAGCCCAGAATAATCTGTCTTAGGGCATATTCCATGTACACTTGGTAAGAAGATGAATTCAAGTTGGTGATAGTCTTCTATTACCATATTCAGCTCCTAATATTTCTGTCAATTACTGATATATGTGTGTTAAAGTTACCATGTACAATTGCAGATTTGTCCATTTCCCCTTTCAGTTCTTTTACTTTTTATCAGGTGTATTTGGAAGATCTGTTGTTAGCTGCATGTACATATATGATTGTTATCTCTTCTTTGTGTACTGATTCTTTTATAATCACAGATTCCTTCTTTATCCCTGGAAATATTCCTTACTTTTAAATTTACTTTATCTGATATTAATATAGCCACTATGGCATTTTTAAAATTAGTGTTGGCATAGTGTATCTTTTCCCATCATTTAATTTTTGACATATGTATGTCTTTATATTTAAAGTGCATTTCCTGTAGACAGCATATAATTGGCTCATATTTTTATTATCCAATTTTCAATCTGTCTTTGAATTAGTGTGTTGAGATTATTTATATTCAATGTAATTTTTAGCACGATTTGATTTAGACCTGACATTTGATTAGGCCTGACATTTCCTGCTTTCACTTGGATTAAATATATTTTACTATTCTGTTTCAACTTACATATTGGCCTTTTTGCAATTTCTTTTTGAATTATATTTTAATCATTTCTCTAGGATTTCTGCGTGTGTGTGTGCATATACATGTATAAAGTTGGTGCAAAAGTGATTGCGGTTTTTGCCATTAAAAGTAATGGGAAAAAATGCAATTACTTTTTCACCAACCCTGTATATGGCTACAGTCTATTTAAGAGCTAGCCACTCTTAAGCAGAATTTTGCCACTTCAAGTAAAATATAGAAGCCATACAACCATGTAGGTTTCTTTTCTCATTTATTTTATGTTTTTAATAAGTTTGACATCTATTTACATTGAAAACGCCACCAAATCTTATACCTTTGATTTCAATATGAAAATATATGTTAAAGAATTTCAGAGAAAAATAGGCTTTTATACTTATTCATGTTAAGTATAATGTTGCTCTTTCTTCAAACGTAAGGATTTCAGTTTCCCTTTGGTATAATTTTCCTTCATCCTGATGAACTTCCTTTAGCATTTCTTGTAAAACACATCTGCAGGTAACAGATTCTCTCATTTTCCCTTTTTCTGAGAATGTCTTCATTTCACCTTCAATTACAAAACATATTTTCGCCAGATATAAAACTCTGGGTTGACAGTTAATTTGCTTTCAGCACTTTAAAGATGTTGTGCCACCATCTTCCAGCCTTCATGATTTCTGATGGGAAATCCATAGGTGTTCAAATCATTGTTCCACATATATCATATGATGTTTTTCTTGACTGTTTTTAAGACTTTTACATTTATCTTGGTTTTCAGTAGTCTGGGCATGGTATTTTCTGAGTTATTCTGTTTTGGGTTCACCAAGTTTCTTGATTACGTTCATTTATGTTTTACTATACGTGAAATGCTTTCAGTGATTATTCCTTAAATTATTTTTTGCACTTTTCTCTCTCTAATGACCTGAATGAATGCTATACTTCTTTATAATGACTCAGAAGTTCCTGAAGTGTGTTCATTTTGTTCAATATTTCAATCTTCTTTGTCTTAGTGTTCCTCAGATTGGACACTATTTACTGACTTGTTTTCTAGGTCACTGGTTCTTTCCTCTGTCATCTCTAGTCTATTATTGAACCCAACTGGTAAAATTTGTATTTCAAATGTTGTGTTTTTCAGTTCTAAATTTTCCACTTTGTTCATTGTTATAGTTCCTATTTTTCTGCTGAGAACATTTATCTATCCACTCATTTTGAATGCATTTTCTTTTAATGTTTCTAATAATTCCAACATCTGGATTTTTCAAAGTTCACATCTGCTGAATGTATTCTCACTTGAGAATTGGTAACTTTTTTACTGGATTTAAGTATGTCCAGTTTAGAGCAATTCTTGGACATTTTGGTTATTATGTTGTTTATAAAATTATCCTGTTGTACTTCTCTGAATAATGTTTACATTTTGTTTTATCAGGTAATCATCCTGTTAGATTCAGCTCATAAATTCTGTCTTGCCTTCTATGGGTGGCAGTTCAAATCTTCTATGGGTGGAATATAATGGAATACTTTTCAGCCATTAAGAAGAACAAAATACTGATATATGCTACAATATGGATGGACCTAAAAATCATTATGCTAAGTGGAAGAAGCTAGATGTAAAATACTATGTATTGTATGATTCCATTCATATGAAATGTCCAGAAAAGGTAAATCTATAGAGACAAAAAGTAGATTAGTAGTTTTCTGGGAGTAGAGATAAGAATAGAAATTAACTGTAATCAGGAAATGGGATCTTATTGGGGTGAAGGAAATGTTCAAAACTAAACTGTAGTGATGGTTGCACGGCTAACTCAGTAAATTTCTCAAAAATCATTTAGTTTTAAATTTTAAACAGGTAAATTTTATAGTATGTAAATCATACCTCATTAAGTTTCTGAAATATTGGATTTTATTTTATTCCTCTAAGAATTAGCTCTTTTTATTTTTATCTGTCCATTGAAGGCATTATTCAAGGTTAACCCAAGACTTGTATGGGTGGTTATGATCTCACTTCAGTTCTCAAAGCCTTTACTTTGCTCATTATGGTCTATCCCATGCATGAGTAGCTCAGGGATTCAGCTGTGATTTATGCAGAATTAGGGGACCCCTTCAGTTTTCTTCCGTTTGTAATTTCTCCCACACTCTCCAGTCTTGTGGGGCTCATTGCCCTTATTTCTTTGACCAGAAAGTTGATGAGATTTCTATCCGAGTTTTAACCTTCAACATCACCACAGCACTGTGTGACTTGGACCAAACCTTGGCACAAAGGAACACACACACACACACAAGGAAAACTAACTACCATGCATGTTATTTCTTCCAATTTTGACTTGCGTTTATTATCTTCCTGTTTTATTAACTTTTTTGGAGCCCTCAAGTAGATTTTTTGTGTGTTTTTTTCCATAGTTTTCAGTTACAGTTTACTGGAAAAATAGGCTGTAGTCACTTTACATTGCCATAGCAGGACTGCAACTATGACAGATACAGTTTTGAATCCTAGCTGTGCCACTCACTAGCTATATGACATAGAGTAAATCACCTAACTTCTCTGAGTCTATTTTATTTTCATCTATGAACTGGGATTTATAACTATGGCTTCCAGAAAAAGATTTTTGACTTGAAAAATGATAGAAAAATGATGAGCAAAGACAAGTCTCCTAGAGATAATCACATTATTATTTGCTACCGGAGAGGAAAGATGTCCTTTGCCTAAATGTATTTCTTTGTTTTTTGAGAAGTAACATTGGTCATATTGTGATGAAATTAGTTGTCTCCTCTGCTAGAATGGAAGTTCTATGAAGTCAGGAACTGTATTTTCCTCATTTATGGTTATATCTTCTACAATACTTTCCACACAATTGGCCCTCACTATTTGTTCAATCAATAAAGATCCCAATGAATTGTCAGTCCACTCAGCACCCTGCATTTACAATACCTTAAGCCTCTAACTCCTGTAACATTTACCTTCATCACACTCCACCTACCCACTACCATAGTGGACCTGTATTTCTTGCCATTCCTCAAAACTACTCTATATCAGAAATCCTTAACTCCAATATCCCACTCTCTGACCTCAATTCCTTATTCTTCTGCCTTTACTCTCACTACATGTTCTCTCGACCTAGAGAAATTCTTGTTCTTTTTCTCCCAGTCTTTTGGTAAAAGGCTTGTAGTTCTCTTGAGACCGTAAACCATCCTAGAGAAATTTCTCAGGTTGCTTCTCTCTATTTCCTTTGAGCTCCACTCATTGGCCCTTGGGGATACAACAGCATGTTTCTATAGTTATTTTATGCCAGGGATAGCTAAATGGTAAGAATTTTAGATAATCTTTTGATTGCAGACATATGTTCAGTGTGCTACATAAGGTGCCAAGCTCTAAAATGCCATTTTGGTTTATTATTACATGGCAAACTACATATTTTCAAAAACTGGTTCTCGTTATGGAAGATCTCTTATACCACACATATTCTCCATATTTTCATTTATACATTTAAATGATTTCCATTTACATGAAAAGCATAATCTAGTAATGATAGAGACCTTTTGCTTTTTTTTTTTTTTTAAAGGCATGGCAAAGAGTTGTTTTTGAATAAGTAATTTTCATCCCATCATTAGGAACAAATGTTTTTATGAATCAATATAGTCTGTTTTTTTTCTTTAATTCCGGGCTGGTGTTTGCAGAATAAATCCCTCATTAGTCTCTTACAATTCTTTAATCTCATTAACCTAGGGCACTGGTAGATTTGCAAGTGATTTGTATTATTTGGTATAAATTTACATTTCTTTCTACTTTCATGTGTTAATACAATTTTTACATGCCTTTTTAAAGAAATGGCCAAGTCTCTATGCTTAAGAGTAATATTTTTTAAATGATAACTTCGAGTCATGAATTGTAGTTAATGATAACTTTCATTTTTGGTGGCAGGGGCTTGGGGGCAGGATCGCTGGGGTGTAGAGAGGTAAATGAAGGGGAGAGAGGGAGTGAGGGAGTGGGAAATATGCCTACCTCTTGGTAAAGCAAATGCTGGCCTTGTTTTACCTGTTTCATTCTACTCCTGAACTAAAAATTATTTACTCAGTTTCTCTTTCTTTCATCATCCTTAGCCTCCTCGAAAATGTTGAATCTTTTTTATCCTAGCCCTAGAATCTTTTGGTCTCTCTGGGAACAGATCGTAACATCATGTACTTGAGACACAAGCCACATATGTTTAATACATACTGGGAGACCCCCCAAAAGGCACCAGTTGGTGACTACTAAGATATCACATCCTCAGAATTCACATCACACACACACTGCCACACTGCCAATTTAGGCTGAAGTATGTAATCTGAAAACCATAAAATGGCAGAATTGAGAGCAGACAGGCAATATAATCCACCTCCTCAATTATATTACACATGGAGAAACTGAACACTCGAGAGGTTAATTAACGTGTCCAAGGTTACAGAGCTGTATCATAGTTTTGACACTCATTCTGTGACAAGAGAACATTTTGTAATGTGATATATTTGTTATGCTAACGTTGCTATTGCAGTCACACAATGATGCATTTTCCTCTTTCATTCTCATCTTATAAAATATAAAAATAATCACAAATATTTGTTCATTGTCAGAACACCCACTCTCCTGTTTTATTTTAATAATTATTTATTTATTTATTTATTTATTTATTTATTATTATTTTTTGAGATGGAATCTTGCTCTGTCACCCAGGTTGGAGTGCAGTGGCACGATCTTGGCTCACTGCAACCTCCACCTCCCTGGTTCAAGCGCTTCTCCCACTTCAGCCTCCCAAGTAGCTGGGATTACAGGCACTTGCTACCACACCCAGTTCATTTTTGTATTTTTAGTACAGATGGGGTTTCTCCATGTTGGTCAGGCTGGTCTCGAACTCCTGACCTCAAGTGATCCGCCTGCCTCAGCCTCCCAAAGTGCTGGGATTACAGGCATGAGCCACCGTGCCCAGCCCTGCTGTTTTAGGTCATAGGCATATAATTGCATCTATTTGATATTTTGCTTCTCATAGCTGCAAAATGTAATTTCATTACATATCATTGATTCATTTATTCATCAAGGATTTGAAACTATGTTCTCAAGGCTGGGGCCAAGGGTGATATAGGAAGGGTGTTACAGACAAAGTAGGAGATGAATTCCTCACTGCCCCTGAAGAGCTTTGAAACTAATTACTGTAGGGGGCAAAACACGCAGCAAATGACTCAAGAACTATTACAAAGCTATATGTCTGCAGGTGCAAAGGATTGTGCAAACTGATAGTGTGAATGCTGAAAAGAGGCTCCAGAATAATGGGGGGGTCCTAAATTAAATGGGGTTGAGGCAATTTCACGGAAAAGGTGGGTTTTGAGCAAGATTATGATGAATTGAAAGGTTGTGGCATTAAAGAGTGAAGAGCCATCTCTGTGGGGGTAGTAAATGCATGGCACTGAGATGCTAAGTAGTGTATGGGGCAGAAAAGAAATTAGTTTTGGCTGTAACCTCATGTCAGGCACTAGACTAAGAGCTTTAAAAATTGTCTCATTTGGCCGGGCGCGGTGGCTCATGCCTGTAATCCCAGCACTTTAGGAGGCTGAAGCAGGCGGATCACTTGAAGTCAGGAGATCGAAACCATCCTGGCTAACACGGTGAAACCCCATCTACACTAAAAGTACACAAAATTAGCCAGGAGTGGTGGTGGGCGCCTGTAGTCCCAGCTACTTGGGAGGCTGAGGCAGGAGAATAGCGTGAACCCGGGAGGCAGAACTTGCAGTGAACTGAGATTGCGCCACTGCACTCCACCCTGGGCAACAGAGCAAGACTCCGTCTAAAAAAAAAAAAGTCTCATTTATCCCTCACAATCGTACTATCGGTGAATTTGTAATATATTCCCCCACTTTGTTTATAAGGAAACTGAGCCACTGATGAAATAAATAACATTACAGAAGTCTCACAGCCAGCAAAAGGTAGAGACTCAGATATGTACCTTCTATCTCTCTAGAACTTCCCATTATAACCACTAAAGCTATAAGCATTCTCTATAGGCTTTTTTTTTTTTTTTTTTTTTTTTTGAGATAGAATCTTGCTCTGTCGCCCAGGCTGGAGTGCAGTGGGGCAATCTCGGCTCACTGCAACCTCCGCCTCCCTGGTTCAAGCAATTCTCCTGCCTCAGCCTCCCAAGTAGCTGGGATTACAGGCATGCACCATGCCCAGCTAATTTTTGTATTTTTAGTAGAGACAGGGTTTCACCATGTTACCCAGGCTGGTCTTGAATGCCTGGCCTCAAGTGATCTGACCGCCTTGGCCTCCCAAAGTGTTAGGATTACAGGTGTGAGCCCCTGCACCCGGCCTCTCTATGGGTTTTTAAACAAGAGAACATAATAAAAATAGTATTGGTAAAGAGATTATCGCAATAGATATGTAAAGGAAAAGCATAAAAGAAAAGTCCATAATTATTAGATAGTTCACATGAAATAGTCACTATTAATTCTATCACAATTAATAGTAAAGTGCATACCATTCCCCCACTGAATTTTTTTTAAAACCATACGTATGAATATTCTGATATGAAAGGAGAAAGATTAAAACTTAATACCACCTGTTTCCTATTCCCAGCTGTGCTGAACAATGGGAACAATATACACAATTACATTCTCTTCCCTGACATTCATCATTACCCTTTAAACAGATGAAGGAAGTCTGGAGTTTGATGAAATTTTACATGTATTTGTTTTACATATTTGTCTAATTTTAGTAGGACATAAAATCCCAGGGAAAAATTAATTTTTCTTTTTATAGAGCTAGCAAAAATTATATCTAAGTCAAATATAACCTTTTGTAGCAGTTTTGTGATGAAAAATCAAAATAATTGTTCAGTTAGTTTCTGCCTCAAAAAGAATTACAAGCTTGAGTCAAAGAACACTTACTCTCTCTTTTTTTTTTTTTTTTTTTTTTGTTTTTTAGAGATGAAGTTTTGCTCTTGTTGCCCAGGCTGGAGTGCAGTGGCGTGATCTCGGCTAACTGCAACCTCCGCTTCCCAGGTTTCAAGTGATTCTCCTGCCTCAGCCTCCCAAGTAGCTGCAATTACAGGTGTCTGCCACCACACCCAGCTAATTTTTTGTATTTTTAGTAGAGATGGGGTTTCACTATGTTGGCCAGGCTGTCTTGAACTCCTCACCTCAGACAATCCACCCCCCTCGGCCTCCCAAAGTGCTGGGATTACAGGCATGAGACACCACTCCTGGTTGAACACTTACTCTCCTAATATCACAAAGTTTCTTCCACTGCCAGTAGTTAGACACCTAGACTAAAAACATGAAAAATAAAATCTACAGTGACCATCACTGCCCAAGGCCACCAAACACATGTATGTTGAGTACCAGCAATGAACCAGGCACTGAGCTAGGGGCATTTGGTTTTATTGGTTTTATTCTTTCCACATAGATACCCAAGATAAGTTAGAATTAGTTTAAGAATAAAGAAATAGATATGTCAGAAAACTTATCTCTAGGATCTCAAGCACTAGATGAACTCTGCTCATTTATTTGAAGTGACATGTAAACTACCACCAATTTTAAGTTATCCAAATTCATTTACACATTTTAATCATCAGCTCTGTTTCCCTTTCCCCTGAGGGAGATCCACAGTAAACATAAACTTCGACCTGGGACCCAGCTGCCCCATTTGTCAAGTAAGCTGTGAAGGGTCTCGGAGATAACTAGTCTAACTCCTTTAGAGGGTTAGAGTAATTACCAAGAAACGGCAGAAGTCCCTTCTAGTTCCAACATTGTCTAATCTGTGGAATGTCATGGAGATTGTATTAATTCTCTCCCTCTGGTCATTCTTCTGGCTAATTTATAACCATCTTTGTTTACTTTTTACTAAAAATGCAACCTGCAACCTAGAACAAACTCCAAAAGAAAGAAATTTGAAGTTATTTTCATTTAAGACAATACTCTTATTACTCTTACCCCCAAAGAACTTGTAACACAGAGCATCAACAAAGTTAGAAAGAAAATAAGCATGCCATTTAATCGAATAAATGTCTAGCCTATTCTTAAAGCCAATCCAGGAAGGAAATTCCTATATTCTCCTGGGTAATCTTGAGAAGCTGATGAAATAGCGTCAAATACATTCATTCTTACTTGAAATTGACTAAACTATGGCTCCTTGAAAATGTTACCTGTCTTTATATCCCTACAATACATCATGCTATGCCATGTCCACAGTGAGTTAGTTCTTTATATCAAATTTTAGATGTTTATCAATAGTGATATTCAGCATAAAGCTCTGGTGACCTGAGAAACTCAGAGCTCTTGCAATAAAACTTGAAAAGCGTTTCTGTTGTTTTGCATGTACTGGAAGGGGCTGATCTAGTTCATTTTTATTCTTGTCAACACATAGCTTCTCAAAAGTATTCTTAGCATATAGGATATAACCAAAACAGATTCAACAGTCATTTCAAATTCTAGCAAAAGCAGAAAACAATTTTAAGCCATTTATTTTCCAAGGTTTGCCTAGTTTAGGGAATTGGAGTATCAAAGCAATGAGATCATTGTCCAGTTTTCCACCTCTTTCAACTGAAATTGAATCTGAGACTTTAGAAGTGTTTTAAATCTATGACATAAATTTACATATTCTATAAACGCAATAGTAGATTCATATAAATTTAAAATGTAATGAAATTTGTAAATTCTGTATAAACGTATGTATATACCTATTCAGTGATACACGTGTAAATTACATATACTACTATGTTTATAAATATACATACAGATAATCAGAGAAAAGGCTCTTAGACTAGGTTTCGTTTGTTTTGGGTTTTTTTGATTGGTTTGTTTGGAGAAGGAGTCTCACTCTGTCACCCAGACTGTAGTGCAGTGGCGCGATCTTCGCTCACTGCAACCTCTACCTCCTGGGTTCAAGTGATTCTCTTGCCTCAGCCTCCTGAGTAGCTGAGATTACAGGCACGTGCCACCACGCCCGGTTAATTTTTGTATTTTTAGTAGAGACAGGGTTTCACCATGTTGGCTGGGCTGCTCTTGAACTCCTGACCTCAGGTGATCTGCCCACCTCGGCCTCCCAAAGTGCTAGCATTACAGAAGTGAGCCACCACACTCGGCCTAGACTAGTTTTTAAAATATATGTCTGTTGTTCCAAAATGTTAGTAAAACCTTAGTGGTTTGATATTTCTTTTCCCTTCTTTTAACCTTTAAATATTATAGGAAATTGTACCGATAATAGCACTGATTTCTAGAAAATAGTTGATAAGTATCAGAATATCCATTTAAATAGAATTTTCATTCTACATAACAAATATCTACCAGTCATTGACTCAGATCCAGCCCATATAAAACTAGTCTGTATTTTAGTTGATCTAACATTTAAAAATCAAGAGATATCACTTTTTAAAAATCCAGCTTTCTGATTTCTCTTGGAAAATCAAAAGATCTGGCAACAGCAGCCCAACATTCCAGCGTGACCACAGTCAGTCAGTAGGAACTGTGTAGCTGCCACTCCCTTGAAACAGTGCTGTGCTCTTCAGGATGTGTCAGCCGAATAGGCCATCTCAATTATTTGTTGCATGTTTGATCCCTATACTCATCTGAGTTAGCAACCCCTGATTGGGCCAACCTTTTCACACTATAAAGGTGGACTAACTCAGAAGTTAAGTGACTTTTCTAAAGTCATTTAAGGGGAGAACAAGATGGGTAGATACAGTCCTTGCCCTCAAAGAGTTCATAGTCTGCATCAGGGAAACACACATATTCATAATAAAGTACAGAATATGATAACAGAGCCATGTAAAGAATGCACAGGAAGTTGCAAGAAGGGATCACATCTTGGTGGGAACATCAAAAATGGCTTCATGAAGGAAGTATCATTTCACAAAGCAGGACATATCAGAAACCAGTTTGTCAGGTTTCTCAGCAAAATTCTAGCTCTGATACTTGCCAGCTTTCTCACTGAGGCTAAGTTATCTAAAGACTCAGAGCCTCAGCTTTCTCATACATAAAATGGAGATAATTTAGAATCACTGAATAAAATGTTCATGAGGATTAAATGAGAAAATAGAGGTAATAGACCTTGCACATAGTAAGCAACTAGCAAAATATTCTTATTACTTTTACATGGAGAAAATAGGGTATTTATAGAGGGAAAAGGAAGAGGAGATTCTACCCAGCAGAATGAGCATCTAGTTGGGAAAGTACAGGGAAGGGTCAGAGAACAGCAAGTACAAAACAGGTGAATTATAAATAAAAATGGCAGCCATGTAAGTAGCACACTCTTCAGGTCCTTCTAGCACACAGCGGCTTGAATCACTCCCCAGTGACACAGTAACCAGGAATAAGCACCCTGAAGACAACAGAATCACACGATTCCATGCAGGCCCTGACCTGCCTCCTGCCTCTTCCCTCCCTTCATCCTGCTCCTTCCTAAAGCTACCTGGGCCACTGGGGCTCTGCAGAAAAGGGGACATAGTATACATACAGGACAGAGGCCACTGACTAAAATCAGGGTCCTCCCCAAAACTGGGGTAATGAGGTAGTGTGTGTGGGGGGTGTATCCTCTCCTAGGGACAGCCTTTGAGGACACAAAGAGAAAGTAAAAGCCATGCCATCCAACTGACACACCACCTTCTACCCTGACACCTGGATGACTGGGGCCCCCACCCTCCCCAGCCGCACTTGTATAGACACACTTGCACACTCCTGGCCCACAAGTGTGCAAGCCCCAATACACACATTCTCACCAAAACAGGTGCTGCCAATAATTGACAACCTAATTTATTCCCACCACAGAAACGCTTTCCTGGATTCTTCAATGGTGAATTTGTGATTCCTGGAGTGAAGTGCAAATTCATGATGGTTTCTCTTGCACAACCAGCTCTTCTCTAAATAACAGGGTTAGGTAACCCTTACATTCCACTGTTGGGATTCAGAAAACAGTACCCTAAAGTGAAGGCCTCAGAAGTAGCCTCAGAAGTGAAGTTCCTCTTTGACATTCTGCCCTCTTGTCTCCTGCCCCTCATTCCTCCCTAAGGCAAGCCATAGAAATGAAAATTCCTCTTTCCCAAGACTGGCCATAGAAACCAGAACCTGTTTCCCTTCTAGGCTAGCCACAGAAACTAGAATCCCTCCTCCTCAAGGCACTCCGTAGAAATCAGTACCCTTTTTCTCCAAAGCCAATCATAAATCCTAAAAACATTACTCTAATTTCCCCCCATTTTTCTGTGTAAGAAAGAAGTGAACATAAGGAAATTAAGATCCTCATTCTGCAAAGGTCTATCTCATACACGGGAAGAAGAAATGCTAGAACAGAGAGGCCAAGAAGAATCTGAACAGACATGCCTTGCTAGGTTTCCACCACTCAGTCTTTTTCTATTAGCTCATACCCTTTTCATGTAATCACAGTTTTATATGGCTGCCCTTGCTTCATTGAACCTAAGCATAGAAATAGACAGTTTTCTCTGCATCTTTGGGTCTTTATTCTGAAGGCGTCTATGTCATGTAAGAGTATGACCAAGTAAGTTAGATGTGGTTTTCTCTTATTAACCTGTCTTTTGTTATGGAGGTGGTGTGCATGACCTTTATAGTGGGGAGGAAAGGAATCACCCCCTTCTTACCCCCGGACCACTAAACAAGGATTTCAAGAACACACACACACACACACACACATTCATTTCTGATAAACACACTAATAGATCCAACCAACACAAATGAATGCCAACATGGCACCTCACCCAACACAGACAAAATCTGTAAATGGAGAACTGAAAGTAATCTCACCATAGAACAATTTAATTTTTTTCTCAAGTTTTACAACAGCGAATCCCATAAAAGACTACACTATGATTGTACATACTGCAAAACACACTTTATTTTGAATAATATACTTCCTAAGTGTTAGACTAAGACTTCACAATATTTGTTTGATGTGACCATACACTCTTTTACCTTAGTTGATTCACCATTTTTTCACATGCACCTAGGCATCCATTTTGTTTCACTATTGTTACTAAGCAGAAATTACTTCAAAAAGTCAAATTGGTTGGTCATTTCAGTCAAAAGTCTACTATTTGTATGTCTATCCCATTTTCTTCAAGCAATTATACACCACTTTTAATCTGTAGATATAAATATAATATCACTTATACAACAAATATTTATTGAAAGACTAGTTTCTATTTCACTAAACAAATAGCTCATGAGTATCTACCACGTGCAAAGCACTGTGGTGACACTAGGGATACAGTGGTGAAGAAGACAAACATCATCCCTGAAATAGTTGGGGTAGGGAAACTGCTGTAGGAAACAAATGTAAGTTGTGCATTTCTTTATGTAACAGTACCAGTGGGTCAACAGGTTGGCATGTCAGTAGTCCTTCATATTATAGTCAATCAGGGACATAAGCTGACAGAGGCTCAGGCTTTTTTTAACATATGGTTTCCAAAGTCACTCTCAGGCTTATCTCCATTCTAGCTAGCAGGAAGAGGAAAAGATAATGGAAGAGGTCACTTCCACGTGAGGGATATTGTGGAAGACTAAACAGCTGAGATCTGAGGTGGTGCACATCACTTTCAACCACATTCATTTGGCTAGAAATTCAATTCATTTGTCTAAGAAATGTAATTCTTCTTAGTGTTAAACTGCAGTGGTTCAAGAAATTTAATTCCTGACTGGATAGCCACTCGAAACTGTGGAAACTGGGCAGCTAGCTACCTCTACCCACAATCCTTGTCCTCATGTAGCTTAGACTCTAGTGAAGGAGGCAGGTAATAACACAGGTATATTAAAGATGTATTGTTAAAAAAATTGTGAGGAACATAAGAAAGAGCAACACAATGGAGTATGAGCATGTAAGATAGGAGGAGCTGACCAAGTCAAGGAAGTCATAAACGCCTTTCTTAAGAAAAATAAGCTAAGATTTGAATGGTGTGTGTGAGTTAGCTAGGGAAAATGAGATAAGTACTTTCCAAGCCAAGAAGAAAGCATGGTCAAAGGCCCTGTGGCAGGAAGATGCTTAGAGAGAACAGGGATTAAAGGAAAGCTAGATGAGTACAAGATGCTGAGGCAAGCTCAGAGTGAGATGAGACTGGAGGGTGTGAGTAAAGGTAGATCATTCAATGCTTTGTTAAGACTTTGAACTTCCCCCATGATTGGTGGCAAGGAGAATTAAATGTTCATATGTGTATTTTGAAATGACTTGCACTGTGGAAAATGGACTGGGGGCAAAAGCAGATGCAGGAAGATGACTTATTAGGTTTTGAAGTTGTCTAGGTAAGAGATAGTAGATTGTACTAGACTAATGGTGGAATAGCCAGAGAGAAACAAAAGTGAGAGATATTTAGGATAAATTGAGAGATTTACTGATGAATTGAATATGGCAAGGAAAAGAGAGGAAAGAAGTGTCAGAAATGATTTAGGCTTGCCTGCCAGGAATAGATAGTGGTGCTATGGGTAGAGACCATTGTTTGGAGAGGTAAATTATGATTTTACTTTTGAACATAGTGAGTTTGAGGTACCTTCAGGACAAGAAGATACATCATGCAGGCAGTTCATTCTAAAAGCCTGGAGCTGGAGGAACAACTTGTGCTAGAGATACAATTTTGAAAGTTATCTGAGTAAGGTGGTATTTCAAGTGTTAGACATGGATAAGATCTCCTAAGGAAAGAGCACAGATTGAGACGCGATATCCTAAAACTGGCTAGGATAAGATTAACCTGTAAACAAGAGAGAGAGAAAGAAGGAAGCCAAAGACACAAGTGGAAAACTACATGAGACTTCTATCTAGAAAATTAAGACAATAGAGCATTTCAAGGAGTCAGTGTTCTAAACTACAGATTGCTGGCAATTGGGGTCAAAAAAGCCGGCATAGTTGCATTTTCTTTTGCTGTTAGTCATACAATGTCATTTCTAAATGTTACGTTAAATTCCCTTTTGCATTTTGTTGGCTTTATAACAGTAAAACTTTTAGTAGGGAAATTCCTTCATTCATCCTTCAACTTATTTAAAGAACATAATTCTATTTAAAGTACAGGAAAAGAAGGTGGGGGCCAAGAGATAATAAAAAATTACTGCAAATTCCTCCATGTACACTTGAACATTGGTTCTCATATCCAAATTTGCTATAGGAACACAAAACTTAAGAAATTGTATTCTTAATGCAGCTCTTTGGGAGCATTTTCTCTTTTCCTATTCTGTAGTTGTGATTGCCTCTTCTTAAAATCACATGGTGGCATGTTAGAAAAAGTAAAAACTGCTGTGCACATTATAATAATCACCAATTAATGCTAACACAAGTTTTGTGACTGGATAATGTTCTCCCTTCTCTTCTCTTTACACAGAATGAGATAACGACATCAGTTTAAAAACAGTATCTAGACCGGGCGCGGTGGCTCACGCCTGTAATCCCTGCACTTTGGGAGGCCGAGGCGGGCGGATCACGAGGTGAGAAGATCGAGACCATCCTGGCTAACATGGTGAAACCCCGTCTCCGCTAAAAATACAAAAAAATTAGCTGGGCGTATTGGCGGGCGCCTGTAGTCCCAGCTACTTGGGAGGCTGAGGCAGGAGAATGGCGTGAACCCGGGAGGCGGAGCTTGCAGTGAGCCGTGATCATGCCACTGCACTCCAGCCTGGGCGACAGAGCAAGACTCCGTAGCAAAAAAAAAAAAGGAAAAAAAAAAACAAAACCGTATCTATTTGCAGAGTCAGTCTGATTTGCAGTTATGCTATTGCATTCCAAAAGAAAAAAAGAACAAAGAAACAACTGCTATCAAATGGCTCCAGGTTCTGCTTTTGCTGTTAAGAAAATTTAAAGTAACAATGATAATCATAATAATTAAAAATTCAGGTTCTGTCAACAACCCACACTTCACTCCTCTTGCTATGGAGGCTGTCCATTTTAGCAAATGTAACCCTAGGTCCCCAGACCTTCTCAATCATAGAGAGTAATTAAGGGCCAATATTACATTTCAAGCAGTATTGTGCTCAAATTTTCCATTTGATTTTCATTTTAATTTCAAATATTATTTACTTAGCATCTATTATGTGTCAGGCACTCTTCTATGTGGTAACAATACAGCAACGAAAAAAACAGACACAAGTCCTGGTTTTGGTGAAGCTTATCTTTTGCTTTATTTTGATTTTGTGAGGCTAACTTTACCAACACCACTTTCTGACTTTGCTCATATGAGATCTGGAGAATTGGAATGAAAAAATAATCTTCAAGGATATTTCCCTTTCCTTTTTCCTGTATTGCTCCTGCTGCTAGGAAATATATTTGAAGTCCCTTAGGAATCAAGGAAGAAAATTATTTGTGTGGCCTGGCTCTCTCCATCACTTTTATCCTTCCTCTATATTTTAAATCAGTAGACTTATCTTTTAATTTCCCACCACGAAAAGGTGAATTTCTCTACCACCCAAAGGGTTTTGTTTTGGTTTTTATTTTCAGTGGGAGAAAAAAAGCAGGCTTCATGTCCCCTTCTGTATTTGAAGGTTCTTCAGCCTATTAGTCTCCAAATTTTCTTCAGTCTTTCCTAAGCCTGTGGTAGCAAGTCCTCCAGCAGATGGGACTCCTGACAACCTGTCTTGACATTCGAGCACTCCCAAAGGAAACCCTTTGCTCCACTGTTTAAAATAGAATAACAGACAGGGTGGCGAGCAACCAAGTCTGAGGACTCTCCCCCAGGATCACGAGCTGTCCTATCCCCTCCTCTTCCACTTCTTGTTGTAACCAATAAAGGGCATTCCTGCCATAATAAATAAATAAATAAATAATAACAACAATTCAGAATAAGAAAAATCCCCTCCCACCTTTGGAAGTCTTCATGGTATTCTCACCTCCAAATAGCTACTATGGGGTGATAAGAGAGAACACAAAAACAAAAAGGAATAGGGAGGAACGTATTTTCCTCTCTGCCAAGAAAACAACACAATTGTGATATTAAAGGGCAAACATATTTTTAAAACTATTAAAATTAATGTCAAATTCCTTTCCAAAGTTGTATCAAATGATACTTCCACTAACAATGTGTGAATGACAATATATTAATTGTCTGTCTTTGCCAACTTGACTTGCTAAAAAAAAAAAAGCTATGTCATTCTATTTTGCTTTTTTAAAAAAATATTATTTCTAATGAAACAGAACATGTTTATGTTTTCTCACCCTTTGTATTTTTTGTTTTGTGAATTGTGAGTGTATGTCCTCTTGTCTAATTTCTGTTATCACTTCACTTCTCACCCACTGGCAGACACCCAAGGTGCCTCCCGCAGCATTCCACTCAAACTGCTCTCCACAACCTCCTTGTTACTAAATCCAAAGCACATTCTTCAGTGCTATCTTACTCAACCTCTCAGCAACTTTGATGCAGTTAAACACTTCCTCCTCCTTGAACACTATCTACATTTAGCTTCCACGGCACACTGCCCCTCTGGCTTTTACCTACCTCTCTGACCATTCCTTCACATCTTTAAGGACTTTTCATTCTCTGTACATTCCTTAAAAGACAGAGTACTTTGACGAGATGAGAGAAGAAGGCTTCAGTCCATCAAATTTCTCAGAGCTAAAGGAGGAATTACGTACCCAGCACAAAGAAACTAAAAATCTTGAAAAAAAAAGTGGAAGAATTGATGGCTAGAGTAATTAATGCAGAGAAGGTCCTAAACGAAATGAAAGAGATGAAAACCATGACACGAGAAATACGTGACAAATGCACAAGCTTCAGTAACCGACTCGATCAACTGGAAGAAAGAGTATCAGTGATTGAGGATCAAATGAATGAAATGAAGCGAGAAGAGAAACCAAAAGAAAAAAGAAGAAAAAGAAATGAACAAAGCCTGCAAGAAGTATGGGATTATGTAAAAAGACCAAATCTACATCTGATTGGGGTGCCTGAAAGTGAGGGGGAAAATGGAACCAAGTTGGAAAACACTCTTCAGGATATCATCCAGGAGAACTTCCCCAACCTAGTAGGGCAGGCCAACATTCAAATCCAGGAAATACAGAGAACGCCACAAAGATACTCCTCGAGAAGAGCAACTCCAAGACACATAATTGCCAGATTCACCAAAGTTGAAATGAAGGAAAAAATCTTAAGGGCAGCCAGAGAGAAAGGTCGGGTTACCCACAAAGGGAAGCCCATCAGACTAACAGCAGATCTCTCGGCAGAAACTCTACAAGCCAGAAGAGAGTGGGGGGCAATATTCAACATTCTTAAAGAAAAGAATTTTAAACCCAGAATTTCATATCCAGCCAAACTAAGTTTCATAAGTGAAGGAGAAATAAAATCCTTTACAGATAAGCAAATGCTTAGAGATTTTGTCACCACTAGGCCTGCCTTACAAGAGACCCTGAAGGAAGCACTAAACATGGAAAGGAACAACCGGTACCAGCCATTGCAAAAACATGCCAAAATGTAAAGACCATCGAGGCTAGGAAGAAACTGCATCAACTAACGAGCAAAATAACCAGTTAATATCATAATGGCAGGATCAAGTTCACACATAACAATCTTAACCTTAAATGTAAATGGACTAAATGCTCCAATTAAAAGACACAGACTGGCAAACTGGATAAAGAGTCAAGACCCATCAGTCTGCTGTATTCAGGAGACCCATCTCACATGCAGAGACATACATAGGCTCAAAATAAAGGGATGGAGGAAGATTTACCAAGCAAATGGAGAACAAAAAAAAGCGGGGGTTGCAATACTAGTCTCTGATAAAACAGACTTTAAACCATCAAAGATCAAAAGAGACAAAGAAGGCCATTACATAATGGTAAAGGGATCAATTCAACAGGAAGAGCTAACTATCCTAAATATATATGCACCCAATACAGGAGCACCCAGATTCAGAAAGCAAGTCCTTAGAGACTTACAAAGAGACTTAGACTCCCATACAATAATAATGGGAGACTTCAACACTCCACTGTCAACATTAGACAGATCAACGAGACAGAAAGTTAACAAGGATATCCAGGAATTGAACTCATCTCTGCAGCAAGCAGACCTAATAGACATCTATAGAACTCTCCACCCCAAATCAACAGAATATACATTCTTCTCAGCACCACATCGTACTTACTCCAAAATTGACCACGTAATTGGAAGTAAATCACTCCTCAGCAAATGTACAAGAACAGAAATTATAACAAACTGTCTCTCAGACCACAGTGCAATCAAACTAGAACTCAGGACTAAGAAACTCAATCAAAACCGCTCAACTACATGGAAACTGAACAACCTGCTCCTGAATGACTACTGGGTACATAACGAAATGAAGGCAGAAATAAAGATGTTCTTTGAAACCAATGAGAACAAAGATACAACATACCAGAATCTCTGGGACACATTTAAAGCAGTGTGTAGAGGGAAATTTATAGCACTAAATGCCCACAAGAGAAAGCAGGAAAGATCTAAAATTGACACTCTAACATCGCAATTAAAAGAACTAGAGAAGCAACAGCAAACATATTCGAAAGCTAGCAGACGGCAAGAAATAACTAAGATCAGAGCAGAACTGAAGGAGATAGAGACACAAAAAACCCTCCAAAAAATCAATGAATCCAGGAGTTGGTTTTTTGAAAAGATCAACAAAATTGACAGACCACTAGCAAGACTAGTAAAGAAGAAAAGAGAGAAGAATCAAATCGACGCAATTAAAAATGATAAAGGGGATATCACCACCGACCCCACAGAAATACAAACTACCATCAGAGAATACTATAAACACCTCTACGCAAATAAACTGGAAAATCTAGAAGAAATGGATAATTTCCTGGACACTTACACTCTTCCAAGACTAAACCAGGAAGAAGTTGAATCCCTGAATAGACCAATAGCGGGCTCTGAAATTGAGGCAATAATTAATAGCCTACCAACCAAAAAGAGTCCAGGACCAGATGGATTCACAGCTGAATTCTACCAGAGGTACAAGGAGGAGTTGGTACCATTCCTTCTGAAACTATTCCAATCAATAGAAAAAGAGGGAATCCTCCCTAACTCATTTTATGAGGCCAACATCATCCTGATACCAAAGCCTGACAGAGACACGACAAAAAAAGAGAATTTTAGACCAATATCCCTGATGAACATCGATGCAAAAATCCTCAATAAAATACTGGCAAACCGGATTCAGCAACACATCAAAAAGCTTATCCACCATGATCAAGTGGGCTTCATCCCTGGGATGCAAGGCTGGTTCAACATTTGCAAATCAATAAACATAATCCAGCATATAAACAGAACCAAAGACAAGAACCACATGATTATCTCAATAGATGCAGAAAAGGCTTTTGACAAAATTCAACAGCCCTTCATGCTAAAAACGCTCAATAAATTCGGTATTGATGGAATGTACCTCAAAATAATAAGAGCTGTTTATGACAAACCCACAGCCAATATCATACTGAATGGGCAAAAACTGGAAAAATTCCCTTTGAAAACTGGCACAAGACAGGGATGCCCTCTCTCACCACTCCTATTCAACATAGTGTTGGAAGTTCTGGCTAGGGCAATTAGGCAAGAGAAAGAAATCAAGGGTATTCAGTTAGGAAAAGAAGAAGTCAAATTGTCCCTGTTTGCAGATGACATGATTGTATATTTAGAAAACCCCATTGTCTCAGCCCAAAATCTCCTTAAGCTGATAAGCAACTTCAGCAAAGTCTCAGGATACAAAATTAATGTGCAAAAATCACAAGCATTCTTATACACCAGTAACAGACAAACAGAGAGCCAAATCAGGAATGAACTTCCATTCACAATTGCTTCAAAGAGAATCAAATACCTAGGAATCCAACTTACAAGGGATGTAAAGGACCTCTTCAAGGAGAACTACAAACCACTGCTCAGTGAAATAAAAGAGGACACAAACAAATGGAAGAACATACCATGCTCATGGATAGGAAGAATCAATATCGTGAAAATGGCCATACTGCCCAAGGTAATTTATAGATTCAATGCCATCCCCATCAAGCTACCAATGAGTTTCTTCACAGAATTGGAAAAAACTGCTTTAAAGTTCATATGGAACCAAAAAAGAGCCCGCATCTCCAAGACAATCCTAAGTCAAAAGAACAAAGCTGGAGGCATCACGCTACCTGACTTCAAACTATACTACAAGGCTACAGTAACCAAAACAGCATGGTACTGGTACCAAAACAGAGACATAGACCAATGGAACAGAACAGAGTCCTCAGAAATAATACCACACATCTACAGCCATCTGATCTTTGACAAACCTGAGAGAAACAAGAAATGGGGAAAGGATTCCCTATTTAATAAATGGTGCTGGGAAAATTGGCTAGCCATAAGTAGAAAGCTGAAACTGGATCCTTTCCTTACTCCTTATACGAAAATTAATTCAAGATGAATTAGAGACTTAAATGTTAGACCTAATACCATAAAAATCCTAGAGGAAAACCTAGGTAGTACCATTCAGGACATAGGCATGGGCAAAGACTTCATGTCTAAAACACCAAAAGCAACAGCAGCAAAAGCCAAAATTGACAAATGGGATCTCATTAAACTACAGAGCTTCTGCACAGCAAAAGAAACTACCATCAGAGTGAAGAGGCAACCTACAGAATGGGAGAAAATTTTTGCAATCTACTCATCTGACAAAGGGCTAATATCTAGAACCTACAAAGAACTCAAACAAATTTACAAGAAAAAAACAAACAACCCCATCAAAAAGTGGGCAAAGGATATGAACAGACATTTCTCAAAAGAAGACATTCATACAGCCAACAGACACATGAAAAAATGCTCATCATCACTGGCCATCAGAGAAATGCAAATCAAAACCACAATGAGATACCATCTCACACCAGTTAGAATGGCGATCATTAAAAAGTCAGGAAACAACAGGTGCTGGAGAGGATGTGGAGAAATAGGAACGCTTTTACACTGTTGGTGGGATTGTAAACTAGTTCAACCATTATGGAAAACAGTATGGCGATTCCTCAAGGATCTAGAACTAGATGTACCATATGACCCAGCCATCCCATTACTGGGTATATACCCAAAGGATTATAAATTATGCTGCTATAAAGACACATGCACATGTATGTTTATTGCAGCACTATTCACAATAGCAAAGACTTGGAATCAACCCAAATGTCCATCAGTGACAGATTGGATTAAGAAAATGTGGCACATATACACCATGGAATACTATGCAGCCATAAAAAAGGATGAGTTTGTGTCCTTTGTAGGGACATGGATGCAGCTGGAAACCATCATTCTTAGCAAACTATCACAAGAACAGAAAACCAAACACCGCATGTTCTCACTTATAGGTGGGAACTGAACAATGAGATCACTTGGACTCAGGAAGGGGAACATCACACACCGTGGCCTATCATGGGGAGGGGGGAGGGCGGAGGGATTGCATTGGGAGTTATACCTGATGTAAATGACGAGTTGATGGGTGCAGCACAGCAACATGGCACAAGTATACATATGTAACAAACCTGCACGTTATGCACATGTACCCTACAACTTAAAGTATAATAATAATAAATAAATTTAAAAAAAAAAAAAAAGAGTTCTATCTTAGTCCTAACTAAGCATTCTGTCTTTTCTTACAGTACTCACTGTCTCTGGATATCCTCATGTCATAGGTTACTATTTATTTATGTACTGTTTATTTTATTTATTTACTCTTTATTTATGTGCTATTCACTATTACTATTCCTTTCTCCTGAGTTCCCGGCCCATATAGCCAAATGCCTTCTGTAAATTTCCATTTTCAATCTTTTAGGCACCCATAACTCAACATTTCCAGAACATGATTAATTGTCTTACTTTCCAAAGCTATTCCTCCTTCTTTTTGCCACCACCCCAGCTACATCCTATCAATCACCAAGTTCTGCTAATTCTTACTTCTAACTATATTTCAAATGCATCCTCTGTTCTCCATTCCAACTGATGTCCCCCTTTTGCAAGCCACCATTATCTTTATCTTTTCTTTCTGGGTCATGGAAAAATCTTCTTAAATGGTCTGCTGGCCTCAGATTGGGCGCACTCCAATTCGTTCTCATAGTAGTCTGTCATATTGGCTAAGGCCCAAATCTAATCATGATATTCCCTGCTTAGAGCATTTCAATGGCTTCCTTAAGAAAATCCAAAACTTTTCAGCATGGTTTGCAATGCTTACATGATCTGACTCCTTCCTTTATACCCTACGCTTTAGTCACACTGAAATGTCTTAATTTCCCCCAAATATACCATGCTGTGTCTCAATTCTAGGCCTTCATGTACATTGTTCACTATGAGGACTACTATTCATTTGCCTTTTCATCCTTCAGTTCCCTTCTATCTGTGTCTGGATACCATCTACCTATTTTTTACATTTAAAATGTAGAGGCTACTTCCTTCAGGAAGCTTTTTCCGGCTTCCCAAGTATGGAGTAGGTGCTTCTCCAATGTGTTCTGATGGTAGCTTCATCACACACACATACACACACACACACACACACACAAATGGCAATTACTCTATTTACTTATCTGCATCTCCCACTAGACTGCAAGCTCCACAAGGGCAGGAAATATGTTGTTGTAGTTTTCATTGTTACTATAGTGTAAACCTAGCAGGGGTCTAATAAATATTTTATAATATTTGTCAGTTTTTCAATTGAGGTGTTCATCTTTTCTCATTGAATTACAAAAGCTCTTTATAGTTTTTAAATATTTCCTACCAAAGAAACTATGTTTCTCATGTTTTCCCAGCAAACTATGCTTTTTACTAACTCCTTTGCTCTATGTGTGCTGTTCTCTCTGTTAGTAATGTACTCACTCTCTGTGCGTAATGTACTCACTCTCAGTGCATGTTTTACTATCCACTCAAATGGCATTTTCTCCATGAGGCTTAGTTAACTTCTTAGGAAATCATTATTCACTCTTGCCTATATACTCCCATAGCACCTTGTACATCTGTCAACTTCAAGACCCAGTGTTTTTATTTCCAGAACAATTATCTTTTTTTTTTCTTTTGAGACAGGGTCTCACTCTGTAGCCCAGGCTGGGGTGCAGTGGTGCAATCTCGGTTCGCAGCAACCTGCCACTCCTGGGCTCAAGTGATCCTCTCACCACAGCCTCCTGAGTAGCTGGGACTACTGGCATGCACCACCATGCCCAGCTAATTTTCTGTATTTTTAGTAGAGATGGGGTTTCACCATGTTGCCCAGGCTGGTCTCAAACTCCTGGGCTCAAGTGATCTGTCTGTCTCAGGCTTCCCAAAGTGCTGGGATTACAGGTGTGAGCCACTACTCCCAGTTATAATTATAATTTTTTTTTTGCATGACTTTCTCCTCCATTAGACTATAAACTCCGTTAAAGCCAAGAATTTTCTTATTTTTATTCTGTACTTGCTATATCTATCACTATGCCTGGAACACAGTAGTACCTTTAGAATATTTTGTTAAGTCTGTTAGTTTGGGGCCACAACAGTACAATGTTTAATAGTAAAAATAAAAGGGCAAAATCTTTACTGTGAATAATCATAAATTCAGAACTTCAGGAAAGTCCTGCTTGAATATTTACTCCATGAAAAATAGTAAACTGGAAAGTCATACTTGGCAACTAGAGAAAGTTAAAGAAAGATTTAAGTATGCATACTCTCTGTAATTGTGTGTTAAGTATTCAGATAAAAGAAAAAAGCGTCACATATTAAAGACTATAGTGAATTGATAAGTCACGTACATTAACTGTAAACCCATGTTGCAGGTTAAGAAAACAGAATGTTAACTGTAGCTCTCTAGTAACTTCTACAGCTTACTACTTTTAACCTCTGCAGTTTTGACCAAAGGGGAAAACTAACTGACAAATATTTATCCTTAGTTAGTAAATTGTCTATAGGCAAATAATTGAGATTTACATTATTCTGCTAATTACTTTAAAAGCTCTAATTGTCCTTGTTTAAGATTGTTTTTGCATTCATTTTGGGTTCTTTTTAGAATCACCTCTAGCTTCTTACATTTCTACATTTCTAATTAGACTTTACTTTTCAAAATCTGCCACTTCTAATGGACTTTGGAAAGCTTTTTCTTACGTAATTCTTAAGGAAAAGATTCTACTTTCTCACACTAGGGTTTTTTTGTTTGTTTTTTGTTGTTGTTGTTTATTTGTTTTTTCTGCTTAATTAAAGCCAGAGAGCATTGGAACCTCACATTTTGGGATCAGACCAGAGAGCTAGAAAGAACCAGTTACGATCAAGCTTATTCCACTGGCTTATATTTCATTTGAAAAAAACCAAGGCCGTGGGATGCTGAGTGTCTTCATCAAGGTCAAACATCAAGTAGCACAACCAGGGTTGGAACCAAATTTCCTACCTCACATTTTCTGTTAAATAACAGTGTCTTTTCAAAAGTTTGACAGGCCATTTAGCCGTGATTCAGTAATTCCAGTAAAAACTGATTCATGATTCAACAAACATATATTAAGGCCAGGCACAGTGGCTCATGCCTATAATACCAACACGTTGGGAGGCCAAGGCAGGAGGATCACTTGAGGTCAGGAGTTCAAGACCAGCCTGTGCAACATGGTGAACCCTCGTCTCTACAAAAACACCAAAAAAATCAACCAGGTGTGGTGGTACGTGCCCGTAGTCCTAGCTACTTGGGAGGCTTAGGCACAAGAATCACTTGAACCCAGTAGCCGGAGGTTGCAGTGAGCCAAGTTCGCATCACTGCACTCCAGCCTGGGCGATATGGCGAAACTCTGTCAAACACACACACACACACACACACACACACACACAAATATATATTGAATGTTTATAATTTGCCAGGTACTGTGTTAGGCGAGGGTATTAATTCTTTTAAACTTTGCAGCTGCTCTTTGATGTATGCACAGATGATGCATTGGGTAAATAAGAGAGATGAAGTCCCTGGCCTAATAGTCTGATGGAGTTTCAGATCTATTTCTTCCCTCCCTCATCTCATCTCTATCTCCCACTTTTACCAGCCTCTCTCTTTACTAGCACACTCTGTTCTCTCCACAGAAGGAGGAATGGCTAATCTCATTGGTCAAATTCAACCATTCACTGAGCCATGTTATTCTAGCAGCTGAGATCCCCTTGCCTCCAAAAGCAGGAAAGAGCCTCTGTTTTGTCTCTTCCACTGCCTGCCTTACCCATGAGTAAGAAAGGCAGTGCCATCTCCATTTTTATACACCACTGTGTCAGCAGACTCTATTCTCTGCTTTCCTGCTCCTCACCCAGGTTGCTAAATTGGCCAGGTCAGCACCAAGATCTAGGTATCTTGAATCTAGGCAATGAAAGAGTACAAATGCTTATTTTGGCCTCAGGCCTAATCTGTGTCCTGTAACCATTTTCCCTGTACTTTGGGATTATTGGCCACTGCTCTTTATTCTTTGTGTGCATAGTTTATTGGTTAGAACCCATTAGGAGACTAAGTGAATGATGAGAATCTCTCCAAGCCAGCCTAACAAGAAACACAGATATCAAACTAATAACTTGAAAATATTCAACAATGCTTATATACCAAGTACATAGAAGACAAGTTCAGAATGTTACAAGGGCATATATATATATATATATCAGAGAAGACTTCCCTGAGGTAGTGTCATTTAAGCTAAGACCTAAAAGATAATTAGGATCTTAGGTAAGCAAAGGGAAACTGTGTGGGTGGTGGACAGAGCAGTCCAAGCAGAAGGACTATCATGTGTGAAAGCTCTGAGGCATAGACTAGCATGATACAGACCAGGAACTGAAAAGAGACCAAAGGGTCTGGATCAGATCATCCACTATAAAAATATAACACTTAGACCACATGCAGTGGCTCACCCCTGTAATCCCAACACTTTGTGAAGTAAGGCAGGAGGATTGCTTGAGCCCAGGAGTTTGAGACCAGGCAGGGCAACATAGGGACACGCTGTCTCTACCAAAAAAAAAAAAAGTGGAAAATAATAGCAGGCATGGTGGTACAGCCCTGTAATACCAGCTACTCAGGAGTTTGAGGAAGGAGGGTCACTTGAACCTAGGAGATCGAGGCTGCAGTGAGTCTTCATTGCATTACTGCACTACAGCCTGGATGACTATATTAGTCCATTTTCACACTGCTATAAAGAAATGTCCAACACTGGGTAACTTCTAAAGGAAAGAGGTTTAATTGACTCACAGTTCCACATGGCTGGGAAGGCCTCAGGAAACTCAAAATCATGGCAGAAGGCAAAGGAGAAGCAAGGACCTTCTTCACATGGTGGCAGGAGAGAGAAGTGAGAACACAGGAAAAACTGCCATTTATAAAACCATCAGATCTCTTGAGAATTCACTCACTATCTGGAGAAGAGCATGGGAAACTGCCCCCATAATCCAATCACTTCCTTCTCTTGACACGTGGGGATTACAGGTCCCTCCCTTGACACATTGGGATTACAATTGGAGATAAGATTGGGATGGAGACATAGAGTCAAACCATATCAATGACAGAGCGACAATCTCTCTGTCTATATACATACACAAACATTCATATATGTGTATGTTTGTGTAGAGTGTCTGTAAAATACCCATACAGGACATATTGATTTCCTGATCACAAAGCTAGAATTAATAAAAGCTTTTTCATAGCTCCCTGTTTATCTAGCCTCTTCTTCAAACATGAGAATCAATGTCCAATTTATTTATGTCTCAAGATTTGTTTCTGCCAGCCACTAGTTTGTTTTTTTTTTTTTTAATTTTAGTTTGGTTTGTTTATTTGTTTGTTTTTCTTCAGCAAGGCAAATAGAAATATCAAAAATAATATACCCTCTTTCTCACTTATGAACCCTTGGGCACAATATCAATGTGCAATTTTCTTTTTTTTTTTTTTTTTTTTTTTTTGAGGCAGAGTTTCACTCTTGTTGCCTGGGCTGGAGTGCAATGGCGTGATCTGGGTCCACTGCAACCTCCACCTCCCTGGCTCAAGTGATTCTCCTCCCTCAGCCTTCCAAGTAGCTGGGATTATAGGCATGTGCCGCCACATTCGGCTAATTTTGTATTTTTAGTAGAGATGGGGTTTCACCATGTTGGTCAGGCTGGTCTTCAACTCCTGACATCAGGTGATCCACCCACCTTAGCCTCCCAAAGTGCTGGGATTACAGGCTTGAGCCACCACGCCCGGCACAATGCGTAATTCTTTTACCTAACAATATGCTCTTCTTAGAGGCCCCGTAACAGCCCACCAGTCTGACTGCATTGCCAACTCATTATCCTTAAAGTGCTTGCTGAATTCAATTTTTATCAGTAGCTTCTGTTTCTTCAGGAGCCCCATTATCAGTCAGCTTCTGTTTATCTGAAACAACCTGCTTCATTTTTTTTTTCTAATTGCTGCAGAAAAAAAAAAAAAAAAAAAAAAAAAAAAAAACAACAACATTATGGTAGTATTTTAAATTAAGTCACAGCTCAGGCATCCACTTGTTTATCTGCACTGTTGGCCCCACACATCATTTCCTTTCTTTTAGAAGTTCAAATTTTTCACTTAAGATTCTTTTAATTCATCTTCAGTGTTCTAGATGGTTGAAAATGCTGGGAAAGGGAAAATGGGTTTTTGTGTTTCATTCCCCACAGCAACAAAGCACAGATTCATAGAATTTATTGCTGAATGGGACCTTGGTGATCAGACCTCCTCTCATGCAAACCCCAATTCCCCCTGCTACCCCTCCATTCTTGCTCTCAGAAAATGATCTATTTTCTTAAAGTGCAATCCCCCTAAAATGTTCTCCCTGATCTACTCTTAACATACCATTTTTATTTCTATAGTTATTCTTTCTCCCGTCCTATAAATCTCAAAGGAATAGGCACCACTTCACTTTTTCTGCCGCTAAAACATCTCTGATTCTAAATTTTATTTGTCTTCCATTAGTTGTTGATAGTAATGATGATGATCGTGATGAGGAAGGTTATAACTAATATTTATTAAGCATTTTCTATGTGCTCAGCACCACCTATTTCATTCCCACAGTAACAATATAATATAAATGCTATTATTATCCCCATTTTACAAATGCAGAGACTGTGATCTTCATAAATATCTGCATTTTAGGTGATTTATACTTTCTTCTTTGTATTTTCTGTACTGTTTGGATAGTTTACAATGAACTATATACAACTTTTAAAATGAAACACAATAGATACCATAGAGCTTTTCTCATGGGAGGGGTGTGGGACCATCAGGGTAGTTTATATCCAATCTCTGATTTTTTCTCCACTGCAACAACGTAATGGTCCATTCCATCCATTAAAAAAATATTTGAAGCTGGGGGCAGTGACTCATGCCTGTAATCCCAGCACTTTGGGAGGCCAAGGCGGGTGGATCATTTGAGGTCAGGAGTTCAAAACCAGCCTGGCCAACATGGAGAAACCCTGTCTTTACTAAAAACACAAACAATTAACCAGGCATTTTGGCGGGTGCCTATAGTCCCTACTACTTGGGAGGCTGAGGCAGGAGAATCGCTTGAACCCAGGAGGCAGAGGTTACAGTGAACCAAGATCACACCACTGCACTCTAGCTTCGGTGAAAGAGCAAGACTCTGTCTCAAAAATAATAATAATAACAAAACAAAATAAAAGTCGTTGTGAAAAAATTTGAGTGCCTACCATATGCAAGGCACTATGAAGGAAACAAAGCAACATTAGCAAGAGTTGAAAGTTAACTGTTTTAAAAATGAATGGTATCTATGCCATCAAGAGTTTAGAGGAACAGGAGTTCACTGTGACAAGAATGCACTAGGACTACAGCTCGGTCTTAAATGTGAGGGTCTCTCAGATACACAGGAAAAAGCAACAGTTGAAAAACAGAAGGAAGAAAGGAAAATGGGAAGGAAGGAAGGAAGGAAGGGAGGGAGGGAGGGAGGGAGGAAGAGAGGAAAGGAAGGAAGGAAGGAAGGAAGGAAGGAAGGAAGGAAGGAAGGAAGGAAGGAAGGAAGGAAGGAAGGAAGGAAGGAGGGAAGGGAGGGAGGGAGGGAGGGAGGGAGGGAGGGAGGGAAGGAGGGAAAGAAAAGAAAGAAAGAAAGAAAGAAAGAAAGAAAGAAAGAAAGAAAGAAAGAAAGAAAGAAAGAAAGAAAGAAAGAAAGAGGCCGGGCGCGGTGGCTCAAGCCTGTAATCCCAGCACTTTGGGAGGCCGAGATGGGCGGATCACGAGGTCAGGAGATCGAGACCATCCTGGCTAACACGGTGAAACCCCGTCTCTACTAAAAAATACAAAAAACTAGCCGGGCGAGGTGGCGGGCGCCTGTAGTCCCAGCTACTCGGGAGGCTGAGGCAGGAGAATGGCGTGAACCCGGGAGGCGGAGCTTGCAGTGAGCTGAGATCCAGCCACTGCACTCCAGCCTGGGCGACAGACCGAGACTCCGTCTCAAAAAAAAAAAAAAGAAAGAAAGAAAGAACGAGGAAGAGAAGAGAAGAGAAAAGAAAAGAAAAGAAAAGAAAAAGCAAGGCATGTCTCTATTCTGATCCCCATAATCCTTTCTAATCCCTTTCCTCTCTTACTGAGACAACGATAGCAAAAACTAATACTAGAGTATAGGTGTAAATAGGAGGATGTTTCAGCCCTGCCTTGATTATTTCTTCCATCCCTGGCTTTCCTGACAGTTTCTAAGTCACGAAAGTAAACCTTATGTTATTTCAAACTAAGCAAATTCCTATCTTACTTTCAAACTTGCTTTTATTCACCTGCCTTAGGTACAACTTCAAGCAGAAACTCTGAAAACATATATAGAAGAATATGTAACAAGAGATAAAAAATGGCATCTATCTCAATCTTTCCCTAAATAAACTGCAAATTTTACTTAGCACGACTGCAAGCACAGTGCTGGGCACATTAAAGACACATAATCACTTGTAAAATGATTGATCACTAACCTCTAGACCTTTAATTACCTTAGTTCCAACAGTTTACAATAAATTACCAACTCCTACAAGAGTAGGGTTTCACAAAACTAAAGCAATTCATCTCCGTTAAGATTTTGAGATTAAAAAAAAAAATTCTTTGAATTTAAGCTCTTTTCAGTAACAAAATAAACTTCAAACTATACATAAAACCTATCAAGAAGCTCTGGGCCGGGCGCGGTGGCTCAAGCCTGTAATCCCAGCACTTTGGGAGGCCGAGACGGGCGGATCACGAGGTCAGGAGATCGAGACCATCCTGGCTAACCCGGTGAAACCCCGTCTCTAGTAAAAAAATACAAAAAAATAGCCGGGCGAGGTGGCGAGCGTCTGTAGTCCCAGCTACTCGGGAGGCTGAGGCAGGAGAATGGCGTAAACCCGGGAGGCGGAGCTTGCAGTGAGCCGAGATCCGGCCACTGCACTCCAGGCTGGGCGTCAGAGCGAGACTCCTTCTCAAAAAAAAAAAAAAAAAAAAAAAAAAAAAAGAAGCTCTGAACCTCACTATCTTGATTCTTTGATACATATCTTGACAAAATCTAGATCAATTTAATAGATCAGAACATAAAAGTTTATTCTCTTCTTTCATCAACTATATAAATTCTATGGTGTTAGTTGCCACGGCAAAAACTCTCTCAGAAATCCTTAAAGTTAGAAGTTACTTCAATTCCATCATATGCAAAGGCGGAAAGGTGGCTTCACTCTTTCTTTGGTGTTGATCTTCCCTCTCATTTTTCTCTTCAAAACTGGGATTCTCTTCAATTTTGGAACTCTCAGTTCCTAAAGCAAGATTTCCTAGAATGTCAACATCTGACAGTATTTTTCACATTAGGCAAGCTTGTTTTCATCACAAAGATCATAATTACAGAAGAGATCACTAAAATGTATTTATAAGAAAATGCTTATAAGAATAAAAAGGCATACAATTGATCATTACAAGAGCTGTAAGCTTTGGTTTCATTTTTAAGTCCCTACTCTAAATAGGTGCAAGTCTATAAAGGAAGGTGGCTATAGATTTATCATACTCATTTCTTTTTTCCTAAAATCTGTACTGAAGTGCTCATATCAATTTCTTTATTGAAGAACTTTGAAGAAAAAAAATTGCATCACAAAATTATAACTAATTCGGGCAAAAGCATTATTCCACTTTGGCAAATAATTAAAAAGCTCCATATAATGCTTTTCTAGGTTGCATAATTGAGATAATAAGTAGAGAAATGTAAAGTGAAATTTAAAAGCCTCAAGGAAGGGCCTTATCCAAAGAAAGTTCATCCACACAGTCTGAAATTATCCTTTTCTCATTCCCTGTAGGTTTAGGTATAAGGTCCGATGGGATTGTAGCAGTGTGGGCCTGAGAGGAGGATGAGGAATAAACACCAAGGCAGGCTGTGGGTACCTCATACTTGGCTCCAATTGGCCTCATTAGCTCCATTAGCTCACAGAGTAAATCTTTCCTATGGTACGTAGTAACAGGAAGTCCCAAGCAGGCAATACCTGAAGCCAGAAAGGGAGAAACATCATAGTTTAAAGTAAGTGATTCATTCAGAGACCTCTTGAGCCAACAAATGTTGGGTCCAAGGAATAAAATATGTTGCTTTGTGGGAAGAGACTGGCAGGGACTAACTGTAGCCATGCAGAGTATCAGAGACTCAGGTTAATATAGTTTGGGTGGGAAGCAGAGACCCAAGATTAGTAAGAAATTGGAGTGCCTTGAGATAGTGGCTCAGTTTGCTGACCAGGGGAGATTGTAATTCAAACAGTATACCAGATGATGTTAGATATGCCTCCCAGAGCTTCACTTTTCCTCATGTGTAAAAAGGGAATAATAAATGTTCTGTTTCATAGGGATTGGTGAGGGGACTTACCCATCAAAAAGTAGAGAGAGGCAAATAGCTATTTCTCTATTTGAATATGTGTGGTTATAAAAACAGTTATGTAAGTGGGAAACAAGGATTTGAATGGAAAGAATATAAGAGCAATAACTTTTCAATGGCAATAAGAAGAGATGGGAATCACTGGTAACTAATAAGCAGAAGCAATGGAAATTGAACTCAGGATCCTATTCACGTGATTCAGAAGTCCATTATTATGCATTCCTATTTATGTATGTCCATGTATCTACCATTTTATTTACTGAGTGCTTACTATGTGTCAGGCACTGTGCTAAGCACTTTACATGAAATATCTCATTTAATCTCACCAATACCCTGTGAGTAAGGTACTGTAGTCACATCCATTTTACCAGTGAGATAACTAAGGCTAATTTAGGACAAACTAAAGTAAGGGAAGGAAACAGATCAAACTAACAGACTTAGATTCATTAATATTGAATGATATAGGTAGAAATAGCTTGCATGGAATATCTATTAGTTCCCTGAAAGCCAAATAGATCGTGACATCAATTATGATTTGAATCTAGCTCAAGATAGCATCACAACGGGATCATGCCAAGTATCATGGAATTCGGTGTAAACAGTGGCCGTTCAAAGGCAGCAAAGCACCAAGAACTGCCAAAGAATGGACATTAGGCTGCTGACTTGAGAGGGGCAGCTTAGGAGACTGCCCCTCTATGGGCAGACTGGGAGGGAGGTCCTGTTATGAGTATCATGCTCCAGGAAGAGTTCTTGTTTTTCCTACGGATAACACAAGGTTAGGGCAGTATAAAAACATTGAAAAAAGAAGCCAATTTAAAGGCATTGAGCCTTTATGACATACCAAGCTCTTTACTAGCTTTGACTGTATTATCCCAGGCAATCTTCCCAATAATGACATATATTATGATTCCTATTTTATTAAAGAAGAAGCTAAAGATTCGAGAGAATAATCCCTATTCCAGGGTTACAGAGCTAGAAAATGCCAGAGCCAGGACTCAAACATGGGGTCTGCGTAACTTCCCTCCTAATGTTGCCACAGAAACAGATGTTAAAAAAAAAAAAAAAAAAAGCATCTTAGAAGATATAACACTGAATACAAGAATAGACATTGCAAGGCTGTCGTACCAAAATGGTATGAAGGAGGCATGAAATCTGAAGCTCATGCCCAAAGTGCAACAATAATAATAGTAGCAATAGTGATGATAATAGCAGCTGTATAAGTCCGTTCTTGCACTGCTATAAAGAAATACCTGAGACTGGTTAATTGATAAAGAAAAGAAGTTTAGTTGGCTTATGGTTCCACAGGCTGTACAGGAAACACAATGCTGGCATCTACTCAACTTCTGGGGAAGCCTGAGGAAACTTACAAACACTGTGGAAGGCAGAAGGGGAGTGAGTACTTCACATGGCCAGAGCAGGAGGAAGAGAGAGAGCTGGGAGGTGCCACGCACTTTTAAGCCAACCAGATCTTGTGAGAACTCTATCACAAAAACAGCATCAAATGGATGGTGCTAATCCATTCATGAAGGAGCCACTGCCATGATCCAATCACCTGCCACCAGGCCCCTACAATTGGACATGACATTTGAATGAGGACACAGATTCAAACCATATAAGCAGTTAACATATATTTAAAACTTTCTAGGTGCCAGACATCATTCAAACCATTATATATGTTTAACTCATTAACTTTTCAGAACAACTCTAGGAGATAGATACTACTATTGTCCCCATTTTACAGTTGAATAAACACATACAGAGAGGTTAAATACCTTACCCAAGCAGCAGAGCTAGTATAGGAAACTGGAATTCAAGACATGGTTCAAGGAAACTCCTAAAAAGATAATTCTAACTGTATGATTGTAAATTACACTGATACAGCAGAAAAAAAAATACAAGTGAATACCTAAATAAGCTAGGGTAGCTGTCCAGGGTTATGGATGACATGAGAAAAGTATACTTCTTTAAGTCCTATTTTGTTTCTGTCCTTCCTGTCAAAGAGAATTATTTTCAAGCTGAAAAGGGTAAGAAACGACCATTGCTAAGAAGTAACTAAAGCCCAGGGTGGTTAAAGAGATTGTTTAAGAAAAAAATAAATAAACCAGCACTCTAATGTTTTCAATGGTTTTTGGTCTCCTGGGATGTATTAATTAAATACAAGAATGTATACAACTGATGAACCTATATTAGTGATCTTTGAGGAATTGTGGAGAATGATTGAAATCCTGGAAGATAGCTACAGACACGTGCCTTGTTTTTCTGCTTTTTGAAGAAGGGAAAGGAGGAAGATTCCTCAATCAAATATAGGCAAAGAGCCTCCATTGTACTCTTGACCCTTTATAATTTATTCTCCTCACACAACAGACTCTGAATACTATAAATCAGACCACGAAACCCTGCTTCTTTCTACAACCCCAATTACACTTATAATATAGTTTACCATCTTTGCCATTGCTACTATGACCTTACCTGCCTCCCTCTTAAACTCCATTACGTATTATTGTCTCCCATTATTAACTATGCTCCAGTTATATTGATCTATTTTCTGTTCCTTGAACACTACAAGATTGTTCCTACCTCAGGGACTTTGCATTGCTGTTATCTTTGTCTGGATATTTGCCTACATGTTTGCAAACAAAATCCTTGTTAATCAGATCTCAGCTAAAATGTCATTATTTAATAGAGACCTTCTCTAACCTATCTAGTGTTTCTGACCATCTAGTGTTACTGCTTTGCCCCAACTCCAGACATTTCCTTGTGTTATTGTTTTCAGAGCATTTACCGTCATCTGAAATTATCATACTTGTGTGTTTATTGTCTGACTCCTTCACTAGTACATAAGTTTTATATGAGCAAAGACCTTGATAGTCTTGTTCACTATTTTAACCCTAGTGCTTAGAATACTTCCTCACACACAGCAGGAACTAAATAACTCTTGGTTGAATAAATGATTAAATATTTGACTCATGATCAAGATTCTAGAATAGATTATTAAAAGAATTGTTCATGAGCACCTACAAATGTAAGTGATGATTAATGCAAACTAGTTTCATTTCCTTCAATGATATGGCTGATAGTATTGAAAATCAAAGAAATGTAATGTGAACACACACGCAGGCGTTTGACAAGGTTTTCTATGACAGCCATTCATTCAAGATGGAGAGACATTGACTGGAAACCATTTAAATAGATTTTTTAAGTGAATAAATGACCATAGCCAGACTGTTTTGATGTCCTGTTATAGCAGGAGTCTCTATATTATTTGGCTCATGCATGCCTTTAAGAATATGATGAAAGCTATGGAGCTTTTTTCCAGAAAAAAAAATGTATATATTTTGCAGAAAATTCATCAAGCTTCTATAGAATCTGAGATTCTATTCATGGATCCCAGGTTAAGATCCATTGTGCTAAAATATTTCCAATGGGAAATTTTATGGCTCTTTTATGTTCAATAATTTTCCCAATTCTCTAGATAAAGAAAGAGAAGACTGACTTGTCATGTTTGGAGATGGTAGAAGATGAGACAGCTATAAGATATATTAAAAATCATAACTAAAGTTTTCAAAAGAACATGAGGAGCTGTTTGCAATGAATAGTACCTAATAGGAGATTTAAATTAGGGTTTCAGTCAATAGTAAGTTTGACTTAAGGTAACATTGTGATGATGTCACCAAAAGCAACTAATTTGATGTTAGGCTGCAAGCACAGAACAAAGCATGTGACAGCACTATGCAGTGACTGCAGCATACTCTGAGTACATACAGTATTCTAGGTGCTACCCTTTCAGAAGTGTACGGGTAAATATATTCATAAGCACTTCACAGGGATAGTAGGGAAACATGAAATCAAGTCTTGCAGCAACCATTGGTTGAAATGGAAATACTGAGCTGAGAGTAAAGAAGATTTTCGTGGAGAAGAAACCTTGTCAAACGTTAACTGATTCTAAACATTTGAAAGGCCTTAAAGTGGAAAAAAAAAAGATGTATTCTACATGGTTATAAGTCATAAATCTAGGATCAAAGGTTATAAACACACATTTTACTTTAACGTCAAGAAGCACCTTCTAAATAATGAAAGCATCCCAAAGATACAACGGACTGCCTTAAGCACTAGAGCGTCCATCTTCTCACTAATTCTGGTAAAGCCGAGGCTCCATAATCAATTGGCAGTGATGCTCTAGAGGAGACTCAAGCATCAGACTGGAGGCTGGAAACTAGATAACCGTGAAAGTTCCTTCCTACACCAAAACCAAGAGTCTGAGTCTAGGAACCAAACAAATTAGGTAATTGTAAAGAAAAGTGCTCCAAAGTCATCTATGTGAACTCCATACTCAACCTATTTAGAAGTCACTGAGAATCTTTTAGTCACTCAAGTTTAGTATATTATGGAAACCAATCATCTTTAAACCTATTCAAGATTTTAACTTCTTAAAATTTTTTATCCGTACCCAATATATTGGAAATGACCTTTTCATTTAAACATAAAAATATTCAGATATCTTCATATCACAAACAAAAGAATTGCATATGGTAACATTGGAAACAAAATTAAGCAAAAAATATCTAGTTTTTCCCAAAAGGCATGGCTGCTGACAATTTGATAGGTTTGGAGAGAGGGGGAGTACTAAGACGAATTCAATCCTACCACAGCTGCAACAATTTTTGGCAGGTAAAGTTCTGATTCTAAATTGTAAAAATGCCTCATTTCTATTACAAGATCATCTAAATATGTCACCCAGCAACAGCAAGCAGATCCACTCAGTTGTGGACATTGCAGTGGTCTGGTACATTTACTATTACGAGGACAGAACTCGCACAAAATTGCTTTCTAAATGTCATCCATTTAATAAACAAGAATGTCAAGGCATGCAAAACACTCACCATTTCTGTAAACAGAGTGAATCTTGAGAGGGAGAGAAGGAAGAAAGGAAAGACTAGATAGGATGCAAATAGAAGAAAGTAAGGAAGAAAGTAGAGGAAGGAGAGTGTAAGATGAATATGCATTGACTATCTATTAGTTCTATGCTTGGTGATTTCACATATATTATTAACTCTTCCCCACAAGTGAAGCAGAAATAATTGTCCTCAGTTTTAGAGACAAAGTAGCATGATTAAAGTAGTGAAGTAACTTGCCCAAGGTCCACAGTTAAATAACGGCTAAACATGGATCATCTCTCTGACTCCAAAGGCCACAATCTTTCCACTAACAGAACACTGCACCTACAATAAGTGTGGAGTTTGGGAATTTTTAGAAGGCCTAGTATTTAGTAATCTTCGCTGACTTTCAAACATCTTCAGCATAGGAAGCCCTTGCCCCTCCTTACTTCTCCAGATTCACCTTTCATTACCCCACCCATCAAACTCTACTGGCCAGCCACATTGAATATCTTGTAGGTTCCCCAAATCCTCCAGGCCGTCTTAGCCTCTTTGCTTTGTGAATTCTTCTCTTTGATTTCTTTCTTCACCTGCTGCCCAGCTCTTGTTTTTTTTTTTTTTTTTTTTTTAAGATTAAGTCAAGCCCAACTAACCTCTCCAGAAAGTCTTCCTTGTCCACCTCAGATAGGTAGCTGCCTTGCCTCTGCTATTCCTTACTACCTTGAGTATATTTTGATCACATCCTCAAACAGGCTGTATTGTTTGCTCATCTCTCTCTCACCCACTTGACAACAACGTCTCCAAAACAAGAACTGGGACTCATTTTCGCATTGCATTTCGAACATCTAGAATAGTTGTTAGACTGTAGCAAGCACTTATAAATTCTGAAACAATGAATGAATGAACAAACAGCAAAAACAATGAAAACGAAATGAAAAAATGAGGTCTGTAAGTCCAATGTAGTAATAGGTAGACACATTGCATGTGATCCTAAGTAAAGCTCAGAGATAAAGTTTTACAATATATCAGGGAATGCTCTGGTCAACCAGGACACCACATTTTCCCTTTGTTAAAAGAAGAGCCACATTTTTCAACTAGATTTGGACCTTTTCTAAGTTGTCCTTCTCCCTCACTACCAAAGTTGGTGCACTAAATAAGAAGTGGTCCATGCCCTTAAATATCAGCATCCACATCTAGGTTCTAAGCAATTTAGAAGCAGAGATCCTGGCAGCTGCATCCTTGGTCCATCTCTCCACTGAGAGAGACAGATGTAACTTTTTGTTTACACTCCAGAAATGAGCAGATGTTTGCTTGCTTTCCCTGATGTATATGCCCTCTGCTCCATGGCAGCCGTTGGATTGCCTTGTCTTGCTTCCAACTGTTTTCCTAGCTTCCTTTCCCTCTTGATCCAGAGACAAAAACAGAAAGAAACAAAGAAATAAGCCACATATATCATTTTTCAATTTTCTTGTGTGAAACCCTGTGACTGCTTCATTTCAATCAGAAGGAAATTAGTTCTTTGCCCTTTGAAGTGAGCTGAATCACTCATAATTTGAAAACAATGCAACTGTGGAGAGACAGAGTAGTGCCTACAAAGGAATGCATGTAAGATGACCTGGGTTCTTTCTAGTCCTAGCTGTACCACCAGCCAACTATGTGACCTTGGACAAGCCACTTAACCTCCCCAGGCTTTGGTTTCTTCATCTGTAAAATTAGGAGATTGAGCTATATGATCCTTAAAGTCTCTTTCACTCTTAAATTATGTTTTGGACACACAAGCATAGAAATAAAGTGGTTTCACCATAGTACAGAACCCTACATTTTAAAGAATTACTGACTCACTCTAGGTCCAAATCTATAAGCCTATTCTCACTCTTCCATCCCTCTGTCTTTCTGGTTGAATGCATGTTTCTCTTCAACATGCGATTCGAATTCAAATATGATATTCTCAGTGTGATAAAAGGGCATTGCTGGAGCTTGTAGCCTTGGTACTCTGGTCTAAATGTCCCAGACTGGCATCTGAAGACCCTCATTTCCTCTGTACATGCCATTGTGCTGATCATATGGGACAGTCCACATTCAACATTCACCTGATCCCATGCTAACTTTCTAATTCACCTGACTCGGTTTTTGTTGTCAACATTAGGAGATTGTGCATTATGGCAAGAGAGTAGGGAATTGGAACTAAGGGTATTCGTAATATGTAAAATTCACAGTCTGAAAGAACTGATAGATTAAAGTTTATAGGAGATAATGAGTTACAAGTGAAAGATTCATGGTTACCAGGGATATCATAGAGAACTGTGGGCCAGAAACTAGGAAGGCATGGAAATTAAAACCTGGAAAATATATATATACTAATGGCTAAGGAAATAAAATAGATAGTCCAAGTCTGAGCAAGCAGAAAAGAACCTGAAGTGGTCATATTCCAAATAACAAGATGGCTGGTAAAGCCCTTGGCTAGTGGTTAGGGCTCAAGGGATCCTCCAGAATCAAAAGCAGAGGACAACGTGAACAGGAGAATAGATGTGAGTTTTTGGCTATCAAATAAATCTTCATTCTGATCCAAGTAAATACTTGCTGCTAGGAAAAAAATCATTGAAGAGCACATGTGGCCAAGTAGAGGAGTGAAGCCATCTGACTAATCTGGGGAGTTAAAAGTAACTGTCAGTTTGGTCGAGCATGGTGGCTCATTCCTGTAATCCTAACAGTTTGGGAGGCTGAGACGGGGGAAACACTTGAGGCCAGGAGTTTGATACCAGCTTGGCCAACATGGTGAAACCCCGTCTCTACAAAAAATACAAAAATTAGCCGATTGTGGTGGTGCATGCCTGTAGTTCCTTGGGAGGCTGAAGCATAAGAATTGCTTGAGCCCGGGTGGCAGAGGTTGCAGTGAGCTGAGATCACACCACTGCCCTCCAGCCCAGGCAACAGAATGAGACTCTGTCCCCCTGCAAAAAAAGAAGTTACTGACAGTTAAAGACTGAAACCAGCTGTCCACCTGGCTCAATAAAGGGTATGGCACCATGGTGTCAGAAGCCAGTCTCACAATACATGGAGCATCTTTTTTTTTTTTTTTTTTTTTTTAAAAAAGGACAATATGGCCACCCTTCCTGTTTAACCTTCAAAGGGTGATCCCATCAACAAGCAGAAAAGTAGGTACATGGGTCTCTAAAGCCCTATGATGGTCAGATTCCCTTCAGAGCCTCCTTATTTTTCATGGGGAAAAATCAGCCTGATCATAGCTTACTGAGGATAAGTGAGCCTGATTGGACATCAATGAAGAGCTGTCCAGGCAAGACAGCACTGAGCCTAAGAGACAGCAGCAACTCCCAGTTCAGGATTGGTGGCCACTTGCCAAATTTGCACTGGCTTCCTACTTTTAGGTTTCTGTCATGCATTGTTACCTAATCTCAACCCTCTTTCCCAATAAGCCTCAACACAAAGTTCTGGACATCCACTACTAATTAGTAGATAAATATTAGCAAATGAGATTTAAGTATATTTTTCATCTAGGTTGCAACTAGTTGTTAGAGCAACACAACACCAGATATCTCGAGGCCTCGGTGAAATTTTCTGTGTTGATTTTACAGCCTCAATCCTCGATGCCTCTCCATAGTCCAAAAATACCACCTGGAGCCCTAGGATTAAGAACAAAATCATTTCACCCCTGTAAGCCTGCTACACAGATTCACAGTGATTGACACAGCCTACCCAACCATGCTTCTGCCTTGCATTTTGTTATTAACCCCTCATGACCCATAACGATGACCTCAAGGTAATGTAACACTCAGCCAGCACCACTGCCCCACTGACCCAGACACAGTAGATACAATCTTAGGTTTTAATTCTGCAGGACTATTCCACACATCATTTATAATATTTTACATTTTTCTAAAGTGATCCAATTTCCTGGAAAAAAAATCATTCTTGAAAAAGTTATTATCTTCTTGGTAATTCTTCGGGTAAAATAGTTCCAGAGGCTAGTTGCAATGGCACCTTTCCAATTGAATGTATAAATCAAAAGGTTTGCTTTACTTAAAAAGATTTCCTCTTATCAAAGAGAACTCTTCCTTTGAAGGTGAAGATTCGCTTCTGGTCTTCCGGCCTGATTTACAACCAATGTAAACAGAATGGAATATACTCCCTTTCTCATTTGAGGATTCTAGTACAAATAAAAACAGCTTGTTAAATAAAGCAGCGATAGGGCCATTTCGCATGGTTGTGCTGAAGAAATCCATTAGTGATAAAATAGCTTTATGTTTTCTAACAAGTTTAAGGCACAGAAAGTCTCCATTTTTCCTACCTTTAATTTAGATGAAGCTTGATAATATTTGTCAGTTTAAAACTAAACATATATGATGCCTTTCTGAAGATCTATTTTTGGTTTAGTTTTAAACTGACAAGTATTATCAAGCTTATATATAAATAGAAGAACAATGATTAGGAATTATAATATTTGAAAGCCAGTTTTAAAGGGAAGTTATTTTATTAAGAAGTATTTATATCTGTAAATGTATGCAGTTTTGATTTAGAGGGAAAAGTCTTTTGTTTCAAATAATCAGAATTAGTTTCATTTTGCTGCTTTGTTTTTAAACTAAACCTTACTACTTCACAAATAGATCTGAGTGCTACAAAACTCCCTTTAAAAGTTAATGGTCCTTAAAAATTTAATGCAGTAATATGCTAAGTATGATTCAGATATTTTCTAAACAATTTTAGCAAACATTAACTGAAGCCCATTCCATTATATTAGAACCACTGGGAGCTTTGAGTGCTTTTTAAAAATTTCTGGAGTGACTATAACAACAATCTTAAAAATAATGTCACCTTATAATCAGGAACTAATATATTTTAAAAATGGAAAATATTTAAGAGACTAATAATTATTTGACATACAAATATTTGGAATACATCAGCTACATTGCTATTATACTAATACTGAAATAATTAAACTTAAAGGTAACACAGCTTAGAGTCTTCAAAGTTAAATGCCAGAATTCAACTTTATATTTTAGAAATAAAATAGAGCTGCCGGGTGCGGTGGCTCACGCCTGTAATCCCAGCACTTTGGGAGGCCAAGATGGGTGGATCATGAGGTCAGGAGATCGAGACCATCCTGGCTACCACGGTGAAACCCTGTCTCTACTAAAAATACAAAAAATAAGCCGGGCGTGGTGGCAGGCGCCTGTAGTCTCAGCTACTTGGGAGGCTGAGGCAGGAGAATGGCGTGAACCCGGGAGGTGGAGGTTGCAGTGAGCCGAGATTGCACCACTGCACACCAGCCTGGGTGACACATCGAGACTCTGTCAAGAAAAGAAAAGAAAAGAAAAGAAAAGAGAAAGAGAATAGAGCTATGATTTTTCAGATTCAGATGTCTAGCAACCTCAGATATTCAAAGCAACCTAGAACCCCCAAATAAGAGAAATCACGAAAATAGCCAAGAGTTAATTAAAGGTGCATAGTTTATAGTTCTTGTGTTTATGGTATTTCCACTGACCAGAGATAATGAGCCAAATTTCACACAAACCACCTCACCCCTCTCTCCTAGAAGGAATATCCGATGGATTAGCCTGGATAGCCAAATCCAGACCCATCAGCAACAAAACTGAGAAGAATAGGAAGAAAAGGAGAGAGATCAGAGAAAGAGAATGAAAGAGAGAGAAGCAGAGGGAAGGGAATCAATGTTATAAAATACAAGGATAGCAAGCAGCAGATGCCCTGACATCAGGGATCAGAGACAGCAGAGCACAAGGAAGGAAACAAGAAGTATCTACTAGCTGCTGGTCTGGGGGCTTATAGCCAAAGAAGAAACTAAATCCTCCCTAACAATGGAGAGAATCACTGAGTTAGAGAGTCAGAAATTAAAAAAAAAAAAAAAAAAAAAAAAAAAGAACGAAGCAATTAATCTAAAGTTAGTCACTTTAGGTTCACACAATATTCCAAACCCTAATAGTTTCCAAAGGTTTGCCATAACAGTAAAAGAATTGACAATTATAAAAACCTTGAATCAATCATATTCAAGAAAACCCTTTACCAAGGCAGTGAAGCTTAAAGTATATTTTAATATAATTTTCTCCATAAACAATCTTTTTTTATGCTTGAGGGATAAAGCTTCTGTTCTCTGAAAAAAAAAAAAAAAGCACAAATTCAAGACACATAATACCCACATCATGTAAGACAACTTAAAAAATTATTCTACACAGAAAATTCCAAAATTGTAAAATACACTTTGAAGTAATGCTAATGGGTGAATATGGATGGCACTTTGGGGAAATATTGGCTGACGCATTAGAGACAGTACACCACAGTAGTTAAGCCAGAGAGCCTATGACCAAATTCTAGTCCTACCACTTACTGATCTCTTCTTTGGTGACCTCATACTAAGTAATAGCTTGGGTACATTTCTTCAATGTTCTGTAGCTCAGTTTCCTCATCTGTAAAATGTAGATAACAAACGTTGCCTATCTCATAGGGTGGCTGAAGGAATAAAATGAGATAAGGCAGATAAAAGATCAATTAGCACAATGCCCAGGATATAGTAAACACTCCCTAAATGTTAGCAATTATTATCATTACACATTACTTAGACATGTCAAATAATCTGCCCACCTTTTGTCTCTCCTGATCCTAATCCCTGCCACACACTACCATCATACAAATTTTCTAAAAATTAACCTGCTAAAACTAAAGTTTGATGATTTCCCGTTGTGCAACAGCCAAGTCTACATTTCTTGTCTTGTAATTTAAGGTAGTTAAAGCCCTGTAAAAATCTGGTTCCTTTCTCCCATAATTACTATTAATTATGTGTTAGTATCTTCATCCCCATTTTACAGACAAAGAAACTGAGGCTCATTCTGTTAAGAAAAATACTGCCTGTGGAACATTTCTACAGATTTACTTCTGGCTCAGCGACTTGTAATAAACCTTGAAGTTAAAGGTTGACAGTAACTATTTTGGTTCCCAGAATAATACCCCTTCGTCTCAGTTCACCATAACTTCAGGCCATGGAGATGAATCTGAAAAAAAAAGGCCTAAAGAGTCCAGTGTTTCTATGTTTTCCAATACCTCTGTATTCTCAGTGGGAGATGGGGAAGAATTTTCAAATCCTTCATGATCAACTTCATGTTTCTAAATACTTAATTACATAAAGAAGGATGAGAATGATTTGAAGCAAATAAAATGCATAAAGAAGAGAGGAAATGGAAGGGGAGAACATATAAAAAACAAAAAGGAAAAGGAAGAAGGAGAAAGGGATAGACAAAGATGGTTCAATCACTGTTTTGTTGTTGTTGTTGTTTTGAGATAGGCTCTGGCTCTGTCACCCAGGCTAGAGTGCAGAGGCATGATCTCAGCTCACTGCAGCCTCTAACTCCTGGGCTCAGTTGATCCTCCTACCTCAGCCTCCTGAGTAGTGGGGACTACAGGCATGTGCCTCCAATGCCAGGCTAATTTTTGTATTTTTTTTTTTTTTTAGAGACAGAGTTTCAGCGTGTTTCCCAGGCTGATCTTGAACTCCTGAGCTCAAGTCAAGCGATCTGGCAGTCTTGGCCTCCCAAAGTATTAGGATTACAGGCGTGAGCCATGGCGCCCAGCCAATCACTGTTGGTATACATTATCTTTTGTTTTCTGAGAAGAAATAGGCAAAATGGCTACAAAATGTGTACCCTTAACAATGTCTTTCACAAGAGGGCACTAGTACATAGGATTATGATATGAATATGAGTGAATGTACCTAGGGGCAACAAAAAGAAGGTAACCCTGTGTTTGGCACTTGCTATGGAGCCATTCTCTTTATGCATTTCACATCCTCTATACCCCAGAGTATGCTCTGAAGCACTTGGAGAGTAAAAAGCCTTGTCTGTCATTACATCAACATGAACACGAGGCCTTTTTAGCTCCAAATAGAAAATGAAACAAACAAAACACACATAAATCCTGCAATGCCCAAGGGAGCCAGGCACTATAAACTATCAGTTAAATAGCTGATATTTTGGAAGTCTTACGCATTTCTTTCTTATATTTCTATTTTTATATTAAGCAACAGTTTCACTGTTACCCAACAAAACCCACAAAAATTGTATTCATTGCTAGATCCTTTCTTAGCATTGTAACACAACTCAATTCAATAGTTCTGTAAAAAAAAAAAAAAATTATAATAACTGTGGTTGTTTTCTTAACTGCTTATTCCCCAGATGGGAAGGCCACTTGGAGAGGTCATCAGTCAGGTTAGAGTGAGATTCTAAGTTGGAACTCAACATTGGTGAGAAAAAAAACACTGAACCTAAATTTGGAAACCCTCAAAAATTCTGTCTGTGAAACTGCAGATGATACTCACAGAAAGGAGGGAAGGTGGTAGTGTTTAAATAAACCAGTGTCGTCACACTAGTAGCTTTCTGACAAATTGTTTTAAAAGAATATTTTTTTTAATGGAAAGAAAGGAGAGGCTACAATAGGACATTTATATAATTGAAGCATAATAAATAACATTCTACAAAATTCTCCTCGCATGCATATTTTCTGATTGCAGAACTCTAGTCAGCAAGCATCCAGGAATTTACCAAGAAAAGCAAAGGGTGCCGTTTGTCTCATCTAGAATAAAATAATAAAGAAGAGTGAATATAGCAATTAACTGTTTGCAGAGTGCTTTCTTGTGCACTATTTAATTTGATCTGCATGAGAACCCTTAAGGAAGAAATTATTAATTTCTCCATTTTATGGAAGAGAAAATGAGAGGTCAGAGAAAATAATTGACCCGAGTCACACTACTAATAGGTGATGACCCAGGGACTGACTGGAAGTCAGGGCTTCTTGCTTTAAAAGTTCATGCTTGTTGCTCTTTGCTGCTTCTTGTCAAAATGAATGCATTGCCATGAAGCTGAGAAAAGAAATCGATTTTACTTATGTTTGTATTTCATAGAAACTGACATATTTATATACAACTACATGAATATGTAGTTATATATAAATAAATTGCTTTATTTATGAAATTTATAAATTATTTATAGATTTACAAATAAATTAGAATTCTGTTCATTCTAAGACATACCAGGCTATGACTATACTTTAATTGTGTATTATTTCTACTTTGAAAACAATTACAAGGAATTTTGTTTATTTTTCATCAATATGAAATTATTTGGAATCAATTATTCAGAATCAATATCAGAGAGAATAATTGATTTATTAAAGGCTTTAATTACATAGAGGGCTACAGCTGTTTTAACACAGGTTAGGTATTTAACTTTAAATAGGTTTTATTTTTTGCAATTTATAGAAGTCATACATTGTTATTGTAGACAATTTGGAGTACACAGAAATTTAGTGCTTTTTAAACTTTTTTCTTTTTTAATTTTTATGGATACATAGTAGGTATATATTTATGGGGTACATGAGATGTTTTGATACAGGCGTACAATGTGAAATAATCACATCATGAAGAATCAGGTATCCATCCCCTCAAGCACTTACCCTTTGAGTTACAAACAATCCAATTACACTCTTTAAGTTATTTTAAAATGGACAATTAAATCATTATTGACTGTAGTCACCCTGATGTGCTGTCAAATAGTAGGTCTTATTCCTTCTATTTTTTGTACCCATTAACCATCTGCACATCACACCCAGCCCCCTACTACCCTCCCCAACCTCTGACAACCATCCTTCTACTCTCTATGTCCATGAGTTCAATTGTTTGATTTTTAGATCCCACAAATAAGTAAGAACATGCAATGTTTCTCTTTCTGTGCAAGGCTTATTTCACTTAACATAATGATCTCCAGTTCTATCCATATACTGTTGCAAATGAATGGATCTCATTCTTTTTACGGCCGAATAGCACTCCATTGAGTATATGCTCCACATTTTCTTTATCCATTCATCTGTTGATGGACATTTAGTTTGATTCCAAATCTTAGCTATTATGAACAGTGCTGCAACAAACATAGGAGTGCAGGTATCTCTTTGATATACTGATGCCCTTTCTTTTGGGTATATACCCAGCAGTGGGATTGCTGGATCATATGGTAGTTCAACTTTTAGTTTTTTGAGGAACTTCCAAACCGTTCCCATAGTAGTTGTACTAATTTACATTCCCACCAACAGTATACAACTGTTCCATTTTTGCCACATCCTTGCCAGCATATAAGCCATTTTAACTGGGGTGAGATGATATCTCATTGTAGCTTTGATTTGCATTTCTGATGACCACTGATGTTGAGCATTTTTTCATATGCCTGTTTGCCATTTGTATGTCTTCTTTTCAGAAATCTCTATTCAAATCTTCTACCCATTTTTGATTAGATTACTAGACTTTTTATACAGTTATTTGAGTTCCTTATATATTATGACTATTAATCCCTTGTCAGATGGGTAGTTTGCAAATATTATCTCCCATTCTGTGGGTTGTCTCTTCACTTTCTTCATTGTATCATTTGCTGTACAGAAGCTTTTTAACTTCATGTGTTCCCATTTGTCCATGTTTGCTTTGGTTGCTTGTGCTTGTGGGATATTGCTCAAAAAATCTTTGCCCAGACCAACGCCCTGGAGCTTTTCTCCAATGTTTTCTTGTAACAGTTTCAGAGTTTGAGATCTTAGCTTTATGTCTTTAATCCATTTTGATTTGATTTTTGTATATGGCAAGAGATAGGGGTCTATTTTCATTCTTCTGCATATGGATATCCAGTTTTCATAGCACCATTTATTGAAGAGACTGTCTTTTCCCTGGTTTATGTTCTTGGTACCTTTGTCAAAAATGAGTTCACTGAAGGTGTATGGATTTGTTCCTGGGTTCTCTATTTTGTTCCGTTGGTCTAGGCATCTCTTTTTATGCCAATACCATGCTGTCTTGGTTACTATACCTCTGTAGTACAATTGGAAGTCAGGTAATGTGATTCCTTTAGTTTTTTTTCTTTTTTTCCTTAGGATAGCTTGGTCTATTCTGGGTCTTTCGTATTTCCATATAAATTGTAGGATTGCTTCTTGTATTTCTGTGAAGAATGTATTTTGATAGTGATTGCATTGAATCTGTGGATTGCAATGAGTACTATGGACATTTTAACAATATTGATTCTTCCAATTCATGAACATGGAATATATTTCCATTCTTTGGTGTCTTCTTCCATTTCTTTTACCCATGTTTTACAGTTTTCATTACAGAGATATTTCACTTCTTTGGTTAATTCCTAGGTATTTAATTTTATGTGTAGCTATTGTAAATGGGATTACTTTTTTTATTTTACTTTAAGTTCTGGGATACGTGTGCAGAATGTGCAGGTTTGTTACATAGGTATACATGTGCCATGGTGGGTTGCTGCACCTATCAACCTGTCGCCTAGGTTTTAGGCCCTGTATGCATTAGGTATTTGTCCTAATGCTCTCCCTCCCCTAGACCCCCACACCTTGACAGGCCCCAGTGCGTGATGTTCCCCTACCTGTGTCCATGTGTTCTCATTTTTCAACTCCCACTTGTGAATGAGAACATGTGGTGTTTGGTTTTCTGTTCCTGTGTTAGTTTGCTGAGAATGATGGCTTCCAGCTTCATCTGTGTCCCTGCAAAGGACATAAACTCATTCTTTTTTATGGCTACATAGTATTCCATGGTGTATATGTGCCACATTTTCTTTATCCAGTCTATCATTGATGGGTATTTGGCTTGGTTCCAAGTCTTTGCTATTGTAAATATATATGGAACAGAACAGAGATCTCAGAAATAACACCACACATCTACAACCATCTGATCTTCGGGATTGCTTTTTTTATTTCTTTTTCAGATTGTTCACTGTTGGCATATAGAAATGCTACTGGTTTTTGTATGTTGATTTTGTATCCTGCACATTTACTGAATATTTTCATCAGCTCTAATAGTTTCCTTGTGGAGTCTTTATGGTTTTCCAAACATAAGGACACATCATCTGCAAACAAGGATGATTTTATTTCTCCCTTTCCAATGTGGATGCCCTTTATCTGCTGCTATTGTTGGATTGCTCTAGCTAGGACTTCCAGTACTATGTTGAATAAAAGTGGTGACAGTGGGAATCCTTGTCATGTACTAGATCATAGAAGAAAAGCTGTCAGTTTTTCCCCATTCAGTATGATACTAGCTGTGAGTGTGTCATATATGGCTTTTATTATGTTGAAGTATGTTTCTTCTATCCCCAGTTTTTTGAGGGTTTTCATTATGGAGAGATGTTCAATCATATGCTTTCTCACTATTAATTGAAATGATCATAAGGTTTTCATCCTTCATTCTGCTGATATGATGTAATACACTGATTGATTTGCATATGTTAAACTATCCTTGCATCCAAGGGATAAATCCCACTTGGTCATGATGAATGATTTTTCTACTGTATTACGGAATTCAGTTTGCTAGTATTTTGTTGAGAATTTTTGCATCATCAGAGATATTTGCCTATAGTTTTCTTTTTTTTTTTTTCTTTTTTTTTTTTTTTTGATGTATCTTTGGTTTTGGTATCAGGTTAATACTGGCCTCATAGAATGAGTTTGGAAGTATTCCCTCCTCCTTTATTTTTTGAAATAGTTTAAGTAGGATTGGTATTAGTTCTTGTTTTTTTTTTTTATTATACTTTAAGTTCTAGGGTACACGTGCATAACGTGCTTCTTTAATGTTGTGTAGAATTCAGCAGTGAAGCCTTTGGGTCCTACGCTTTTCTTTACTGAAAGTCTTTTTTTTTTTTTTTTTTTTTTTGAGACGGAGTCTCGCTCTGTTGCCCAGGCTGTAGTGCAATGGCACAATCTCGGCTCACTGCAACCTCCGCCTCCTGGGTTCAAGTGATTCTCCTGCCTCAGCCTCCTGAGTAGCTGGGATTACAGACATGCGCCACCACGCCCAGCTAATTTTTATATTTTTAGTAGAGACTAGGTTTCACCATGTTGCCCAAGCTGGTCTTGAACTCCTGACCTCAGGTGATCCACCTGTCTCGGCCTTCCAAAGTGCTGGGATTACAAGCATGAGCCACTGCACCAGGCCCTGAAAGGTTTTTTATTAAGGCTTCAATCTTGTTACTTATTATTGGTCTGTTCCAGTTTTTGGGTTCTTTATGGTTCAATCCTGGTAGGTTGTATGTGTCTAGGAATTTATCCACTTCTAGATTTTCCCATTTATTGACATATAGTAGCCACTAATGATCATTAGTGGCAGTATCAGTTGTAATGTCTCTTTTTTCATTTCTGATTTTATTTCTTTGTATCTTGTCTCTTTTTTTCATAGTCTGGCTAAATGTTTGTCAATTTTGTTTAACTTTTCAAAAAACCAAGTTTTTGTTTTATTGATCATTTACATTGCATTTTTCATTTCAATTTCATTTATTTCTGTTCTGATCTTTATTATTTCTTTTCTTCTAATTTTGAATTTGGTTTGGTCTTGCTTTTCTACCTCTTTAAGATGCATCCTTAGATTGTTCATTTGAAGTTTTTTTCTTTTATGATGCAGGCACTTATACCTATACAATTCTATCTTAGTATTGCTTTTGCTGTATCCCATAGGTTTTGGTATGTTGTGTTTCCATTGTTATTTGTCTCACAAAATTTTTCAGTTTCCGTCTTCATTCTTCATTGGTCCACTGGTTATTCAGGAGCATAGTGTTTAATTTCTATGTATTAGTCTAGTTTCAAAAATTCCTCTTGTCATTAATTTCTAGTTGTATTCCATTGTGGGCAGAGAAGATGCTTGATATTACTTCAATTTTCTGAATACTTTAAGACATGCTTTGTCACCTAACATATGGTCTATCCTTGAGAATGATCAATGTGCTGAGGAAAAGAATGTGTATTCTGCAGCCATTGGGTGAAATGTTCTGTAAATATCTACTAGATCCATTTGGTCTACAGTGCTGATTAAGTCTAATGTTTCTTTGCTGATTTTCTGTCTGGAAGGTGTCAAATGCTGAAGGTGGGGTGTTGAAGTCTCCAGCTAGTATTGTATACCTATCTCTCTATATAACACTAATAATATTTGCTTTATATAGCTTGGTGTTCCAGTGTTGGATGCATATATATTTAAAATTGTTATATCCTCTTGCTGAATTGACACCTTTACTCTTGTATAGTGACATTCTTTGTCTTCTCTCATAGTTTTAGTCTTGAAATCTATTTTGTCTGATATAAATATAGCGACTCCTGCTCTTTTTAGATTTCTACTGACATGAAATATTTTTTCCATCCCTTTATTTTCAGTTTATGTGTATCTTTATAGGTGAAGTGTATTTCTTGCAGGCGAGGGCCATCGAGTCTTATTTTTTTATCCATTCGGACACTCTATGTCTTTTGACTGGAGAGGCTAGTTCATTTCCATTAAATGTTATCATTGATAAGGACTTACTCCTGCCATTTTATTATTTGCTTTCTGGTTGTTTTGTTGTTCTCTCTTCCTTCTTTCCTTCCTTCCTGTCTTCCTTTCAGTGAAGGTGATTTTCTCTGATGGTATGCTTTAATTTTTTTTTGCTTTTTATTTTTTTGTGTATCCATTGTACATTTTTCAATTTAAGGTTACCATGAGGCTTGTAAATACTACCTTATAATCAATTACTTTAAACTGATGACAAGTTAACACTGATCGCATAAACAAACATGCAAAAAGAAAAGTAATAAAAATTTTACACTTTAACTTTGTCCTCCCACTTTTTAGGCTTTTTGTTGTTCCTCTCTATGTATTAATGTACTGTTTCTTTAAAAATTGTTGTAATTCTTATTTTTGACTGTTTTATTGTTTAGTCTTCCTACTTAAGTCAAGAGTAGTTTAACATCACAATTACAATGTTATACTATTCTGTGTTATTCTGTCTGCTTACTGTTACCAACGAGTTATGTCCCTTTAGATGATTTCATCTTACTCATTAACACCCTTTTCTTTCAGATTGAAGTATTCCCTTTGGCATTTCTTGTAGGACAGGTCTGGTGTTGATGAAATTTCTCAGCTTTTGTTTTTATGGAAAAGTCTTTATTTCTTCTTCATGCTTAAGGGATATTTTTGCCAGGTGTACTATTCCAGGATAGAGGTTTTTTCCTTCAGCACTTTAAATACATCATGCCACTCTCTTCTGGCCTGTAAGGTGTCCACGGAAAAGTCTGCTACCAGATGTATTGGAGCTCCATCATATGTTATTTGTTTCTTTTCTCTTGCTGTTTTTAGGATCCTTTCTTTACCCTTGACCTTTGGGAATTTATTTGCTTATTAAATGCCTTAAGGTAGTCTTCTTTGGGATAAATCTGGTTGGTGTTCTATAACCTTCTTGTACTTGGATATTGATATCTTTCTCTAGGTTTGGGAAGCTCTCTGTTATTATTCCTTTAAATAAACTTTCTACCCCCATCTCTTTATCTACCTCCTGTTTAAGGACAATAACTCGCAGGTTTGCTCTTTAGACTATTTTCTAGGTC